>NC_054836.1:10509934-11132372 GCF_018345385.1 Vulpes lagopus | reverse complement strand
TCTCGGCAAGTTCCAGGTGGGACACAAAACAAGCCTCCTTGAAGTGATGGGAGAGAGGAGCAGCTGACTTCTGTGGTTTCTGTAGCATTCTCCTGTTAATTTATGTAAAAACAAAAAAAAACCAACTGTGCCTCTTTGGCAGTTGCAAGGGAAAAAAAACAAGGGCTTCCTACTAGGTGTGGTCAACAGAATGGACACACTGAGTGCTGAGGAGCAAGAGACTGGTAGCAGGAGATAAGGCGCGAGAGGGAGACCAAGCAAGGCAGCCCTTGGAGGGATGCTTGCCATGGATGCCAGGAGCCCGGAGGAGGAGACATGGCTCTCCAGGTCTAGGATTCAGGCCAAGGGCAGAAGCTGGGGATTCAGATAAAGTTGCTCCATTATCAAAGCCCTCCAGTCCTAGAAAGGCTGGCTGCTTTCTTTGGGAAAGTTTCTCATGACCAGGTTGAAGTTGGTCAGATTCTGGCATTTCTTTTGGAGACTCCTGTGCAGGAACTCAGACAACCTCTTCCTTTATCTCTGAGGCCATGGTAGTCTGCCCTCAACGGGGATCTGACTTGGGTTCAGAACCCCCACTTCCTTTACCGCCTGAGTAAGTCCCTTGACTAAACCCTCCCTGTCCCTCCCTCTAGTCGACTCAAAAGGTAGACATTCTCTGGAGAGTTTTGGTTGGAACAGAGGTATAGGGAAAGCTGACCAGCCTTCTTCGAGGTGGGTGTTCAACTTAATTTCCCAGATATTATGGAATAAGGGTTTGTGCCCCTCTCCAGAGTCAGTGCTCACACAGGGGCAGATGCTGCCAACCTAAACCCTGGCCTTAATTCCCCTGGGGAGCGGAAACTATTTGGTAAGTGAGTTGTTCCTCTTTACATAAACATGCAGAATTATGCCTGCCACTCATTTTCATTTCCCTGTGCATTGCCTTAAGCAGATGATGACATCAGCTAAAACCCAACTCCAGTGTATTTATGAGTCAGCATGGAGAACTGGGGGCTATGGATTTGCCAATGGTGATGGAAGCAGGAAATAATGGCAGCCTAGGAGCAAGGATCCTCAAGGTGGATTCAGCTGGACAGGAGTCTTTACTAGGTATGAGCTCATTCATGGCCTGTAGAGTTTTATCTGAGTAGCAAGACCTAGAGAGGACATTAACCAAGCCCCTCAGGGACATTGTTGAGCCTTCATTGGGGTCAGGCTTCCCGAGGTGCAAAGAGAAGACAATGTGGAAGGGCACATACAGAAGGCATATAGTGTAGGTTTCCATTTCCATGAAATGTGCAGAAGAGGTAAATCCAGAGACAGCATATTTGTGGGTGTTAGGCAGTAGGGATGGAAGAAATGGATCATAACCACCTACATGTTTGTGGTTTTATTCTGGCAGGAGACAGAGGTAGTGACTGCACAAGGTTGTGAATTTTCTAAGTGTCACTGAGTCGTTCCCTTTAATGTGATTGATTTAAGTTATGTGAATTTCACCCCAATTCAAAAGAAAGAAAGAAAGAAAGAAAGAAAGAAAGAAAGAAAGAAAGAAAGAAAGAAAGAAATACAAAAGGAAAAAAGAAGAAAAAAAAGTAAGGGGTGAAAAAAATCAATATAGGAAATGAAGAATGGAAAGCAGTGGAGAGAGGTCAAGATGGCCGAGGAGTAGGTGCTTCAACTCACCCAGCCCCACCAATTTACCTAGATTACTTTCAAATCATCCTGAAAATCTATGAATTCGACCTGAGATTTAAAGAGAGAACAGGTGGAACACTACAGAGAGAAGGGTTTTTGCTTCTAACAAGGTAGGAAGGCTGAAAAAAAAAAAAAAGAAAAACTGAAAAGAATCAAGTGGGGGAGGGGCCTTGCAAGGAGCTGGGCTAAGGCCTGGTGTGGAAAGCCTCCTGGACAGGAAAGCCCAGTCCCGGAGACACAGGAACTTTAAAAAATCCACACCAGAATCTTCCCAGATGGAAAGGGGCTCAGCAGGGAACTCGGGCACAACCAAAAGAGGGGCAGTGATGCCTCCAGGCACCCCAGGGTCTCGAATAGAGGAGGTGCACCCCGGGGGGAAGCGCGCTTTAGACTGTGGGCCTAGTTCAGTAAAGGGCTGGAGCCCGCACCTGGCAGGGACTTGGGAGAAGCTGGTCAGGTAGAGGGGTCTGTGCCCTGCTGCTTTCGGGAGCCATGGAGCTCAATTCCAGCAGCACAGGCCCTGGATCCCAGGGCACTGGGATGACAAAGCTGGTGATCCTGCACTCCCCCTGGGACAGGCAGAGGTGGGGAGGGTACAGGGGAGCAAGGACTCTCCTGCTGCCTGGCGCCCCCAAGCTGTGCAGATCAGCACCCCTTGCCCCAGAGCACGTTGGCCAGTGCAGACTGGGAGACTGCAGTAGTTACAGGGGAAACTGACTCCAGAGCTGGAAAGCTAGCCACCACCAGTGTACTTGTTCATCCTTGTTTCACCGTGTGCCTGGGAGGGGCGGGGCTGCCAGGGAACAGAAGCCTCACAGGATAAACAGCTCCTACTGAGCCTGGCACCTGGCAGGAGGTAGGGCAGCTCGCCCAGATGCACATGCCTGAGAATCAACACAGCAGGCCCCTCCCCCAGAAGACCAACTGGAAGGACAGGGGAAGAACAAGTTCTTGACCAAGCAGTGCCGGAAAGCTCCAGGGGAAGTCAAGGGATTTACAGTATATAGAACTAGAGAGTACCCCTCCTTTTTTTCCTTCCTTTTTCCAGTACAACTCGTTTTTATATTAGACTGTAAATTTCCAATGTTTTTCTCTTTTCCCACCTTTACTACAATCTTTTACCACCTCTTCATTTTGAAGATTCCTCCTTTTTGACTTTCATATTTCTACAATTATAGGTCCTAGATATATTTTCCACTTTTAGATTCCCTTCCACATACTCAACTTAATTTTGGGAGATACACAAGATGGTTTTGTTTTGTTTTGTGTTGTGTTGTTTGATTTCTCTGCCTCATTTTGTTCTGCAATGGTGGAATACCTTCTAAAACATGATAAGTATGCACCCAGAACCAAGTGGTAGACTATGCTGGTTCTTTCTGTGAGATTCCTCATTCCCATTCTGCCCCGTTCTTTTATATCATTTATATTGGTGGTCAGCGTTGGGGCCCTCTATAAGTATTTCCTACGACCCAGCAATTGCACCAAAGATACAGATGCAATGAAACGCCAGGACACCTGCACCCTGATGTTTCTAGCAGCAATGTCCACAATAGCCAAACTGTGGAAGGAGCCTCAGTGTCCATCGAAAGATGAATGGATAAAGAAGATGTGGTCTATGTATACAATGGAATATTACTCAGCCTTTAGAAATGACAGATACCCACCATTTGCTTCAATGTGGATGGAACAGGAGGGTATTATGCGGAGCGAAATAAGTCAATCAGAGAAGGACAAACATTGTATGTTCTCATTCATTTGGGGAATATAAATAATAGTGAAAGGGAATAGAAGGGAAGAGAGAAGAAATGGGTGGGAAATATCAGAAAGGGAGACAGAACATAAAGACTCCTGACTCTGGGAAACGAACTAGGGGTGGTGTAAGGGGAGGAGGGCGGGGGGTGGGGGTGAATGGGTGACGGGCACTGAGGGGGGCACTAGACGGGATGAGCACTGGGTGTTATTCTGTATGTTGGCAAATTGAACACCAATAAAAATAAATTTATTATTAAAAAAATAAAAAATAAAATAAACTGACATCAAAAAATGAAAAAAAAATTTGAGACTGAGCACCTTATAACATACAGAATTTAATATACTCAGAAACAAGAGGATCACCCGCTAGAACCCCACAGGTAGACTACATTCTCCCTCCACTACAACCTTGTCACCACCACCATCTCGCAGTGCCCCACTTTTTTCTTTCTTCTCCTGTTTTTTTCTTTTTTTCTTTTTCATTTCTTTCTTTCCCCTCTCTTCTTCTTTATGATTCCTGGCCTTTATTTTATACTACTTTGTTTTAAAATTTGTTTTTTAGCTTCAGGGTTCCTTTGTTTTATTTTGTCCTGATCTTTGTTTTCAATTTCTGGTCTCTGACCTAAGCAGAATCATCTAGGGTGAAATTTACTTAGGTTGTAGTTGATATTCTTGACACAGCCCACTCATACAGCCACTCTGCACTGGAAGATTGACTAGAAAGAAGAACTTACCACAAAAGAAAGAATCAGAAACAGTGCTCTCTGCCACAGAGTTACAGAATTTGGATCACAATTCAATGTCAGAAAGCCAATTATAAAGCTACAGGTGGCTCTGGAAAAAAAGCAAAAAGGATTCAAGAGACTTCCTGACTGCAGAATTTAGATCTAATCAGGCCAAAATTAAAAATGAATTACATGGGAGGCGGGGCAAGATGGCGGAAGAGTGGGGTCCCCAAGTCAACTGTCCCCACCAACTTCCCTAGATAACTTTCAAATCGTCCTGAAAACCTATGAATTCGGCTGGAGATTCAAAGAGAGAACAGCTGGAATGCTACAGTGAAAAAAGTTCGTGCTTCTATTGTTGGACCCTGGCTCACGGGTGCCAACGCGTCCCGGTGGACGCCCCAGAGACTCAGACCCCAGACAGGCAGATGCAACAAGCAAGAGGGTTTATTGGACGTTTGCGCAAACGGGCTCTCCGAGGTGGCAGAGCCCCGATTAGCAATTACAGGCATCTTTTAAAGGCAAAAAAACCGCGGGAGTAGCATAGCATTGATTTCTTTGAAGGTCAGCACGACCATGTTCAGGGACTTTCCCAGTCAGGGCGAGGGGAGATAGTTTCTTTTTTTATCTCGCAAAAACAGAATGTTTTTGTTACTTGAATTCTTATCTCGGAAAAAACAGAATGTTTTTGTTACTTGAATTCATGGGAGGCGCCTGGATGAGCTGCCTCAGGGTTAGGCCTTGTCCCACTCGTGGGCGGGGGGGTTCTTCATTCCCTCCTCTTTGTTTGGACTGATTTTAACCTTAAAATCTTAGGGAACTTTTATTTCTTCAGTTTGAAGGGCCCGATATTGTTGAGTTAGTATCAGAGCTTGGGTAATGGACAATCTGTCTCGGATGAACTGGAGCAGCCGGTTGAGGATGCAGGGGCCGAAAGTTAGCAGCAGGAGCAGGATAACTAGAGGGCCCATAATGGTAGAGATTAGGGTGGTCATCCAGGGAGACCGGTTAAACCAGCCTTCAAACCAACCCTGCTGGGCCTCTCGGTCCCTTTGTCTTTTACTTAGTCTATCTCTGAGTTTGGCCATGGAGTCCCTAATGACTCCAGAGTGGTCTGCATAGAAACAGCATTCTTCTCCCAGGGCCGCACACAGTCCTCCCTCTTTTAGGAATAATAAATCCAAGCCTCTTCTGTTTTGAAGTCCTACTTCTGAAAGTGAGGTGAGGGACTGTTCTAACTTAGAAACGGACTGCTCTAGTGTCCGAAGATCCTCATCTACAGCGGCTTGGAGTTCTAAACAACGTTGTGAGCCCTGGATCAGGGCGGCTGCACCAGTGCTCACCCCAGTTGCGACCCCTAGTCCCAGCATAACGGCTAAGGTTAGGGAAACAGGCTCGCGCCGAAAACGGGTGGGATGTCTGTCATATTGATTTTCTAGAGTTTCGGCGGGGTGATAAAACACCCTGGGCATGATCTGCACCATGACACAGAAGTCGTCTGAGTTATTTAGAATCTCAGCCGATACACAGGGAGTGAGGCCTTTGTTGCATGCCCACCAAGTTCCCGGGTGGGGCACCAGGTAAGAGTCAGTCCCTAAAATCAGGGCGGCAATATTGCAGAGTTCCTGGTAACCCGGGTGAGTATAGTTAGCCTTGACAGTGATGTAATCCCAGGAGGAGGAGGGCCTCCCATCCTGTGTCTTCCATAGTCTCGCACCCCCAATTTTTACAATAGAAGTATTCCCCCCCCTCCACAGGTGGGATTTAGCCTGCAATCTCTGTGGTACTCGGGACAGACATAGAAGGGGAGGGTGCGTAACATGGCCCTCCTTAGGCGTCCCACATCCTCCCCAGGGGTCTAATCCTTTTCGTCCGGGGGGCTTTAGAGGTGTCGGAATACCTCTCTAGGCCCCATGGGCTGGGGGCCCCTATGGTTAATTTACATAAGTCAGGATATAGGTTGGGCCACCAGGTTCCCATGGGAGTAGTTTTTGTTATTGACCTGACCTTGTCCCCCCCAGACGTTAATACCTGCCAGGTTAACTTTTTTTAGGGGCATGACGGTTACCTTTGGTGGGGGTGAAAAGCGCTAGGAGTGGTAGGAATATAACAATTGTCATTGAACAATTTTTGAAAGTCTTATCTTGAATGGGTTTTGGGTGCGGTGGAGTTTCCATTGGGGTGGCTCGCCCGGTCCGTCCTGGCTGGCGTCAGCGGTGTTCGTTGATGGGGCGCGCTTGACGTGTGAGGCGTGGACCCAAGCAGTAATACCGTCTACTTTTAGGGCGGTTGGGGTGGTCAGTAGTACGGTGTATGGGCCCTTCCAGCGGGGCTCAAGGGTCCTGGACTGATGTCTCCTGACGTAGACGGAGTCACCGATCTGGAACGGATGTGGGTTGGTTGCGTCTCGGGGGCAGTAGACAGCTGCAAGGGGTTTCCAGATCTGGTGCTGGATAATCTGGAGCGCCTTTAGCCTGTCCTGTAAACCGGGAGTATTAGCAAGAGGGTCAATAGCAGAATCTAGTAGGTCCGTCACTGGTGGGGGACTTCCATAGAGAATCTCATAAGGAGTTAGTCCATGACATGTGGGAGTGTTCTGGACTCGGAACAGGACCATAGGGAGGAGGTGGACCCAGTCTTTAGTGCCAGTCTCCAATGTCAATTTAGTTAGGGTCTCTTTAATTGTTCTATTCATTCTTTCTACCTGCCCTGAGCTCTGGGGTCTGTATGCACAATGTAATTTCCAATTTATCCCCAATAATCTGGCCACCAACTGACTTACCTGGGAGACGAAGGCAGGGCCATTATCCGACCCTATTACCTTGGGCAGTCCAAACCAGGGGAAAATTTCTTCTAAGATTTTCTTGACAACCACCTGGGCAGTTTCTCGTTTGGTGGGGAAGGCTTCTGTCCATCCTGAAAAGGTATCTATAAACACTAGAAGGTACTTGTTACCATATTTACCTGGCTTGATTTCAGTGAAGTCTACTTCCCAATTAGTTCCGGGTCTGTCTCCCCTTATTCTAGTTCCCTCAGGCATCTTGAGGTGTTTGGCATTTACCTTAGCACAGGGTACACAAGCGCCAGTTACCTGTTGGATCAGGGAGGGGAGTTTGGGAATGTAATAGGTCTGATCCTCTCTCTGGAGGAGTGTTTTTAATTTTTTGTGTCCGAGGTGAGTCCACCGGTGGAGGTGAGTTACCAGTTCTTTGGCCCTTTGCTGAGGTAGGACAGTCTTTCCTTGGTGTTTCCAGACCTTCATTTGTTCATCATATTCTGCCCCTATTTGCTGGACAATATCCAGGTCGCTGTCTGAGTATTCGAGAGAGAGTTGCCCTGGTGTCTGGACAGCCTCTGGTACTTGTAGGGAGAGGGCCTGTGGGCCTAGAGCAGCGGCCCGTGCTGTTTCATCGGCCATCCTGTTCCCCTCAGCTACTGGGTCGCTGCCTCGCTGATGCCCAGGACAGTAAATTATACTTAATTTTCTCGGCAGAAAAAGGGAATGGAGAAGTTCTTGTATTTCTTCCCTGTTCTTGATGTTTTTTCCTGCAGAGGTCAGGAGACCCCTTCTTCGGTATATTTCTCCATGAACATGGGCAGTTGCAAAAGCGTACCTACTATCAGTATAAATGTTGACCTTCTTGTCCTTAGCCTTTTTTAGGGCCTGAGTTAGGGCTATGAGCTCCGCCCTTTGAGCCGAAGTTCCAGGCTTTAGGGCACAGGCCCAGATGACAGTTTTCCCATCTACCACCGCCGCCCCGGCTTTGCGCTCACCATTTCGTAGAAAGCTGCTTCCATCAGTGTACCAGGTTGCTTCAGCATCTGGCAAAGGCTGGTCCGTCAAGTCCCCTCTGGTGCCATGTACCTCAGCCAGGATCTGGTGGCAGTCATGCATTACCAGGGACGGGGACTCGGTTTCCGGAAGCAAGGTGGCTGGATTTAGGGATGTAACCTTTTCAAACCGTATCCACTCGGAATTCAGTAGCATGGCCTGATAATGGGTCACCCGAGCGTTTGAGAGCCATCGATCAGGGGGCTGGCGGATAACTGTCTCTATGGCGTGGGGGGCCACCACTGTGAGGGGTTGGCCAAAAGTCAACTTGTCTGAGTCTTTAACCAGGACTGCCACAGCCGCTATAATTCGGAGACATGGGGGCCATCCTGCAGCCACGCTGTCTAATTTTTTTGAAAAGTATGCCACGGGCCTTTTTCAGGGTCCCAGTTTCTGAGTTAGGACCCCTCTGGCTATTCCTCGGCATTCATCAGCATATAGCGCAAATGGCTTGGTTACATCTGGGAGGCTCAGGGCAGGGGCAGTCAATAAGGCCCTTTTTATTTTGTCAAAAGCCAATTGTTGCTCCTTTCCCCAGTGGTAGGGGGTGTTGGATTTCGTGAGAGGATACAGGGGAGCCGCCAGCTCTGCAAACCCGGGTATCCAGAGGCGGCAGAACCCGGCACTGCCAAGGAACTCTCGTAGTCCTCTGGCATTAGTGGGTGCTGGGATCAGGGCTACAGCCTTTTTGCGGCTCTCCATCAGCCACCTCTGGCCTCCTTCCAGGAGATATCCCAGATAGGTCACTCGTCTCTGGCCTATTTGGGCCTTTTTGGCAGAGGCCCTATACCCCAGTCCTCCCAGTCTCTCGAGCAGGGCCCCCGTACCTTTTACACAATCCTGTTCTGTCTTAGCCGCCAGAAGCAAATCATCCACGTACTGCAGGAGGATGAGGTCCGGATGGTCAACTTGGAAGTCTGCCAAATCCTGGTGCAAGGCTTCGTCGAACAAGGTGGGGGAGTTTTTGAATCCTTGTGGCAGCCTTGTCCAAGTGAGTTGTCCTGAGAATCCCATCTCAGGATCCTTCCATTCAAAGGCAAAAATAGGCTGGCTTTGAGAGCTTAATCTTATGCAAAAGAATGCATCTTTTAGATCCAACACCGTATACCAGATGTGGCTCGGGGGCAAGGTGCTGAGTAAGTTGTAGGGATTCGGCACCGTGGGGTGTATGTCCTCTGCCCTACGGTTAACTTCCCGTAAATCTTGTACCGGCCGGTAATCTCCGGTGCCGGGTTTTTTTTTTTTTTTTTTTTTTTACAGGCAACAGAGGAGTGTTCCAGGGCGACGGACAAGGTATTAAGATGCCCAATTGTAATAGTCTCTGTATATGTGGCCGAATGTCCTCTTTGGCCTCTTTGCTCATTGAATATTGCCGGATCAATATAGGGGTGGCCGAGGATTTTAGGTTAATAATTATGGGTGGCTGGTTAACAGCTAGTCCCATTCCGGCCGTTTCCACCCAGGCCTGAGGGTAGTTAGTGAGCCATTCAGAATTTAGGGGCTGCATGGACAGTGGAGAGTCCTCGTGCAGCCGGTGTTCATCCTCTGGGCGCAAGGTCAATACCTGGAGGGGCTGCCCTTCTGCACCAGTAATGGTGGCCCCTTTCTGATGAAAATAGATCTGAGCCCCTACTTTTGAAAGAAGGTCTTTGCCTAGGAGGGGGTAGGGGCAGTCTGGGACCAGTAGGAAGGAATGTGTTACTTGCCCAGTGCTCAGGTGGACCTTTCATTCGGTTGTCCATCGATATAACTTGCCTCAGTTGCTCCCTGAACCCAAGACGTTTTAGAGCTCAAGGGTCCTTTTGCCTCAGTTAAAACGGAATGTTGAGCTCCCGTATCGACCAAGAAGGTCACTGGCTGGCCCCCCACTTTAAGGGTTATCCGAGGCTCAGGGGGGGGCTCCTGGCCCTGACACCCCTAATCTTCATCTTCTAGGGACAAAACGGGAATGGGCCCTTTTTTAGGTCCCTGTGTTTGGCCCTTCCTTGGGCAATCTTTAACCCAATGTCCTTTTTCCTTGCAGTAGGCACACTGGTCTCGTTCAACCCGTGGTTTTCTTTTGTCTCCCAGGTCCTTACTCTGTCCTGACTTACTCTGCCCTGAGCCCTGTACTATGGTGGCCAGTATCCCAGTCAGTTCTTTATTGCGTTTCTTTTATCTCTTTAAGTATACATACGGTAGCCCTCTATTAATCTTTCCAGAAAACCTGCCGGTGCCTCATCTTTTCCCTGCACTATAGCACGTACCTTTGCCAAATTGGTGGGGCGACGCCCTGCCCCTCTGAGACCCGCTAGGAGTACCTGGCGATAGAGACGGAGCCGCTCCCTACCAGCAGCCGTGTCGTAGTCCCAGGTCGGGCGAACCAAGGAGAAAACATCCTCGATTTCATTAGGCAGCTGGGTCGGCCTCCCATCCGCCCCCGGGACGCTTTTCCGTGCTTCAAGGTAGACGCGCTGTCTCCTCCGTGGTGAGGAGAGTCTGCAGGAGCTGTTGGCAGGCATCCCAGGTTGGCTGGTGGGTCAACAGAATTGACTCAATTAACTCGGTTAGCGCCTGGGGGTCTCGGGAGAAAGTGGGGTTATGAGTTTTCCAGTTGTAAAGGTCAGAGGCAGAGAACGGCCAGGATTGCGTCTGGCCACCCACTGATCGGAGGGGAAGTGCCCGGGAGGTCCGGACGTCGTCCGACTCCCCCCGCGCTCTCGTCGAAAGCGGAGGCGACTGGGGAGCGGGGGTGAAGCAAGGGGTCGCCTCTCTACCCCAGTAGAGTCGGGGGATGGAGCTGAGGGAGCGGAGGGAGAGGTAGGGCGGGGAATAAGGGGAGTGACGCAGGGAGGGGGTGGGGTCTCCGCCCGATCCCCCCCTGAGAAGGGGTGAAGCATTTTATCCAGGGGGGTGGGTTTTTAGCGAGATCTTCCCAAACTATAATGTACGGCACCTGATCGAGGTGCCCATTGGTTCCTGGCTGAAAGACCAGGGCCTTCACCTGCAAGATAACACCAACGTTAAAAGTTCCGTCCCTGGGCCACCCGACGTTGAGAGTCGGCCACTCTGAGGAGCAGAAGGTGACCCATTTTTGTCTTCTGACTTCGACCGAAAGGTTGTGTGCCCAGCCGGCGACTTCTTTCCAGTGATCTAGAGTGAGGCTTAAAGGGGTAGTTACAGTCTGTCCCATGGGTGTAGAGAAGAGGTGAGCGGTGAGGAGGAGGACAGAGAGAAAGACACAGAACAGACAGACGCACACAGATGACAGGACCGGCACGGCGGATTCAGATGGGAGCGGTCGCGAACAACGACCCTCCCTGAAGAGGAGGGAGTGCCGGGCTCCCTCCCTCTTCCAGACCACTCCGGAGTCCGACTCCGGAGCAGGACCAGAAAGACACAGAACAAACAGACACACACGAATGTCAGGACTGGCGCGGCAGATTCAGATGGGAGCCGTCGCGAACAACGACCGTCCCTGAAGAGGAGGGAGTGCCGGGGCTCGGTTCCCCTTCCAGACCACTCCGGAGTCCGACTCCGGAGGGGGACCAGGGGTCTCAGGGCACGTCTGCCTCCCCCGCTGGTCCAAATACAGAGTACAGCGTCCTGCAGGCACAATACAGACCCGGCACAGACCCGGCCAGTCAGACAAACGGACGAGACAAATATGACATTTAGCGAGCTCGGTTTTACCTCCTACCTGTTTTAGGATTGAGCCTGGGGGCGTCTCAGATCCCGGACGAGCCCCCAAATGTTGGACCCTAGCTCGCGGGTGCCAACGCGTCCCGGGGGACGCCCCAGAGACTGAGACCCCAGACAGGCAGATGCAACAAGCAAGAGGGTTTATTGGACGTTTGCGCAAATGGGCTCTCCGAGGTGGCAGAGCCCCGATTAGCAATTACAGGCATCTTTTAAAGGCAAAAAAACCGCGGGAGTAGCATAGCATTGATTTCTTTGAAGGTCAGCACGACCATGTTCAGGGACTTTCCCAGTCAGGGCGAGGGGAGATAGTTTCTTTTTTTATCTCGCAAAAACAGAATGTTTTTGTTACTTGAATTCATGGGAGGCGCCTGGATGAGCTGCCTCAGGGTTAGGCCTTGTCCCACTCGCGGGCGGGGGGGGCGGTTCTTCACTATCAAGGTAGGAAGATGGAAAAAATAAAGAAATAAAAAAGCGTCCAATGGGGAGGAGCCCCTGCGAGGAACCGGGCTAAGGCCGGGGGGGAGGGGGGGTGAGAGCCCCCAGGACAGGAAAGCCAAGTCCCAGAGAAGCAGGAACTTTACCAACCTTCCTGGTCGGAAAGGCTGTTGCAGGGACCTCGGGACCCTACTCTTGGAATCCTGGTCAGGATTCCAGGAGGAGCAATGAAACCCTCACGGTTCCAGGGTCAAAAACAGAGCAAGAGCGTCCCCAGGGGAGAGCGTGCCAAAACCACTGGCCGAGTTCCCTAAAGGGATGGAGTGCGCGCCCCATCAGGGCCCCGGAGCAGCTCATGCGGTGGCTCAGGTGGCGGCTCCACACAGAGGGGGCTGTGCGGCTCGGGAGCCGGATTCCAGCAGCGCAGGCCCCGAAGCCCAGGGCGACAGGGGACACAGCCCAAGATTGGGCTATCCCACAGGACAGGCAGAGGCCGGGAGGACACGGAACAGCAAAACGCTCCTATCGCTGGGAGGCCCCAAGCTGTGCAGATCAGCAACCACCACCCCCAGAGCATGAAGGCCCCTGTGGACTAGGAGACTGTGGTAGTTACTGCTGGAGCTGACTCTAGGGCTGGAGAGCTTGCTGCCACCACAGTTGTTATTCCTCCTAGTGTCACCTTGTACCTGGGACTGAGTGGGGCTGCCAGGGAGCAAGGGGTAAACAACTCCCACTGTACCATGCACCTGAAACGGGGTGGGGAAGCTCCCCCAGGTGCACACACCTGAGAATCAGCACAGCAGGACCCTCCCCCAGAACATCAGTTGGAAGGATAGGGGAAGAGCAAGTTCTTGACCAAGTAGCACTGGAAAGTTCTAGGGGAAGTATAGGGACTTACAGTATATAGAATCAGAGGATACCCCTCCTTGTTTTTTGTTTGTTTCCTCCACCTTTTTTGGTCTCTTTTTCCTTCCTTTTTCCAGTACAACTTGTTTTTAGCCACTCTGCACTGAGCAAAATGACTAGAAGGAAGAACTCACCACAAAAGAAAGAATCAGAAACCGTACTCTCTGCCACAGAATGACATAATTTGGGTTACAATTCGATGTCAGAAAGCCAATTCAGAAGCACAATTATAAAGCTACTGGTGGCTCTAGAAAAAACATAAAGGATTCAAGAGACTCCATGACTGCAGAATTTAGACCTAATCAGGCCGAAATTAAAAATCAAATAAAAGAGATGCAATCTAAACTTAACTCCTAAAGACGAGGGTTAATGAGGAAGAAGAATGAGTGATTGACATAGAAGACAGGTTGATGGCAAGGAAGGAAGCTGAGGAAAAAAAGAGAAAAACAGATCATGGGAAAAGGTTAAGGGAAATAAATGACAGCCTCAGAAGGAAAAATCTAGGTTTAATAGGGGTACACGAGGGCACCGAATGGGACAGAGGATCAGAAAAGTGTATTTGGGGGAGGCAAGGGCAAGATGGCGGAAGAGTAGGGTCCCAAGTCAACTGTCCCCACCAAATTACCTAGATAACCTTCAAATCATCCTGAAAACCTACAAATTCGGCCTGAGATTTAAAGAGAGACCAGCTGGAATGCTACAGTGAGAAGAGTTCACGCTTCTATCAAGGTAGGAAGACGTGGGGTGGGGGAGAAATAAAGAAACAAAAGGCATCCAAGGGGGAGGGCCCACCAGAAGCCGGGCTAAGGCCACGGTGAGTGTCCCCAGGACAGGAAAGCCCCATCCTGGAGCAGCAGGGGTTTCACCAATCTTCCTGGGAGATGGAGCAGGATCGTCCTCCTGTGCCTCAAACAAAAGTTACACTTTTCTGAAAAGAATCCCCAAATCTTGCTGATATTGAAAAGGAGTTAAAGGCAGATAGTCTTAACTCTAATATTCGGTTATTTCCACCGTGGGAAATGTGTGTCAATGTTGAACCTGGTTAGGGATGCTGAGTGCCCTGGTACTGTTTCCATTCTAGTTGTCCTATCCCCAGTCAACCTCACGTAAGTTTTTTTTTTTTTTGTAGAAAACCCTTATTTTTCCTTGAGAAGCTACTGTGCCTACAGCCAGTGAACAACGAAGCCTTTGTGGCATTACCCCAGCCAGGAGGTCAGATTAGAGAGTAGCATCCTATCTCTGGATACCTGCGTTGCTCTTCGCTGGCAAATAAAAGAATTTGTTGTCAAAAAAAAAAAAAAAGGAGGGGCGGGGATGCCCTCAGTCTCACTGGGAAACTAGCAGAGCCCCAGAGCCCCAGGGAGAACGCGCCACACCCCGCAAGCCGAGCTCCCTAAAGGGCTGCAGCCCGCACCCGGCTGGACCTGGGAGCAGCTCTGAGGTGGCTCGGGTGGAGGCTCTGCGGGGAGGGGGCAGCGCGGCCAGGAGCGGGAATCCAACATGCAGACACGAGAGCACAGGGAGCCGGGGACACAGCCCAAGATCCGGCATCCCCCCCACCCTGGGACAGGCAGAGGCCAGGAGGGCCCAGGACAGCAAAGACGCTCCTGCCCCGAGCTGAGCAGATCAGCGGCCTCGCCCCGGAGCCTCCAGGCCCTGCAGAGGGAGAGCCCCGGAGTTACTGCGGGAGCTGACTCCAGCTGCTACTGTTGTTGTTCCTCCTGGGGCCACACAGGATGAACTACCCCCACTGAGCCTCACAGTGGTCTCACCGGATAAACAGCTTAAACATTTTCACTGAGCCTTGCACCAGGCAGGGGGCTGAACAGCTCCCCCAAGTGCTAAAACCTGAAAATCAGCACAGCAGGCCCCTCCCCTAGAAGACCAGCTAGATGGACAGGGGAAAAACAAATTATTGACCAACCAGCACAACATCTCCAAAGAAACAAGAGCTTTACATGATACACAGGACAAGATAGATTTCACGGATATTTAAGAACTTTACATCCAAACGCAATGGAATAGTGTTCTTCTTAAGGGCACATGGAACTTTCTCCAGAATACCACATACTGGGTCACAAATCAGGTCTTAACTGATACCAAAGGTTGTATCATCCCCTGCATATTTTCAGACCATAACACTTTAAAATTAGAACTAAACCAAAAGAAGTTTGGAAGGACTTCAAACACATGGAGGGTAAAGACCATCCTGCTAAAAGATGAAAGGGTCAACTAGGAAATGAGGGAAGAATGAAAAAGATTCATGGAAACTAATGAGAATAAAGATAGAACCATTCAAAATCTTTGGGATACAGCAAAAGCAGTCCTGAAGGGGAATATATCACAATACAAGCATCCATCCAAAAACTGGAAGGAACTCAAATACAAAAGCTAACGCTACACCTAAAGGAGCTAGAGAAAAAACGGCAAATAGATCCTACACCCAGCAGAAGAAGAGAGTTAAGAAAAATTGGAGCAGAACTCAACGAAATTGAGACCAGAAAAATTGTGGAACAGATCAACAAAACCAGGAGTTGGTTCTTTGAAAGAATTAATAAGATAGATAAACTATTAGCCAGCCTTATTAACAAGAAGAGAGAGAAGACTCAAATTAATAAAACCACGAATGAAAAGGAGAGATCACTACCAACACCAAGGAAATACAATCTGTTTTAAAAACATATTATGAACAGCTATACGCCAATAAATTAGGCAATCTAGAACAAATGGACACATTTCTGGAAAGCCAAAAACTACCAAAACTGGAACAGGAAGAAATAGAAAACCTGAACAGGTCAATAACCAGGGAGGATATTGAAGCAGTCATCAAAAACCTCCCAAGACACAAAAGTCCAGGGCCAGATGGCTTCCCAGGGGAAATCTATCAAACGTTTAAAGAAGAAACCATACCTATTCTACTAAAGCTGTTTGGAAAGACAGAAAATTCGTTCTATGGGGCCAGCATCACCTTAATTCCAAAACCAGACAGAGACCCCACCAAAAGGAGAATTATAGACCAATATCCCTGATGAACATGGATGCAAAAATTCTCAACAAGATACTAGCCAATAGGATCCAAGAGTACATTAAGAAAATTATTCACCATGACCAAGTAGGATTTATTCCCGGGACACAAGGCTGGTTCAACACTCGTAAAACAATCAGTGTGATTCATCATATCAACAAGAGAAAAACCAAGAACCATAGGATCCTCTCAATAGATGCAGAGAAAGCATTTGACAAAATACAGCATCCATTCCTGATCAAAACTCTTCAGGGTGTAGGGATAGAGGGAACTTTCCTCGACATCTTAAAAGCCATTTACGAAAAGCCCACAGCAAATATCATTCTCAATGGGGAAGCACTGGGAGCCTTTCCCCTAAGATCAGGAACAAGACAGGGATGTCCACTCTCACCACTGCTATTCCACATAGTACTGAAAGTCCTAGCCTCAGCAATCAGACATCAAAAAGACAGTAAAGGCATTCAAATTGGCAAAGAAGAAGTCAAACTCTCTCTCTTTGCCGATGACATGATACTCTACATAGAAAACCCAAAAGCCTCCACCCCAAGATTGCTAGAACTCATACAGCAATTTGGTAGCGAGGCAGGATAGAAAATCAATGCCCAGAAATCAGTGGCATTTCTTGACACTAACAATGAGACTGAAGAAAGAGAAATTAAGGCATCAATCCGATTTACATTTGCACCCAAAAGCATAAGATACCTAGGAATAAACCTAACCAAAGAGGCAAAGGATCTATACCCTAAAAACTATAGAACACTTCTGAAAGAAATTGAGGAAGACACAAAGAGAGGGAAAAATATTCGATGCTCATGGATTGGAAGCATTAATATTGTGAAAATGTCAATGTTACCCAGGGCAATTTACACGTTTAATGCAATCCCTATCAAAATACCATGAACTTTCGTCAGACAGTTAGAACAAATGATTTTAAGATTTGTGTGGAATCAGAAAAGACCCCGAATAGCCAGGGGAACTTTAAAAAAGAAAACCATAGCTGGGGGCATCACAATGCCAGATTTGAGGTTGTACTACAAAGCCGTGGTCATCAAGACAGTGTGGTACTGGCACAAAAACAGACACATAGATCAATGGAACAGAATAGAGAACCCAGAAGTGGACCCTGAACTTTATGGTCAACTAATATTCAATAAAGGAGGAAAGACTATCCACTGGAAGAAAGACAGTCTCTTCAATAAATGGTGCTGGACATTTATTGGACATCCACATGCAGAAGAATGAAAGTAGACCACTCTCTTTCACCATACACAAAGATAAACTCAAAATGGATGAAAGATCTAAATGTGAGACAAGATTCCATCAAAATTCTGGAGGAGAACACAAGCAACACTCTTTTTGAACTCGGCCACAGTAACTTCTTGCAAGATACATCCAGGAAGGCCAAAGAAACAAAAGCAAAAATGAACTATTGGGACTTCATCCGGATAAGAAGCTTTTGCACAGCAAAGGATACAGTCAAGAAAACTAAAAGACAACCTACAGAATGGGAGAAGAAATTTGCAAATGACGTATCAGATAAAGGGCTAGTTTCCAAGATCTATCAAGAACTTATTAAACTCAACACCAAAGAAACAAACAATCTAATCATGAAATGGGCAAAAGACACGAACAGAAATCTCACAGAGGAAGACATAGACATGGCCAACACACACAGGAGAAAATGCTCCGCATCACTTGCCATCAGGGAAATACAAATCAAAACCACAATGAGATACCACCTCACACCAGTGAGAATGGGGAAAATTAACAAGGCAGGAAACCACAAATGTTGGAGAGGATGCAGAGAAAAGGGAACCCTCTTGCACTGTTGGTGGGAATGTAAACTGGTGCAGCCACTCTGGAAAACTGTGGAGGTTCCTGAAAGAGTTAAAAATAGACCTGCCCTATGACCCAGCAATTGCACTGTTGGGGATTTACCCCAAAGATTCAGATGCAATGAAACACCGGGACACCTGCACCCCAATGTTTCTAGCAGCAATGTCCACAATAGCCAAACTGTGGAAGGAGCCTCGGTGTCCATGGAAAGATGAATGGATAAAGAAGATGTGGTTTATGTATACAATGGAATATTATTCAGCCTTTAAAAATGACAAATACCCACCATTTGCTTCAAGGTGGATGGAACTGGAGGATATTATGCTGAGTGAAATGAGTCAATCGGAGATGGACAAACATTGTATGTTCTGATTCATTTGGGGAATATAAATAATAGTGAAAGGGAATAGCAGGGAAGGGAGAAGAAATGGGTAGGAAACATCAGAGAAGGAGACAGAACATGGAAGACTCCTAACTCTGAGAAACGAACTAGAGGTGGTGGAAGGAGGGGGGGTGGGGGTGACTGGGTGGCAGGCACTAAGGTGGGCACTTGACGGGATGAGCACTGGGTATTATTTTGTATGTTGGCAAATGAACACCAATAAAAAATAAATTTATAAAAAATACAAAAACAAAAACAAAAGACTCCACCCCAAGATTGCTGGAACTCACACAGCAATTCAGTAATGTGGCAGTATATGAAATCAATACACAGAAATCAGTTGCATTCCAATCCCTATCAAAATACCATGGGCTTCCTTCAGAAAGTTGGAAGAAATCATATTAAGTTTTGTGTGGAATCGGAAAAGACCTTGAATATCCAAGGGAATATTGAAAAAGCCCTCCAGAGCTGGGGGCATCACAATGCCGGATTTCAGGTTGTACTACAAAGCTGTGATCATCAAGACAGTGTGGTATTGGCACAAAAACTGACATATAGATCAAAGGAACAGAATAGAGAACCCAGAAATAGGCCCTCAACATTATGGCTAAAATTCGATAATAGTTTTTATTTGAATCATCTGATGCTCCTCATAAGTGCCCTCCTTAATCCCCATCACGTTTCCCCTTACCCGGATCCCCTCCCCTCTGGTAACTATCATTTTGTTCACTGTAGTTAGGTGTCTGTTTCTTGGTTTTTCTCTTTTTTCTCCCTTGCTCCTTTGTTTTGTTTCTTAAATGGATAAAGATCATTTTATAAAAAACAGGAATGTATGGACAATGAAGTATGTGCTACATAGTACAGGATCAAAATGCTGAAACTCCTCTAACTAAATCTTGTCATTTTGCAGAAGAGTAAATGGGATCCAGATGTGGCTTTTCCATTAACACATCATTTGATCTCAGACAAACCATTGTATTTTGCACCCTCCAGCTTTGTTTCTTAAATATCTCATATGAGTGAAATCATATTGTATTTGTATTTCTCTGACTTATTTATTCACTTAGCATAGTATGCTGTAGCTCCATACATGTCATTGCAATGGTTAGATTTCATTCTTTGTAATGGCTGAGTAATATTCTATTTTATAAATATATATATCTTGATTAAGTCCCACTAGTACATTTTTATTTTGTTTCCCTTGCCTTCATAGGTGTTTCTTCTGAGAAGTTGCTGTGGCCAAGTTCAAAAAGGGTGTTGCCTGTGTTCTCCTCTAGGATTTTGATGGAATCTTGTCTCATCAATTTAGTTCTTTCATCCATTTTGAGTTTATCTTTGTGTATGGTGCAGGAGAGTGGTCTAGTTTCATTCTTCTGCATATGGCTGTCCAATTAACCCAACACCATTGATTGAAGAGACTGTCCTTTTTCCAGTGGATATTATTTCCTGCTTTGTCGAATATCAGTTGACCATAGAGTTGAGGGTCCATTTCTGGATTCTCTATCCTGATCTATTGATCAGTGTGTCTGTTTTTGTGCCAACACCACACTGTCTTGATGATCACAGCTTTGTAGTACAACCTGAAATCTGTCATTGTGATGCCCCCAGCTATGGATTTCTTTTTAATATTCCCCTGGCTATTCGGGGTCTTTTTTGACTCCACGCAAACCTGACAATGATTTGTTCCAAGTCTCTGAAAAAAGTATATGGAATTTTCATAGGGATTGCATTAATGTGTAAATTGCCCTGGGTAACATTACCATTTTCACAATATAAATTCTTCCAATATATGACCATGAAATATTTTTCCATCTCTTTGTGTCTTCCTCAATTTCTTTCAGAAGTGTTCTGTAGTTTTTAGGGTATAGATCCTTTACCTCTTTGGTTAGGTTTATTCCTAGGTATCTTATGCTTTTGGGTGCAAATGTAAATCGGATTGATGCCTTAATTTCTCTTTCTTCAGTCTCATTGTTAGTGTCAAGAAATGCCACTGATTTCTGGGCATTGATTTTTGTATCTTGCCACACTGCCGAATGGCTGTATAAGTTCTAGGGAGCTGGGGGTGGAGTCTTTGGGTTTTCTATGTACAGTATCATGTCATCTGCAAAGAGAGAGGGTTTGACTCCACTTTTCCAAATGTGAATGCCTTTTATTTCTTTTTGTTGCCTGATTATTGAGGTTAGGACTTCTAGTACTATGTTGAATAGCAGTGGTGAGAGTGGATATCCCTGTCATGTTCCTGAAATTAGGCAAAAAGCTCCCAGTGTTTCCCCTTTGAGAGTGATAATCACTGTGGCCTTTTCGTAGATGGCTTTTAAGATATGAGGAATGTTCCGACTATGCCTACACTCTGAAGAGTTTTGATCAGGAATAGATGCTGTAGTTTGTCAAATGCTTTCTCTGAATCTATTGAGAGGATCACATGGTTCTTGTTTCTTCTCTTGTTGATACGATCTATCACATTGATTGCTTTATGAGAACTGAACCATCCTTGCATCTCTGGAATAAATCCCACTTGGTCATGGTGAATAAAATTCTTTTTAAATTTTATTTATTTATTTATTTATTTATTTATTTATTTATTTATTTTAATAATAATAAATTTTAAAAATTTCATCTTTTGATGGACACTGAGGCACCGTGGAGAGTTTTAATCAAGGAAAGATGCTATACTTTGTCAAATGCTTTTTCTGAATCTATTGAGATGACTATATGATTCTTGTCTTCTATTTATGTGGTATATATCACATTGATTGATCTGTTGATGTTGAACCATGCATGCAGCCCAGGAAAAAATCCCACTTGGTCATGGTGAATAACACTTTTAGTGTATTGTTGGATCCTACTTGCTAGTATCTTGGTGAGATATTTTGCATCCATGTTCATCAGGGATATTGGTCTGTAATTCTCCTTTTTGATGAGGCCTTTGTCTGGCTTTGGATCAAGGTTATGCTAGCTTCACAGAATGAATTTAGAAGTTTTCCTTCCATTTCTATTTTTTCAAAAAGCTTCATAGGAGTAGATGTTATTTCTTCTTAAATGTTTGGTAGAATCCCCCTGTGAAGTCATCTGGCCCTGTATTCTTTTTGTGTGGGGGAGTGTCGGGGGGTGGTATTACAGGTTAAATTTCCTTGCTGGTTATGGGTCTGTTCAGTTTTTCTATTCCTTCATGTTTCAGTTCCGATAGTATATAAATTTCCAGGAATGTATCCATTTCTTCCAGATCGCCTACTTTGTTGACATATAATTGCTCCTAATATGTTCTTAAAGTCATTTATATTTTCTTGGTGTCTGTCGTGATCTCTTTCATTGGTGACTTTATGAATTTGAGTCCTTTCTATTTTCTTTTTGATAAATCTGGCTTGGGAACCTCTGATCTATAGCCAATGGGTCAGAAGCACAAGTGACACCTGGACTTGTGATTGGCATCTAAAAGGGAAGGGGAGTGGTCTTGTGGGGATGAACCTGTGGATTCTAATAGTGCCTCCAGATAAGCAGTGTCAGGAATGAGTGCATTTCTAGGTCATTTCTCCCAAGGGATTCTCTTTTTACCTAGAGGTAGACCTTGTCCCTGTGTCCTCATATTGTTGACCTTCTTGCATGTCTGTATCCTGATATCCTCTATAAAGTCATCAGTCAAGTTGGACAACAGCCAGCCCCAAGGACTTCATTTTACCTTTGTCACCTCTGTAAAACCTCAATTCCAAATACAGTCACAATATGAGATTGTGAGTGCTGGGGCTCTAGCATATGGATTTGACAGTGTGCATGCCCATCCATGACAACAGCCAGGTTGCAGATAACAAACTCAAGTCCAGACCTGCTGAGTAGCTTACACTCCTTGCAGCAGGTGACTGGAAGGCTGGAATTTGATATTTGTTTTGGCACCAGCAGGTGCTAGAAATGGCCATGCCTGGAGCAATCGTTGCTCAAATGTGGATAACTCTGCACTCTCCCTTCCCCATAGTTCAGGCATCTGTGTCTAAAAGGAAAGACACATAGACCTTTCCTGGGCTGGAAAGACTACACATCAGCAGATGTGCCATGAAGTGAATGCTCCCCAGCAGGTCAGAACCCTTGATGGTGAAGAGATCCTGCCCAAGCATCCAAACTCTATTCAAAGTTTTCACCTTCCCCCTGTGACCCATGGAATTGGGGTTTCCTGTAGTGGCCCAGGGTTCCCTAGTGTGTCTTGATAAAAATGGGAACAATTTCTACCCACGAGGGACAACAGACATGAGAGTTGCAAGGATTGAGTAAGGACTGAGGTCTTCAGGATACACCATGGCTCTGTGCAGGACACAACCTAGAAGAGTTCAGGGACAGACATTTATGTACACCCCACATTTTCTTGATCCACTCATCCACTGATGGACACAGGTTGTCTCCACATCTTGGCGACTGTAAATAATGCTGCAATGAACATGGGCTGCAGGTGTCTCTTCAAGAGACTAATTTAATTTCATGGGACATATACCCAGAAATAGCTTTGCTGAATCATATTCCTAACTTTCTAATATGTTTTCCAGAGTGGCTTCACCACTTTGCATTCCCATCAACAGTGTGAGGGTATTCCCCTTTCTCCAGATCCTCACCAACATTTGTTTCCTGTGT
Organism: Vulpes lagopus; assembly: GCF_018345385.1. Lineage (NCBI taxonomy): Eukaryota > Metazoa > Chordata > Mammalia > Carnivora > Canidae > Vulpes > Vulpes lagopus. The sequence continues at coordinate 11,109,510 of NC_054836.1, read as the reverse complement.
TGTTAATTTAGCCATTCTGGCAGGTGTGAGGTGATATCTTATTGAGGGTTTGATTTGAATTTCTCTAATGATGAGAGATGTAGAGCATCTTTCTATGTGTCTGTTGGCTCTCTAGATGTATTATTTGGAGAAATGTCAGGTCATGTCTTATGTCCATTTTTTTAAACTGGATTATTAGTTTTTTGCTATTGATTATGCAGCCTTTGAAGAGAAGGAAAATTATTTTTTTCAGTGTAGTTTTATTGCATTCTTAAGGTATCACAATTAAGTCTGAAAAATCGTCTGGCATCTTGCTGTTTCTGTTGCTGGACAACTCAGAGCTTATTCATCAGCCTGCGGAACTGTTCCTTTTTCAGAAACATAGATACCATCCAAAAATTTTCTGATATCCTTGTTTTTAACAGTTGTCGCTTGCTGGATCAAAGCAGCAAATTATTAACATTTGTGGTAACATGGATGGACCTGGAGGACATTAGGACAAGTGAAATAAACCAGACACAGCAGGGCAAATAGTGCATGATTCTTCTTAATGAGGCCCTAAAGCAGTTGAACGTACAGATGTGCACAATAGGATGATGGTTACTAGTGAGGGGAAATGAGAAGATGGAGAGTTGTCGTTTAAAGGGCATAAAGTTTTATTTACTCAAGATGAGCGGGTTCCAGAGGACTGCTTTCCAATGTTCACAGCTAACAATGTAATGAACACAGTTAACTGTGTATTTAAAAACCTGTTAAGACAGTATATTGTGTCTTGGGTGCTATTTCTGGAATTTGTCAAAACCGCAACAAAGGAATACAAGGGACCTGCTGGAAGTGAGGGATATGTCTATGGCCTTGATTGCAGGAGTGGCGCATGTACACAAACTCACCAGATCATGTACATCGACCGTGTGCAGTCTTCATACCATAAGAGCACATCAATAAAGCTGGAAAACAAAAACAAAAACAAAAACAAAATATATTGGAACACAGGATGCTTTCTTTGTGTGACTCTTAGTAAGCATCTTCTGCGTCTGGGGTTCTCATGGGACTCGTGACCTTAGCCCACAAAGAGGTATTTTAATTTGTGAAACAGGGGAATGAAGAATGCCGCTTTCTAGTGGACAGAACCACCAAACAGCTCAGCCAAGGACAGAGAGTCTGATCTGGTGATGATATTGACAGCAAAGAAATAGAAGGATGAGGAATTCCATCTGGGGCATTCTGGTCTGGATGGCCAAGACAACAGGCTCTACAGTCAACAGTTTGCAATGTAACATGAGACTACTTACAGAACTTCTCTGAGACTAAGCAGCTCTAGCCATAAAAAGGGAAATATTAGAAATTACTCACTGGACAGGTGTGAGGATCAATGGAGCTATTTGGAGTGCTGTACAGGAAACAACTGTGCATGAAACTTAGTAAAAATGTGTGATAACTACAAATTATAGTAGATTTGTTAATGCCAAAAATTACAGCTTCCACCTGGGGACAGCCCCAACCATTGAGTGTACAAATCTGACACTCAGGGAGGGATTGTGAGTTGAAATTTCAGGTTCTAAAGATGTGCCCTGTTTGTATTGGTGGTCTTTGTGTTCACCCACATCCACCAGGTGGCCAAGTGTCCTCCCCATGATCCATATTCCAGTGTGGCTCCCATTCTCATGACAGAAACCCAGCACGCCCTGTGGATACAGGGAACTCTGGGCTTTTGAATATCATAACATTCTGTTTCCATTTTCCATTTCCACTCCTCATCACTGTAAACTGCCAGCCTCCTCATCCTGCACATGGGTTGGGTCCTCTGTCACCTAGCCTATTGCTTTTCTTAATCTACTCATTCTTCTAAGCAAATTTACTGTATCCACTGCTTACTTTGTTCAATCATTTCTTCATCAACCGATATATATATTCACCTTCAGATGATGTAACAGCTTGCCCTCACCTCAAGGCCAACATATTTCAGATCAATAACATCAGTTTCCATCTTCTGTTTTGGGTCATCACCATGAAATTATTCACCCAAACAACAGAGTTTGGGGCCATTCTTGCGTCCTTTCTCTTCCTCATAACCAGCTCCATTCGTTTTCTCTCCAAAGCATATGGCTATATATGAGATTAAATACAGCAGTTATGAACTCATACATGCTGCTTACATATACATAGTATATCTAAATTCTCCTTGCCCTGTCACTACCCTAGATCAACTGCACTTCCTAAATATTCCTGCTCATCTCCTAGTCCCCCTCTGTATCCCCTCCTAATCCTCTTTCCACCCAAAAATGACCTATCACCTTTCTCACTTGACACAGTTCAGGGACATGTCCCTCTGAACACAGAGGTGTGGCCCTGAGAAACACCTTCCTATGACCTTTGTAGTATTAAATTGTCTAGAACCAGTCAGAGGTATGTCCACACTCAAGAAACCACACAATAGAAGACACCACCTGAGGCACTGCTATACATTACTAGACACTAGCAAAACTCCCAAGAAGACAAAATTACCCCAGTAGAAAACAGCTGCCATACTCTGTGTCCAGAGCCATGTGACTACTACATCATCATCATGTTTAAGATAAGGAATACAGATATCTGTATTATTACACTTCATGGTTGGGCTACAGCTCATTCATTCATTTACTGTGCCTTCAAATTTACCCCCATTGTCTCTTTACATCAAGAGGCCTCTGGAGGCACACCATAGCCCTGTAATCTGGGCTTAGCATGTGCTGTCTGCCTTTCTCCAGATCCACTGCATCCCTAGCTCTACCCTGGGTGCCTTAGGCACTTGTGATGATTCCACACACAGAACAGGAAGAAATGTGGGAAACCAAACACCCCCCAAAGCATGATCTCAAGGTCCACACACCCTCCTGAGGGTCACTTTCTCTCCTGTCCAAAAGATTAGTGTGACCAACTTTCTTATTTCTACTAATCCATTGTTCTCTTAATATACTCTGAGAAAGACAGGGGCCTCATCCACTGGCAGCTCCAGATTCAGAGTCTCAAATATCCACAAACTAACCAAGAAACAGCTCTCCTTCTCAATCTCAAATTGTAAAACATAACACCAAGAGTCCTGCTTGATCACCTCTGATGACATCTGCTGTTTTGCCCAAGCCTGGTATCAGCAATTGGAGAATTTTCTTTATAGCCTGAGCCTGTAGACAGTGTGGGGTGCACAGTGCTGGTGGGCATGCCTCCAGCATTGGCATGATTGTTTTGTTCAAACTTCAGGACATGAAACACTTGTGGTTAGAAGTGTATTTAAGGAAGGGAGACATAGATATGGGTGATTGAGAGGGGCCCCGAGGATTTCCAATGGACTCAGGGAAAAAGAAAAAGGTGATTAAATGAAACAGTTTGAGTTAGTAATCATAGATTGCAAAACTTTTCATAAAAGAGAAGGAAGGGAAGAGAATGGAGAGGAGAGGAGAAGGAGGAGAGAGGAGGAGAATGAGAGAGAAGAAGGGAAGGAATGATAGAGGAGGGGAAGAAGAGAGACAAGTGGAGGAGAGGAGGAAGAAGGAGGAGGGAGAAGAATAGAAGGAAAAAGAAAAAGAGGAGAGGGAGGTGGAGTTGGAGGAGGGAGAGTGGAGGAGCAGGAAAAATAGAGGAGGGATGTGGGAGGAGGAGGAGGAGCAAGACCTCAAGCTCCCCTAGGCAAGAGAGAGTGGTCCTCCCTGGACTCCCTAGTGCCTTCCCAGGACCAAAGAGGCACAACACTAACGTCTGTGAGTGACAACTACTCCGGATATTAGATGACCAACCCCTTTTTTGCATTGATGTGGTGGTTTTTCTGTCCTGACAGCTCACTTTCCTTCCTGCACCAGGACACAGCACCTGCCCCATACACCTGTGCTGCTGATCCAAACACTAAGGGACACAGTCCTCCAAGCTCCTCTTTCCCCCTGGAGGATGCTCTTTCCTGGGAGGCCACCCAGGCTTCTTCTCTTTTTTTTTCCAGGCTTCTTCTCATTGTGACTTTCCTACCTTGCTCACTTGACAAAAGGTGCACCAGCCCCAAGAGCCACTCAGAAATGTGCAGCTATGCTTACATGGCACTTCTCCTAAAGTTGACCAGAAGGAGCCTTCCCATCCAAGGAGGGAAGTTCAGGGAAACAAGACTTGGTGGGTCCTGCAAGGGGCTGGAAGAGGCAGTGTACACAGGAGAGATGTAAAGCCCAAATTGGCAGAGAGGTGGTCCAAGGAACTTATGATCGGGGGACACCACAATAAATGCTGGGAGGACCTGAAGACATTGTGCACAGCCCAGGTCAGGAAGTAGGAGTCTCCAGGGGAAATGCCAGAACTCACCAACTTCAACAGGTCATGAGAAACTTTCCCGAAGAAAGCCACCCTGTCCAGGACTGGAGGGCTTTGATAATGGAGCAACTTTATCTGAATCCCCAGCTTCTGCCCTTGGCCTGAATCCTAGACCTGGAAAGCCATGTCTCCTCCTCGGGGCTCCTGGCATCATCCTTGGCAAGCATCCCTCCAAGGGCTGCCTTGCTTGGTCACCCTCTCGCCCCTTATCTCCTGCTACCAGGCTCTTGCTCCTCGACACTTAGCGTGTTGATTCTGTTGACCACACCTAATAGGAAGCCCTTGGTTTTTTTCCATTGCAACTGCCAAATAGGCACAGTTCATTTTTTGTTTTTACATAAATTAACAGGAGAACGCTACAGAAACTACAGAAGTCAGCTGCTCCTCTCTCCCATCACTCTAAGGAGGCTTGTTTTGTGCCCCACCTGGAACTTGCCAAGAACTAAATTGATTCCCTTGAGGCCACCAGAAGCTTCCTGGGAAGACGACAGCTGGATTTGGGCCAGGTTAGTGGTTCCATTTTCATGGCACTCATGTACATCTTTCCTCTCTACACCCTGTCCCTATTCCTGAGTGACAGGGAGAGCTCAGGGACTGTCACCAAGAAGGCAAGCATCAAAGAGGATGAGGGCATCTGCCCACATACCTCCTCTTGTTTTACATAAAGGTCAATCATGCAAGGCTGTGCTGGATGAAACTGCCCAGACCAGCCAATGTGTCTCGGAACATGTGTCCTTAAAACTGAGTTCAACATAAATAGCAAAGCTGAGATGTGTCTTGGACTCAGGCTATCACTGCCAAGGAACCCGGGGGCTCATGTCCCCCTCCTCCATCTGCAGAAGCTTTCTTGGGAGAAACAGGTCCCAAGAGGGTTTAAGGGGATGGACGGATATAGTTCTGAACTTGATTTCACTAAAGCCAAGGATGGATTTTCTCCTCAGTGTGCTTGTGTTCATGACAGAATAGAGGCTGACATCTAGCAATACTCTTACATAAGTAGTTGAGGAGATGGAGCCCATTCACCCTGGAGAATGTGTCCATGGCATTCTTTTATTTGTTTGTATCTTCATTTAAATTCAATTTTTTATTTTTTTTATTTTTTATTGGTGTTCAATTTGCCAACATATAGAATAACACCCAGTGCTCATCCCATCAAGTGCCCCCCTCAGTGACTGTCACCCAGTCACCCCCACCCACTGCCCACCTCCCTTTCCACCACCTCTTGTTCATTTCCCAGAGTTAGGAGTCTTTATGTTCTGTCTCCCTTTCTGATATTTCCCACACATTTCTTCTCCCTTTCCTTATATTCCCTTTCACTATTATTTATATTCCCCAAATGAATGAGACCATATAATGTTTGTCCTTCTCCGATTGACTTACTTCACTCAGCATAATACCCTCCAGTTCCATCCACGTTGAAGCAAATGGTGGGTATTTGTCGTTTCTAATGGCTGAGTAATATTCCATTGTATACATAAACCACATCTTCTTTATCCATTCATCTTTCTATGGACACTGAGGCTCCTTCCAGTTTGGCTATTGTGGACATTGCTGCTGTAAACATCGGGGTGCAGGTGTCCCAGCAGGCTCCCAGTGCTTCCCCATTGAGAATGATATTTGCTGTGGGCTTTTCATAGATGGCTTTTAAGATACTGAGGAATGTTCCCTCTATCCCTATACTCTGAAGAGTTTTGATCAGGAATGGATGCTGTATTTTGTCAAATGCTTTCCCTGCATCTATTGAGAGGATCCTATGGTTCTTGTTTCTTCTCTTCTTGATATGATGTATCACATTGTTTGCTTTATGAGTGTTGAACCATCCTTGCATCCCGGGGATAAATCTCACTTAGTCATGGTGAATAATCTTCTTATGTACCCTGGATCCTATTGGCTAGTATCTTGTTGTGAATTTTTGCATCCATATGTATCAGGGATGTTGGTCTATAATTCTCCTTTTTGGTGGGGTCTTTGTCTGGTTTTGGAATCAAGGTGATGCTGGCCTCATAGAACAAGTTTGGAAGTAGTACATCTCTTTCTATTTTCCAAACAGCTTTAGTAGAATAGGTATTTTTCTTCTATAGATGTTTGATAGAATTCCCCTGGGAAGCCATCTGGTGTTAGACTTTTGTGTCTTGTGAGGTTTCTGATGAGTCCTTCAACTTCCTCCCTGGTTTTATCAGCCTGTTCAGATTTTCTGTTTCTTCCTGTTCCAGTTTTGGTAGTTTGTGGTTTTCCAGAAATGTGTCCATTTCTTCTAGATTGCCTAATTTATTGGCATGTAGCTGCTCATAGTAAGTTTTTTAAATAGTGTGTATTTCCTTGGCATTGGTGGTGATCTCTCCTTTTTCATTCATGATTTTATTAATTTGAGTCTTTTCTCTTTCATTTTTAACAACGCTGGCTACTGGTTTATCTAATGTTATTAATTCTATCAAAGAACCAACTCCTGGTTTTGTTGATCTGTTCCACAGTTCTGGTCTCTATTTCACTGAGATTTCTTCCAACCTTTATTAATTCTCTTCTTCTACTGGTGTAAGTTTTATTTGCTGTTATTTCTCCAGTTTTTTTAGGTGCAACATTAGGCTTTGTATTTGAGTTCTTTTCAGTTATTTGAGGGATGCTTGTATGGTGATGTATTTCCCCCTCAGTACTGCTTTTGCTGTATCCCAAAGATTTTGAATGGTTGTGTCTTCATTCTCATTAGTTTCCATGAATCTTGTTAATTCATCTCTAATTTCCTGGTTGACACTTTCATCTTTTAGCTGGATGGTTTTTAACCTCCTGTGTTTGAATTCCTTGCAAATTTCTTCTTGTGACTTAGTTCTAATTTCAAAGCCTATGGTCTAAAAATATGCAAGGGATGATACCAATCTTTTGGTATTGGTTATGACCTGATTTGTGACCCAGTATGCGTCTATTCTGGAGAAAGTTCCATGTGTATTTGAGTAAAATGTGTATTCAGTTGCATTTGGTGAAAGTTCTATAAATATCTGTGATATCCATCTGGTCCAGTGTATCATTTAAAGCTCTTGTTTCTTTGGAGATATTGTGCTGACAAGGTCTTTCATTTACAGCAAGTGTTGTGTTAAAGTCTCCCAGTATTAGTGTATTATTATCTAAGTGTGTCTTTGCTTTGGTTATTAATTGAATGATATACTTGGCATCTCCCACATTAGAGGCATAAATATTCATGAATATTAGGCCCTCTTCTTGGGTAGATCCTTTAAGTATGACTCTAATTCCTCTTCATATCTTATTACAGTCTATAGTTTAATTTATTTGATGTGAGGATTGTGCCCCCTGCTTTCTTTTGAGGACCATTTGAATGGTAAATGGTTCTCCAACCTTTTAGTTTCAGGCTGGAGGTGTCCTTAGGTCTAAAATGAGTCTCATGTAGACAGCAAATAGATGGGTCTTGATTTTTATCCAGTCTGACACCCTGCGCCTTTTGATAGGGTCACGTTCAGAGCTACTATTGAATGATATGAATTTCGTGTCATCATGATACCTGTTGTGTGCCTGTTTTTGTGGATTATTTCTTTGGACTTCATCTTTCTTTCACAGAGTCCTCCTTAATATTTCTTGCAGAACTGGTTTGGTGATCACAGATTCCTTCAGTTTCTGCCTATCTTGGAAGCTCTTTATCTCTCCTTCTATTCTGAATGAGAGCCTTGCTGGATACAGTATTCTTGGCTGCATGTTCTTCTCATTTAAGACCCTGAATATATCCTGCCAGCCCTTTCTGGCCTGCCAGGTCTCTGTGGAGAGGTTTGCTGTTAGCCTAATACTTCTCCCCATAAAGTTTAGGGATCTCTTGTCTCTTCCTGCTTTAAGGATCTTCTCCCCATCTTTGGAATTTGCAAGTTGCACTATTAAATGTCGAGGTGTTGAGTGGTTTTTATTGATTTTATTGGGGGATCTCTCTATCTCCTGGCTTTGAATGCCTGTTTCCCTTCACAAGCTAGGGATGTTCTCAGCTATGATTGTCAAATACACTTTCTGGTCCTCTCTCCCTTTCATCAGCCTCTGGAACGCCCATTAAACGTAGATTTTTCCTTCTGAGGCTGTCATTTATTTCCTTTAACCTCTCCTCATGATCTTTTAATTGTTTTTCTGTTTTTCTTCAGTTTCCTTCCTTGCCATCAACTTGTCTTCTGTGTCACTCACTCGTTCTTCTACCTCATTAACCTTGGTTGTTAGGACCTCCAGTTTGGATTGCATCTCATTTAATTGATTTTTAATTTTGGCCTGATTAGATCTAAGTTCTGCAGTCATGAAGTGTTTTGAATCCTTTATGCTTTTTCAGAGCCACCAGTAGCTTTATAATTGTGCTTCTGAATTGGTTTTCTGACATTGAATTGTAATCCAAATTCTGTAACCCTGTGGGAGAGAGTACTGCTTCTGGTTCTTTCTTTTGTCCAGAGTTCTTCCTTCTAGTCATTTTTTCTCAGTGCAGAGTGGCTAAAAACATGTTATACTGGAAAGATGAAGGAATAAAAAGAAAAAAGGGCAGAAAACAAAGAAAGAACAAAAAAGGGAAATAAAGCAAAACAAAACTAAACTAAACAAAAACAAAACTAAACCAAAGCAAAACAAAAGAAAAACAAAAAATAAACCAAAAAAAATGGAGGGGTATCCTTTGATTCTATATAGTGTAAGTTCCTCGACTTCCCCTAGAGCTTTCCAGCACTGCATGGTTAAGAACCTGCTCATCCCCTTTCCTTCAAACTGGTCTTGTGGAGGAGTGGTCTGCTGTGCTGATTGTCAGGTGTGTGCCCCTGGGGGAGCTGCTCTTCTCCCTGCCAGGTGCACCACTCAATGGGAGCTGTTTATCCTGTGAGGCCCCTGTTCCCTGGGGTCCCGCTCCATCCCAGGCACAGGGTGACACGGGAAGGAACAAGACTGGCGGCTGCCAGCTCTCCAGCCCTGGAGTCAGCTCTAGCAGTAACTACCACGGCTGCCAGTCCGCACTGGCCTGGATGCTCCGGGATCCTGGGGTTCTGATCACATGCTCAGGGCAGGAGCATCCTCGCTGTCCTGTGTCTTCCCGGCCTCCACCTGTCCCAAGGGGAGTGCCGGACCCTGGGCTGTGTCCCCCGGCACCCTGGGCTCCAGGGCCTGCGCCTCTGGAATCATAGTCTCCGGGCATGTAGCCCACTCTGCAGCAGAGCCACCGCCTGAGCCGCCGCCTGAGCTGCTCCCAAGGCCCCGCGAGGCACGTGTCACAGCCCTTTTTGGAGCTTGGTCTGTGGTGTGTGGCACGCTCTCCCCAGGGTGCACTTCCTCTGCTAGTGACCCCGGGAACCTGGGGGCTCCACTGCCCCTCCTGGGATCCTGCCCGAGTTTCCTGCCAGCGCCTTTCCATCCGGGAATATTGCTAACATTCCTGCTTCTCCGGGACTGGGCTTTCCTGTCCTAGAGGCTCTCACCACCTGGCCTTAGCCCAGCTCCTTGCGGGGCCCCTCCCCCACTGGATGCTTTTTTATTTTTATTTTTTCCATCTTCCTACCTTGATAGAAGTGAGAACTCTTCTCACTGCAGCATTCCAGCTGTTCTCCTTTAAATATCAGGCTGAATTCTTGGGTTTTCAGGATGATTTGAAAGTTATCCAGGTAAGTGGGTGAGGACAGGCGACTTGGAAATCCTAGTTTTCTGACATCTTGCCCCGCCCCCAGTTTTTCCCCATTGAGAATTATATTCGCTGTGGGCTTTTTGGAAGTGGCTACTAAGATGTTGAGGAATGTTCCCTCTACTACATTTTGACGAGTTTTAATCAGGAATGGATGCTGTATTATGTCAAATGCTTTCTCTGCATCTATTGAGAGGATCATATGGTTCTTGTTTCTTCTCTTGTTGATATGATCTTTCACATTGATTGTTTTTAGGACTATTGAACCATCCTTGCATTCTGGGGATAAAATCCACTTGGTCATGGTGAATAATCCTCTTAGTGTACTGTGGGATCCTATTGGCTAGTATACTGGTGAGAATTTTTGGATCCAGTTTCATCAGAGATACTGGTCTATAATTCTTATATTTGATGGGGTCTTTGGTTTTGGAATCAAGGTAATGCTAGTCTGTTGGTGGCATTCTGAGGACAGATGAGGATAAGAGAAAAGATATCCTTGAGAAGATGGACACAATAGCAGGTGGGGATGTCATCTCTCTGACTAAGATGAATAACTTCTATGGGAGTGTGAGGGTCAAGAGAGTTACAAGGGACCTTTCTCTCCCCTGGCCATGTTTCCTTCACTCCCATTACCCTACTGGTGGTGCATGGCCTCCCTCCAAGACAGAGACACAAACACAGAATAAGAAAGAGAGACAGAGACAGAAAGATACAGTGACAGAAATGAACTCAGTCTCCGATGCATGAGGCTCAGGTCTCTCCATCCCCAGCAGGCATGGCAAACAAACGTGGTCCAGGCATCTGCCCACCCAGCTGCTCCATTCTCTTCATGTTTCTGTGGCTCCTGTCCTGCAGCATCCCTGGAAATGGTAGGAGACCTCCACCTGCCCCATGCTAAGAGGATGCCATGTGCATGGAGACGATGCCAGAGGGGCTGGGCTGGCACCTTCCACCTCAGCTGTCAGCCAAGGGTCCAAGCAGTCCTTCCCAGGGGACGCTGGGGATGGGTGGGAGGGCCCCTGGTCTCCTCACACCAAGCCTGGCTAATGCCTGCCCACCTGCTCTCATTAGGGAAAGCCGACTTCTCTGTCTTTGCACCTGACAAACCTCTTCTGGCCGTGGTTGGGAAAGAGGTGGATCTACCATGCCATCTGTCTCTCAATATCAGTGCCGAGGACATGGAGCTGCGGTGGTACAGGGACCAGCCATCCCCAGCGGTGCATCTGCATAAGAATGGGATTGATGTGCAGGATGAACAGATGGCAGAGTACCAGGGAAGGACCACCTTCCTGAGCACCAGGCTGGCCCAGGGCCAAGCCGCAGTGAGGATTCACAATGTCACTGCTCTTGATAATGGGACCTTCCACTGCAACTTCACAGATGGCAACGTGTCTGCAGAGACCACACTGTGGCTGAGGGTGGCAGGTGAGGGCCAGCTTCTGGCACTCTTGGTCTCCGAGAGTGCTTGCCCCCAAAGCTCATGCCCAGCTGCTGATCATCCCTTTATGGCCCAAGCCTGAACATGTCCCATAAGAAGCACTAACATGCTTGCAGCAGGGACAGTGTTTCTAGAAAGCACAGTTTCAGGCACCTGGCTTTGTTTTCTACGTTTGCTCCTCTCCCTTACCCAGCCAACTCATAAAGAGGGAAGCAGAGATAGAGAGGGAAGGGCAGAGGGAGAAAGAGAGACAGAGACACAGGAAAAGACACTAATTTTGTAATAGAGATTTTTTTTCATTTCTGGGCCTTTTCTGTTTGGTCTTGTGCTTTCTTGGAACGAGGGTAACATATGGCAAAGAAATATTACACACAGTAAGTAGTCTGTGAGAAACCCCTAATACCGGTGGAATTCTCAGCATCTGTATTCTTCTGATTGGAAGTGATGGTGGTTGTGGAGACTGGCATGGGCATCTCTTCCCACAGGACTGGGCTCAGAGCCCAGAATCCAAGTGGGACCTGGCCAGAGTGAAGGTGTCTGGGCACAGTGCACTTCGGAGGGCTGGTACCCAGAGCCCCAGGTGGAGTGGAGAGACTTCGGGGGACAATCCCTACCTTCTTTGACCAACCTGTCTGCCTATCCAACAACGGGCCTCTTCAGAGTGGTGTCCAATGTGACTATCCTGGACAGGGATGTGGAGGGCCTCTCCTGCTCCATCATCAGCTCCCTCCTCCAGAGGAGGAAGGTGGCCAAGAGCTACTTGCCTGGTGAGTGTTCTGTTCTGTTCAGGCCTCAAAAGCTTGTCTGGGGCACCCCAGACAATAAGTAGCTCATATCCAATAGCATGCAAAATCACAGAATATTTTTTATGATCGGTTCTTTAGAACTCGTTTTTTAGCTGGTTCTTTAGGTGTAATATCTACTCTTTTACAGCTTCCAAATATATAACAGAGTACTATTAACTGTAGTTGTCATGCTGTATGTCACCTTTCTGGGACTTGTTTATTTTATAAGTATAAATTTATACTCTTTGCCCCATTTCACTGATTACCCCCACTCCCACTTTACATTTTGAGACTCTAGAAATGAATCTATTCTCTGCATCCAAGGTGGGCTTTCTGGTTTTCTTGGATTTTGGTGTTTTTTTCTTGTTTTGTTTCATTGTAGATCCCATATACATAAGATCACCCATTATTTTATTCTGTCTGACTTAGTTCACCTAGCCACACATCCACACAATCCAACCATGTTATTGCAAATGGCCCAATTTCCTTACTGCTTATAGCTAAGCAATTTTATCCATTCATCCATCAATGGACACTCAGCTATTTCCATATCTTTACTATTGTAAATAACTGTGCGAGAAATATGAGACATGTATCTTTTTGGATTGATATTTTTATTTTTTAAATAAATACTCAGAAGTGGAATTGATGGATCCTGTTTTAGATCACTGTTTAATTTTTGAGGAGCAACCATCGTGTTCTCCATGGTGGCTGCAACATTATTTTCACTCTCATTAGTGCTAAACAATATTCCATTGTTTAGACCACCATTGTGGGCTTGATGGACCACAGCCTGGGCTTCCAAGTTTCACTCTGTATAAAATTTTCACTTCTAAATAACCTCAAGCTTGTGGAAAATTTGCAAGAATATCATGCAAATTGCTGTGCAGACCCATCCAGTGTTTAACACTCTGCCATTTATCTACCATTTCTCCTGATTTTGCACCTGTCATAATTTCTCTGTACAAACACAAGTAGTGTTCTCTGAGATACTTCAGGTGAGTTCGAAACATTATGCCCCCTGACTCATGAACCCTATAGTGTGTGTGTGTGTCCTAAGAACACAGGTGCTCTCTTACCCTGATATCTTACCTGGCTCTCTTTTAGCTCAGTTGTCCAGAAGTTTGCCATCAATGACGTGGAGAACTATGCTGCCTCTGATCCTCACTGTAGCAGGGCTTGCCATAGCTGGAGCTACCTGTCTCTTCCAGAAATGTAAGGGGGAGAGGAATAGGGTGGAGCTGGAAAAAGAGAATGGTATAGAGCAGAGGAGCAGTGCTCCCAAGGTTAGCAGGCCCTGGTAAGGCAGAAGCACCCCTTCCAGCCAGGGAACAGGTGTGGAGCCCTGCATAAAGTCTCTCCTCTGCACACCCTCAAGCATGGGAGGAATGGGAGAGGCCTGCCCAGGACACAGCTCGAGGACTGCCCACTTACCATGTGCCCAGTAAAATCCTCTGACTGTGAGAGGTGTTCAGCTGCTCTTCAGCAGGTGACTTCAGGAACGATGGAGGGCCTCTGTGTCAGAGACAGAGATATCTGAGCTTGAGCCCCAGAAGGTCTATCAGTCAGGGGTGATGAGAGCATGCTGAGAATTGCTCAAGTGACAAAAGCATCAACGTGCCTGTCATGTGACAGCATCCTGCTGTGGGTGCAGGAATATCATCAGTTTGCATTGTTGCACTTACCCATCCACTGCCCTCCCTGCCTCCTATGTCCTTGCCCATAGTGTTCAGACCCCAGCTTGGGACCAGAGCACAGAGGTCCCCATGACAGAGGTGGGAAGCCTAGACCATCTGGATGTGCTTCACAAAAGCCTTCCTTATAAAGAAAATGACCCTGGTTATTGCTTTATTGGCCACTCAAGGACCTATATTTGTTCCTGTTTCACAGGATCACAGCTAGAATTCATTAAATCTTGTTTTGACTTAGCTTCCACGAAATTGAACTTTGGCCCCATTGGATCAGCACAATCCCACAGTTTCACATCTTTCTGTTTTCTTGCAGGCTGGACAGAAGATGTGATCATCTATGGTGAGGTCATGCTGGGGGCTGGAAGCCTGTGTCCTTGGCCTGTGTATTTATGTGCACATGTATGTGTGTGCTGTGTGTGCGTGTTGTACCTTAATGTGCATGTGTTTGCATCTGTGTGTGTACATATGCATGCACATGCACTGGCGTATATGTCTGTGTGCCTGTGTGTGTATGGTGTGGGAGTGTGTGTGTTTGTATTCCTTTTTGGTTCAGAGTGCTGGAGTGCTGTCCTAAATGTTCTTGAGTGGCAGCCACGTGGCTCTAAACGTCAAGTTTTGGCTGTCATGGGAGACCTTAGCTCCTGTTTATTAGCTGAGGTACAGACCTGCAGAGTGGAGGCAGCAAGACAGCCAGCCACTGGAAGGCAACCTGTTACCACAGAGAGTACAGAACCAGTGACTTTCTACCCCAGGACACTCTCTTGGTAGGAGATTGGGGTAGAGAGGGTACAGTCTGTCCATGGACAAGGAACCCCCAGAAAAGGGAAGGGTATAGCTGCAGACCATGAACCAGGCAGATGAGAGGTGTCAGGGCATCTGGAAACACATGTCCTGAGCACAGACGCTTGTTGAGGGTCTAGGAGGAAACAGAGAGAAGCCAATCATCCATTCATTCACTCATTCATTCAAGTAAAATAGTGACCAGTCACCTCCTATGCCAGCAGTCAGCCATCTATTAAGTGAATAAAATGGCTTCCTCCTGACCTCATGGAGCATAGAATGTATGTGAGGATGCAAGCCATCAGCCAGTAGTTTTTCTTTAACCGAAACTAGAATTAATCAGGGTAAATATTGTAGGAACAAACTGGAATACAATAATGAAGTGGCCATAAGAGTTCACGTGGGATGTCCAGGCCCCTGAGGATGGTGGGATGGTAACACCCAAATGAAGGGCTGGGTGACAGTGGGGCCACCACCTTGGGAGAAATAGAGGTGGACCCCCAACCACGGCAGGGAGAATGGGGTCTGTGGTATGTGAGAGCTGAGTATGTAGAGGAGGCACCAGGGTTTGTGGGTGTCCACACCTGCAGAGCCTGGAAGGCTCAGGCAGGGGTCTGGATGTTATGTGAAGCATGGTTCAAAATGAGTGAGGGGGTTTAAGCAGAGGAGATGTGCTGATGGAGGAGAGGAAACAGCCCCAAAATGGGTCCTGGGGCCACAAGTAACAGGGTCCAGCAAGGGCAAAGCAGAGTGAGGAACCCAAGGTGACCCTAGGTAGCATGAGTTCCTCGGCCCATGGTGGCTCCATCTAACAGAAGGTTTGAGGCAAAACAAGATATATTTAGGCAAAAGAATGAAAATCATCTTAGACCTCTTAAGACTGAAATATTTTCAATATACAACTGGGGACATCAGATAAATCCTTGGATATACAAGTCTTGCACTCCAGGAGAAATGTGGACTGGAGCTAGGAATTTGGAGTCCGTGGCATATATCTGGCATTGAAATTGAGGAAAGTGAACCATGGAGTGCTCCACTTTCTGCACACCTAAAATTACTCTTCAAAAATTCTTCTTTAAGAAAAAAAAAACAGTTTCAAAAGGAAGAAAAAAGAAAGAAGAAGAAAGAAGAAAGAAAGAAAGAAAGAAAGAAAGAAAGAAAGAAAGAAAGAAAAAGAAAGAAAGGAAGAAAGAAAAAGAAAGAAAGGAAGGAAGGAAGGAAGGAAGGAAGGAAGGAAGGAAGGAAGGAAGGAAGATATATCAAAGGTCTAGCCTTGAAGAACCTGGAATTTGAAGGTCTCTTTGAGCAGGAGTCTGGTCGAGTAGGAGGGTCAGGGAAGGCTTCCCCACAGAAATCCGCAGATACAGTGTGTTGAAGGAGCAGCTGGCCATGTCCCTGGCAGTTGAAGAGTGGAGTAAAATTAGAACAGGAACGTGACTCAGAAAAACTGGCAAGTGTGATATGCAAGAGCAGTGTCCCCTGTGGAGACAGCTGGAGGGAAACTTCAAAGATTACCTGTGCAGTGAGCTAACAATTGTTGAGGGAGGAATCAGGTGGAATGTTTTGTTTGGGTTTGTTTTGGTTTTACTTTAAGGTCTGTGGTAGTATGTGTGTCACCTAAAAGGAATTTTCTGGAGTGAAGATGCATGAGGGAAAGGAAACAAGCTAGGGAACAAGTTTACAGGGAAGATAGTCCATAGCTTTGGATAGGATGAAGCACAGATCTACACTGGCAGCCAGGTGTTGGGTGGTCCAGCACAGGATGGATGGCACAGGTGTGCTCCACTGCCAGGTGGAGTGGTGGGCCAGAACTCATTACTGAATAGTTTTGCATCAATCTAAGTTTTCTGATTTTGATCATTTTACTGTGGTAACCCAATGTTGTCATAGACATAATGTTTGTGCTATTTTTCAGCTTCTTTGTAAGTCTGAAACTATGTTTTTAACGTGGATAATTTTTATTTAATGAGAGCATGTAGAGTAGAAGGAACCAGGCTTATTGTTCAGCCAGGGAGTCCGTATTTGGCAATCATGGAACATGGGAGGGCTCCATCCCCACGGCTGACTCTATAGGGAAGGAGTCAGAGTGGAGAATTCAGGAAGCAACAATGAGAATTCTGTGGGGAAATATATGGTCTTTACTGGAAAGCAAAAGGGAACACGGTTCTAGCCAGAAGGAAGTAGAGATCAGGGAGAAATCTGGGGTTCATGTAGGAGGAGAGCTGGATCATGTCCAAGTGACAGGGATGTAAGGTCAGGAAACATGAGTGTGTGGGGCACCTGGGTGCAGACTCAAGCAAACAACAGCATAGCTGGCTTTAGAATGGGCAAGGGTGGACACTGGCTGGGAGGTTTCTGCTGTTCAGAAGGTGCCTGCTTGGCAGCTAGACACCCAGCTGGTCCCCACACACCCTCCCTGCCACTAGAATGGAGCCCAATGTAGACAGATCCTCCTCCAGGTCACATGTTGGGGTCTTGAGGGCTCTGAGAGGGTTGGCAGGGCAGGAGAGAAGGGCTCTGTTTTGGAAGGTGTATTCATTGCAGCTTCTGGGTTCCTTAAGATGCCTCTCGGGCTTTTTCACATGGGACTCCTCAGTCGTTGACCCCAGAGCTGTCCAACGGCACCTGCATCAACACCTGTGGCACCATCTCATGTCCCCTGCATCCTTCCATGTCCTCTTATGTCTCTCTTTGTCTCTCTGACCCTGTCCTTTTCTCTTATGTCTATCTCTCTGTGTCTCTTTGTGTCTCCCTACCTTTCTCTTTGTGTTTCTGTGTCTTTATGTTTCTTTATCTCCCCTGTCTATTTCTCTATCTCTATCTGTCCCTTTCTCTCTGTTTTTCTGTCTCTGTATCTGTCTCTTTCTCTATATCTCTGTCTCTATCTCTCTGTGTGTCCATGTCTATCTGTCTCTCTGTCTATCTCTCTCCTTGTGTAATTGGGCCTATCTGTCTCTCCTTGCTATCTTGTCTCTCTGTGTCTCTAATTATTCTTATCTTTCTCTCTGTTCCTGTCTCTATCTCTCTCCCTATGTCTTCCTGTCTTTCTCTATTTCTCCCTCTCTGTCTCTGTTACTATCACTCCCCTATATCTCTCCCCCTATGCCTTTGTCTCCCTCTTTATCTGTTCCCTACTTTTCTTTGTCTCTATCTCTGTCTCTGTCTGTCTCTCTGTTTCTCTCTCTCTCTCTCTCTCACACACACACACACACACACATACACACACACACACACACACAAAGTGTTGAGACATGGAGTCCAGGACGTGAGTAGACCTCACTGTGTGCTAGCTATGTACCCTCATTAGTATAAATCCTCCCCTGGTTCCGACCTGGAGTTGCCTCAGCCATTCTGGGTGGCCTGTTTGCATGGGTCCTGGACAGAAAAAGCTGGAAGCACAGGGACACCCAGAGAAGCTGTGGTCACCTCTCCCAGAGGTCCTGGGGTCCCCTCCATGTAGGAGTGTAGGTTAGAGACACAAACCCCCAGACCTGACCCTCTTCTCTTCCCACAGTCAGCCCATCCCTGGACCCTGACACCGCAAGCCCCAAACTTGCTCTGTCTGAGGACGGGAAGAGTGTGAGGCGGCTATTCTTTGACCAAGACCTGCCTGACATCCCCAGCAGATTCGACCAGGACCCCTGTGTGCTGGCCCGGGAGCAGTTCTCTGCTGGGAAGTATTACTGGGTGGTCCAGGTGGGGCACAGGAAGGCCTGGAACTTGGGCGTGTGTCTGGACAGCTTGGATCCGAAGGGAAGGATCCCCAAGGCCCCCAAGAATGGACTCTGGGCCCTAGAACTGTACAAGCAGACATTCTGGGCACTCACCTTCCCGAGGGTTCGCCTGTACCCTTCTGAACCCCTGCATCAGGTCGGCATTCTCCTGGACTGTGAGGCTGGCAGAGTCTCCTTCTACAATGTGGGCAGTGGATCCCTCATCTACACATTCTCTGGACTCTCTTTCTCCGTACCCCTGAGGCCATTCTTCTGCCTTTGGACTCATGACCCTAACCCCCTGACCATTTGCACAGAATGCCAGGACTTAGAAGCATTGGGCTTTCCTCAGAGCCACGGACAGAAGGTGGGGAGCCTCCTCCATCAAGACCCATGATCTCTCCCCTCTGGCCCATCATAGATTTGGGGAAACCATATCCATTCTACATCCCAGCTATACCCATACAAGGGTACACCCTTCTGAATTATCCCGTCTCATCTTCCTTTTAATTCCCTGTACTATACTAAGAATATATTATGGGCTGAACCATGTCCCCTCAAATTCACATGCTGAAGCCCCAACCCCCAGGACCTCAGAATGGGGCTGTATTTGGAAATGGGGTTTTTACACAGGTTTTTGAGTCATAAGGAGGTCTCTAGGATGTGCCTTGATCCCATATGATGGGAGTCCTTTTCAGAAGAGTGGATTAGGGTACAGACACACACTGGTGGATGACCATGCAAAGACACAGTAAGGAGATAGTGTTTACATGCCATGGAGAGAGACCTCAGAAGGAGCCAGCCCCACCCACAGCTGGATCTGAGACTTCCAGTCCCAAGGATTAGGACACGATAAATATGTGTTGTTTAAACAAACCTCCCTGCCTGTGGTATTTTTTACACAGCCCAAGCTGACTGGGATATATTAATATGCACAGTGTGGTGCTTTTCTGAAATATACTTGGGGTATTTGGAAAGCACTGAACCCAGTGCCAGATGTGAAGTAGTTGCTCAGTAAATGCTAGCCGTTCTCATTCCCTTCTCCTCTCTCCTTCCCCTCCTTTAGCCATTCCTTTCTTCTCTTTTCCCTCCTCAATCCACCTTACCCTCCTCCAATATCTCCTTAACTACCTACCTCTCTCCCCCATTCTCCCTTTATCTCTCTCTTCCCTCCCTACCTCCCCCCTTCCTCTCCATCTTCCCCCATCCACCTTTCCTTCCTATGAGTCTTCGTTACCCTTCTCATTCTCTAACCCATCCTCTCCTTCCTCTTTCCCCTCCTGCTCTTCTACACCCAACTTCTCTTCCTACCCCCTTTCCCCTCTCTCACCTACTTCCTTCACATTCCTCCCTACCCACTCCTCTTTCTTCCTCCCCATGTCCCCCTCACAATACCCAGGACATCTGGTCTACCTTAGCACCACCCACTTCTTCACTATGGTGGGTCAGTGCAGATCTAGCTGAGGGTAAGTCAAAGATTCCAGGGCTCCCCAGATCAGCCATGGAAGCAAATGAAGATGAATACATGACAGTCCAAAACCTTTGGGGTTCAGCAAAGGCAGTCCTAAGAGGAAAGTAGATAGCAATACAGGCCTACTTCAAGAAGCAGGTCTCTAATACGAAACCTAACCTTACACCTAAAAGAGCTAGAAAAAAGACAGCAAATGAAGCCTGAATCCAGCAGGAGAAGGGAAATAATAAACATTAGAGCAGAAATAAGTGATATAGAAATGAAAAATACAGATCAAAAAAACAAGGAGCTAGTTCTTTGAAAGAATTAACAAAATTGTTAAGTCCCTAGCCAGACTTATCAAAAAAATAAATAAACAGAGAAGAAAGAAGAAAGAAGAAAGAAAGAAAAAAAGAAAGAAAGAAAGAAAGAAAGAAAGAAAGAAAGAAAGAAAAAAGAAATGGGCCCAAACTATAAGAGAAAATTATAAGCAATTATATGCCAACAAATTAGGTAAACTGGATGAAATGAATGCATTGCTAGAAACATAAACTCTCATATAGAAAATCTGAACAGGGGAGGGGCAAGATGGCGGGAGAGTAGGGTCCCCGAGTCACCTGTCCCCACCAAATTACCTAGATAACCTTCAAATCATCCTGAAAATCTACGAATTCGGGCCGAGATTTAAAGAGAGACCAGCTGGAATGCTCCAGTGAGAAGAGTTCGCGCTTCTGTCAAGGTAGGAAGACGGGGAAAAAGAAATAAAGATACAAAAGGCCTCCAAGGGTGAGGGGCCCCGCGAGGAGCCGGGCTGAGGCCGGGGCGAGTGTCCCCAGGACAGAAGAGCCCCATCCCGAAGGAGCAAGAGCTGCACCAACCTTCCCTGGCGGAAAGGGGCCCTCAGGGAGGTGGAGCAGGACCCAGGAGGGCGGGGATGCCCTCGGGCTCCCTGGGACACTAACAGGCACCTGCGCCCTGGGAGAGTGCGCCGAGCTCCCTAAGGGCTGCAACAAGCACAGCGGGACCCAGAGCAGCTCGGAGGGGCTCGGGCGGCGGCTCCAACAAAGGGGCTGCGGGGCGGGAGGGCGAATCCAACAGCGCAGGCCCCGGAGCACAGGGCGCCGGAACACAGCCCAGGATCCGGCCTCCCCCGGACAGGCAGAGGCCGGGAGGGCCCAGGACCCCAAGGAAACTCCTGCCCCGAGCTGAGCAGATCAGCAGCCCCGCCCCGGAGCCTCCAGGCCCTGCAGAGGGAGAGCCCCGGAGTTACTGCGGGAGCTGACTCCAGGGATGCAGAGCTGCCGCCGCCACTGCGGTTGTTCCTCCTGGGGCCTCACGGGGTAAACAACCCCCACTGAGCCCTGCACCTGGCAGAGGCAGAGCAGCTCCCCCAAGTGCTAACATCTGAAAATCAGCACAGCAGGCCCCTCCCCCAGAAGACCGGCTAGACATACAGGGGAAAAACAAATTATTCACCAAGCAGCACTGGAAAGTTCCAGGGGAAGACAAGGGACTTACAGTATACATAATCAGAGGACACTTCCCCGTGTTTTTGTTTTTTCTTTTTGCTTTCTGTTTGCTTCCCCCACGCTTTTATTCCTTTCTTTCATTTTTATTTCTCTTTTTCTTCTGTTTTTTTCTTTTTTCTTCCTTTTTTCTTTTTTCTTTTTCTCTTTTCTTTCCTTCTTTCTCTCCTCTCTTTTTCTCCTTTTCTCAATAAAACTTGTTTTTGGCCACTCTGCACTGAGCAAAATAACTAGAAGGAAAAACTAACCTCAAAAGAAAGAATCAGAAACAGTCCTGTCTCCCACAGAGTTACAAAATCTGGATTACAATTCAATGTCAGAAAGCCAATTCAGAAGAACTATTATAAAGCTACTGGTGGCTCGAGAAAAAAGCATAAAGGACTCAAGAGACTTCATGACTGCAAATTCAGATCTAATCAGGCAGAAATTAAAAATCAATTGAATGAGATGGAATCCAAACTAGAAGTCCTAACGAAGAAGGTTGACGAGGTGGAAGAAGGAGTGAGTGACATAGAAGACAAGTTGATGGCAAAGAGGGAAACTGAGGGAAAAAGAGACAGGCAATTAAAAGACCATGAGGATAGATTAAGGGAAATAAATGACAGCCTGAGGAAGAAAAACCTACGTTTCATTGGGGTTCCCGAGGGCGCCGAAAGGGACAGAGGGCCAGAATATGTATTTGAACAAGTCCTAGCTGAAAACTTTCCTAATCTGGAAAGGGAAACAGGCATTCAGATCCAGGAGATAGAGAGATCCCCTGCTAAAATCAGTAAAAACCATTCAACACCTTGACATTTAATAGTTAAGCTTGCAAATTCCAAAGATAAAGAGAAGATCCTTAAGGCAGCAAGAGACAAGAAATCCCTGACTTTTATGGGGAGGAGTATTAGGGTAACAGCAGACCTCTCCACAGAGACCTGGCAGGACTGAAAGGGCTGGCAGGATATATCCAGGGTCCTAAATGAGAAGAACATGCAACCAAGAATACTTTATCCAGCAAGGCTCTCATTCAGAATGGAAGGAGAGATAAAGAGATTTCAAGATAGGCAGAAACCAAATGAATATGTGATCTCAAAACCAGCTCTGCAAGAAACTTTAAGGGGGACTCTTAAAATTCCCCTTTAAGAAGAAGTCCAAGGGAACAATCCACAAAAACAGGACTGAATAGATACCATGATGACACTAAACTCATATCTCTCAATAGTAACTCTGAACGTGAATGAGCTTAATGACCCCATCAAATGGCGCAGGGTGTCAGACTGGATAAAAAAGCAGGACCCATCTATTTGCTGTCTACAAGAGACTCATTTTAGACAGAAGGACACCTACAGCCTGAAAATAAAAGGTTGGAGAACCATTTACCATTCAAATGGTCCTCAAAAGAAAGCAGGGGTAGCAATCCTTATATCAGATACACTAAAATTTACCCCGAAGACTGTAGAGAGAGATGAAGAGGGACACTACATCATACTTAAAAGATCTATCCAACAAGAAGACTTAACAATCCTCAATATATATGCTCCAAATGTGGGAGCTGCCAAATATATCAATCAATTAATAACCAAAGTTAAGACATACTTACATAATAATACACTTATACTTGGTGACTTCAATCTAGCGCTTTCTACACTTGATAGGTCTTCTAAACACAACATCTCCAAAGAAAGGAGAGCTTTAAATGATACACTGGACCAGATGGATTTCACAGATATCTACAGAACTTTACATCCAAACTCAACTGAATACACATTCTTCTCAAGTGCACATGGAACTTTCTCCAGAATAGACCACATACTGGGTCACAAATCGGGTCTGAACTGATACCAAAAGATTGGGATCATCCCCTGCATATTCTCAGACCATAATGCCTTGGAATTAGAACTAAATCACAAGAAGTTTGGAAGGACCTCAAACACGTGGAGGTTAAGGACCATCCTGCTAAAAGATGAAAGGGTCAAGCAGGAAATTAAGGAAGAATTAAAAAGATTCATGGAAACTAATGAGAATGAAGATACAACCGTTCAAAATCTTTTGGATGTAGCAAAAGCAGTCCTGAGGGGGAAATACATCACAATACAAGCATCCATCCTAAAACTGGAAAGAACTCAAATACAAAAGCTAACCTTACACCTAAAGGAGCTAGAGAAAAAACAGCAAATAGATCCTACGCCCAGCAGAAGAAGAGAGTTAATAAAGATTCGAGCAGAACTAAATGAAATCGAGACCAGAACTGTGGAACTGATCAACAAAACCAGGAGTTGGTTCTTTCAAAGAATTAATAAGATAGATAAACCATTAGCCAGCCTTATTAACAAGAAGAGAGAGAAGACTCAAATTAATAAAATCATGAATGAGAAAGGAGAGATCACTACCAACACCAAGGAAATACAAACGATTTTAAAAACATATTATGAACAGCTATGCGCCAATAAATTAGGCAATCTAGAAGAAATGGACGCATTTCTGGAAAGCCACAAACTACCAAACCTGGAACAGGAAGAAATAGAAAACCTGAACAGGCCAATAACCAGGGAGGAAATTGAAGCAGTCATCGAAAACCTCCCAAGACACAAAAGTCCAGGGTCAGATGGCTTCCCAGGGGAATTCTATCAAACGGTTAAAGAAGAAACCATACCTATTCTACTAAAGCTGTTTGGAAAGAGAGAAAGAGATGGAGTCCTTCCAAATTCGTTCTATGAGGCCAGCATCACCTTAATTCGAAAACCAGACAAAGACCCCACCAAAAAGGAGAATTATAGACCAATATCCCTGATGAACATGGATGCAAAAATTCTCAACAAGATACTAGCCAATAGGATCCAACAATACATTAAGAAGATTATTCACCATGACCAAGTAGGATTTATCCCCGAGACACAAGGCTGGTTCAACACTCGTAAAACCATCAATGTGATTCATCATATCAGCAAGAGAAAAAACAAGAACCATAGGATCCTCTCATTAGATGCAGAGAAAGCATTTGACAAAATACAGCATCCATTCCATCAAAACTCTTCAGAGTGTATGGATAGAGGGAACATTCCTCAACATCTTAAAAGCCATCTACAAAAAGCCCACAGCAAATATCATTCTCAATGGGGAAGCACTGGGAGCCTTTCCCCTAAGATCAAGAACAAGACAGGGATGTCCATTCTCACCACTGCTATTCAACATAGTACTGGAATTCCTAGTCTCAGCAATCAGACAAGAAAAAGACATTAAAGGCATTCAAATTGGCAAAGAAGAAGTCAAACTCTCCCTCTTCGCCGATGACATGATACTCTACATAGAAATCCCAAAGGACTCCACCTCAAGATTGCTAGAACTCATACAGCAATTTGGCAGCATGGCAGGATACAAAATCAGTGCCCAGCAGTCAGTGGCATTTCTTGACACTAACAATGAGACTGAAGAAAGAGAAATTAAGGAGTCAATCCCATTTACAATTGCACCCAAAAGCATAAGATACCTAGGAATAAAGCTAACCAAAGAGGTAAAGGATCTCTACCCTAAAAACTATAGAACACTTCTGAAAGAAATTGAGGAAGACACAAAGAGAGGGAAAAATATTCCATGCTCATGGGTTGGCAGAATTAATATAGTGCAAGTGTCAATGTTACCCAAGGCAATTACACGTTTAATGCAATCCCTATCAAAATACCATGGACTTTCTTCAGAGAGTTAGAACAAATTATTTTAAGATTTGTGTGGAATCAGAAAAGACCCCGAATAGCCAGGGGAACTTTAAAAAAGAAAACCATAGCTGGGGGCATCACAATGCCAGATTTCAGGTTGTACTACAAAGCCATGGTCATCAAGACAGTGTGGTACTGGCACAAAAACAGACACATAGATCAATGGAACAGAATAGAGAATCCAGAAGTGGACCCTCAACTGTATGGTCAACTAATATTCGACAAAGCAGGAAGGACTATCCACTGGAAGAAAGACAGTCTCTTCAATAAATGATGCTGGGAAAATTGGACATCCACATGCAGAAGAATGAAACTAGACCACTCTCTTTCACCATACACAAAGATAAACTCAAAATGGATGAAAGATCTAAATGTGAGACAAGATTCCATCAAAATCCTAGAGGAGAACACAGGCAACACCCTTTTTGAACTCAGCCACAGTAACTTCTTGCAAGATACATCCAGGAAGGCAAAAGAAACTAAAGCAAAAATGAACTATTGGGACTTCATCCAGATAAGAAGCTTTTGCACAGCAAAGGATACAGTCAACAAAACTCAAAGACAACCTACAGAATGGGAGAAGATATTTGCAAATGACGTATCAGATAAAGGGCTAGTTTCCAAGATCTATAATGATCTTATTAAATTCAGCAGCAAAGAAACAAACAATCCAATCATGAAATGGGCAAAAGACACAAACAGAAATCTCACAGAGGAAGACATGGACATGGCCAACAAGCACATGAGAAAATGCTCTGCATCACTTGCCATCAGGGAAATACAAATCAAAACCACAATGAGATACCACCTCACACCAGTGAGAATGGGGAAAATTAACAAGGCAGGAAACAACAAATGTTGGAGAGGATTTGGAGAAAGGGGAACCTTCTTACACTGTTGGTGGGAATGTGAACTGGTGCAGCCACTCTGGAAAACTGTGTGGAGGTTCCTCAAAGAGTGAAAAATAGACCTGCCCTACGACCCTGCAATTGCACTGTTGGGGATTTGCCCCAAAGATTCAGATGCAATGAAACGCTGGGACACCTGCACCCCGATGTTTCTACCAGCAGTGTCCACAATAGCCAAACTGTGGAAGGAGCGTCGGTGTCCATCGAAAGAAGAATGGATAAAGAAGATGTGGTTTATGTATACAATGGAATATTCCTCAGCCATTAGAAACGACAAATACCCACCATTTGCTTCGACGTGGGTGGAACTGGAGGGTATTATACTGAGTGAAATAAGTCAATCGGAGAAGGACAAACATTATATGCTCTCATTCATTTGGGGAATATAAATAATAGTGAAAGGGAATATAAGGGAAGGGAGAAGAAATGTGTGGGAAATATCAGAAAGGGAGACAGAACATAAAGACTCCTAACTCTGGGAAAGGAACTAGGGTTGTGTAAGGGGAGGAGGGCGGGGGGTGGGGGTGAATGGGTGACGGGCACTGAGGGGGGCACTTGTCTGGATGAGCACTGGGTGTTATTCTGTATGTTGGCAAATTGAGCACCATTAAAAAATAAGTTTATTATAAAAAAATAAAATAAAATTTTTAAAAGGCATAAAGTTTTAGTTACTCAAGATGAGCAGGTCCAGAGGACTACTGTCCAATGTTCACAGCTAAGAATATAATTAACACAGTTAATTGTGCATGTACAAGAGTGTCAGGTTCACTTGAGTGTCTCAATCAGGTAAGCCTCTGACTCGATTTTGGCTCAGGTCATGATCTCAGGTTTGTGGGATCGAACCCCACATCAGAGTATATGCTGACCATGTGGAACCTGATTTAGATTCTCTTCTCTCCCTCCCCTTGCTGTCCCCAATAACCTCTCTCTCTCTCTCTAAGAAAAAAAGAGAAAGTGTTTTAAATGAAGTAATGTACACTTGTTTAGACATAATGCTATTGCACTCAATAACCTATAGCATAGTGTAAACATAATTTTTACATGCACTGAGAAACCAAATAATCTCCTTCATAAACCAAAGATTTATTGGACCCTCTTCTTTGCAATATTTGCTTTATTGTGGTGGTCTGACACCAAATCTGCAGTATTTCCAAGGAAGGTATTATCATATTACAAAACTTTTAAAAATATATTGCTGATGAGGATGTATCTCAATACAACTGATTTCTCTTGAAATCTTACAAATTTTACTGTAAGCATTTCCACATCCTTTTTCAGAAAGAGGTCTACAGGAAGCACATGAATGCCAAAGGGCCCATCACACAAATGGAGGGGAACCCTGCATAATGCCAGCTGGTGAGCCACACTTTTGCACTTTGGCTCACCTGGATCTCCCTAGAATGGGGACTTTCTATACTAGAGAGGGCTCCCAACCCTGATGAGCCACCTGAAACAGGGCACTACTCTGTTCCCATGACATCCTGTCTCACACCTGCTGCTGTACCCAAAACAAAATGTTCAACCTTGTTTTTTTCATTAGGAGATGGAGACCATCTTAACCTTAAACGTTATAGGCGAGGTATTTTAATGGAAGTTACAAATTGACGACAGAAAGTGAGTAAACTTCAAAGGAGAAGTACACATGGTGCTATCAGTGGTGACCTCAAGAAGATTTAAATTCCCTGGTCAGTTTCCTATGAAAGACCAACAATAAATACTCTCAATGGCAGCCCATTTGGGACCAGGGGTGCTGTTCCAGACAGGTGTCTTTTTTTTTCTTTACTTTCCTGTCTGTTCTCACTTTCACTTATAAACTTTCACTTCACTTCACTTCACTTCACCCTCTTGTGTCCCCAAGATTCATTCTTTGACTGAGACAAGAACCCTGCAACCCTGTAACCCTGCTCTTCCTTCTTTGTCTTTAAACATCCAAAACCCAGACTCAGGCTGTCATATCATAAGTGTTGAGTATTTGATGTTAGCTGGCAAAAGGGTGCTCCATTGCAGATACAGAGCAAAGCACCCAAGAGGTTCCTGTAAATGTATGGATCACTAACAGTAATGAAAGGACACGCAAGTCTGATTCAGGGCATGAAGTTATGCTTGGCTCAGTCAGAATGTTGAGCTAAACTTTAGGAGATTGTCTTAGCCTATTCATGCTGCTATTATGAAATATAATGAAAATACAGACTACACAGATTATAGACAACATAAGCTTATTTCCCTTAGTTCTGGAGGCTGGAAGTTCTTGTTTGAAGAATGGGCATGATCAGGTTCTGGTGAGAGTGCTCTTGCAAGCAGCAGATAGCTGTCTGTCTCCCATGTCCTCACATGGTGGATGCGACAAGTGATCTGTCTGGAGTCTCTCTCTCACTCATGAGGGCTTCACTTTCATGATCTGGTCCACTCTCAAAGTCCCCTCCTCCTAATACCATCCATCCCCTTAGGGGTTAGGATTTCAACATATGAATTTATGAAGGCACAAATATTAAGAGCACAGCAAAGGTGACAAGTGAAAATTGGGTACCCAGGCACAAAAGGCAGTGAGTGACTCAGACAAAAAAGCCTGAGAGGGAGGCATGCACATCCCAGATGTGGCCACAGATCCAATAGACAGCCTGAGAGACGGGCTATAAAGAGAGGGCTCTGTGTGCCAAAATAATAGCCCTTGTTCTGTAAGACTTGCATTTTTGGAAAAAGCCCTCTCTGCTGTGTGGACTAGGTGGATGCAAGATAAGCAAGGATAAGAAGAGTCAGAAGGACATTACAGTAGCACAGAGTGTTCACAAGGTCCCCAAACGAAATGGTACCAGAGGGATGCCAAGCCAGGAGGGAGCAAAGGGGAAGTCACTCCATGTAGAATAGCTCTAGAAAACTGTGTGTGGTGGCTGATTGCTGTCACTTTGTCTGGGCCATGGTGCCTGACGTTTGGTCAAACATCACTGTGGATGTTTGAGTGAGGGTGTGTTTAAATTAGATTACCATTTAATGACAAATACCCACCATTTGCTTCAACGTGGATGGAACTGGAGGGTATTATGCTGAGCGAAGTAAGTCAATTGGAGAAGGACAAACATTATATGGTCTCATTCATTAGGGGAATATAAATAATAGTGAAAGGGAATAGAAGGGAAGGGAGAAGTGTGTGGGAAATGTCAGGAAGGGAGACAGAACATAAAGACTCCTAACTCTGGGAAAGGAACTAGGGGTGGTCGAAGGGGAGGAGGGCGGGGGGTGGAGGTGAATGAGTGACGGGCACTGAGGGGGGCACTTGACGGGATGAGCACTGGGTGTTATTCTGTATGTTGGCAAATTGAACACAAATAAAAAATAAATTTATTATAAAAAATAGATGACCATTTAAATCAGTGGACATAAAAAAACAATAATTAATAAATAAATCAGTGGACACAGTACAGCGAAGTGTTCTTCCCAATGTGGGTGGGCCTCATCTGTCAGTTGAAGGCCTAACTAAAACAAAAGGTGGACCTCTTGGGAGCCAGAATTTCTCCAGCAGACTGCCCTTGGGTTCCAAGTGCAACTCTCTCCAGTCCCCAGCTAGCAAGCCTTTCCTCTCAAAGTTTGGTGACTCCAATCACACGAGCCAATTACTTTGAAAAACTCTTTCTTTCTCTCCTTCTGATAAATAGATAATAGATTAGATTGATGATTTGTAAGATACATAGGTCAATAGATTGATGAGTAGATGGATAGATATACATAGAAATGTCAACCTGGGGGGGAGGGGCAAGATGGCAGAAGAGTAGGGTCCCCAAGTCACCTGTCCCCAACAAATTACCTAGAAAACCTTCCAATCATCCTGAAAATCTAAGAATTCGGCCTGAGATTTAAAGAGAGACCAGCTGGAATGCTACAGTGAGAGGAGTTCACGCTTCTATCAAGGTAGGAAGATGGGGAAAAAGAAATAAAGAAACAAAAGGCCTCCAAGGGGGAGGGGCCCCGCGAGGAGCCGGGCTGAGGCCAGGGCGAGTGTCCCCAGGACAGGAGAGCCCCGTCCCGGAGGAGCAGGAGCTGCACCAACCTTCCCGGGCGGAAAGGGGCTCCCGGGGAATTGGAGCAGGATCCCCAGAAAGGCGGGGATGCCCTCGGGCTCCCTGGGACAGTAACAGAGGAACTGCACCCCGGGGAGATGCGCCGAGCTCCCTAAGGGCTGCAGCGCTCGGCGGGGCCCGGAGCAGCTCGGAGGGGCTCGGGCGGCGGCTCCGTGGAGGGGGCTGCGGGGCTCCGGGAGCAGCTCGGCGGCGGCGGCTCGGGCGGAGGAAGAAGCTCCGCAGAGGGGGCGGCGCGGCTCCGGGAACAGCTCGGAGGGGCTCGGGCGGTGGCTCCGCAGAGGGGGCTGCGAATCCAACAGCGCAGGCCCCGGAGCACAGGGCGCCGGGACACAGCCCAGGATCCGGCCTCCCTCCGGGACAGGCAGAGGCCGGGAGGGCCCAGGACAGCGAGGACGCTCCTGCCTGGAACTGAGCAGATCAGCGGCCCCGCCCGGGAGCCCCCAGGCCCTGCAGACGGAGAGCCCCGGAGCTACTGCGGGGGCTGACTCCAGGGCTGCAGAGCTGCCCCCGCCACTGTGGCTTCCTCACGGGGTAAACATCCCCTCACTGAGCCCTGCACCAGGCAGGCGCTGAGCAGCTCCCCCAAGTGCTAACACCTGAAAATCAGCACAGCAGGCCCCTCCCCCAGAAGACCAGCGACACGGACCAGTTCCAGGCGAAGTCAAGGGACTTAAAGTATACAGAGTCGGAAGATACTCCCCCGTGTTTTTTTGTTTTTGTTTTTTTTTGTTTTTGTTTTGTTTTGTGCTTTTTTTTCTTTCTCTCTTCTTGATTTCTGATTGCTTCCCCCACCCCACCCCCCTTTTTTTCTCCTTTCTTTTTCTTTCTCTTTTTCCCCTTTTTTTCTTCTTTCTCTTTTTTCTTTTTCTCTTTTCTTTCCTTCTCTCTCTTTTTCTCCTTTTCCCAATACAACTTGTTTTTGGCCACTCTGCACTGAGCAAAATGACTAGAAGGAAAAACTCACCTCAAAAAAAAGAATCAGAAACAGCCCTCTCTCCCACAGAGTTACAAAATCTAGATTACAATTCAATGTCAGAAAGCCAATTCAGAAGCACTATTATACAGCTACTGCTGGCTCTAGAAAAAACCATAAAGGACTCAAGAGACTTCATGACTGCAGAATTTAGATCCAATCAGGCAGAAATTAAAAATCAATTAAATGAGATGCAATCCAAGCTAGAAGTCCTAACAACGAGGCTTAACGAGGTGGAAGAACAAGTGAGTGACATAGAAGACAAGTTGATGGCAAAGAGGGAAACTGAGGAAAAAAGAGACAGGCAATTAAAAGACCATGAGGATAGATTAAGGGAAATAAATGACAGCCTGAGGAAGAAAAACCTACGTTTCATTGGGGTTCCCGAGGGCGCCGAAAGGGACAGAGGGCCAGAATGTGTATTTGAACAAGTCCTAGCTGAAAACTTTCCTAATCTGGAAAGGGAAACAGGCATTCAGATCCAGGAAATAGAGAGATCCCCCCCTAAAATCAACAAAAACCGTTCAACACCTCGACATTTAATAGTGAAGCTTGCAAATTCCAAAGATAAGGAGAAGATCCTTAAAGCAGCAAGAGAAAAAAAGTCCCTGACTTTTATGGGGAGAAATATTAGGGTAACAGCAGACCTCTCCACAGAGACCTGGCAGGCCAGAAAGGGCTGGCAGGATATATTCAGGGTCCTAAATGAGAAGAACATGCAACCAAGAATACTTTATCCAGCAAGACTCTCATTCAAAATGGAAGGAGAGATAAAGAGCTTCCAAGACAGGCAGGAACTGAAAGAATATGTGACCTCCAAACCAGCTCTGCAAGAAATTTTAAGGGGAACTCTTAAAATTCCCCTTTAAGAAGAAGTCCAAGGGAACAATCCACAAAAACAAGGACTGAATAGATATGATGACACTAAACTCATATCTATCAATAGTAACTCTGAACGTGAACGGGCTTAATGACCCCATCAAAAGGCGCAGGGTTTCAGACTGGATAAAAAAGCAGGACCCATCTATTTGCTGTCTACAAGAGACTCATTTTAGACAGAAGGAC
Organism: Vulpes lagopus; assembly: GCF_018345385.1. Taxonomy (NCBI): domain Eukaryota; kingdom Metazoa; phylum Chordata; class Mammalia; order Carnivora; family Canidae; genus Vulpes; species Vulpes lagopus. Next base: position 11,077,479 of record NC_054836.1, on the reverse strand, counting down.
ACCTACAACCTGAAAATAAAAGGTTGGAGAACCATTTACCATTCAAATGGTCCTCAAAAGAAAGCAGGGGTAGCCATCCTTATATAAGATAAATTAAAATTTACCCCGAAGACTATAGTGAGAGATGAAGAGGGACACTATCTCATACTCAAAGGATCTATCCAACAAGAGGACTTAACAATCCTCAATATGGGATCCCTGGGTGGCGCAGCGGTTTGGCGCCTGCCTTTGGCCCAGGGCGCGATCCTGGAGACCCAGGATCGAATCCCACGTCGGGCTACTGGTGCATGGAGCCTGCTTCTCCCTCTGCCTGTGTCTCTGCCTCTCTATCTCTCTCTCTATGACTATCATAAGTAAATAAATAAAAAATTAAAAAAAAAACAATCCTCAATATATATGCCCCGAATGTGGGAGCTGCCAAATATTTAAACCAATTAATAACCAAACTGAAGAAATACTTTGATAATAATACACTTATACTTGGTGCCTTCAATCTAGCTCTTTCTATACTAGATAGGTCTTCTAAACACAACATCTCCAAAGAAACGAGAGCTTTAAATGATACACTGGACCAGATGGATTTCACAGATATCTACAGAACTTTACATCCAAACTCAACTGAATACACATTCTTCTCAAGTGCACATGGAACTTTCTCCAGAATAGACCACATACTGGGTCACAAATCGGGTCTGAACTGATACCAAAAGATCGGGAGAGTCCCCTGCATATTCTCAGACCATAATGCCTTCAAATTAGAACTTAATCACAACAAGAAGTTTGGAAGGACCACAAACACGTGGAGGTTAAGGACCATCCTGCTAAAAGATGAAAGGGTCAAGCAGGAAATTAAGGAAGAATTAAAAAGATTCATGGAAACTAATGAGAATGAAGATACAATGGTTCAAAATCTTTGGGATGCAGCAAAAGCAGTCCTGAGGGGAAAATACATCGCAATACAAGCATCCATTCAAAAACTGGAAAGAACTCAAATTCAAAAGCTCACCTTACACATAAAGGAACTAGAGAAAAAGCAACAAATGGACCCCACCCCCAGCAGAAGAAGACAGTTAATTAAAATTCGAGCAGAACTAAATGAAATCGAGACCAAAAGAACTGTGGAACAGATCAACAGAACCAGGAGTTGGTTCTTTCAAAGAATTAATAAGATAGATAAACCATTAGCCAGCCTTATTAACAAGAAGAGAGAGAAGACTCAAATTAATAAAATCATGAATGAGAAAGGAGAGATCACTACCAACACCAAGGAAATACAAACGATTTTAAAAACATATTATGAACAGCTGTACGCCAATAAATTAGGAAATCTAGAAGAAATGGACGCATTCCTGGAAAGCCACAAACTACCAAAACTGGAGCAGGAAGAAATAGAAAACCTGAAAAGGCCAATAACCAGGGAGGAAATTGAAGCAGTCATCAAAAACCTCCCAAGACACAAGAGTCCAGGGCCAGATGGCTTCCCAGGGGAATTCTATCAAAAGTTTAAAGAAGAAATCATACCTATTCTACTAAAGCTGTTTGGAAAGAGAGAAAGAGATGGAGTCCTTCCAAATTCGTTCTATGAGGCCAGCATCACCTTAATTCTGAAACCAGACAAAGATCCCACCAAAAAGGAGAATTACAGACCAATATCCCTGATGAACATGGATGCAAAAATTCTCAACAAGATACTAGCCAATAGGATCCAACAACACATTAAGAAAATTATTCACCATGACCAAGTAGGATTTATCCCTGGGACACAAGGCTGGTTCAACACTCGTAAAACCATCAATGTGATTCATCATATCAGCAAGAGAAAAAACAAGAACCATATGATACTCTCATTAGATGCAGAGAAAGCATTTGACAAAACACAGCATCCATTCCTGATCAAAACCCTTCAGAGTGTTGGGATAGAGGGAACTTTCCTCAACATCTTAAAAGCCATTTACGAAAAGCCCACAGCAAATATCATTCTCAATGGGGAAGCACTGGGAGCCTTTCCCCTAAGATCAGGAACAAGACAGGGATGTCCACTCTCACCACTGCTATTCAACATAGTTCTGGAAGTCCTTGCCTCAGCAATCAGAGAAGAAAAAGACAATAAAGGCATTCAAATTGGCAAAGAAGAAGTCAAACTCTCCCTCTTCGCCGATGACGTGATACTCTACATAGAAAACCCAAAAGCAAATGGTGGGTATTTGTCGTTTCTAATTGCTGAGTACTGGAGGGTATTATGCTGAGTGAAATAAGTCAATCGGAGAAGGACAAACAGTGTATGTTCTCATTCATTTGAGGAATATGAAAAATAGTGAAAGGGAATATAAAGGAAGGGAAAAGAAATGTTGGGAAATATCAGGAAGGGAGACAGAACATAAAGACTCCTAACTCGGGGAAACGAACTAGGGGTGGTGGAAGGGGAGGAGGGCGGGTGTTGGAGGGGAATGGGTGACGGGCACTGAGGTGGACACTTGACGGGATGAGCACTGGGTGTTTTTCTGTATGTTGGTAAATTAAACACCAATAATAAAAAAAAAACATCCTAGATTAAACAATTTGAGAAACCTGCAAAAAAAAAAAAAAAAAAAAAAGAAAACCCAAAAGCCTCCACCCCAAGATTGCTAGAACTCATACAGCAATTTGGTAGCATGGCAGGATACAAAATCAATGCCCAGAAATCAATGGCATTTCTATACACTAACAATGGGACTGAACAAAGAGAAATTAAGGAGTCAATCCCATTTACAATTGCACCCAAAAGCATAAGATACCTAGGAATAAACCTAACCAAAGAGGTAAAAGATCTATACCCTAAAAACTATAGAACACTTCTGAAAGAAATTGAGGAAGATACAAAGAGATGGAAAAATATTCCATGCTCATGGATTGGCAGAATTAATATTGTGAAAATGTCAGTGTTACCCAGGGCAATTTACACGTTTAATGCAATCCCTATCAAAATACCATGGACTTTCTTCAGAGAGTTGGAACAAATTATTTTAAGATTTGTGTGGAATCAGAAAAGACCCCGAATAGCCAGGGGAACTTTAAAAAAGAAAACTATAGCTGGGGGCATCACAATGCCAGATTTCAGGTTGTACTACAAAGCTGTGGTCATCAAGACAGTGTGGTACTGGCACTAAAACAGACACATAGATCAATGGAACAGAATAGAGAACCCAGAAGTGGACCCTGAAATGTATGGTCATCTAATATTCGATAAAGGAGGAAAGACTATCCACTGGAAGAAAGACAGTCTCTTCAATAAATGGTGTTGGGGAAATTGGACATCCACATGCAGAAGAATGAAACTGGACCACTCTCTTTCACCATACACAAAGATAAACTCAAAATGGATGAGAGATCTAAATGTGACACAAGAGTCCATCAAAATCATAGAAGAGAACACAGGCAACACCCTTTTTGAACTCGGCCACAGTAACTTCTTGCAAGATACATCCACAAAGGCAAAAGAAACAAAAGCAAAAATGAACTATTGGGACTTCATCCAGATAAGAAGCTTTTGCACAGCAAAGGATACAGTCAACAAAACTCAAAGACAACCTACAGAATGGGAGAAGATATTTGCAAATGAGATATCAGATAAAGGGCTAGTTTCCAAGATCTATAAAGAACTTATTAAACTCAACACCAAAGAAACAAACAATCCAATCATGAAATGGGCAAAAGACATGAAGAGAAATCTCACAGAGGAAGACATGGACATGGCCAACATGCACATGAGAAAATGCTCTGCATCACTTGCCATCAGGGAAATACAAATCAAAACCACAATGAGATCCCACCTCACACCAGTGAGAATGGGGAAAATTAACAAGGCAGGAAACCACAAATGTTGGAGAGGATTGGAGAAAAGGGAACCCTCCTGCACTGTTGGTGGGAATGTGAACTGGTGCAGCCACTCTGGAAAACTGTGTGGAGGTTCCTCAAAGAGTTAAAAATAGACCTGCCCTATGACCCAGCAATTGCACTGTTGGGGATTTACCCCAAAGATTCAGATGCAATGAAACGCCGGGACACCTGCACCCCGATGTTTCTAGCAGTAATGGCCACAATAGCCAAACTGTGGAAGGAGCCTCGGTGTCCATTGAAAGATGAACGGATCAAGAAGATGTGGTTTATGTATACAATGGAATATTACTCAGCAATTAGAAACGACAAATACCCACCATTTGCTTCAATGTGGATGGAACTGGAGGGTATTATGCTGAGTGAAGTGAGTCAATCGGAGAAGGACAAACAGTGTATGTTCTCATTCATTTGTGGAATATGAATAATAGTGAAAGGGAATATAAAGTAAGGGAAAAGAAATGTTGGGAAATATCAGGAAGGGAGACAGAACATAAAGACTCCTAACTCTGGGAAAGGAACTAGGGGTGGTGGAAGGGGAGGAGGGCGGGTGTTGGAGGAGAATGGGTGACGGGCACTGAGGCGGACACTTGACGGGATGAGCACTGGGTGTTTTTCTGTATGTTGGTAAATTGAACACCAATAAAAATTAATTTAAAAAAAAAAAGAAATGTCAACCTCAAAAACTAAACACTAACATTTGTAAGGCAGCAAATGAGTTCATTTGGAAACAGCAGAGGAATTGCAATTCAGGACACACAAAGTGGGAGCAAAGTACCTGTTACATGCGGGAAGAGGGGTCGAACAAATGCTCATTGGAGGAAATGAAAGTTCAAAGTGGAGGTGGCGGGATCCCTGGGTGGCGCAGCGGTTTGGCGCCTGCCTTTGGCCCAGGGCGCGATCCTGGAGACCCGGGATCGAATCCCACGTCGGGCTCCCTGCATGGAGCCTGCTTCTCCCTCTGCCTGTGTCTCTGCCTCTCTCTCTCTGTGTGTGTGACTATCATAAATAAATTAAAAAAAATTAAAAAAAAAAAAAAAAAAAACAAAGTGGAGGTGGCTTCTCATTGGCTACAGGTCATTGAGGACGTGGTGGCTTCTCTTTGGCTTCAGATGAGGGCAGGTTGCTGCTATCTGGCCAAAAAGTCTTCCTTCTTCCCTGGGGACTATGTAAGGTATGAGGAGTGGTAATGTGTGAGAGCTTCCCCTTCATGGAGGATGTTATTTTCAATGAGATTTCTTTCTTTATTGTCACAGGCATGAGATGATAGGTAGGTAGGTAGGTAGATGGATACATAAATGATAGATGGATAGATAGATAGATAGATAGATAGATAGATAGATAGATAATAGATAGATAATTTCCTATCGGTTCTGCTTCTCTGGAGTACCTGAACACAAATTGCCCAAAGAGAAAGAGGCAGCATGTCCACTCACTCATTCCATCCAGTGTACACAGAAGGGCACAGCTGAGTGATACCAGGTAAATGACATGGGAAAAGCCAGGGACACCGCAAAGGTGTGCATGATGACAAGTATTAACCCCTGGTCGGCAGATGATGACGTACAGAATGAAGACTACTCTGTGCTTCCATGGCTTTTGTTCTTCTGCAAAGAGTTTGGGGGACGGTGAAATGGAAATACTTAAATAAGAATCCCTCCCCACAGGCAGGATCCTGGGCATGATGATGACATCGTCAGTGAGGTTGGCACATAGGCGAACACTGACCTCATGCAGTAATTTCCATCCTCTCCCTCTCCCCGCCTATCACTGTAAATCCCTACTTGATTTTTGGGTTTTTTTTAAGATTTCTTTATTTTAGGGAGGGAACAGCTGTGGAAGAGATTCCTCAAGCAGACTCTGCGCTGAGCAGATTGACTTATTTCACTCAGCATAATACCCTCCAGTTCCATCCACGTTGAAGCAAATGGTGGGTATTTGTCATTTCTAATGGCTATTGTGGATATTGCTGCTAGAAACATCGGGGTGCAGGTGTCCCAGCGTTTCACTGCATCTGTATCTTCAGGGTAAATCCCCAACAGTGCAATTGCCGGTCGTAGGGCAGGTCTATTTTTAACTCTTTGAGGAACCTCCACACACTTTTCCAGAGTGGCTGCACCAGTTCACATTCTCACCAACAGTGCAAGAGGGTTCCCCTTTCTCCAATCCTCTCCAACATTTGTGGTTTCCTGCCTTGTTAATTTTCCCCATTCTCACTGGTGTGAGGTGGTATCTCATTGTGGTTTGGATTTGTATTTCCCTGATGGCAAGTGATGCGGAGCATTTTCTCATGTGCATGTTGGCCATGTCTATGTCTTCCTCTGTGAGATTTCTGTTCGTGTCTTTTGCCCATTTCATGATTGGATTGTTTGTTTCTTTGGTGTTGAGTTTAATAAGTTCTTTATAGATCTTGGAAACTAGCCCTTTATCTGATACGTCATTTGCAAATATCTTCTTCCATTCTGTAGGTTGTCTTTGAGTTTTGTTGACTGTATCCTTTGCTGTGCAAAAGCTTCTTATCTGGATGAAGTCCCAATAGTTCATTTTTGCTTTTGTTTCCTTTGCCTTCATGATGTATCTTGCAAGAAGTTACTGTGGCCGAGTTCAAAAAGTGTGTTGCCTGTGTTCTCCTCTAGAATTTTGATGGAATCTTGTCTCACATTTAGATCTTTCATCCATTTTGAGTGTATCTTTGTGTATGGTGCAAGAGAGTGGTCTAGTTTCATTCTTCTGCATGTGGATGTCCAATTTTCCCAGCACCATTTATTGAAGAGACTGTCTTTTTTCCAGTGGATAGTCTTCCTGCTTTGTCGAATATTAGTTGACCATAGAGTTGAGGGTCCACTTCTGGGTTCTCTATTCGTTCCATTGATCTGTTTTTGTGCCAGTACATTGTCTATTGTTGTGCCAGTACCACACTGTCTTGATGACCACAGCTTTGTAGTAAAACCTGAAATCTGGCATTGTGATGCCCCCAGATATGGTTTTCTTTTTTCTTCTTTTATTTTTTTAATGATTTTATTTATTTTTTCATCAGAGACAGAGAGAGAGAGAGAGAGAGAGAGAGAGAGAATGGGAGAGAGAGAGAGAAAGGCAGAGACACAGGCAGAGGGAGAAGGAGGCCCCATGCAAGGAGCCCGATGTGGGACAATATCTGGGGAAGCCAGCATTGCGCCCTGGGCCAAAGGTAGGTGCTAAACCACTGAGCCACCCAGGGATCCCCTGGTTTTCTTTTTTAATATTCCTCTGGCTATTTGGGGTCCTTTCTGATTCCACACAAATCTTAAGATGATTTGTTCCAACTCTCTGAAGAGAGTCCATGGTATTTTGATAGGGATTGCATTAAACGTGTAAATTGCCCTGGGTAACATTGACATTTTCACAATATTAATTCTGCCAATCCATGAGCATGGAATATTTTTCCCTCTCTTTGTGTCTTCCTCAATTTCTTTCAGAAGTGTTCTATAGTTTTTAGGGTAGAGATCCTTTACCTCTTTGGTTAGGTTTATTCCTAGGTATCTTATGCTTTGGGGTGCAATTGTAAATGGGATCGACTCCTTAATTTCTCTTTCTTCAGTCTCATTGTTAGCGTCTAGAAATGCCACTGATTTCTGGGCATTGATTTTGTATCCTGCCACACTGCCAAATTGCTGTATGAGTTCTAGCAATCTTGAGGTGGAGTCTTTTGGGTTTTCTAGGTACAACATCATGTCATCTGCAAAGAGGGAGAGTTGGACTTCTTCTTATGGCAATTCTTTTCTGTGAGAAAGAAACAAACTAAGGACGAGCCAGTAAGTGGACTCAGGGATCAACACCATGACATGTTTTGCAGGGCGGCAAGTCAACAAAGTCAACTCACTTGGTTGGTGAATAATTGATGGGCTAGCAAACAAAAGTCACAAGGACTGGAACTCATCACAGAACTCAGGATACAGACCTCAAAGGAATTCCAGGTAGGAGGTAACATAGCCCGGGCTCTTCCTGACTCCATCGCAAACAAGCTTCTTCCTCCAGGTAATACTTACAGATTCTACAAACCAGAAGTGCGATCCAGTGGCACCAGGCCTGGGGTTCACTGATCCATCAAAGCAAAGGTGCTGGTCATCCAACTGCCCGCAGCTGCGGGGGCGGGGGGGGGGGGGTCTGACGCTGGCTCTGGCCACATCCGTCCCTAACCAGGAGTACAGGAGAGAAGGGAGTCAGCATGCCATGTGTCTCTACTGCAACAATTTGCCATGTCTCCTGCCTGAAAACCTGGTGGGGTCCTCATTTTTTTTTTAAAGATTTTATTTATTTATTCATGAGAGACACACAGAGAGAGAGAGAGAGAGACAGAGGGGCAGAGACATAGGCAGAGGGAGAAGCAGGCTCCATGCAGGGAGCCTGATGTGGGACTCGATCCCAGGACTCCAGGATCATGCCCTGGGCCAAAGGCAGACACTCAACCGCTGAGCCACCCAGGGATCCTGGGAGTCATTTGTGAAGGGCTCCTCTTAGGTTAGGAGCACCATCCCTCAGTGGCGCATGGCTGCAGGAGGCCAGGCCTGCTTGCAGGCCGAGCCCCACTCTGGGTGAGAAGCTAATAAGACCTCAGAAGGCTCCGGGAAGGGATCCCTGGGTGGCGCAGCGGTTTGGCGCCTGCCTTTGGCCCAGGGCGCGGTCCTGGAGACTCGGGATCGAGTCCCACATCGGGCTCCCGGTGCATGGAGCCTGCTTCTCCCTCTGCCTGTGTCTCTGCCTCTCTCTCTCTCTCTCTGTGTGCCTATCATAAATAAATAAAAAAAAAAAATTTAAAAAAAAAAAAAAAAAAAAAAGAAGGCTCCGGGAACCGGCAGTGTGCCTTCGCAAGGGCCCACACAGTGGGTTCTGCAGACATCCCTTGGCCTCTGGGAACAAGGGGAGGGTGTGGCTCACCCCAGTGAGAGACAGAGCTGCAGGGTCCCTTGTTGTCTGGACAGTGGGATTCCAGTGCACTCCCATCACTTAGGAAGCATATGGACATGCGCCCAGGCCCTTCTCTATTCCGGAAACAGCCTTCCTTTACCCCTCCTGTTATCAATAGGTAGCTATTTTTACTCTCCACAGGGACCTTTCCCCACATTCCTGCAGACAGGAAAAAGCCAGCAGCCTCTTCTGGACACAGAGAGGTGCATAGGCCCCTGGAGACTGCATGGTGGGACTTAATTGCTTGTCCCCGGCCTGCTGCCAGGCGACCTCACAGTCCACCCCATCTCCTTCCCCCCACTGCGGGGAGACCAGCAGGAGGCAGATGAGGATTCTCCCGCCCCAAGGTGTGCGGGGCGGAGGGGAGCCCGCAAGCACTGTGGCCCAAGAGCACTAGGTCCTCCCTGGCTTGGGCCCCTGCTCCATCTGGCTCACGCACGCCCTGTGCAGGATCAGCGAGCACCGGAGGGTCTTGTGCGTGCTTCACCTGCTTTGAGGTCGCCTCCCTGAGCCATGCATGCAGGGTTTTCCTGCTCAATGAGTTAGCACACCTCATTTGCATGGTTGCTCCTCTCTGTAGGCGGGAAATCTAAAACCGCCTTCTGCTTCCCGGTTATTTAGAGCACAGCCCTGGAACAAACACGTGAAGTGATACTATATCATTGTTTCTAGCTTCCTACAATGTCTTGATTTCTCAAACACATACTGTGGCCATCTGTCCTGCTTTCCTGTGACTGTGGGTGTACTCATAATGTAAATCATACACACGCAGCAGTAAGGTTGAAGGTCATGTGAAATGATACTGAGTTTCTTGAGAATGCATGGCCCTGGTAACTTGCAAAGATTAAAAACAACATTTTTAGGCAAATCGAACATGAGTCCATGGAGATGGGATCGGCACGCCACACGTGTGTGTGCATGTGACAGGGTGGCCTCTGAGGCCATCAGCCCAGTAAGCCTGGGACAGTTTCTTCAGGCAGGAGCCACTGAGCAGACAGGTGCAGGCCAGCAAGTAAGTCACTGCCGCCAATTCTCCTTGGGCTCCCAACCAAGGTCCAAAAGACAGCTTTTGTCCCGCTCATGCTTTGGAAATAATTCTGTCCTCCCTGGCACGGCCACCCAGGACTCATCAGCAGCGTGACAGAAAGTTACCTCATCCACTGCGATGCGCATCTAATATATAGGGTAGGCTGTCTTTTCATCCTTAGCTGGCAAGTGGAGTGACTTCACAGTTTTGTAGTGGAATCCTGCCTGTCATTTCCTCTCCAGCCCTTGCTAACAATGTGAAGTGTGGGACTTCCTGCCCATGCATTACGATGCCCCCTGCCCCCCAGAAGCCTGTCCTAAAGCCACACCCTGCAAAGACATACTGGACCCTCACAAAGCAGCTTCCCCTACAACAGCTCAGAAAGAATGCTAGCACTGTCCCCACTTCTCCAAGACCGAGAAGTGTGCTGGAAAGGAGCTGGGGGGCAGTGGGCTGTGGGCATGGAGATCCCCCCAATCTCAGAGGCCTATTTCCCACCATATGTGTGGCCAAAGGGATGAAGCTGGGTGTCCTCCTAAACAGGCTCCATTAAACAGGAGTCCTGAGCCCACCCTAAGTATATGACTTCCTGGACCTTGGCATCCGCATCGGTAAAGGAGATGGATCTCGAACACTTCAATTACGACTATGACGTTTTTGTGCTGCGTACATGAAGCCTCTTCAGCATGGCAGGCACCAGGGACAGAGCAGAAAACAGAACAGGACAAAAAATAAAATCCTTGAAGCCCAACCCCCTATTCTATAAGTGGGGAATTTTCACCATTGAGTTTGTTCATAAATAAGGTGTTCTCTGGTGGTAACTGCTATGAAAATACCGTGGAAGGGGGAGGGGCTGATTTTCAGCGGGGAGGTCAGGGGAAGCCTTGCTGGCAGCAGCTGGGCACACACCTGCCAGAGGTAACCCCAAAATCTGCCAGGCGGAATAGAGCATAAGAGAGCCTCGAGAGAGCTTGAAATCCCATAGGATCTCCCGCAGGGCCGGAAGGGGCTCCCTGAGGTGCCGCAGGTTCTGACCAAGGCTGGCATGTTCCCACTGCTTTGTCAGCTAATCAACTATAATGACACTTCCTGAATCCTGCAGCCTCAGCGCACCTTCTCCCCACTTCTGGCACATGGGGCAGGCTGTGCACCTGAGGAACCAAATGCCCCTTCCTCGCCCTGACCCTCAGACCCCAAGGGCCCCTCCGTGGGGCTGTGTCTTCTGCCCAGAGGAGGCTGAGCACCTGTATCCCATGTCCTGAGTCTTCAGGCCAGCTCAGTGCTGGCCCACCCTCCACATCTTCCCTGACGTCCCTTGGGAGGTCCAAGGACGACAGCGAGGATGATGCCCACTGGGTCTATGGGAGGCAGGGGCAGGGGAGGGGTCTGTGCACAAGTAGGTCTCCTGAAGGCCCCCTGGGGGGGGGTGACGCTCAGGATGACTGGATGGAGTGTGCGGGCTGGATGGCCAGCTCTGTGTCCCACCATGCCGTGCACCCCTAAACAAATGGTGGACCTCGGGATCCCCCAGGAGGCTGGCCTGCCATCACTGCCATGCAAGGTTGGGTGTGGCCCACTGTCCGAGCAAGTGTGGCAGAGTATGGTATACTAGGGCACACAGGAGACGATCCTGGAAAAGACTTGGGCACCTCTGTCCATGGAGCAGCACCAGCCCCTGCAAGGACAGGCTGGGGCCTCCACCTCGTTTCTGGGCTCCTGGTCCAGACATGGTCTGTTGTGACATGTCCCTTGGATTCTAGGTCTTAGCTCTTCCCATTCTTTCTAAATGTACTTGTTTGTTTCCTTCCAATGGGTAGACAATAGAACCTCGCAACGATGGAAGTCTGGGCACAGCCCTTGCCTTAGTTGTCTTCCATCCTCTTCCCAGCTTTCCGATAACTGAGGCCTTATAACCTCCTTGACTCCTTGTGATAGCTAATTTCATGTGTCGGCTTGGCCACAACACAGTGCCCAGAAATTAAGCCCAACCCCAGTCTAGATATCGCTGCTGAGATCTGTTATGTTGTTGGGGTTTTTTTAGACTAATGTCTAAATCACTAGACTCTGAGTAAAGCAGATTACCCTCCATAACGTGGGTGGGCCTCACCCAGTCAGTCGAAGGCTACAGGAGCAAAGACTGAGGTTCCTGAGAAAGAGGGAATTCGGCCTCAGATGCTCTTTGGACTCAAGTCCCAACATCAGCTCTTCCTGGGGCTTCAGCCCATTAGTTTGTGCTGAATTCAGACTTAACCAGCCCCACAACTGAATGAGCCAGTCCCTCAAGATACAATTAATCTCTCTATATATATTTCTATTTCTGGTAATATATTGTATATAAATCACATTTCTATATTTATATTTAGTAACACACATCCTACTGGCTCTGTTTCTTGGGAGGACCTCTAAGAGCAACACACTCTTAGAGGCAACATACATATCCCAAGGCTAGATTGAGGATCAGCGTGTTAGTGCTACCATCTCGGGGGACCCTAGACAATGCTCCGCTCGGCCCTCATGGTCCCACATGACCTGGGACAGCACAGACCTGCTGGGAAAGGCTGGGATGGGATATTTGTCTCTGTGTGTGTCCAGGGCTCTGCTTCCACGTTCCACGAGGCCTGGTGAGCCCTTGGCATAGGGACATGCCAACAACATCCCAGAATTTTGTGCAAAGTTCCGGGCTTATCCTGGACGTCACAGCAGACTAGGTTTTCTGTCAGTGGCATCCCTACAGGGACCTTCCGTCTTCCTCTCTGCCCTGCTGTGAAGCAGTATGGAGTGAGCACTGGCCTGTGCCCCACATCCTGGGCAGCTGACCTGTGCAGCCCCTAGGTGGCCAGAGCATGTGAGGGAGCTCCTGGCCCCCTGGGAAGGCCCTGGCAACAGCAGCACCCCACACTCTAAGCAGGCCACTCTGGGTAGGCTCCGGGGTGACGGCTGGTCACCAGGAGGGTGAAGCTGGACCAGAAGCCTGGAACTTCCAGCCCCACATCCACCCCAGGGGCAGGTTCCTTATCCTTCATGCCTCCTTGATAAAGCTCCCACAGGAATCCCAGGAGCAGGGCATTTGGAGAGCTTCTGGGTTCACACCTCCCAGTGCAGGGAGGAAGGAGCACCCCGAGTCCACAGGGAAGGACGCTCTCATGCTCCGGGCCTCCCAGACCTGGCCCGCATTCTTGTCCACATGACTGCTCATGAGTGTCCTGCATCACGTCCTTCATTGTGTAAGAAACTGATATGCGCCCATGACTGTGTCCCTGGAATCCACGAGCTGCTCCAGCACGTGATGGAATCCGGGGTGGGGGCCATGGGGACTGCTGACCTGCAGTCAACTCAGGCAGTAGTTTTGGGTCCCCAGAGGAACTGCTCCCTGTGCAATTGGCATCTGAATTGGAGGTGGTCCCTTTTGAGCTGTGAGAGTGATGCCTACTCCAGCTCCGCTCAAAACAGAGTGACCTGGAAGACACCAATCTGGTGTCCCAGGGCCTTGCCTGGAGGGGGGTCACAAGCAACCAGTTTCAGAGTACTGAGTGGGGGGCACATAGGGCTGGTATCGCAGCAAGAAGGGTGAGAAACATGAGGCAGGTGTCAGAGTGCAGAGCATGGGTCACATGGGGCCGATGTTGGAGTGCTAAGGGTGGGTCACAGGGGTCAGGTGTCGCGGAGTGCTGAGGGTGGGTCACAGGGGGTAGGTGTCTGAGTGCTGAAGGTGGCTCCTACGGGGCAGGTGTCACAATGCTGAGGGTGGGTCACACGGGGCAGGTGTCGTAGTGTTGAGCATGGGTCACAGGGGTCAGGTGGCAGAGTGCTGAGTGTGGGTCACAGGGGTCAGGTGGCAGAGTCCTGAGCGTGGCTGCTGGGGGAAGTGAAGCTGACACCTAGCACCTGCCTCTTGTGGGTGCTTTCCGCCTGGTGCTCTGAACGGTCCTGCACCCCCATCCCTGGGCTCACCCTCCTGTGACCTCCATGTCAGGCAACCTTGCTCTCCTCCTGCCAGTCCCCTATGCCGGCCACGGCTGCCCGCTTGGCTCCGTGAGCAGCACTAGTGGATCGGTTGAAAGGATCCAACATGCATGGGCGCGTGAGTTCAAGAGTACACTCGCACCTGTGTACATAAACATGTAGAACAGAATGTCTGTAGTTCCAAACACCTACGTGTTGAAACCTAACTGCCATGGGATTGTGGTGGCTCTGGAGGAGACAGGGTCCTGATGGTGGAGCCCTGTGATGGGGTCAATGTCCTCGGGGACCCTCAGAGCTCCACCCACATTACCACCCTGTGTGCCGCTCTGAGAATATGCTGGGGCAGGTCCCCCAAACCCTGTGTCGGCCACACCTTGGTCATGGACACTGGCCTCCTGAACTTGGAGGAACATGTGCTGTGTTCATGCCCTGAGTCCGTCATGGCGTCCCACGCAGGCTGACACATGCATGTGCCTCCACAGACTCATGTGCATCTGGATTCCAGGTCTTACACTTGGTACACTGTGCGCACCTCCTGCTGCGGCCCCTCCAGACCAGCGGACTGGTCCCACAGAGGCAGGACACAGAGCCTGGCCCCAGGTGGGTCCTTACACACGCTGAGGGCCTCCTAGGGTGTGGGGATGTTGGGTGCAAGGAGCTGCCCCCATGCACATGCTGCTCCCTCTCCCTTCCACAAGGCCAGGGCAGACATCCTCATCCTAGGGCCAGGAGCAAGGACCAACTGGCAGGTCTGGTGGCTCTGCCTCAGCCTGAATGACAATGCCAGCACAGGACACTTGGGGAAGGGGCTGAGCCCAAGTCACACCAGGATCTCACCCGAGTAGGACGAAACCAGGATGTTGGCCACACTGGCACATGCTGACCGACTGTGGAGACCATGTCTCTGGCAGTGGTTGTGCTGTTGTCATCACTGGCTTTCAGGTGGGCCTGAGGGTGCCGTCCGGGCACGTTGGCATCGACAGCAAACCACTCCACCCTTAAGGAGAACACAGCTGAGCCCCTGAGATCAAATAGGAAGCTCCGGGTTTTCCGTGAACACACTGCACTCACTAGCGACTCAGCTCCTGGGAATGTCTCCTCCTCTGGGAACAGGGTTTCCTCTGATTGGTCCCTGAAGGAGGGGTGAGGCCCCATCCACGCAAATGCTACTGACTGATAACATTCCCACTTGGGACGTCCTCTGCAGGACACCGGTCTGCAGATTTTAAGGACCCAGGCTTTGGGGCAGCTGTAGGGCCTGATAGAGGGTTTGGCATCAGGGGGTTCCTGGAAGCCATGGAGCATGCAGTTCTCAGGGAGATTATACACAGCAGGGTGGATGGGGTGGGGGCCATGCCGTCAGCTCATGGGGGTTGGAAATGTGCAGGCCTCCTGAGAAGGCTTCAGGGTGCTGAGCCCAGGTGGGGCACGGGGCCCATGTCACCAGGACCCCTCTGTGGCTGGGCCGCAGCCTCCTGCCTCCCAGGCCCACATGCGGTGACATGCAGAGGGCTCTTTCCACCCCCAGACATGGGGAGCCTTGGATTCTTCACAGCACACGAGGCACTTGGTGATTCCCACCCCCCTTCCAGGGCAGGTCTGTGAGGTCCAGCGCTCATCCACCCTAGCAGCTGTGCACCAACCCCAGGAGACCACGTGGTGCAAAGTCTGAAACACAGGAGCAGGTGGACATCCTAAAGCCAGGGTGCAGAACTGGACGTGTCCCCACAGGACCCACAGCTGCAGCCCTAACCCTCAGCAGCATGGCTCAGGATGTGGGGCCTTCAGGAGGGCATGAAGGGTGGATGAGGTTATGGGATGGGGTCCCTATGCAGGATTGGTATCCTTATGAAGAGGGGCATGGACCAGAGAGCCCACTCTCCTTTCTTCTCTCCCACGCTCCAACAAAAAAGACATCCTGTGAGCGCTCGCCCAGGTGAAGGTCGCCTGCAAGCCAAGACAGGGGCCACAGAGGGAGACTTATTTACATCCAGAAATTAGCTTAATATTCAATGGAGACCTACTTTCAGCCTTAGAGAAAGGTGTGACAGTTCTAATTCCAGGTCACCGTGTTCCTAAACCTTTTCCACATGCTTCCCCCTTTATTTCAAATAGTACACAAATGTCCTCAGGACACAAGCCATCTTTCCTTCTTGTGCGACACATCATTGTGTATTTCCTAAAATACTTCCTTCAGGGTTGTCGAGAGATATATCACTGTGTCAGTTGAAGGCCCAGGGCATGATGGCTTCATTTACACATGTTCAGCCACAGATACCTGCTCCTATAGATGCAGTAGAAAGAGTAATAATAAGGGAAAGATGTCTCTCTTCGTGACTGGACCTCTTGGGAGCTAACTTGCCTGAATCTTCCCACATGGGTGTCAGCCACAGTCACCACAGGGCACATCACACCTTCGTCCCAACCCGGCCCCAGACCCCACCCCTGGGAACCACAAGTCTGATCTCTTTCTGAGTTGGAGTCTTTTTTTTTTTCTCTTCTGTCACATCCCACACATAAGTGAGATCATATGGCATTTGTCTTTGCATAACTTACCTCACTTAGTGTAATGCACTCGAGGTCTCCCTGTGGCTGAATACGATCCCATTGTGTGTGTGTGTTGTGTGTGTGTGTGTGTGTGTGTGTGTGTGTGTGTGTATGCACACACCATTCTCCTTTATCCATTCTCCATCCATGGGCACCTGGGCTGCTTCCTCGTCTTGGCCATTATAAACAATGGTGCCAGGAACACGGGGTGCAGATAGCCTTTCCTGTTACTGTTTTTGTTACCTTTGGATCTATTCCCCAAACTGCCATTGCTAGGTCATAGGGTAGCTCTATTTGTAACCCCTTGGGGACCCTCCACACTGTTTTCCACAGTGCCTGCACCAGCCTGCATTCCCATCAGCAGGTAAGAGTTTCCCTTTTCTCCACATCCTCACCAACACCTGTCATCTCCCAACGTGTTAATTTTAGCCATCCTGACAGGTGTGATATGGCATCTCATTGTGGTTTTGATTTGTATTTCCCTGATGGTGAGGGATATAGAGCATCTTCTCATGTGTCTGCTGGCCATCTGGATGTCTTCTGTTGAAAACATCTATTTGGGTCCTCTGCCCATTTTTTTAATTGGGTTACTGGTGGGGGGGAGGTTGTTTGTGTGTTTGTTTCTGTTTCTGCTATTGAGTTGTATGACTTCTTTGTATGTTTGGGATATTCAAAACACAGTTTGAAAATATTTTTTTCGTCTTCCATAGACTGTCTTTGAATTGTTTAAAAGTGAAGTGATTAACTTTACGTTATATGAGTTTCACCCCAATTAAGACACACACACACACACACACACACACACACACACACACTATGGCAATCCCTTACTCTACAGTTCAATGTGGGGACATTTGCAGGATGGCCCCTGAGTCCCTGTTCCATCAAGGTAGATGCCTTCAGGCTCCAATCTCACACATGTCCAGGTTCTCTACATGCTGTGACTGGGTGTCTGGGTTCCCCGTGAGGCATTTTGCCCTAGCAGGAGCTGTCATTCACAGCAATCTCCTGGCCTGTGCCTGCCCTGAGCCTTTCCAACCAACCCGTCTTCTTGGGAACCCGGCCCACCACAAAGTGGGACTCGGGATGCATCACTGGGCCTCTGTGTGTCTACAAAGTGCTTCCCCCCAGACTCACAGGGCATGAGGCGTTTGAAGACAGACACAGACATCTGGGATTCTATACACATGTGTGGCAGGCAGAGCCTTCTTATCCCCTGGATCCAGACCAGATACCTTCCCAGAGAGTCTGGTCTCTGCCAAGATCTCCTGTGAGGATTCGATTCCATTTCTGATGGATGAGAGCCCATGGTCCCATGACCCTATCATGTAAGGCAATTATCAGTGGGATCCCTGAGGGTGACAAACACGTAGCACTACCCAGGACTCACCCACCATGGACAGACGGGCTTAGTTGATGCACGTCACCCATTAGGCTCTGCGGCTCTGATGGGTCATGTAGCGCCTCCAAGCTCCAATAGCCTCTTCTTAAATGCATGAACACTTGCAGTGGTGTTCTGGCAGCAATGGACTATATAGTTCTAGAAACAAACACAGAATGCAACAAAAGCAGAACCAGTGGCAACTGGGAGAAAAAAAAATGCAGACTAAAAAAATGAAGAAATTGTTGCAAGAGAAAAGAAAGTCAGCTGAAACCTACCTACTCAAGGCAGTCTGGCTGCCTGCAGGTGAGACACACAGGTCAGCACAAACTTCTCAGGAAGTTTAGGGTCTGGGCATCTGCCTGCAAGGTGCAGAAGGCATAGCAGCAACCAGGACATAAGGCGCCCAGGAGCACCAGGCAGAAGCAAGGCCCCAGAACAATTTGGGTTCTTTTAAAACCGCTTTTTGGGGGCTGGCAAGTTGACCTGTGGACCTAGGTTTCTTATAGAACTGAGCCAACAGGCACCCATAGATTTCCCAGCCTCTGTCTCCATCCAGAACTGGCCAGTCCGTGGCCCATGTGACTAGAAGATTCTGGAAGAGCTCAGACTGTGTGTGACCCGGCCTGACGGTCGGCAGTCCAGAGGAAGGTCACCTGCAATTTCTGCATCCTGCTAAAACCAGGGGTGGCCCTTGGGCACCAAAATGTATCCTGGAAACTCACACATTTTCGGGGTTGCATGGGCCGGCCTCCCGCCAGCAAGGGCGCGCCGACTGACGGCACAGGTGGCCTGGGCCCCTCGCCCTCGCCCCTCGGAGAGTAGAGTAGGTCTCACCGCTAGGACCATTTGTGCCAGAGCGGTCCAGGCCATGGCCACGTGGGAAGACCCGGACTCCCCCCGCGCGGGGCTCTCCGCCGTGACGCTGACACCACCAGGCGAAAGCACAGGAAGAGAGTAACTGGAAGCACTCCTCCGGAGTCCCTGGCTGCGTCTCAAAATGAAACTGCCAGAGACAGTCACAGGACAAAAAACGACAAACATGTCATGTAAGTTTTACGGGACCGGCAAAGTTCCCAAGTAGAGGAAGCCCCGGAGGAGTCTTGTTGAAGAGGGGCGGCGGCCGTGGAAGACCAGGGTGGATTCCGGAGCCTGCCGTAGGGCTTGTACCCGGGGTGGGGGTAAGGGTGGGATGGGGAGCTCAGCGAGCCGCGGCCCCTGCTCCGAGACAAGAGGTCCGGGCCCAGGGCGGTTGTTAGCTCTTGCGCCAGCCCTGGCCCTCAGACTTTGGCTGCGCAAAGGCAGGACAGGAGGGGATGAGGCTGGGAGACCTCTAGCAGCGGCACTGCCTGGATCTTGCGCAGGTCTCCGCCCCGCGCGCAGGCTGAGCATCCAGAGCGAAAAGCGAGCTGCAGGCTGGGCCCCCGGCGGCCGCGGATGGCGAGCTGCAGGCTGGGCCCCCGGCGGCCGCGGATGGCGGGCTGCAGGCTGGGCTCCTGGCCGTAGCGGAAGGACCAGTACACCCTCACCCGGGCGCACGCCCGCCTCCCTGCTCCCCGCGGCCGCACTAACGCGAGCCCGGCGCCGGCGAGAGAATATATATACCGGGAGCGCCCGCTGCATGCTGCGCTCACCAATGGGGCGCGGGCCCCGCGCAGTCCGGGAGCCCCATTGGCTGCTCCGCCCTGCAGCCCTTCCAATCAGACGAGACCTGGGCAGCCGCTTAATTTGCATACAGCCCCGGAGCCGGGTCCCTCCGGTGCTGAGTGAGCTCGGGCTTTGGAAGCCAATCTGGAGCCTCCCGGACGCCGCCCTCGGCGTGCCCTGTCCTGACCCCGTGGGGAGGCCGCCTTTCTGCTGGTCGCCGTGCCACGGCGGGGGCGCGAGGGCCAGGGACGCCCGGCGCCCGGCTCGGCCTCGGGAGCTAAGGGGTGGCACTCCGGGCCTAGCCCTCAAAATAAAGCCCCTAAAACCAAGGGGAAAAAAAGAAGTCTGTGCGCGAGGCAACCCGGAGAGGTCGTCTGGGCGGAGGAAGACACCATCCCTGGTCACAGGACAAACTCCGGAGTTCGCGATGGGACCGAGAACATTCCCAAGATCTCGCTGTCCGCCGTCTGTACCTGTAGCCAATGCGCCTGTCTTCCGTGGCCTTGTATTTAAATTTGCGCTCCCACTTGCGAAGTGCCCCATAGAAACTAGACTTTGAAGGTGGCCGCCGCATCCTTTCCGACTAGTTGACCTACTCAGTTATCTGTTGTGCTGATGTTTTAACCGACATTTCTTCATTCTAAATGATTTCATACTTGTTGACTAGAGTGGTTCACTAGCATGTCCCTCTTCATAATGGACCTGGTGTGTGTGGGGGGCGGGGGGGGGACTACTTAGTCTTGGTCTCATTTAAATGAGGTCTTCAGCGTTAAGAAATGAAGTGCCTCAACTTTGATGAGCCCCAACACAGGGACCCTGGTGCCTGCAGAGCTGCTTTTCTGCTTTCTTCTGCCCAAAAGAACCTCACTTTCTGTAGCCAAGTTTGTCTGGGGCCTTGCCTGAGAAAATGCTAGGCAGGCACTGCTGCAGGTCTTCGGATGCTCTGGGAATAGCCACTGGGCTCATGCCACACTGGGGACAGCCTGGGGAGGGAGGCCCAGGGCAGGGGACTTCTGGACGCAGCAGCCGCTGGGGGCCCCTGCCTGGCTAGAGTCTAAAGACGAGAAGAAGGAAAAAGAAAAATCCTTCCAAAGTGGGAGTGCACAGCCTCCCAAAGAATGTCACAGTGGGGAGTCCAGAGGATGGTCCCCGGAAATCTGAATGGTGTGAAGCCAGAGCAGCAAGGAAGCTGCAGCACTGAGCCACCAGACTCGTTCACTGGAACCAGTATTCTTTGTTCATTTATGGAAGCCACCCACCTTCTCCAGGGACCAGGCTCCTTACACCCACCCACCCACCCACCAACCCACCCACACACACAGTGTGCCCATTACATGCCTAACTAGCCCCAGGTTACAGAAACCCCAGTGTGCCCTAAACTGCCCTGACCCCCACCGTCTTCCCTGGTGCGCAGTTCTGAGCTAGGGACCCCCATTTCCCTTTCCTACTGTGTCCCCTTGGTTCCTTTTCTCCTGCTTCACTCTTATTCCTCTTGTCCTCATTCTGTCTGTCTGCCACCGACAACAGCTTCCAATGGTCTGTCTGGAGTGTTCATGCAACCACAAATTGTCGTGTATGCATGCATTTGAAATCTAGGCAAACAGGGCTTGGTCTTATACGTCACTTTATTTTCGTGACTCACCACAGTGCCCTAAGCCACTCCTCTGTGTCACCAGGGCTGTGGACTACTCCATGGCCTCCATCCCCAGTGAGGAGCACTGGTGTCTGCCCTGCCCTCACCTGCCCCCCACCAGGACGGTGCATAGAACACCCACGCGTGCATTGCCCTGTGCCCTGGAGAGGACATCTTGGGAATGCAACACCTGCTGGTGGGGTCACTGGGTCACCAATCGTTAATGACCTAAATCCCAGGACATCTGGCAGCTGGTGCTGCAGAACCCAGCAGCAGTGCAGGGGCCGGGGGTGGGGTGGGGGGCCGCTCAGGGGCATTCTTTGGAAGCCTGAGGGAACCTCTCCAAGAGCTGGGTGGCCCCAGCCTGCCTGCCCAAGGCATGAAAGTGATGTGACCCTGCCCCACCATGGCTTGCACACCCACCATGGATGCATTGGGTGTGGGGTGAGCACACAGGTCTGCAGAGCTGGGCCCCAGCAATCCCAGTCCCTTGACCTGCCGCCTGCGAGGAGCTGTGCTTCCATCCACCATGGCACCCCCAGATTGGCCTCTCCGGGGACATCTCCACCAGCCTCGGGCAAGCACATCTGGTCAGGGCACCATGTGTGCACATATCAGCAGAACCAGCTCCACAGCCCAGCCTCCCACGCTGGCACCCAGTGGCACTTGGCCCCATCTGGCCCCACCCGTAACAGGGACCCTGGTCCCATCCAACCTCTCAACAAGGGTCAGTCCCAGTCCTGGGCACATCACCCCCCAGAACCATGCTGGCATCTGTGTCACATCAGAGTGGGGCTGGAGCACAGTGTCACAGAGGAGCACAGGGTCCATCAAGGAATTACTGCTGGGAGGTGACCTCTGAACTGGAGCCCTGGGGTCCCAAGAGCCAGAAGCCACTCCAGGTGCTCTGCCCATGTGAGGTGGGGCGGGGCTTTCTTTGGTCCTCTGCTAGATCTCCTAAGGTCAGTGCAGAGTCTGCAGTGTAGACGCCATGGACCCCATCAGGGCTCTGCACCCCAAGGCCCCAGGGCTTTCCTGGTGGGCCATGCTCCACAGGTGGGGTCATATGCCAACCCCAGGAAAGCAACACTGTTCCAACTCCATGCCTGGCACCTTTCCTGGACTCTGCCTCCTACCTCCCCCTTCAGCTCATGCTAACCCCTCTCCTCCCCCAGATAAACCATCACGGTGAGCACAGCACCTTCCACAGGCTCTGGGAGCTACTTAGGGGCGGGGTCCTTGGCATGGGGTCCCCCCCTGACCTCCCAGCTGGCCTGACTCTTTAGTCCACAGCCCCTCACCACATCTTGACTCCCAGCCCCTGGGTTTCTCACTTGCGGCCTAAGGCTGGTGGAGGGTCAGGTCACCGGCCGTACCCTAGCATCTGAGAACCACAAGGCAGGGGGGCATCTCTCCCTGTGCCACTGTGCTCCACCGTGTGACCACATAGCTCCTCCACTCCCTGTGAAAGGACCCTCCAGGTGATGCCCTGCTCCCCTGGACTGGGAACCCCGAAACAGGCCACGGGTCCCTGCCACCTGCACTGGGACAGTAACAGGAGGTGGAGGGAAATGCAACAGGCCCTGAATGAAGGAGCCGGAGAGGCCCCCGGCTTGTTGCTCCTCCTCCAGGCAGAGCCCAGCCTGGTTTGCCACCATGTCGTGCTCCTGCGCCCAGCTGGAACATGCAGCAGGCCGCATGCCCAGTCAGGCAGAAAGCCACAGGGAAGCACGTGCACCTGCATCCTCAGGCAGAGCTTGTGCAGCCCACCACACGGCTCCTGTACAGTGCAGTTTGTGTGCAGGCTGGAAGGTGATGAAGCTAGCTGGCAGTGCTGGCCCCCGGAAGAGCAGTACTATTTCACAGGGACTAGGGACCCGCAGCAGAAGGGCATGTGAGGGCCAGCTGGGAGCCTTCACCCCCAGCGCCCAGAGGAGCTACTGAGGGGACAGTGGGCCTGGCAGAGTCAAGGGCCATCTGCAGTGGAATGTTCCTGGCCTGCTAGGCTCAGGGCAGGTGGCTACCTCTGGTGCCCGCCCTCCTCTCCCCCACCAGGGTCTAGAACAGGATCACCTCTAGCACTGCCCCTGTTCAGAGGAGTCAGGATTATTTATCAGGATTTCATGGCCATGGTCTTAGGCTCTGCCCACAGAGCACAGTCAGGCCTTCCAGCAGGTCTCCAAGCACAAACTAGGTGGGCAGCTGGACTAGACCTAAGCAGGTCTCCCCCTGACGTCATAGCAGAGGCACGGGGCCCATCAGGGGGGCCCCCTTTAGGCCCCAGCATGGACACAGAGCCTCCCTGGACACTGGCTGGGCTGTGAAGGAGACAGAAAGGAGGGGCGCCAGGCAAACTGGCTATAGCAAGCCCTCTTTACTGGGCTCCCTGACTGCAGACCAGTGCCGGGCTTGCCACCCCCAACATCACAGAAACCAGATGGCCGCACAGGGACGGTGATGGGAGGCCTCCTCTGGAAATGCACCTGCTGATCCTAACTCTGAGCCATCTCATAGGACACCCAGCCTCCACCGTCTTTAATGGCTCTGAGTCAACATTCCGGGATCCCTCGTCCCCACTGCCTCACTGTCACTTGCACGAATTTACATCGTGCTGCTCCCACAAGTCGTGTTCCTACTACATTCATCTACGGAAGGAAACTGAAGCAGAGGAAGCCAGGAACAGAGGGAGATGAGACACCTCATCCAGGCCTGGGGGTGACTAGCGCCCTGAACGGTTCCTATGCCCCAGGAAAAACACTCGGGTCAGCCAAGGACAGGCAGGTGGCAGGGGTCGGGGAAAGGAGGGTGAGGTTGAGGCAGGTCCAGGTCACCCAGGGGCAGGTGGCGCAGAGAAATGGGCACAGCCATGTGGACACTGGGAGGCAGAGGGGTGACAGCTTCAAGGACACAGTGCCCCAGACACGGACCCCACAAAGTTCCTGAAGACAGAGCTGGCGCTAAAGGTACAGGCTCTGTGGAACCCATGCTGTTGGGGGCTGAAGCCAGAAGCAGGTCTGAGCCACCTGCCTGCCTGCCCTCCCCACCCTGATGCCCTGAGCCTCTTTCCCTGCACATACACCTCATATGTACCCCTAGCAGGTCTGCACATCCAGTGGAACGGCCCCATGGTGGGTGGCTTTTCAATGGGGTGGACGACCCAGGCTGCCCAAGACACCGCCGGCCACGGAGACCCCAGGCCAATGAGACTCGGCGGCAGCGACAAGAGCTTTATGAAGAGTCATGATACACTGGGGTGAACGGTGCCCCTGCTATAGGTCTCCTAGGGTCACATGTGTGGAGCCTGGGGAACATGAACGCCCAGAGGAAGAGGGAACAGGGATACTCTCTGGCACAACCCATGGTGGGCACCTGTGGTATGCATCCTGCGTGTACACCTAGGAGCAGACCCTCGAAGGTAAAGGATGCTGTGGATCCAGGAGGCAGCAATGGCGGGCCAGGCCACGGTGGGTGCAGCTTCTGGGGCCTGGAGCCAGCAGGGGGGGGGGGGGCAGGAGCTCACTGCAGGGGGAGGGGAAGGAGCGGGGAGGAGAGACCCAGGCCTTGAGGCGCCCCCAGCTTCTGGCATCTCCCCCAGACTGGAGCCTCAGTGCAGCTACTCCACCCCTGGGAGCTGATTACTCAGCCGTTCCAGAATTGGAACAGCACCCCAGGGACCTGAAGACAAAAGGGCAGGGGCTGCCAGACCTGCCATAGACAAGGGGTGTTTACAGGCCAGAGTCCCAGAGTCAGTCCTCCCATCCAACCTTGAGCAGGAGCTGCCTGGCTAGTGGGAAGCCCTGTGCCCTAGTGAGCTGCCTCCTCGCCCTCCCTTGGGCTCTGCAGTAAGGGGGTGCCCACCTGGAGCAGCATGCTGAGGCCCAGGTTGCGGTGCCTATGCTCCAGCTCCGACACAGCCTGCAGCAGGGACCCAAAGCGCTCAGCCGGGTCTGAGTCCTCATACTCCAAGGACCCCTCGTCTTTATCCGCCTCCTGCAGAAAACGCGCCTCTTCCTCGGCAAAGAAGGCCCGCAGCTTCTTGTAGTCGGTGAGGGCTTTCTTCCGGCGGTCCATCACATGTCCCTGCAGGCAGGAAGCAGACGGCAGGGACACCTGTGCCCCGGGATCCACCCTGGGGCCTCCTGCCCCACTGCTACCCACCCTGGGGAGGGAGGTTTGCTGCAGTGTGCGGCACCCAGCCGCACCCCCACCGATCCAGGTCAGGGCCCACACCCACATCCTCTCCTTGGGTGCGCCCCAGGCCTACGCCACTTGCCTTCCACACAGCCGCAGCAGACTCGGCCTGGCCATGCAGGTCCCGTGCATCGTTCAGGTCTTTTCTCATGATCTCCACCGACCCCTTGTTCTCCTTGAAAGACACGCGGGTCACTGATGGTCGCAGTCAGAAGGCCCAGGGTCCCCCCAGCCAGTCCGGGGACAGGCTCAGTGTGTGATCTTGACCTGTCAGACTCCACAGAAAGGGGCTGCAGGTACCAGAGGGGGTCTCTGCAGGCCCATTAAGCTCTCTGCAGAAAGAAGCCTGACAAATGCACCTGCTAGGAATACAACCAGGCAACTGGATATGAGACTATCCTGTGGGCTCCCTAGCGTTCCTGTCACCTAGGGTCCCCAGACCCTACACCTGTAGGTTCCCTCAGCAGCATAGCCCAGCTCCAATCCACCCCCAGGGTGCTCAGGGGACCCCAGGCTGTCTTTAATGACATAATGTGACCCACCTTTAGGGGGTGTCCCCAGGCCCCAGCTACAGCCAGACTCTTCCACTGCGGGTTTCTACCTAGGGTCAGGTGCCCCATGCACTGGTCGACTGCGACACCCAAGCTTTCAGGGTGGAGTGGGGAAGCATCTCGGTGAAGGGAGGGGGCACCTGGACCACAGCAGCTGCCAGCCCACGCTTGCGGCCCACGCTGGCGGCCCGGTCCAGCCCGCGGGGGTGGGGCTGCTGCGGGGTGACGTCACACGCGGCGGCGGGGCCGACGGATGAACGCCCACCTCGACGGGGGTAGTGGTAGAGCCGCCCGGAAATGGAGCAGGGGCTGCGTGTGCGAGGTGGGGGAGGAGAACGGTCCAGGGACGGGAGCGCGCACAGGACGCCCTTCAGGGGTGCGGGACAAGGCGAGGGGGCGATGTCCAGGAGGTGGGGAGGGGGGACAGAGCCCAGCCCGGGGATGGGCGAGGGGGAACAAAGCACGTGCTGGGGGAAGGGACCCTGGTTGGAGAGAGGGCCTGGCACCTTCCGACCGGGCGGGGCGGGCTTGGATGGAGGCCCGGACACCGTGTGAAGACTGGGAGGGGAGGCAGGATACCGTCCCTCCGGGAGAGGGGGCCTGGTTCCGGATGGGGAGGCAGGGCACCATCTGGAGACGGGGACCCAGGCTCGGAACGGGCGAGGGAAGGCAGCGGAGGGCGGGGAATGGGAGGCAGGGCAGGGGACAGGGAGCGGAGCAGGCTGGGCGCACCCGTAGGAGGGGGAGCCGGGCACCATCCCAGGGTGAGGGGGGCACGGACACCGTGTGGGGCGGAGGCGGAGGGAAACGCGGCCCCGTCCGGGCGCACCTTGCCGCGCAGCGCCTTCCTCCAGCGCGGCTCCCACTCGGGCGGCTCGGGCCCCGCGGCCATGCGGCAGGCGGCGCACAGCGGGCCCGCGTCGGCGCGGCACAGCAGCTGCAGGGCCGCCTCGGAGGCCGGGCCGTCGCGCGCGGGTGCCGCGGCCGCCTCCTCGAGCGCCAGCAGCCGGCGGCTGAGGGGCGGGCGGCCGGGCTCCACCGCGCGCTGCCAGCAGTCGTCGGCGCACTCGGGGCACGGGAAGGGCCCGTCCTCCTCGGCCCAAAAGCGCAGCACGCACGCCCGGCAGAAGCGGTGGCCGCAGTCGGCGCGCACCGGCTCTCGGGGCGCGCGCTGGCACAGGGCGCAGGCGGCCTCGGCTGGGCCCGCGGGGAGCGCCAGGGCGGCGGCGGCGGGGGCCCGGCGGCGGGCGCGGACGCGGGAATGGGCTGGAGAGCGCGGCCGCACGGCGCAGGCGGGGACGAGGACGGCGACGGGGACGCGCGGGGCGGTGACGGAGGGGCGCGCCACGCAGGGTCCTGGCAGCGGTGTGCCTCACGCCCGCGGAGCCCGGCCGGCCGCGCCTCCGCACAGGGTCCTGGCAGGGGTGCGCGCCACGCAGGGTCCTGGCAGCGGTGTGCCTCACGCCCGCGGAGCCCGGCCGGCCGCGCCTCCGCACAGGGTCCTGGCAGGGGTGCGCGCCGCTCTCCAGGGTCCTGGCAGCGCCGTCCCGCCTTCTCACAGGCTGGGATCTCCCCAGGGTTATCGCTCACCCCGGACGAGAGGGAAGCTGTTTTATTTTTATTTAAGATTTTACGTATTTATTCATGAGAGACACGGCGGGGACGGGGAGGGGAGAGAGCGAGAGAGAGGCAGAGGGAGAAGCGGGCTCCATGCAGGGAGCCCGACGTGGGACCCGACCCCGGGTCTCCAGGATCAGGCCGTGGGCCAAAGGCAGGCGCTAAACCGCTGAGCCAGCCGGGCTGCCCATATTTCTTTTACGAAATTTCATTATAAAAGTGTCTTGTAAGCTGCTAGGACCTGAGCTGCGAGCTCCCCGCCCACGCTGGGTTGGGGCCGGGCCGGGGCTGGGCTGCAAACGGCTGACGCGGGACCCCCGCGTGTGCAACCCCTCTGCACGCGCCGCCCCGCCTGGGCCCGCGCCGGTGCATCCTCTCTGCATGCGGTTCCCCGAGTGTTCCCTCTCCTGCTGCATCCGCTCTGCACGCGCCTCCTCGCGTGAACCGTCCCGCACGGGACCGCTCCTGTCCCCGGGAGAACAGGCTCCAGCCCACTGTCCCGCGCGTCCCTAGCGGAGGAATCCGGAGGCAGGGAATGAATATGTCCCCTGAGACCCAAAGCTCCAGGATCCCAGACATTTGTTAGCATTTCTTTAGAGGGAAAAATCTGGAGAGAGGAGCAATCTGGTTGGTTGTGTTGTACCCAACATTGCGAATCCGAGAAAACCACCAAGGAGCCGACACCGATGCAAGTACCCGAGGGTTTATTAACAAGCTCCAGCTTGGGTCCAAGTACACCTGACACAGCGGAGCAGGGGCTTGGACCCCAGGTGGGTTACAGCTGGGTTTTATGGGCTGGCCTAGGGGTAAGGTAGGATGTTTCAGTAATGGTGGGGGTGTGAGAATCTCCAGTAAAGAGGTCTCACAAGCTCTTGCTTCCTTATTCTGATAAGGGTGCGCTTTGTGGGCTTTTTTTTTTTTTTTTTTTTTTTTTTTTTTTTTTTTTCTGTAGCGGGGGTAAGGTAGAGTTCAGTACCTGGTCACAGTAGTCTGAGACGGCTACCAAAGCTACAATGTGCTTGTGCCAATGTTAAACTGGAATGGCCCTAATTTTCTCAGCCTCCACAGTTATTTTCAAAACAAGCAAGCATGCAGTTGAAATAAAAAATTACTGTGATTTAGCACTACATAATTTTTAAGTGTTAAAAAATGTTTGTTATTCCATACAGATGCAGATTGGGTTACATTGCTTCCAGTTTTGTGTTATTAAAATTTGACATAGACCTGAGAATGCATGGAAAGTGTAACTAGCGAAGTAAGGTTAGTTCTGTTCCATAATGGTCAGAAGAGGGCTTCAAACCCAGCGCACCCAATTAATTGGGTAAACTAAGAACCTAATGGAGATGAGATGCCTGGGTGGCTCAGCGTTTGAGCTTCTGCCTCCCGCTCAGAGCATGATCCCCATGTCCTGGGATGCAGTCCCACATTGGGCTCCCTGCATGGGGCTTCTCCCTCTGCCTGTGTCTCTGCCTCTCTTTCTCTCCATCTCTCATGAATAAATAAATAAATAAATAAAACCCTAAACAAAAAAACCTAGTGAAGAGAACAGAGAGAGGAAGGAAGGAGTTCAACAAATTCCATGATATTCAGTGAGTAGAACAGTAAATAGGAACAGGAAAGGTCAAAAGCCAAACTTGCAAAGTTTGAACTACAAACATACAAAAGTTCATAAAATTTGGTACAGAAAAAATATAATAGAGAAATAGCCCCCCCCCCATAGGATGTGTCAGTTCACAGAAAAAAACAATTACTGAATAGATTGTTGTGTATGAATAGAGGTTTCTGTGATCTGCTCAGCGGGACTGACCACCTGCACCTGCACATGCACAGGCAGGCTAAGATGTGGTTTGTGAGACTCAGGCTGTGTGCATGATCTTGAGAGACTGGTTATATAAAATATGTCATCTGGCCTCCAGGTCAGGACTGGCCCTTCTGGTCTGGACACATAGAGCCTCAAATCTTGTCTTGCATCCTGTCCTGCTGCAGGCAGGGCTGGCCCCCCAGGATGGGTTCCAGGAGGGTAGGCAGACACACCTAGCCCAGGATCCTTGAAAATATAGTACATGTTGCAGTGAAAATGCAGCTCGCTCTTCCTAGGGGAACAGATGTCTAGCTTCAGACCCTGACATTTGCCCTATAAACATAGCCCTTTGGAGATGGTCAGTTAGAAGTCTTACCTCAGGGGAGGACATGCCACCCAGGGCTCTCAGTGTGGACTCCAGCCTGGCTTCTCCAGCGGGCTTCCTCAGCTAGTGAGGTTGGATGTCCTGGTACCTGACTTGATGTAGTTCTGTCTTATTCGCATTTGTTGCCTACTATCACCTTCATCTATGTGTAGCTTCCTTTCCTCTTCTATTAGGTTTCTATATGTGCTGCCAAAGCGAGCACTCTTCTATTAGGTTTCTATAATGTTTTCTTTCCTTTTTGAAACCAAATCACAGCTGTTATGAATCTTTTGTTCAGATCAAAGATGTGGGGGAAAAATACACTCTGGCCAAGTTAAGAAATAGGAACATAAAATAAGATTTTTCTTCACCATTAAGTTAGCAGACACCCCCCCCCCAAAAAAAAAAAACCTGGATTTTGCGAATATTGCTTCTGGGAGACAAGGTAGCAATATGTAGTCAGGACCTTCAGAATTTTAATAACCTTTGCAATTTCTTTTTCCGAAATATGTTCTATTAAAATAAACCCAAATGGAAATTAAACCTTTCCTGATTTGGCTTGGTTTAGTTTTGAGAAATGTTTGCCACATCACTATTTGGGGAAAAAAACAAAAACCTCAAATTTCCATTAATAGAGAATGAACAAGTTGTAGTAGTCATCCATCCGAAAATGTGTGCATGAGTTGCATCCCAATGTTTATAGCAGCAATGTCCACAACAGCCAAACAATGGAAAGAGCCCAGATGTCCATCAACAGATGACTGGATAAAGAAGATGTGGTCTATATACACAGTGGGATATTACTCAGCCATCAAAAAGAATGAAATCCTGTCATTTGCAATGACTTGGGTGAAACTATAGTGTATTATGTTAAGTGAAATAAGTCAGAGAAAGACAAATACCATGATTTCACTCATGTGGAATTTAAGAAAGAAAACAGATGAACATAGGAGAAGGGAAGGAAAAATAAAATCAGATGAAAATTGAGAGACAAACCATAAGAGACTCTTAATTCTGGGAAACAAACTGAGGGTCGCTGGAGGGGAGATGGGTGAGTGATGGGGTACCTGGGTGACAGGCATTAAGGAGAGTACAGGATGTGATGAGCACTGGGTATTATTTGCAACTGATACATTGCAGAATTCTACCTCTGAAACTGATACATTAAAAAGAGAAAGAGAATGTGTGCATTAGAGACTTCTGGAAATAAGGAGTAGCAAATGTTGCTTCATAGCCCCTAGATCTGCTCCGAATTCCAACGTGGGCTTTTCGCCATCAAGCAATTCTCTCTGTGACATCAACTGCATGCTCTAAAATTTAACAATCCTAGTAGCAGAATTCGAATTGTGTTGTATGGGATCCTGACTCCCCAAGACAGGCTCAAAAGTATCACCTGGTATTTGTCCCCCTCCCTCTGCACCCTCCAGGTGAGAGATTCAGGGTTGCTGTATGACAGGGCAAAGCAGCTCTGTGGGTTCTCCCTCATCTTCCTCTAGAACCATCCAGAATTTGGAAGACTCCCACTTCCAGGTCAGAGGCAGCAGCAGAGTGATGATCTGGGTATTGCTCAGAATGACATTCCATAAACACCCCCAGGACAGCAGGACAGTTGCTGGGCTTGGGGGGTCTTAGATCCCCCACACACACACCTACCCACCAAAGGGCAGAGGTCCCAATTCAGCTGGCTGGGTTCTGAACCACCTTCCGTTCTCTTGGGGTCATGTTCTCAATGGATTAACATGAAATGTGTTGGGACTAAATTGGCAGTGATGAAAAAAAAAACAGCATTGTCCGTAAGAGTGTGCCAAAGTAGTTTGTTTTTTAAGCAACAACAAAAATAGACCATGAGAACATAAGTAAAGGAATCTGTTTGTGAGCCGGCCTGTCCAGAGCCCAGACCATCCGGAGCCCAGGGACTGTCCGGAGCCTGGGGACCATCCGGAGCCGGCGATCCTCCAGAGCCCAGACCGTCCATAGCTCGGGGACCGTCCGGAGCCCAGACCGTCTGGAGCCGGGGACTGTCCGGGAGCTGGGGACCGTCCACAGTCGGGGATCCTCCAGAGCCCAGACTGTCCATAGCTCGGGGACCGTCCGGAGCCGGGGATCCTCCAGAGCCCAGACTGTCCATAGCTCGGGGACTGTCCGGAGCCCGGGGACCGTCCAGAGCTCGGGGACCGTCCGGAGCCCGGGGACCGTCTGGAGCCGGGGAGAGGCCCTGTCCGCTCGGCTGGAGGGGCTGCCCCGAGGCGGCAGGCTGTTGGAGGAGCGCTGCCCCCGCGGTCCTGAGGTCCACCTCACGTCTGGGGGACAATTTATTTTTTTTAATAAAATAATTTTTTATTGGTGTTCAATTTGCCAACACCCAGTGCTCATCCCGTCAAGTGCCCCCCTCGGTGCCCGTCACAATTTACTTTAAAACAGAAATCTGACTCGGGGCAAACCCCACAGTAGGCCTGCGGAAAAGGAATCGGAAATTAATTTTTCACTGTCAGGATACATTCTTGATGCAGCAGGCTGCGGGCGGGCGCGGGGGCGCACGGAGGGGAGCTGCGGGCCGCGGGGGGGCGGTAGACGAGAACCCGAGGCGAGGCCGAAGTTTCCAACGGCCGAGACCGGAGAGCCCTGGGGCCGCCCGCGCTCTCCGCGCACCACTGCGCAGCGGCTTCCCGCGGCCCGGGAAAGGGCGAGAACCGCGCCCCGGAGGCAGGGGCGCGGGCGGAGCTGGGGCGCCAGCGGCGGGGGGGAGCAGCGCGGAGCGGACGTGCGGCTGCCACGACACGCCTGCTTGTAAGACGGTGGCTCCGAGTTCTTCCGAGGGCGACCGGGGACGTCCGCCGGCTGTGGTCGGTGGGGCCCGGGCCCTCGGGATTGGGGGTTCGTCACCGTGCGCCCCTCTGCCGCAGCCCTGGGCTCCCCCGCGGCCGCTGGGCAGGCTGTGTTCCTGCCCAGTCAGGTCTTCAGTGGGTCTCCTTTGAAGTCCCCTGTTGAGCTCTCAGTCCGGGTCCTTGGGTGGGCATCGGAACCCCTGCATTCTCTGGCAAGAGGCCCTGTGGATCCGGAGCTTGCGGTGGGCTCTCTGTCTCCCTCCCTCCCTCTCTCTCCCTCTCACCCAACCCCACTCTTCCCCCACTTACCCTTTGTAATAGACCTTGGCTTTGGGAGCCTGGGGAGGTCCTGTGCAGCTTCCCAGAAGGCACCCGGGTTTAAGAAGAAACTTTCAGCCCTTCCCTAGGGGTCTGCACTGTTCTGAGGGTGGCATCCCCTGCAAGCCGACTTCTCGTGTCCAGGTAGTCTGGCTGCCTTGTCCCTTGAGGCGCCTCCTATGCATCTTCCCAAACCCAGTGCATGGAGACAGCATAATTTTCAAGTCTGAAATCTCTGATCACTTATATTTGATTCTGTATTTTGCCTGAGGACAAAGGGATTGCCTCCATTGCCCCTTCAGGCATTGGTGGGGAGACTTAATCATTGGCCTGGGGGGGGGGGGGGCGGGGAGTTTGGGAAGGAGAAAGAAGCGGTGGTTTGCCAAACTAGATGCTATCTTAGAACAGGAAATAGGGTTCCCCCTCTTCCAAGGATACACATCAGTGGACTGGGGTCCATCTTGGGGAGGCTTGCCAGGCCAAAGAGGTTTACAGGTTAGGGTTGCTTGTCTGATCAGAAACTACAGTGGAGGGTTCCATAGAGACATCTCTGGGTCCCAGGCTCTTCAGGGCAACTTTCAGGGTTCAGCAGGGACACCTCTAGCCCCAAAGGATTGTTAGTGTCTCTTGCCTCTAGATGGGCAAGAGGTCACAATTCCATCACCCTACCGGACAGCATGAAACAAAACCCATAAATTATAATAAAATGGCCATGGTGAGCCGAGGAAGGCTCCCAGGAAGTGCTAAGTGCCCATACCAGTTTGAACCCCGAATGTGTGGCTGGCCGGCTTGGAATGGCCAACCATTCCTCACACAATCCGCCCCACATGTCAGAAGACAACTTCAGAAGCTCCCCTGCCTCATCTAGAGGTAGCCTCTTCCGTGCCTTCTAGCAGGGATTTGGAAGAGGAAAGGGCTGGAGAGATAGGAGCAATGGGAGGACACAGGCCAGCAGCCCTACAGCCTGGCCACTGGCCTCCCTGGCCCAGGTCCTTTGGGGAAAGTCCCCCACTGGAAGCCGCTTACACTTTGGGAGACCCAGACGCTGGAGAAACGCACATCCCCAAGGGGAGAAGCCATCCACTCTCTGCCCCCTGTGCAAAGAGATGGGACACGAGGAGGGAACCTCCTCTGGGGCAGAAGGGACCCCCCTCGCCCCTTCTCCATCGCGGGCCCTGGAGTGACGAGAACCTGAGCCCCTCCTAGCTCCCTCACATGGCTTCACCATCCCAGGGATGGAACCCAAAGTGGCCACTAGGACATAATTGTCTGTTGGATATTGGAGCCCCTTCCTCTTGTCCTTGTAGTCTGTGTCAATGGGCTGTCAGTACTCAGATTATGTGCTCTTCAGAAGAGCTCTATAACTGCCAATGAACCACCAATCCTGTGAGTGGACAGCTGTTTATTCCTGTGGTTTTGCTGCTTGGTATATAACCTCCATGTCCTCTCTATTTCCACAGCGTCTAGAGCATCTCAAGTGCCCTCAGTAAGAGGGTAAAATCTTCTGGCTGCTCCTGAGTTATATTCTTTTATAATAAACTGATAATCAAGTAAGCAAAATGTTTCTTTTTTTAAGTGTACATAAAATTTAATGTTTTTTTAATTTAATTTCAGTTTGGCAACATATAAGTATAACACCCAGTGCTCATCCCAAGCAGAATGTTTCTCTGGGTTCAGAAGAGACACTGAAAATCAAGGCCATCCAGGTGATGGCCTCCACAAAAGTGGAAGACTACCTTAAATAAATATTGCCTTATTTCCCTTTGGATCTTTCTACTTCAAGAATAATTATTGCCCCACACTGGGATCAAAGAGGGAAAAAATGAGGATAGGAATTTATTAGCAATCAAACAAATTGCAAGTACTGATAAAAGAAAAAGGTGCGTAGGTAACCAATGTAAATTGCAATCATGGTATTATCTGTGGGAGTCATGCTCCAGAATTCTCTTAAGTTTTCAGAAGCATCCACTTGAAAACTCATTTCCTGTGTGTGTTTAAAGTTGCATTCAAAAAAATAATAAATAAATAAATAAATAAATAAATAATAAAGTTGCATTCACTGATAAGCTCAGGTAAGCCCAATCACATGCACTCCTATAGGTAGTATTTCTTTTTATTAGAATCTAAATATTTTTAAAAGATTATTTATTTGACAGCACAAGCAGGGGAGCAGCAGGCAGAGGGGGAGGGAGAAGCAGGCTCCCCGCTGGGACCACGAGCTAAGCCCAATGCAGGTGTTTAGCTGACTCAGCCACCCAAGTGCCCTGGAATCTAAATATTTTTTAACTCCAATATGATTTTGTTTTTAACTGAAATATTATCTAGCCATATATTATCTAGTGTCCAAATATATAGAATTTGCCACTAACCTTTGGTTGGTGACTTGTAACTTCACCACAGTAGGGACGCAGAACATGGTATCTGGGAATTTAACGAGCTGTTTCACATGACTAAACAGATGGTAAAACTCCTCATGTTCACAAATGAAGTGAGTTCCCTGCTTGCTAGCTGCAGTTCTAAAAGCTAGAGGTCCTTTGCTGCATCATTCAGCCCTTGGATTTCTAAGCTTACTTTGTATCTGATATATTAGTGTCTGAGCAACAGGTGTTCAAATCTGCAACAATGTGGATTTACCCATTCCACCGAATTTTGAGCAGCTGGTATATTTCATGATGGAATGAGGTGCCTCTGTGCTGAAGATTATAGTGTTCATTGTGCTAGAATGTGATGTCCTTCTTTGATATTTTTTTAACCAAGTTTTACCTTAAATTCTTTGTTGCCAGAGCTTAAGATAAAAACATGGGAGAAGGAGAGCCTTGGTGGCTCAGTGAGTGGAGCATCTGCCTTCAGCTCAGGTCTGAGTCCTGCATCAGGCTCCCTCTTAGCAGGACCCTGCTTCTCCCTCTCCCTCTGCTGCTCCCCCTGCTTGTGCCCTCTCACTCTCTATCAAATAAATAGATAAGATCTTTTTTAAAAAAAATTGTAGAGAGTGAGAGATACTGGAAGCACCTAGAAGTAATTTATACTGAAGTTACTGCATGTTAACATGTGGAACCCAGATGAGCTTTACTTAAAAGGAAATGTTTCTTTAAACACATACATGGGGCAGAGGGAGGAACTACCCATTTGTTATGGGTTTGTTGTATCCAACAAAAAGATAACCTGAAATGTAGAAGTCTTACCCCTGGAACCTGTCATTGTGACCTCACTTGGAAAGAAGTTCTTGGTAGACACAACCAGGTTAAGATGGTGTCCTACTGGACTCATGTGGCCCTAAGCCAATAACTGGTGTCCTTATAAGAGGGGAACTTGGACCAAACACCAGGGGGTGGGGTGGGGAGGCCACATGATGGTGGAGACAGAGCTTGCTGTGATGGCAGCCAGGAGACGCTACAAGAGGCACAGAACATGCACAGGGAACCTGCAGCACCACCCTGATCTCAGACTGCAGGCCTCCAGAACCATGACAGTCAACATGTGCTACTTCAAGGCACCTGCTTTGTGGTAATTTGTTGTGGACACTGAACATACCATCCAACTCAGTCTTGAAGGAAGAGTACACCGAAGTAAACATGAAGAATAAAATAGGTATAAATGCAGAAATCATTAAGCAGAAAAAATAAAGCAACACATTACAATGGAAACTCTTTAAATCTATGATTATAGGGAACCCTGGGTGGCGCAGCGGTTTAGCACCTGCCTTTGGCCCAGGGCGCGATCCTGGAGACCCGGGATCGAATCCCACATCGGGCTCCCGGTGCATGGAGCCTGCTTCTCCCTCTGCCTATGTCTCTGCCTCTTTCTCTCTCTCTGTGTGTGACTATCATAAATAAATAAAAAATTAAAAAAATAAATAAATCTATGATTATATTCACCTAATGGAGGAGGAATGAAGTTCTGCATTAATTGTGATTTTTTTTTTTAACAAGGAAGAAGCCAGTACTGAGATACAGAGAAAACTTAGTGATGTAAAGGTCCTGTCCTAAGTGGATATAACTCAAGATGAAGCAGTCACTGGTCACAGGACCAAATACCATGAAATTCACAGACAAAAATGTAGGACGGTATGCTTGTTACCCAGAGGCACAGAATAACTTCAGCAAACTAGGAAAGCGCAGAATGAAGGCAAAAACTGGAACAAATGACAGGAGAATTAAGGACATTCATCCTCTTAGTGATTCTATATTGAGTATCTGAAAGTTGCTAAGAGAATAGATTTTCAAAGTTCTCATCACAAGAAGATAAAGTCTGTCACCATATGGGCAGATGGGTGTTAGCCAGACATCCCGTGGTCATCATTTCGCAGTCTATCCAAACACTGAAGCACGATGTTGTACACCGAGACCGACAATGTTTCTGTCGAATATACCTCAGTGAGAAAGAATAATAAAAGTCTGTCCCATTGAGGATACTTTGACAAAGTTGACAAACTGGAGACAGATGAAAGGCAAATCTCAGGCCAAATCCTTGAGAAGGGATTAACATGGAGAGAATGCCAGAAACTCTTGTAAATCAACAAGATGGGAACAAGAGTGAAAAAATAAGCCAAGGGCAGGACTTCGGTTTGCAGACTAGGATACTCTAAAGGATGTGGGTGCAGATGGTCATGCTTGCTCCGGTACTGAGGTCACCAGAGAAATGCAGACTTATGCGACAATGAGAGACCAGCTTGTACCTTGATAAGAGCAACAAAAATAGAGAAACTGTATGATGTCAGGATTGGCAAGGCTATATGGATGGAGGAGAGAGGATAGCCTGGGACAGTGCTTCCTCCCGGGTCCCCCTGAGTCTCACATGACAGTGACACACGTTTCTGAGAATGTGTGGCTTCCCTGACTTCAAGCAAGGCTGCAACACCAGCTGGAGCTCCTACCGCACACTCAATTCTGACGCTGTCTATATGGACTCCACAGGTTCAGGGCTAGTCCCCCAAGGCCATCCCCATTCCAAATGGCAAGTCCAAGTGTCACATGTGCTTCTGACCAATGGGCAGAGGCTCCCACAGCCCCCTCCTTGGGCTCCAGTCATTTGCTGGAGTGGTTCACAGAGCTCAGGGGAATATTTCACTTGCTAGCTTCCTGGTTTATTATTTTAAAAAGTGTGACTTGGGGACAGCCGGATGGAAGAGACACAAGGGCTAGGCAAGGGGGTAGGAGCACAGAGCTCCCATGCCTCTCGGGGCACGTCACTGCTGTAACCTGCATGCTGACAAGCATATGGACTGAAGCTCAAAAGGGGCTGCCTTGGACCTCGCTCCTCCTCCAGACTCAGATCCACCTGCCAAATTTCTTCTAAAACTCCTAAAATTTTGTCTCACACACAAATACAATGGCCTGTGTAGGTCAAAACAGACATTTATTGTCTTCAGTTCCCGGCGGCTAGGAGTCTGCACTCTGGGCATGGGCAGGGCTCATTCCTCTTGAAGCCTCCCTCCCTCGGCATGTAGATGGCCCTCTGCTCCCAGTGTCCTCACCTGCCATCCCTATGCGCATCTGCATCCTGATCTCACAAGGACACCAGTCCTGTAGGTTAGGACCTACCATAGTGAGCTCGTTTTACCTTCATCACCTGTTTCAGGATCCACTTACCAAGCATAGTCACTCCAAGGTCCTGGGGCTGGGCGGGGGGATTTGGGGGGAACAGTATCAGCTGCTGTCACACTCCAGCCCTGATGGCGGGCAAGAATACCAACATACTTCCTTCCCAGCTCCATTTGGGAAAGGGGGATTCTTACTCCAAGGATCACATGCTGACCCATGTGGATAATAGTTATATCTCCAGAGACAGCACACCTGAGGGACACGCAGGTGGACAGCTCAGCTGTAGACCGGGAGACCCAAGGAGCGGTGGGTCACGAGCACAGGCCTCCAGTTCTGATCTGTTCCTCAAGAACCAGGCCCTGGGCTGCATGCCCCAGACCACCCATCTCTTACCACCACCGTCCAGCACAGGCTTGACCTCCTGGGTCACCTTCCCAGAGCACAAGGACTCCTGGACAAGCGTGAAGAGAAGAGGGAGACCCAGGGTGGACTAGACCCTGGAAACCCCCAGAAGTAGCCCCCAAGTGCGGGAGAAGGAGGACAGGGAGCCCTGGAAGGAAGAACACCGCAGGTACCAGGAATCACAGCGCCCCGAGTGCCCACAGCCTGGTGCCCTGACATCTGCAAGGACTGCTGGGTGGGGCTGGCCAGTTCTCCAGACTGGAAACCTAAATCCAGGACCATGCCTTCTGCCTGCACACTCACCCACGCAGAGCCCACGTGCTCACTGGCTGCCACCTCGGCCCACATCGCCGCAGACAGGTGCCAGATGGTGGGGCAGCCGTGCTCCCCAGAGCCCCTGACATACCAAGCTGGCCACCCGCCACCTGGCCAGCTCTGCCTGCTTTCACCATCCTGGTAGAAACCACAGGGAAGGCCTTGCCTACACTTCCCCAGCCCTCTGCCTCCTGGGCCCGGAGCTGCTCCACTGTGTGGCCCTACGTGTGCGTTGGGCACCTTCCTCTGCCTCTGCTGGCCTGGGCACACCTGAGTGACAGCAGTAAGACCCCTGTATGTTCAAGCAGCAAGGAGAGGCCCAGCAAGAGTCAGCAGAGACCACAACTGGCTTCTAGCTCAGGATTTTGGGCAGATGTCCAAGGGCCATGGGGATAGGCAGGGCTCACACAGGAGGGGGTTGTGAGCAGGCTCTGAACACGAGGTGGCAGGGAGGCCAGAGGACAGGTTTTTCTACCTTTCTGGCTGTGGCAGCAGAATGCAGCCCCTTTGTGTGATCGGAGGAAGTTGCAAAAGGCATTAAAACCACTTACCTGTAAAGACAGTGACTGGTTGTGGGGAAGAAACAAGCCATTGAAAGAAAATGAGTATCAACCTGCAGACAGAGGCAAGTTGGAATCAACAGAGCATTGGTTTCCTTGGGAAAGAACTGGAGTTTCCCGTGAAGAGGTACCAGGAAAGCTAGAGCTGCTGGTGGTGTTAGAATCACGGGTGGGAACAGTGGCCAAGCAACCAATGGAAAGGAAAGCCTGCCTGCCTAAGGGGGAAGAAACCATGGGGGTTCTACAGGCGGGCAGGCCGTCCAGGCCCAAAGGGGGCAGAGGATGCTGGCAGGTACCTGCCGGGCCCATACAGGTGGGATGGCAGCAGGGACCCGAAGGCAACCAAGGCAATAACCGACAGCCACCGGGCCCCTGTGCTCCCAGTGCCCCTGAAAAGCCACTTGGGGAGACCGTTCCCACCGCGGAGAAGTGACAGAAGGTTCTCTGTTCAGTATGAGAATTTACTGGGTGTTCCAGCAGAGGGCTGACCATGGATGCAGGACACAACCCGAGCCTCTGAGGGCCACCTGGTGGCAGCCCGGTGCTCAGTCCAGGCTGACCTAGCATCCAGAATTCCAATCCTGAACCTCCGTCGGCACCCACTCCCCAATGTGTCTGAGAAGCTCCATCTCTCCAAAGACGATGAAAGAGGAGCCAAGATCGTCGGGAAAACCATACAAGTCACTTAATTGGTGCCACCAGTGGCTCTCAGAAGAGAGTTCCAACCTGGGTGACCCTCTCCAGCTGGCCACCCATGGGTGCAGCACGTGCTGGGGGCCCCTGGGGGGACAGGGACCCGCTGGGCGACGATGCAGGGGTGCAGAGGTGTGGGCTGCAGGGCTACCTGGCACAGGCCTCAGAAGTGTAGGCGGGGCGGGAGGCGCAGAGGTTGGGGGCAGGTGTGCAGGTGGGGCAAGAGGCGCAGAGGTGGGGGGTGGAGGACCCCCTCACGGCCCCCCGGTTCATGCAGTCCCGGGAGCCCCCCACCCCTCCCCGGAGCAGGAGATTCATTGGAACAGCCCATCTCCATCGATGAGTGCAAACTTCCTCCTCCTGGATTGGCCAAGGCGCCTTCTGGTGCTTTCCGAATCTTCCCTTGATGCCATTGCCTTTGCTGCACCCCCCCCCCCACCCAGTTTGGTTTCTGAGCTTGGAATTGTTTGTATGTTATTCACCTTTGCGCCGTAATGTTTTCACCCCGTCTTTGGATCCTCTCGTGATTCCCAGGCAGTGGGTGACATGGGCTATGTGGCTGTCCAGGAGGGAAGGGGGGACCTAGGATGGAGCCGTGGGGGCCTGGGGTCCCCAGGGAGGTCTTGTGGGGGAAGTTGGGGCATGCCCAGACCCCTCCCTGCACCCTCCTGGCCTCCCCCACCCAATCTCCCTTATGACCCCTCCCACCCTCCACCCTCCCCTCCTAGACCCCCCCACCCATCCACCACCCATCCTCACGACCCCGCACCCCCAGGTCCCCTCCCATGCCCCCATCTCCCTTTCCTACCCCTCTTGCCCATCCCTCCACAGCTTTCCCTGATCCAGACCACATCTACCAAAAACTCAAATGTATAAATATATATAAAGTATGGAAAATCATTCTCATAAAATCTCAAGTTTTGTGAATTGACACACGTGTGTTCTGTTTTCTATTTGTCCTCTGTTAAAAGGTAAATTGAGGCCTATTGAAAATGTTAAGAATTTACTTGAGCAGGGACACCTGGGTGGCTCCAGGCATGATCCTGGGGTCCTAGGATTGAGTCCCACATCGGGCTCCCCATAGGGAGCCTGCTTCTCCCTGTGCCGGTGTCTCTCATGAATAAATAAATAAAATCTTAGGAAAAAGAAAAAAGAATTTACTTGAGAAAACACTGATTGGAACTGGGGGGTATCCAGTCTAGCAGAGAGCCCTAGAAGATCAAGGACTCAGAGGACAATGGGGTGGGAACTAGGAAGTCATCCTGGGCCAGAAAGCAGGACATTGCAAGGACATCTTCCTCTGGAGAGGGACCTGTGTGGCCTATCTTTAAGTCTCAGTTTGGTGACCTGGGGCTGGGCATAAGGGACTACACCTGAGGCCTGCTGTCTTGTTTTCACAATCAACCCCCCCAGACCCCAGCCTAACTGAGAGGCCCAGTCAGAATGCAGGGCAGGAGCACCACTCTCCCTTCCAGAAGGTGTCTTGTGTTGGGGTTTTGTTTGTTTTTTCTGATCCTCCGTGATATCCCCAGGCCACTATTCTGGGCTCACATTTTTTTAAATTGCTCATTCTCTTTGTCCTTTTCTGACATTTAAAAAAAAAGATTTTATGTATTTATTCACGAGAGACACAGAATGAGGAAGAGACATAGGCAGAGGGAGAAGCAGGCTCCCCATTGGGAGCCCAATGTGGGACACGATCCCAGGACCCCAGGGTCATGCCCTGAGCCGAAGGCAGATGCTCAACCGCTGAGCCGCCCAGGCATCCCTGTTTCATAGTTAGAAGACATGTATTCTCCTCATATCAGCTTTCCCATGTGGCACCAAACATGTTTACTACGAGACCCAAACAGCCTTCATCCCTCTGTAAAGAGAAGCCAGAAGTGGACAAATCTATGTTCAGTAATTCACATCTCTGTGGTTTCTCTTTAAAAAAAAAAAAAAAAGATTTTACTTATTTATTCATGAGACACACAGAGAAGGAGAGAGGCAAAGACAAGCAGAGGGAGAAGCAGGCTCCTTGCAAGGAGCTCAACATGGGACTTGATCCCGGGTTTCCAGGATCAAGCCCTAGGCTGAAGGCGGCGCTAAACCGCTGCGCC
Organism: Vulpes lagopus; assembly: GCF_018345385.1. Taxonomy (NCBI): domain Eukaryota; kingdom Metazoa; phylum Chordata; class Mammalia; order Carnivora; family Canidae; genus Vulpes; species Vulpes lagopus. The sequence goes on along the minus strand of NC_054836.1, from coordinate 11,035,185 downwards.
ACCCAGGGTTGCCCTGTGGTTTCTCATATTTAGAAATGATCTGGATTTTCAGTGAACGCCCATCATTCAACTTATCTCAGTATCACTGTAAGGTTTCTGACTGCTAAAAAAGACTTGGAAGCTATTTTTAAGTAGATGTACCATAAAGTGTAATAAGTGTTGAAAAGCTCATTTATAAAGCTTTGTCTTATTTGCATCCACTTGCTCTTAAGCATTATGGTTGGATTAGCCATGACAACCTTACAAGATATTCAGCAGCTCCCCATTATCTAAATTCTGTAAAAGAAATAACATGAGCATATTTAGTAAACCGAGGTAGAGTAAAAGTATCATATTTAATGCCGTCAACTCTAAAGAAATGCCTTTTTAAGTGAAAGCAATAAAATTTAAGCTGGCTTGTAATTACCAATGATGATCCTGGATCGCATGAAGTTGAAAAATACATGGCTTAGTTTGTATATTTTTGAGAGTGTACTTCATCTCTATCAACGCTTGTTTGCTTTTCGGCCCATTAACCAGAGCGGCTTATAAACTGACTTTGGCACCATTCTCCAGAAGTAGAGATCCATCACATGTTTGTAACATGCATACACAGACGTACATAAACGCACACGCATATACAAACAGATCTTATGGTTTTCAACTTAAAATTTTAACTATGAAGTAGGTAGGATCATGTAAACTCACTAGTTGATAAGGGAACAGGTGTTTCTGGCAGATGTTGGGCTTGTGGGCTCGGAGGGCAGATTGCCAATGCTTTACACTAACACCTGCGGGAGAGACTTCCAAGGTTTATATTTGCCCTAGACAAGTAATCTCAGGGCAGCTGTGGACTTGGTTTGGGGCAAGAGAATGTTTATAACGGTTTGTGTTTTATTTTTTTTATAAATTTATTTTTTATTGGTGTTCAATTTGCCAACATATAGAATAACACCCGGTGCTCATCCCGTCAAGTGCCCCACTCAGTGCCCATCACCCCACCCACCCACCTCCCCTTCCCCCACCCCCTAGTTCGTTTCCCAGAGTTAGGAGTCTTTCATGTTCTGTCTTCCTTTCTGATATTTCCACTCATTTTTTCTCCTTACACCTTTATTCCCTTTCACTATTTTTTATGTTTTTTAAACAGCTCCCTTCCCCTCTTTCCCTTTGAGTCTCTGGGCTTCTGTAGGCAGCGTTTGGATAACCTCCTGGGGTGTCTCTGTTTCAAGGACAAGGTAAGACTGTCATCTCAAGGGACAGAAGACAGAAAGGAAGTTTCCTCCTAGGAGTTTGGGGTGTGTTTGCCTATTATCAGAACTCTAGGGTAATGATTATTTTAATTTTTCCTTCAGAGCAGGACAGTTCTGCTTCCAAAGTCCTGATCTTTTACAGTGTCTGCATCTGCAGGCTTCTTGAGACGAACAGAGGACATTCGGGAATCATAAAGGCAGGTGGTTCCTGAATTGTTTCTAGAGGTATATTTCTGGTTTTGCAAAGATTTGTCAGATAAGGAGAGTGGCTTTTAGTTCCCCAAAGAGGTGTGTTACAGCCTGAGTGACATCAAGGGGCTGCCTCAGCCATGCAAGCAACTGCACTACCCTCAGTTTGCTTGTTGATGTCAGGGAGATCCCCAACTACAATGGGAAGCAACAGACCCCTATGTTCAGGATTTACAGCTGTGAGTCTTTGGAACATTTCAGCAAATCCTTCCCTAAAAGGCCTCCAGACAAATAGACTCCAAGCTGAGCTCAAGCCCAATGCAGGACTTGATCTCAGGAGCCCAAGATTGTGACTTGAGCCTGAATCAAGAGTTGGTCACCCAAACAACTGAGCCAGCCAGGTGCCCCTAAAGTTCATTTCTCTATAGTCCTATCCTCCCAATGAGAATTCAACTAGTCTCACTATTTCAACTATTTGCTTGACAAAGATTTCCCAGGCTGGCATAAGGGTTTAGACTAGGTAGTAGTAAAATACATTTGGAAAAACTGAACAAGGTCAAATTTGAAAATCTTTGCATTTGCCTGTACAGTTATATAACAATAAAGGAAGGCATTTAAAGGTTAGCCCAGCTAGCAATGGACTAAAATGGGAAGAAAAAGGATCAATGGCAGGAAGGTCATCTAGATGTTACCAAAGCCAACTTTTGATTATTCTTCCTTGCTGCTTTTAGGACCTTTATTATGGAAACTAAAACCCCCACAGTAACGACCAAATTTGTAAATATTTTACATCTAAATCTAATTCATATTCCAAATTTTACTATCTCTGACCATCCACCTCTTCTCTCCCACTCTGATGCTCCAAGGATCAAAGAGCCATTTAAACAGGAACATCACTCTGAGCTAAGTGTCCAACTCCTGGGTTCAGATCAGGTCACGAGCTCAGGGTCCTGGGATAGAGACCCTTGTTGGGAAAAAAAAAATCCCTGCTCAGCAGGGGGTCTGCTTCCCCCCCCCCTCACTAGTGCACTCTCTAAAATAAATAAATCTGTAAAAAAAAAAAAAAAAAAAACCCAAAACAACTTTTTAACCCAGTTATAAAATAAATCATGGAGACAATATATAATATGATGAACTACAGTTAACAACACAGTAGAGCATATTTGTTTTTGTTTTTGTTTTTTAAGATTTTGTTTGTTTGTTCATGAGAGACACAGAGAGAGAGAGGCAGAGACGCGGGCAGAGGGAGAGGCAGGCACCATGCAGGGAGCCCGACATGGGACTCGATCCCAGGACTCCGGGATCATGCCCTGGGCCGAAGGCAGGTGCTAAACCACTGAGCTACCCAGGCGTCCCAGTAGAGCATATTTGAAAGTTGCTAAGAGAGTTGTTGTAAGTTCTCATCACAAGAAAAAAAAAATTGTAACTGTGCGGTGACAGATGATATCTAGACTTATTGTGATCATTTGCAATATATACAAACATTTAAAAAAAAAAAAAGGCCTCCAGATGATCTTCTTTCTCTCTGGGTATGTGGTTTTATTTTAACTTAACAGAGAGAAGTCCTAAACAAAAATTCCTCCCAGACTCCAAATATCAGCTTCCAGTTTGGCCAACCTGGGACCACAGAGCCATGTGAAAAAGAAAAATCTTTTTAAATATCATGTCAGCTATATCATACTTAAAGGATCTATCCAACAAGAGGACCTAACAATCCTCAATATATATACCCTGAATGTGGGAGCTGCCAAATATATCAATCAATTAATAACCAAAGTTAAGACATACTTAGATAATAATACACTTATACTAGGTGACTTCAATCTAGCACTTCCTACACTCGATAGGTATTCGAAGCACAACATCTCCAAAGAAAAAAGAGCTTTAAATGATACACTGGACCAGATAGATTTCACAGATATCTACAGAACTTTACATCCAAACTCAACTGAATACACATTCTTCTCAAGTGTACATGGAACTTTCTCCAGAATAGACCACATACTGGGTCACAAATCAGGTCCTAACCGATACCAAAAGAATGGGATCGTCCCCTGCGTATTCTCAGACCATAATGCTTTGAAATTAGAACTAAATCACAACAAGAAGTTTGGAAGGACTTCAAACACGTGGAGGTTAAGGACCATCCTGCTAAAAGATGAAAGGGTCAACCAGAAAATTAAGGAAGAAATAAAAAGATTCGTGGAAACTAATGAGAATAAAGATACAACCATTCAAAATCTTTGGGATACAGCTAAAGCAGTCCTGAGGGGGAAATACATCGCAATACAAGCATCCATCCAAAACTGGAAAGAACTCAAATACAAAAGCTAACCTTACACCTAAAGGAGCTAGAGAAAAAACAGCAAATAGATCCTACGCCCAGCAGAAGAAGAGAGTTAATAAAGATTCGATCAGAACTCAACGAAATCGAGACCAGAAGAGCTGTGGAACAGATCAACAAAACCAGGGGCTGGTTCTTTGAAAGAATTAATAAGATAGATAAACCATTAGCCAGCCTTATTAACAAGAAGAGAGAGAAGACTCAAATTAATAAAATCATGAATGAGAAAGGAGAGATCACTACCAACACCAAGGAAATACAAACGATTTTAAAAACATATTATGAACAGCTCTATGCCAATAAATTAGGCAATCTAGAAGAAATGGACGCATTTCTGGAAAGCCACAGACTACCAAAACTGGAACAGGAAGAAATAGAAAACCTGAACAGGCCAATAACCAGGGAGGATATTGAAGCAGTCATCAAAAACCTCCCAAGACACAAAAGTCCAGGGCCAGATGGCTTCCCAGGGGAATTCTATCAAACGGTTAAAGAAGAAACCATACCTATTCTACTAAAACTGTTTGGAAAGAGAGAAAGAGATGGAGTCCTTCCAAATTCGTTCTATGAGGCCAGCATCACCTTAATTTGAAAACCAGACAAAGACCCCACCAAAAAGGAGAATTATAGACCAATATCCCTGATGAACATGGATGCAAAAATTCTCAACAAGATACTAGCCAATAGGATCCAACAATACATTAAGAAGATTATTCACCATGACCAAGTACGATTTATCCCCGAGACACAAGGCTGGTTCAACACTCGTAAAACCATCAATGTGATTCATCATATCAGCAAGAGAAAAAACAAGAACCATAGGATCCTCTCATTAGATGCAGAGAAAGCATTTGACAAAATACAGCATCCATTCCTGATCAAAACTCTTCAGAGTGTACAGAAAGAGGGAACATTCTGCAACATCGTAAAAGCCATTTACGAAAAGCCCACAGCAAATATCATTCTCAATGGGGAAGCACTGGGAGCCTTTCCCCTAAGATCAGGAACAAGACAGGGATGTCCATTCTCACCACTGCTATTCAACATACTACTGGAAGTCCTAGAGTCAGCAATCAGAAAACAGAAAGAAATAAAACGCATTCAAATTGGCAAAGAAGTCAAACTCTCCCTCATTGCCAATGACATGATACTCTACGTAGAAAATCCAAAAGCCTCCACCCCAAGATTGCTAGAAATCATACAGCAATTTGGCAGCATGGCAGGATACAAAAACAATGCCCAGAAGTCAGTGGCATTTCTAGACACTAACAATGAGACTGAAGAAAGAGAAATTAAGGAGTCAATCCCATTTACAATTGCACCCCAAAGCATAAGATACCTAGGAATAAACCTAACCAAAGAGGTAAAGGATCTATACCCTAAAAACTATAAAACACTTCTGAAAGAAATTGAGGAAGACACAAAGAGATGGAAAAATATTCCATGCTCATGGATTGGCAGAATTAATATTGTGAAAATGTCAAAGTTACCCAGGGCAATTGACACGTTTAATGTAATCCCTATCAAAATACCATGGAATTTCTTCAGAGAGTTAGAACAAATTATTTTAAGATTTGTGTGGAATCAGAAAAGACCCGAATAGCCAGGGGAATTTTATTTTATTTTTTTAAAATTTTTTATTGATTTATGATAGGCACACAGTGAGAGAGAGAGAGAGGCAGAGACAGAGGCAGAGGGAGAAGCAGGCTCCATGCACCGGGAGCCCGACGTGGGATTCAATCCCGGATCTCCAGGATCGCGCCCTGGGCCAAAGGCAGGCGCCAAACCGCTGCGCCACCCAGGGATCCCCGCCAGGGGAATTTTAAAAAAAGAAAACCATAGCTGGGGGCATCACAATGCCAGATTTCAGGTTGTACTACAAAGCTGTGGTCATCAAGACAGTGTGGTACTGGCACGAAAACAGACTCAGAGATCAATGGAACAGAATAGAGAATCCAGAAGTGGACCCTCAACTTTATGGTCAACTAATATTCGAAAAATGAGGAAAGACTATCCACTGGAAAAAAGACAGTGTCTTCCATAAATGCTGCTGGGAAAATTGGACATCCACATGCAGACGAATGAAACAAGACCACTCCCTTGCACCATACACAAAGATAAAGTCAAAATGGATTAAAGATCTAAATGTGAGAGAAGATTCCATCAAAATCCTAGAGGAGAACACAGTCAACACCCTTTTTGAACTTGGCCACAGTAACTTCTTGCAAGATACATCCACGAAGGCAAAAGAAACAAAAGCAAAAATGAACTATTGGGACTTCCTCAAGACAAGAAGCTCTTGCACAGCAAAGGATACAGTCAACAAAACTAGAAGACAACCTACAGAATGGGAGAAGATATTTGCAAATGACATATCAGATAAAGGGCTAGTTTCCAAGATCTATAAAGAACTTATTAAACTCAACACCAAAGAAACAAACAATCCAGTCATGAAATGGGCAAAAGACATGAATAGGAATCTCACAGAGGAAGACATAGACATGGCCAACAAGCACATGAGAAAATGCATCACTTGTCATCAGGGAAATACAAATCAAAACCACAATGAGATACCACCTCACACCAGTGAGAATGGGGAAAATTAACATGGCAGGAAACCACAAATTTGGAGAGGATGCGGAGAAAAGGGATCCCTCCTGCACTGTTGGTGGTAATGTGAACTGGTGCAGCCACTCTGGAAAACTGTGTGGAGGTTCCTCAAAGAGTTAAAAATAGACCTGCCCTACGACCCAGCAATTGCACTGCTGGGGACTTATCCCAAAGATACAGATGCAATGAAACGCCGGGACACCTGCACCCCGATGTTTCTATCAGCAATGGCCACAATAGCCAAACTGTGGAAGGAGCCTCGGTGTCCATCGAAAGATGAATGGATAAAGAAGATGTGGTTTATGTATACAATGGAATATTACTCACCCATTAGAAATGACAAATACCCAGCATTTGCTTCGACGTGGATGGAACTGGAGGGTATTATGCTGATTGAAATAAGTCAATCGGAGAAGGACAAACATTATATAGTCTCATTCATTTGGGGAATATAAAAAAATAGTGAAAGGGAATAAAGGGAAAGGAAAAAAAACAAGTGAGAAATATCAGAAAGGGAGACAGAACATGAAAGACTCCAAACTCTGGAAAACGAACTAGGGGTGGTGGAAGGGGAGGAGGGCTGAGGGTGGGGGTGAATGGGTGGCGAGCACTGAGGTGGGCACTTGACGGGATGAGCACTGGGTGTTATTCTGTATGTTGACAAATTGAACACCAATATAAATAAATTTATTAAAAATAATAATAATTAAAAAATAAATATCTTGTCAGGTTCCAGGTGAGCCAAAGAATAGATATTCTTGCTGATATTAAGTAACCCTTGGGATTGAAGATGGTTCCCCGAAAATAGGCGAAATATGCTGCCCTCCCGATATGCACTGCCACTCCCAACGAAAGGAAGATTTGGACAATGTTCATGGAAGCTGCGGACAGTAGGCAGTACCCCAGCTGCAAGTGGTACACAACCCACATTTCTGGGAGGCCATTTTTTGGGGTCCCCAACCTGCCAGTTGTCAAACTAAGTTCCCAGGGCACAACAGAAGCCAAAAATAAGGCAACAGCTGTCCCTGGGGAGAGAAAGGATCAACAACCCCTGGGTACCCAGAAGGAAACCCATAAGTCACCATTCAGAGTTCTAATTTTTACAAATGTTTTCTCCTCAATGTGAGTTTGGGAAGTAAGAAACAATGTGAGATTTTACCTTCCTTCCTGGACCATGCATCCCAGAGATCTGGTAAGTCTTCTCACCCTGGGCCAGCATCTACCTTTGCTCCTGGGACCTCATCAGCAGGTTCTGGAATTAGCCGAGTGTCCCAGCAGCCTCATCCTGGTCACCAGAAGCTGTAAAGGAGGAAAAATAATTTTCTGTCTAGCGTTTGTGGTGAGTACTTCACTGAGACCCCTTTTGCTCTGGGACACCTCATAATGGACAAGCTCATCCAGGATAAAAGTTCTGTGTCTCAAGATTATCTTTCAGATCCAGGTGGCCAACAGGCACATGAGAAGATGATCAACAACACCCATAACCAGGGAAATACACATCCAAACCACAAGATACCACCTCATACCTGTCAGGATGGCTAAAATTAACAAATCAAGAAACAACAGGTGTGGCGATGTGGGGGAGGGGGAACCCTCTTGCACTGTTGGTGGGAATGTGAACTGGTGCAGCCTCTTGAAAACAGGATGAAAGTTCCTACAAAGTTAAAAATTGAACTACCGTACAATGCAGCAGTTGAACTACTGGGCATTTACCCGAGGATACAAAAATACTGATGTGAAGGCACATTGCACCCCGAGCAATGTTATCAACAAGAGCTAGACTATTCGGCCCAGACATCCATGGGCTGATGAATGAAGAAAGCACACACACACAAGGGAATATTATTTAGACATAAACAAAAGGTGAGATCCTGCCATTTGCAACAACGTGGATGGAGCTAGAGTGTGTGATGCTGTGACTGACATAAGTCAGTTGGAGAAAGACAAATACCATATGACCTCACTCATAGGTGGAATTTAGGAAACAAAACAAAGGAGCAAAGGGCAAATAAGAGAGAGATAAACAAACCAAGAAACAGACTCTGAACTACAGAGAACACAATGATGGTCACCTGAGGGGAGGTGGGCAGGGGGATAGGGAAACAGGTGATGGGGATGAGGGAGGGCACCTGTCATCATGAGCACCAGGTGACGTGTAGAAGTGCTGACTCACTACATTGTGCACCTGACACGATTATCACACTGTGTGCTAACTAACTGGGATTAAAATAAAAACTTTAAAAAAGAAAGAAGACTGTCTTTGGTGACGTTTACTGTTTTTTTCAGCCTTTAAACAAAATCTGACTCACCTGAGGCCTCACGTCGGAGCCCATCTGTTTTTCAGCCATTTCCCATCCGGAAGCTCAGACCAGGACCTGAGTGGGCCTCAGCCATGGCCAGCAGAGGTGGCAAGAGGGCAGCAGGGTCAGAGGGGCTCAGCAGGGACCCACACCTGGTTGCCTGCTGCTCTGCCAGCCATCAGGGCCTTCCTGGAGGGGGGGGAGGGTCCCATTTCTGACACTAGCACCGTGGAAAGAGAAACTGAGGCATATTAAACATCGCAAGAGTGTATTTGAGCACAGATGGATTCAACTCAGGCAGCATGCAATCCTGCACATGGGAAGCCATTTGGAGGAGCCGTACAAAATGCAGGACTTCTGTAGGCAGAAGAGAATGGAGACAAGGAAGTCATACATGCAAAAAACCAGTGGTTACTACACGGTCACTTTTCTCTAAGGAGAGGATGGCAGGGATCCACCAGCAGATTTCCTCCCAGTGCCAACCACATGATTCCTGATCCACTGGTTTAAGAGTCCATTCTGGGAGAGCCAACTCGGTCATTGACCTGTGTGGGTTGTGCAGAGAAAGTAAGTGCAAGTGGACAGCATCTATAGGGCGTAGAGCTTGCACACAGAGCTGCAAGTCAGCAAGTCAGAAGGACTCCTTTGTAAGACTTCACGAAGGTCATAAACTAACACGCAGACAGAAATCACACGTTTTAACATCCAGGAGTGCTGGGAGTGAGAGCATTGATCCACAGCTTCAGGACAGAAATAAAGTTCTCTTTATGCCACTCATCCATGAAGCAGGTGCACAGTGCATGCTTGGTCTGAGCAGTCATGCCCACCTACAAAGACATGGGACCTGGACTTGTAAGTCCGGATGGTAGAGGGTTTTTCTCTTATCACTCTGCCTCCCTCCCCTTCCCTCCTCCCTCCATTTCTTTGGGAAATCTCAGCTTGCCCTCCTGTGTTCCATCTGCCAATATGCGGTGGTTCCTGACCCCAAACCAGCTCTCCCAGTCAGCACAGGCTGCTGTGACAAACAGCACTGACCAGGCCACTGGACCAACAGGCATCTATTTACTCATCCTGGTTCCAGGGGCTGAAAGTCCAAGATCAGCCAGTTGGGTTCCTGATGAGGTCTCTCTCCCAGGCATGCAGAGGGTTCCCTTCTCACCATGTCCTCACATGGAACACACACGGAGAAAAGCAAGGGCTGTCCTGCCTCTTCTTATAAGGACACTAATCCCACCACAGGGGCCCCCAGCACCAGGACCCCACATAACCCTACTCTCCTCCCAAAAGCCCTGCCTCCTGACACCATGCCACTGGGGATTAGGGTTTTGAATACAAATTTGGGGAAGACACACATTCATTCCATGGTAGCAACCCAAGAGAGTCAGGTCCTGATTTTCCAGCCACTCTGTGGGGGTAGAGCAATTCCCAAATCTTAGCACCAACACAGAAACACAGCTTCTTACTCAAGGCCATTTCTACAAATGTTCCCCTCCTATTCCACTGCAAGTCTTCCTCCAAGGCTTCCCAAACCACAAGGAAGCCAAGAAACCCCAGCCGGACCTGGTGGGGGGACCAGCATTCCCAGGGTTCAGAGAACCAGGGCGGGTGAGGGGACTGCGAGGGGCACATGTGGCTAGGAACCCCCTCCCCCTTACATGGGGCCTGCAGGCCTAGGGGCACCTGGGCCACCTTCAAGGGCCAGCAATGTGGGCCAACACCAGGGCTGCCCTGAGAAGCGTCCCATGCTTGCTCCAATGCTCTGCTGGACCCCTCCTAAAATCCTCAACAGTCCTGGCCCAAGATGCCAAAATTCTCATTTTGCACCAGACCCTGCAAATCGTGTCACTGGTGTTGTTACATACTCAAAGCACGTCATCCCCAGAACTCCCACTCCTTGGTCACAGGTTCTCTGAGCCACATGTCTGGGACTGAAGATGTTCAGGATGTGCCACCCCAAAGCACATGCCTTTGGGATACTGATTACTTGGGCCTGAGGATGCTCGAAAAATAACACAGGCTGGTAGAGCCTTTCTCTGAACCCCCCTTATCTGCCTAAAGACAGTTCCTCCCAAAAGTCCCTAATGGGCATCAATCCCCTCCAGGAATCATCACAGGAGACAAGAAAGAGGTCCAGGCTACAACCACAGACTTTATTACAAACTAGCACACCTGCCATCTGGTCTCCAAAGAGCCCAGTCATCTTTCCTACAAACTGGTCACTGCCTCTCAGAGGCCCACACCCACCTCCCCTGTGAAGATGGTGGATAAGCTCTCCAACCTCACTTTCCACCCCTGTGATGCCTCCACGCAGGTAATATTAAAAATTAGTAAATTCATGTACCTTTTCTCCTGTTACTCTGCCTGTTGTCGACTCACTTCATGGAACCAGCTATCGAAGCCTAGGAGGGTGGAGGTAAACTGTCCCCTCCCCAATATCGCAAATGCATTCACATCTGCTGCCAGTGAACCTCAGCTGACACCGAAAGACTGCTTCTGAACGTTGTTTCGAGAATGTCAGAGAAATTTGTGCCAACTAAATCCATAGGTGAAAGGGAAGTGATTCCTACTTGGACTGCACCTCCTGTGCAAGATCAGGCTTCAGACATCTTCCAAGGCTGCCAGGAGGCAAGATGAATCATTTCTATATATTACTCATTAAGTCTCTCGGGGAACAAAATAATGATGTCCACAAAAGTGCTTTGGATAAATGATCCAGAAACAAGCTCTTCTATTGTCTTAAGGCTCTTGTATTCAAAGACTCTTTTTTTTTTTTTAATGGAGTCAGCAATTGTGGAAGTGAGTGCAATTTCATCTATAGCACTTCCATCTTTCTACGGCATTAGAAGTTATAAGATTTCTGACTTTTTAAAAAAAGGTTTTATTTATTTATTCATGAGAGACACACAGAGAGAGAGGCAGAGACATAGGCAGAGGGAGGAGCAGGCTCCCTACGGAAGCCCGATGTGGGACTCGATTCCAGGACCCTGAGATCATGCCCTGAGCCTGAGGCAGACGCTCAACCACTGAGCCACTTAGATGCCCCTCTGACTTTTTTTTGCCAGAAACTTGAACACAGAGCAACACATTTGTGTTTTAATATTTTTCTTCTACACACCACATCATAAATGGTGGTCTTTCCTTGTTCAAAATGAAATGAAATTCACTATCCAAATATTTTAAAATTCTAGGTTGCACTTGTCTTGGTTCTTGGTGCCAATCTGCCTGATTTCTAGGGTCAACCCCCGCCTGACAGGCTGTTTAACTTGGGACATGTTTTCCTCAGCCTTTTACTAATCATCTATAAAACAGAGTTGATAATAGTGCATGCCTGAAAAGGCTGTTATGGGCACTACATTGAATTAAGGATTTATTAAGTGTTTCCTGGCTTGTAATGAGCTCTATAGAAATGTTTGTTAAGTTAACTACCTATTTTTAAGGTAAACATAAAATGGTTAATGCTGAGTATGTGTAAAGCCTCTCAGGGCACCCACAATGCCAAGAGGCCCAGGGATCTCAGAAGACATATTTGCATGTGGAGGGCATTTGTGTTGGTATCTTGAAGGCATCTTGTTAACTCTCTGAAGCTGAAAGCCATCTCGACTTGTGGGCATCACCAAGTCTCCTGGTCTGCTTGGATAATGCCCTGGATGGTTAAAGTGGCCGGGGGAAGGACCCCCAGACCAGAGCTGTTTAAAATATAGAGTCTGAGTTAATACCCCAGGATTCTGCATTTCTAACAAACTTCCCAGGTGATGCTGAAACAAGTGAGAAATGTGAATGTCTAACCCCCTTTTTTTTCTCTCTTGTCATTTAACATATAGGAAAACTTAACCTGTGTTTATAGGAATTAATTTAATGAGGAAGCAACTGATGACTTCTGATAAAAACAAGACAACAGGTCCAAAATGGAGTGCCTTATGCTAAGCGCCAAGACTTAATTTACTCAAAGTGTCAGCTGTCCCAGAAATGGAGTCAGTCAGGAGTCCCCTCATCAGCACTAGTGAGGTCATTGGTCTGATGGGCTCTTGCTGTCCAGGTAAAGGAAGGTGACCTTTCAGTAACGCTTTCTTTGCTTTGTTGGAAGCTCAGTTCATGCTCAGTTCTTCTTATATAAGATTTTCATTTTGTGCAGCTCCTTGGAGCTCCTATCTGTTAAATGAGGTGCTTCCCGATTCGAATCAATTTTGACTGATAAATTCTTAATATTTTTAATAGGCCTCCACTTTTCCTATAACAGATCAATGAGCCGGTGTTCTGATGCCTGGTTAGAGAGTAATACTATTTAAGTGTAGTAAGTATGTATGTATTATGTATTTATATTGATTGATTGATTGATTAAAATAGAGCCTAAGCATGCCTGCAAGTGGGGAGGGAGGGGCAGAGGGAGAGATTCTTCAAGCAGAGTCCCTGCTGAGCGAGGAGCCAGATGACTCAACCCCACCAACCGAGGTCATGACCTGGGGTCACGACCCCAGATCAGCACCTGAGCAGAAACCAAGAGTGGAGTGCAACCCTGTGCCAGGCAACCCTCTGTGCCAGGCAGGTGCCCGTAGCCGAGGCTATTTCAGTAGAGTAGGTGATATCATGTGCCCCTTCAAAGGGGAGTAGTCAGAGCTGAAACACAACACCAAGGACGACTGTTGCCCTTGAATCCCACTTGTTTCCTGCCTCCAGCTGAGAATTGGCTCCCATGCTGCACTTCCAATCCGAGTACCTTAACGCAATCTTGCGTTTCCTAAAAAGTTATTAGGATTTACTCACGAATTCTGATATAGCTCTGGGGGGGAGGGGGATGATGGAAAATAAAGAAGTTAGCATCATTCTGCTCAATAAGCTTCAGCTTCTCCTACCTAGCCCTCGGCCTCAGAAATGTGTCTGCCCCTCGCCCAAAGGAGATGCAGGCGGGGGATTACACCGGCTTCTAATCCCTTGTTTCAGCATCCGTGTCCCTATTCGCATTTTGCCCCACGCAGGACCTACGATGAACAAAGGCCCCAGCTCTCCCGGCTCTAACAAAGATGCTCCAGCCACCTCCCTGCGCACCGCACAAGCGCCTCCGGATTGGTTGGATTACCGTCCAATAGGAAAGAAGAGCCGGCGTCCGCTATTTACATAAATCCCTAGCCGCCCACGCGTGCGGCCGGCCGGCCAATCGGATCCCAGAGTTTGGAGCCTTCATTTGAATATGGAGATGATAGATAAATATCGCTGCCAGCGAAGCTGCTAGCATCTCCGCGCCGCCTCCAGGGCCGGTGTCCCCGCCCCGCGGTTTCCCCGACCCCCGCCGCCTCCGCCCCTCCCTGCCCTGCCGAGCCCTCCCGATCGGCCCCCGCGCCCAAGAAAGGCTCCAAGAAGGCCGTCACCAAGGCGCAGAAGAAGGACGGCAAGAAGCGCAAGCGCAGCAGCAAGGAGAGCTACTCCATCTACGTGTACAAGGTGCTGAAGCAGGTGCACCCCGACACCGGCATCTCGTCCAAGGCCATGGGCATCATGAACTCGTTCGTCAACGACATCTTCGAGCGCATCGCCAGCGAGGCCTCCCGCCTGGCGCATTACAACAAGCGCTCGACCATCACGTCCCGCGAGGTGCAGACGGCCGTGCGCCTGCTGCTGCCCGGCGAGCTGGCCAAGCACGCGGTGTCCGAGGGCACCAAGGCCGTCACCAAGTACACCAGCTCCAAGTGAGGCGCACCGGCCACCCCGGAACACAAAGGCTCTTTTCAGAGCCACCTGTGCTCACAAAGGAGCGTGCCACCCGGGCTGGTTGTGACGGCCTGGGGGAGCGGACGGCGGGACCTGGCCCGAAGCCCAGCTCCTGTACAGGGGTGTCTCCCCCAGCCAGACCCCGGAGACGGGGCCCGGTGAGGTGAGGACGCACACCACCTCCAGGAAGGCCTCGGGCGACCTCCCCACCAGCACCCACCCCCCCCCCGTGTCCCTTCGTGGGTGAGACCAAGGTTCGCTGCGCGCCACCTCCGCTAGGCCCTGAGTGCTGTCGTGTGGCCGTAGCCCCTAACCCGGCGATGAATTGAAGCAGCTATTCTCGGGCGTTGCGCGCTTCTGTTGAAAAGAGCAGGACTGTGGGAGCATAGTGGCTCCATCCTCCTGGTCCCCTAGAATTCTTCCTATTAGAACATGGTTGTTTGCTTTTTTTCCCCCCTAAAATCGTGAATAATTTTATTATAAACCCACCAAAGGGCAAAAGCCTTTTTCAGGAAAGGAATGGAGGGCTTTTAAGGAAAGAAAAAAAAAAAAAAACAGGTAAAGCACATGCAAAGTGGGTGCAATCAGCCTGCTGCATAAGGGCAGGCCTGACAGGCTGGGCCAGGCTGCCATCACCCTGAACACATCCCCCTATGCCTCAGACTGCCACATCTCTGAGAACACCACCCAGAGTGTTCTGACCTCCCTGGGTTTGGGTGCGCCTGGGTGCCCGCGGTGGGCTGGGCCGAGCCAGTCCTGTACCTCAGGGACTCCCCCATCTCCAAAAACATTTCACCACTTATAGTCAGTTCTTTCTTTGCTTGTGTAGCTTTTATGAAAGGGACAGCCCCTCCCTCTGCATCTTTGGTTTACCGCAGAGCAGTTAGCAAATTTGACTTGAGATTTTTAGCTGAGGTGGGGAGAGGCTCACATGGGATCCCTGCAAAATCCCTCAGGGCTTCCAGATCTGAGCGATTCCCCGTTATCTCAAACCCAGAGGTTTCTGCAGCTGTGTTGGGTCCTCACTCTCCAAGCCTGTGCACTGCCAGTGCGCAGCACACCCCTTCAGCAGCCTCCAGCCAATCGTAAATCACGTGTCCCTGTCGCAGCAGATTTACAGAGGTGGGCTCAGCATTCGGTGTCCTTCCATCTTCCTGATGATAAATTCTCAACAGCAGAGACTGTGTCATCCTGCATCTCCCTGAATGGGTTCCTTGGTCGGAGAGGGCCAGCCAGGTCCGTTCTGCGCCTGGGGCTGCTGCTGGCTGCCTCTGCAGCCTCCACCATACTGTAAACAGAGGCAGTCTTTATTTTTATTTTTTTACCTCTGTGTGCCAGAACAGCCAAAGGACTGAGAAATTAACATTTTGCTTCATCCACAATGAAACATGTTCATACTATTGTATTTGGGAACTCTTTATTTTGCTTCTTGATTTCATTTTTGGAACTAAATAAACAGTATTGTTGCCTACTGCTAGCACAGTCACACATTGCTGGAGACCAGTCTCATTGTAGTGAAATTAAGCCAGGCAGAGAATTAGGTGGCTCTGGGAGACTACATTCCTGTAACCAGAAGTGCTCATGAAGAGACTGACTCCTGATCAACCTGGGTACAAGGCTAGGGGCTCAGGCCCATCAGGAGGCCCCTGCTTCAAAGTGGAAGACTGGATTCTGTGGTGTTCCATATGAATTAGACATCTCTTAGGATTCAAGGCGTTGATTTTGATGATACATCACTGTTTCCAAATTTGGGGATTATAACTAGAAAGGAAAGAATTGAGTAAAATACCCATGCCAAAATTTCCGTATCTATGGGTTTGTTTGGGTTTGGTTTTGCTTTTCTTTTTGGTAAATATTGTTTCAGAGCATGTATCTAAAAAAGAAAATAAAGGGAAAGCAATGATGCACACCGCTATCACTGTAATCATAACAATACCATCCGTGCCCATGGATGCATAAACAGCCAGTAGGGTAGAGAACCACCATCAATCTCACTGAAGACCTAGGTCTCCCTAAAATTCTAATTGACAATTACTTAAAATTGTCTATCTTTGCTACCTACCAAAACGTATGTTTTCATGATCGCATACTGTTCAGATGATTTTTTAAACACTTTTTGCCCCCCTACAAGTATTTTTAAATTTCAATTTACATACATTTTTGTAATTTTTTTGATAAGTAGTAGATAAGACACTGTTAAAATATATCTTACATTTGGGTGAAATTCTGAGACAAGTGCAATGAGAATGAGTTCCGAGAGAAAAAAAGGGTCATCTACACCATCTCACTGTTAATGAGGAAATCTGATCATGTTTTATGAATTGATTATGGTATCAAATTGCTATTACAATATACACCTTGAAAAGATTGATGTGATCGTGTGTCAACCACCTCTCAATAAAAAGGACTTTGAAAATGTATAAAAGATCAAGAACTTTTAAAATATTCCAAATTCTCTTTAAAAATTGTTGTGGGCCATTTTGCTTTCTTAAAACATCCTGTTGGGATTTGCGTCCTTGTAACTATCAGAACTAAGGATAAAAATATTTTAGATGAAAAATGTGTGAGGTTTTACATCCCTTTAGACTGGACTCAGGTGGGAAAAGGAATGGGTGGCTGGGCTTCCAGCCGCTGGGCGAAGGAAGGAGGGCTCGATGGGGAGGGCTCGGTGGGACATTCCCGCCCAGACCTCCTGCCTAGCCTGGCATCGACCACCCAACCGGCTTCCTTCAGAGAGAGGATTTATCCTTTTTCATTGAGCTCTGTCCCCCGCTTGGGACGAGGACATGGCCTCTCAATACATGAGTCTCAGAACGGCTCAAGACAGTGATTGATAGCAAACCGCTGACTTACACGTAACAAAACCAAAGGAAAAGGCAAAGCGACGTCCTTTCCCAATTGAAGACTCTTCGCGCCAAAGGCAAGGCGACACTTTCCAAATAAATGCCGTAAATTCTTTCAGAGAGGGTGGCAGCCCGGGTGGCTCAGCGGCTTAGCGCTGACCTCAGCCCAGGGCGTGATCCTGGAGACTCAGGATCGAATCCCACGTCGGGCTCCCGGTGCATGGAGCCTGCTTCTCCCTTTGCCTGTCTCTGCCTCTCTCTGTCTCTCATGAATAAATAAATAAAATCTTTAAAGAAAGAGAGAGAGAGAATTCTGCGTCACTAACGCTTCCCAGAAAATAACAATGTGGCTGATACAGGAGAGGGCTCCCTCCCCCCTCCCAGAATGAGAGGAATTACAGAAGGAATAATTTTCCTCTAGAACCGACTTACCCCCGGCCCCATTTAGTCTAAAGCTGCCGCAGCAGGGGTCGGCTTAGCACATCTGCCTCCTACTCAGGGAACGCTTCCATCTCGCTTTCGGATTATATTTTGCCAGTTGCACGATCCAGCCACTAACATATCCTCGGGGAAATGTTCACTGCGTGAGGACGGAGATCTCTGGTCCGGGGGAGGGGACGCGGGTCTCGGCGGATGCAGGTCCCGCCCCCCGCCCCCTTCCCCGCCTCCCGGGGCTGCGCAGCGACCAAGTTCTCACCTCCGGGTTTCATTCCTCAGGAACGTGGCAGGTGGGAGGGGGAACTGGCAAGATGTCCCCCTGAGAAAGGTGACCCGCGCCCCTCCCCCACGGGCGCACTGCATGCGCAGGCAAGCGAGAGCCTCAGGCGGTCCACGCGCGAACAGGCCAGGGCGGGGGGCCGGGGTTCCCGCGCGCAGGCGCACTCGGAGGTCAGCAAGGGACGTGGAGCGCGAGACGCCCGCTTGGACTGGCGGTGCGTCAACAGCCCTGGCCACTGGGGGGGGGTGGCCTGCTAACACCGCACACCTCTGTGAGCGCAGATCCGCACCCCCTAATCCCGTTCTCAGACACCCAGGCGCGCGCACATACCCAGGAGAACCACCTGGGGTCCCGGAACCGAACGAGTTCACAGGACAACCCTTCACCGTGTTCGAAACCCTTTTTCCGATTGTGTGGGTGGCTCTGAAAAGAGCCTTTGTGTTCCGGGGTGGCCGGTGCGCCTCACTTGGAGCTGGTGTACTTGGTGACGGCCTTGGTGCCCTCGGACACCGCGTGCTTGGCCAGCTCGCC
Organism: Vulpes lagopus; assembly: GCF_018345385.1. Lineage (NCBI taxonomy): Eukaryota > Metazoa > Chordata > Mammalia > Carnivora > Canidae > Vulpes > Vulpes lagopus. The sequence goes on along the minus strand of NC_054836.1, from coordinate 11,016,718 downwards.
GGGCAGCAGCAGGCGCACGGCCGTCTGCACCTCGCGGGACGTGATGGTCGAGCGCTTGTTGTAATGCGCCAGGCGGGAGGCCTCGCTGGCGATGCGCTCGAAGATGTCGTTGACGAACGAGTTCATGATGCCCATGGCCTTGGACGAGATGCCGGTGTCGGGGTGCACCTGCTTCAGCACCTTGTACACGTAGATGGAGTAGCTCTCCTTGCGGCTGCGCTTGCGCTTCTTGCCGTCCTTCTTCTGCGCCTTGGTGACGGCCTTCTTGGAGCCTTTCTTGGGCGCGGGGGCCGACTTAGACGGATCAGGCATGGTCGCAAACCTCTCCGAACAAAACGAGCAGAGGTGTGCAGCCGGCATTTATACATCCTGTATGCAAATGAAGGATCCAAAGCTGCTCGTTCCTGATAGGCTTGGATGCTGCTCAACGTCATCCCCGGAACAGGCGCATGCAAATCAGGGGATGGCGGCCTGCGCTTCTGATTGGTGACCGGCGCTGTCCAATGGGACGAAGCCCGCTCCACTACCCCCGGACCATATATAAGCGCTCGGCGGGCCGGGCAGGGCGGTTTCTGTGGGCGTTCTCTCCCGGTTCCCTCTCTCTTCGTGCCCCTCGCGGAGATGTCTGGCCGAGGCAAGCAGGGTGGCAAGGCGCGCGCCAAGGCCAAGTCCCGCTCGTCGCGGGCGGGGCTGCAGTTCCCGGTGGGTCGCGTGCACCGCCTGCTCCGCAAGGGCAACTACTCGGAGCGGGTCGGGGCGGGCGCGCCGGTGTACCTGGCGGCCGTGCTGGAGTACCTGACGGCCGAGATCCTGGAGCTGGCGGGCAACGCGGCCCGCGACAACAAGAAGACGCGCATCATCCCGCGCCACCTGCAGCTGGCCATCCGCAACGACGAGGAGCTCAACAAGCTGCTGGGCCGCGTGACCATCGCGCAGGGCGGCGTCCTGCCCAACATCCAGGCCGTGCTGCTGCCCAAGAAGACCGAGAGCCACCACAAGGCCAAGAGCAAGTGAGGCCGCAGAGGCGGGCCGGCCACGGCTGTGCGCCCCGGGGGCCCCGTGACACCAAAGGCTCTTTTAAGAGCCACCCACAGTCTCCGCAAAAGAGCCGCACTGAGCACGCAGCCTGAGCCTGTCCAGGCGCCGCCGCCTGCTGCGAGGCGCACGGGGAAGCTGGGCAAGACCTGGGTGCGCTCGCGCACCTGGTGGGCGCCTGTGCGGGTTTGCGCGGGACACGTGGGCGGCCTTGGCCTTCCACCCAGCCTCCTCCCTCCCCCGCGCCCCGGGTAGTTTCCGGAAGGGTCAGCCATGGCTGGAGATCACTGCCTCTGGATGGATGCCTAGAGTGGTCCTCTGGCCCCTGTAGACTTCAATGCAGGCTGTCCGCTTCCCACGCGGGCTCACCTGTGTTGCAGATGGGCAGTTTATGCAGAGCATCTGCTTTTGGGGGGGCCCTACATAAACCTTAACCATTTACACTTTCAAACATAAGGATGCTTGACAGCCAGTGGACATTGCAAACTAGAAACATGAGGTCCATCCGAGTTTATGATCTAATCTGGGCGTGAATGTCTTGCAAAGGGTTTGTGTTCGAAAACCATTTGCAGCATTTTATGAAAAATCCTATTTTTAAAAAGCGTAGACTTTTAAATCTTAATGTAAGTAAAATGTTCAAAGCCATTCAGTTGTTCAATCTGGGTTGGTCACACGTAAATCCGAATCCCTTAACCCGATGGATGGCTAAAATCAGAGTAAGATAATTTTGTCCATTGAGTTTGGTCAGGAAAACTAGGTTTGTGAATTTAGTGCGTGGAAAGTCAACACTGAGGATCGGATTATGTAATACACGTGTGGCTATTTAGGAGGACGCCTGTTCATGAGCTCTACATTCTGCAATAAAGGGGGAGTGGGACAGTCCCCAGGGTCCTGGCAAAGTCTGGAGAATTAGCACCCACCTCATGGGGCAGGAGGGGTTAAGTGTTTGATTCGTGATAATTCCTTTAAAACAATGCCACAGAAAAGGCCTGATAACTGTTTGTTATTCCTGTTATCAATGTCATTGTTTTTGTTAATTTTATAGCAATAAAGAGAGGCCAGTAAGTGAATTCAGGAATATTATGTAATTTGTATTTGACTTACTAAAATTAGGTCTACTCAAACCAGGGCTCCCCAGACACCATCTGGGGCTAACCGCACATCTGCTGGGCCTAAAAAAATATCCTAGTGCTGTGAAAGTAGTTCACACCAGGGATGTGCACGCATGCTCTGTCGGCGTGGACCCGAGCACAGGACTCCCCACAGTGAGGTAGGTCCAGAGCGTACAACCCAGCAAGCCCCATCTCTGTGCAGCCACAAGGACTGTCCAGGAGACCATGGAGCCTCTGGAAATCAAGCTGGCCATTAGGTTCCCAGTGACAGTCTTCAACTCCGGCCCACATTTGTGTCTAAGCATCAGTATTGATGTAGGTCATTGAATGTCTTCACCCCCCACAGTGGTGTTTAAGAAACACTTTCCAGGGTGCAGGGGGCTTTGGGATGCTAGGGTATCTCCGCAGAGCTCCCAATTCCCTCATTCCTCAAGTGAGACTCTGAGAGGGGGACAGGGAGGTGGCTGACACTGCCCTCAGAGGCAGCTTCGTTTGTTGTCTCCACAGCTGAGCTGTTCCCCATACAGAGCACCAAACACCAAGGGACATTAGGTTTTCCATGATTAAGCACTGAAGGCAGGGACACAGGTTTTCAGCCGCCGTCGCCACAGGTGGCCAGCTGACAGTACGTGGTACGGCATGGGTACAGAACAGCTCCGCCACTGGGAAGGTTCCACTGGACAGCTCTGGCCTGCCATCTCATCATCTGTCAGAAGTTACCTGGTTCAGAAAGGTGAAGAAACATCAGAGCCAGCCCACCACTGTGGGACAAAGGCCAGCAGACCCTGGCTTCAGTGGGAAGGTGCCACCTGGCCCAGCAAGTCTACCCCCCGAGTGTACGCAGGGGCCAGTCACAGTCTGAGCAGCACGATGCCATGCATCCCAAAGGTGGGAGCAGCCCCGATGTCCCCGCAGGTGGACACACAAACGTGTGGTCTGTCCAAACAGAGTGCCCGTCAGCCATGTTTGAGCCTGAGAAATGCGTCGGTGAGACAACCTGACAAAGAGGCCATGTAGGGGTGACTCCCCTTATAAGAAACAGCTGGAATGGGCAGCTCCACAGAGGTGGAGGCAGCTCCCTCAGTTGTCAGGGGCTGGGCGAGGAGGGGGGCACACTGCTGTGGCAGGACACACTCCCTCCCCTATCCTGGGATTATTGCCACTGTTCTGCCCCTATCCCTGTGAGAGGTGAGCCAAACAGGTACAAAGCCCCACAGCAAGAATGCAGAACCACCCAGGCCCATTGCCTGGAAAGTGGTCCCAGCTTCCAGAACTCTCCGCCACTCTGACTGGCTCCTGCCCTGGGCCTGGGTCTGTACCCTGCCCCAGCCCAACATTTGCTCTCTCCTCCTTGCTCCGTTCAGTCTCATCTTTTTACCAACATGTTTAAGAATTTCCCAAGTGGGGCACCTGGTGGGCTCAGTCAATAAAGTCATACCTTTATGATACCATAAAGCTCAGGTCATGATCCCCGGGGTCCTGGGACTGAGTCCGCATCAGGCTCCCCCTGGGGAATCTGCTTCTCCATCTGCCTGTGTCTTTGCCTCTCTCTTTCTGTGTCTCTCATGAATAAATAAATAAAATAAAAATAAAAATAAAAAATAAATCTCCCAAGTGGGCAAGCATAAAGGACTCCCTGAACCCCTGTGTTCGCTTAGACCCTGAATTAGGCCGTTAGGGAACACGCCTTGAGGAGGACCCGGCCAGCCAGCTTGAGGGCTGTCAGGTGTGGGCTGCGCTGAGGCGCTCTGTCGCCTGGAGTTCCTAGGCCTGGTCATCACAATTGACCTCGTGCTCCCAGCAGGGTCTGTTTCCCTGCATTTCTGACCAAGCCTCACCAAGGCTCTGCTTTTCTCCCATGCCCGCCCAGCAAAAGCTTTAAAATCCCACTCCCCCCAACCCCCGCCCTGTGCCCACTTCCCTCCCCACAGGTGGCTTGGCTGCAGTGCTCTCTGGGGACTCAGCATCCTGGCACTGTGATCACCCCTCCTTGTCAACACTGCCCCCAGGCCTCCAGGACACCCTCTCTTACCCACTGCCCTGTCCTCAGCTTGCCCCAGAGGGGGCAGCCCTTCTGGGGTTCTGTCTTGACTGTTTCCTCCTGAGGGATGATGGATCAGCCCAAAATGTTCCAAGTGCTGGGTCTCAGGGTCAGTGGTTGGAGCCAGCCTCCCCAGGAAAGCTGGTGGCTGCCGACCATGCTGGAAGCTGGCTCGTGGGTATTGGGGATCAGCTGGGGGGGGGTTCACTGAGGGGGATGACCTAGGGGGGCAGCTGGAAGGTGGGGGGTGGTGGATTAACCTGGTGGGTCAGTGTGGAGTCAGCCGGGAAGGCACTGGTCTGGGGGCCTCCTTCCCGCGGCTGGGCACCTTGTTTCTTCTGACATATAGTGTCTCTCCAAGGACAATTCAGGCTTCCTTACACCTTCCGGGGGAAAAAAAGTCCCCAGGACCGCTGAGGGTCAGCCTGCACACCAGGATTCATGCCCCATGCTGGGGCTCATAGGTCCCCTGATGGGGAAACCTCCACATGGGGCAGCCGTGAGAGCCACGCTGTGGTGCACACAGGTCCTGTGCTGCAACAAGAGGCTTCCTCTGTCCTCCTGCTCTCCTTCCAGCCGGCCCATCAGTGGGGCCTGATGTGGTCCATGGCAGCCATGTCTCCACTCCACCTGAGAGCTCTCCTTTCTCCCAGTGCCAGGCTGCCCCTTGCATCCCAGGCACACCCCCACAGCAGCACCTCCTGGTCCTCCCCTAGCCAGGGACGCCCACCAGGAGACCATCAGCAAATCGGGAGTGTCGGGGTGCAGATCCTCTCCGGGTCACTGGAGACATCCTAGTTCTGGCTCCCACCTGCAATGTGCTCCCCACCCCAAATACACATGGCCCTGTCCTAATGCCTAGAACTTGTGAGTGTGATTGTATGTGGGCTAACTAAAGGATCTTGAGATGAGGAGGTCATTCTGGGGTGGAGACTGGACTCAAACATGCATGGGAGGCCCCACCGTCAGCAGGAAGGCTTGAGGCAGCTGGGGGGACTGGACACAGGTGTGCATGGGATCTCCTCCACAGAGAGCCCTGTCCTATTTGGCAGCTCACCCCATCTCTTCCACCTTGCTCCTGCCCTGAGTCTTAAATGGATTTAATAAACCACCCGGTTTGGGCTTGATGGGCCTATGAGCCCCTCCCGGCCAAGGCCTATCATGACCTTGGAGGGCGCATCAGCCTCCAGCATGCCCTCCATCGGGCAGTTGGAGGCCCCCTTATGCAGGCAAGCCTGACAGGCTGCTCCCCATGGCACCGCTCTGCTCCCCACCCCTCATGGTGAGGGATGCTATGCGGGACTCTCAATTCCACCCCCTACCCCCCACACACACACACACACGGCAAGACAAGCCCAATCCACCCTGATGCCCAAGGACAGCTGTGCATTCACAGAGGTGCTGCCGGGCAAGCGACCGTACCAGTGTGCAGGACTCGAGGTGTGCGTCCACGTGATTGACACTTGGCTGACACTGTGACCTGCCGTCTTCACAGGCCCGTGCATGCCTGGCTGGAGCAGCTCTAGCTGTCAGGTCCCTGCCCGGAAACCGCCCAGGGGCTGCGAACGGCCAACTCCAGGTGTGCTTGGGAAGGAGTCACCAAGGCAAGGAAATCGGGGACCCAGAATGCAAGCCACTGCCCCGCAAGCTCCTAGGGCGACCGAGGGGCTCCCGTGGCACCCCGCCTCCCCACTACTGCCCTGGCTAAGAATCTGGGGCACCTGCCGTGTTCTGCGCCCTGGCAGCCCACCCGGGCCTTGGCTCTGGCCTGCAGCGGTGTGGCGTGCGATGACCCCGGAGCTGCGGGCTCTCCCCTCGCCCCTGCCCTCCACTCGGGGCGCCTCCCATCACCGGCCACGTTGTTTCCGTCCTCCCTGCATACCGGGGTACGTGCGGGTCCCGGTGGGTGTGCTTAAGAACCAAATAGCCAAATATGTCAAACAAAATATGTAAAAATGTAACACAACCTTATTTCCTCTTTGTAGAAACTGAACATTCTACTTACCCCTGGGCCTGGACTTGCCGTTGACGGCTGATGGGGGGCAGATGGAGGTGCTCTTAGGAGACTGAGCCCCAAGCCTGTGGGGTGTGACGCCATCTCCATGTAGATGGGGTCACAACTGACTTAAACCAGTGGGACACGCAATGTCCTCTGAGGCCTGGAGAAATGTTTAGTAACCTTGCCAAACACATTGGATTTAGGATGGGTTTTTTTGTTGTTTTTTACTCAAAACATGATTTTGGTGGGACGCCTGGGTGGTTCAGTGGCTAAGCATCTGCCTTAGGCTCAGGGTGATCCCAGGATTCTGGGATCAAGTCCCACATCGGGCTCCCTGTGGGGAGCTGCTTCTCCCTCTGCCTCTCTCTGTGTGTCTCTTGTAAATAAGTACAATCTTTAAAAAAAACAAAAAACAAACAAAAAAAAACCACATGAATTTGGCTATTTTGGTTTTGGTTTTTGCATTCAGGGTGTGAATGCAACCACACTCCACAGGGCTTGTTTTGCTCTTGGTGGAAATTAGTATTGGCCATCATTGAAGAGCTGGGTGAGCTGGGCACAGGCCTGGCAGTGGCCATGGGGGACAGGGCAGGGAGTAAGTGTTGTCTGCTCTTCTTGTCCACTGTTCTCTCCTCAGGGTGACACAGGTGTGTGTCCCTCCTATGCACACAGACCGATCTATAGAGTCCTCTGATCATGGCTGGTCCTCTGCGGTTTCCACAACCAACAATGGGTAAGGACACATGTTCTTTGGAGCCACCACCAATGGTAATATTCCTTTCTTCTGTGGCCATTCTCTGTGGCAGAGCCAGCTGGGCCACCTGGACAGCTTTCCCATCAGGGTCACTCCATTTACCAATACAAGTTTAAGAAAGGTCACCAATGTGCTGTTTGCTTCGTTTCGGCTCCCTAAGAGGAGGTGGGTTTGCCCTGCACTAAATCTCTGTGTGCTGCTTGAAGTTCAGCAAATGTCCCCTTGTGGAGAGCCCCAGGCCTCACCCCCAGCCACCTGCTGCGCTGACCTTGGGTGTGGCAGTGTGTGGCTGGCTCTTAACACTGCCACTCAGCAACATAATCTCTTCCTCATCCCAGAGCCTGTGACTATTAATCTGTGTGGGGGAAGAGAGGAAATCCAGCATCCTGAGAGGAGGAGCTTCTCCTGGATTATCCTAGGCCCAAATCACTCATCTGTTGTAGAAGGAAGGCAGAGGGGGTGTGGACGCACAATGAGAAGGAGGTGAACATGCAGGTAGAGACTGGGGTGATGTGGCCACAAGCCAGGAGACACCTGAGGCCCCGGAGCTGGAAAAGGCAGGAAGAGATTTGCCCCAAAGCCTTCGGAGGAGGGAGCATGGTCCTGTGACACCTGACCTTGGACTTGTGGCCTCCGGCTCAGGAACTGAGTGGGGGATGGGAAGATCGTTACCCCCTGTCATAAGCCTCCGCCAGTTTGTGTGTCCCACTGGCTGATGGCAGGTGAGTGGAAGGGATGGGACCTCATTTCTGGAGCAAGAGCTTCAGGTGCAGTGAGCTACTGCCAGTCGTTCGTTCCCTCCTGCCCTTCCTGGGACACCTGCACATCCAGGGAGTTGCTGCTCCCTGAGCCCAGTAAGAGAAGACGCGCGTCGGAGGGCAGCCTGGAGCCAGCAGCCACGGAGCCCGAGGTTTGGAGCTGTTTCTAGGCAGCATTATCACAGAAGAAACGATGGATGGCAAAAGGGGTCCATACATCCCATGGCAGGAAGCCTGCTCATCTTCTCGTGTAACAAGCCCTTCGTCCGTTTTAATATGGAGCGTGAGTAGCATAAGTAGGTGCTATTCGCTGCCCAGGCCAAAGTATTACCAAAATAGTAATAATCATAGTAATAATAATAAGCTCAGAAAAGACCTTGGCCTATTTACAACCAGGCGTGAAAGATGAGAGACAATGGTAGGTAATTCCAAGTTTTATCAGCTGGGCTTCTCCAGAGAAACAGAGGCAATAGAATATACAGAGGTAGAGGCATTTTAAGGAATTGGCTCCCCTGACTGGCGCTGGTGAATCTGACATCCTCTGGCAGGCTGGGGACCCAGGAAAGAGTTGACAGTGTGGGTCTGTCTAAGGAAGTCTGAGGTCACTAGGGTGGACCTGATCCCATAGGATCCATGTCCTTGCAGCAAGAGGTGTAGGATGGGGACATGCAGAGGGACGGCCAGGTGAGGACACAGGGAGCAGATGGCCATCTACACGCCCAGGGAGGGAGGCCTCAGGAGGAACCAGCCCTGCCCACGCCTGGAGTGCAGACTCCCAGCCTCCGGGACCCGGAGACAATAAATGCCTGTGGTCCAAGCTGCCCTGGGTACAGGATTTGTTACATCAACTCTAACAAATCAGTACACCAGGAGTCTGGCTAAATGCTTTGCTCATGTTAATGGCTTTATAAGATTGCTTTGCTACTGCCTTCTGAAAATAGTCATGCTGTCAACCCAAAAGGAACAACCCTTTTTAAAAAATGTTAAAGAGAAAGGAAAAGAGTTTTATTGCAGCCCAAGTCAGGGTGGCCACCCGGTACTCAGTTGTCCGCTCCAAGAAAGGGACACTGGCTGCAGGGTTAGGTCTGTTTTCTTACGTAGAGTACAAGGCACCATGATGAAGGACATCCAGAAAGTAACGGACTTTGTCCTGTGCTTTTACTCTGTTTAAGACTGTATGCCTTTAACATGAGAACCAGGGAGGATTTTGTTTTCCTAATTTTTATGTTTGGAATGCTCCTTTTTTGGTTTTTGGTTTTTGTTTTTATATGAAGCAGACATACAGAAATAGAGCCCATGCTTTGAGGTTTCACCAAATCATATTTACCTCTGTAAATGTTAAAGTATAGCTTCCCCAGGAGCCCAGGAGCAGGGCCCACACATGTTAGAAGCTGAATTTTTTCCTTTATCAATGTGAATAAGCTCTGTGTAATGTACTGTTGAGAAGGTTTGTTACTGATAAACAGTGGAAGGTAGGATCCGACATCTGTTGAGGAGTGTGATTAATCATTTCCTTGAATTATTAAACAAAATCCTTTCAATGTACTGGGAAGACCTAGGAGCTCGGTCAAGTATTTATGCATGAAATGATACAATATTTTGGATGTTATTTTTCAAAATAATATGAGCAAGAGAAGGGTAGAGATATAAATGAGTCAAAATTGCTCTTTGGCTGCTAATTGCTGAAATCCAGTCCATTTTACTATTTTGTTTACCTTTGTGTTTGAAACTTCCCAGGTTTTAAAGGGAAAAAAAAAAACAGTTATGTAACACATCAGAGTTGATCCTTGAAAAACACAGGTTTGAACTGTGCAGGTACATTTATACACCGATTATTTTTATAAACACAGTACAGTACAACAGCAAGTGTATTTTCTCTTACATTTTTCTTAATAACAGTTTCTTTTCTCTAGCTTACTTTATTGTAAGAATCCTGTATATAATACATATAATGTACCAAATACCTGTTAATCAATTGTTGATGTTTTCGGTAAGGCTTCCTGTTAATGGTAGGCTCTTAGTGAGTAAGTCTTGGGGGAATCAAGTCATACACGGATTGTGAACGGCTCAGGGGATCAACACCCTAACCCTGCATTGTCCTGGGGTCAACTGTGTTTTTGTTTGTTTTGAGTGTGAACCACAAAGACTTGAGGCCACCTAATTTAGCAAGACCCTCATCATTGTAGGGTCATCACCAGAGCCACAGCCATAGACGTGTGTGGCATACATCCCATGAGTCCTCTCATTTCTTTCCACAGGGAGCAGACGAATTCTGCTGTGAACACATTCTGCATCTGTGTGCAGCCATAATGTGGTCTCACGCCAGCATCCCATGCATCCCCCATGACTGTTGTGTTCGTTCATTCTGGCAGGCAAGTATTCCCACCCCGGAAAACTCAGACATGACATGCCTTTCTTTCAGTGTTGGGGCTCCCCAACACACCCCTGCTTCATTGGGCCATTTCCTAAAGCAAACATACCTTCCAGCTCTATCACGCCCGCAGTGGTCAAGCCATCTGGGAATGTTCACGCGCTGGTATGAGTCCTGCTAACTCGTGTGAGCCCACCTAGGGAGGAATGAGCTCTGTTTCTACTGTGGAACCTCACTGATTTGAGAAATGGATGATGGCACAAGTCATAAGGGGAAATTTGACAGGGTCTCTGGGGGGAAGACTGCAGCCCCCACCCCCAAGGGACTTGGCAGGAGTCTTAAGGCCACAGATCTGGAGATAAGGAGATCATCCTAGATTCCCCCATCTAATCACAGGAGGCTTAACAGCAGAAAGCTTGATTCAGCTGGAGTGACAGACCCAGCACAGAGATCAGGCACACCTGAAGCAGGAGGGGTCAGCTCACCACCACTTGGGGGGACCACCAGGGTCTGCTGGGCTCACACCCCGTCAGCTGCAAAGGGACCTCCTCCCAGCCAGCAACTCAGTGAGCCCGTGCTCAGTCATCCAGAGCCCTCAGACAGGAGAGCAACCTTCAAGTCACCTTGACATGAGCCCAGTTGAGCCTGGACTTCCCACCTGCATAGCGGCAGAATACATGGGCTTTGCTTTAAGCTGCTCTCTGGGAGGACAGATGCTATGGGAGCAGTATGCAGTCTGGGTGGCAAGGAGCTGGAGGCTTGGGGTTCCTACAGGGGGTCCCCGAGCTCACTGTGGAAAGAAGCAAAGCCCCCCGGGATGCCCACCGCCAAGCTTCTCCCGCGCAGAGACACACTCGCTGAGCTCACAGAGCAGGTCCTGCGGTGGGCCGGCCCCCGTGGTTCTATTTAAATGGCCTGTATGCAAACGAGGGCTTGGGGAAACCCAGCATGTGATTGGGTTACAGAGCATATGTAAATAGCCAGAGGCAGCTCTGCTCTCTGATTGGATAAGATTGCTGGGGAAGTCAGCCAATCAGAGCAGAGGTGGCCCTAGACACCCTCCAAGAAGCGCTGCTCCGGGCCCTCCCCGGAGAGCCGGGCGCTTGACTGGGGGAAATGGAGGCTGTAGCTGGGATTCCTGATGGTTTTTATCGTTTTGTTTTTAAAAAAATTTTTTTGATTTAAGTTCAATTTGCCAATATATAGTATAACGCCCAGTGCTCATCCCATCACACGCCCGCCTAAGTGCCCGTCACCTGATGCTGATGAATTCACGGGGCCTCATGGTGATGAAGCCCCAGGAGGACTGCAGGGGTGAAATCCATCACCTTCCGACTGACAAAGAAATCCAGTATCATCTTTATTCCGGAATATCAGAGAATGGAGAGGAAGAGGGTTTGGGCGTGTTTTCGTGGTTTTTCGGGTTTTTTAGGGAAACGATATACACTTCAACATATATGAGAATATTAAATACCTGGGCATCCCAGAGCAGTGTTTGCAGAGTGTGGTCTTGGGCCAACATCAGGTCACCTGGGAATTCGTTAGGAATGCAAACTCGGGTCACTCCAGACCCATTGAGTCACGAAAGGAATGAGGCCCAGCTCTCTGCTCAGATGCATGTTAATGTTTGAGAGCCAAACAAACTAGATTGAACAGGCTCACTCAGAAATTCAGCCACGTACTAAATTATCTGTCCTGTCTGCAAATGAGTCAGTAAAAAAATCAAATGGCAAAAATTTCTCTCATTATATTAAATAAAATAAACAAGGATAATCTTGGAAAAAGTGGGATTCTTTTCATGAAAATATAAAGCTCACTGAGAGGTTGATAGAAAGAGACCTGCTTCCTTGGCTATTAAAATAAATTTGAAAAAAATCTATTTTCTCCTAAACTGATCTATAAATTCAACATAATCCCATTAGGATTTTATCTGTCATTTGGAAAGGGGATAAAAGTTGTGAAGATCCTATACAAGGAAATACAGAGACAACAGATAAATTCTTTAAAAGAATAAGACTTTTCTATATACAAGACCATATTGGGATGCCTGGATGGCTCAGCAGTTGAGTGTCTGCCTTTGGCTCAGGTCTTGACCCTGGGGTCCTGGGATTGAGTCCGACCTTGGGCTCCTTGCACAGAGCCTGCTTCTCCCTCTGCTTATGTCTCTGCTTCTCTCTGTCTTTCATGAATACATTTTTTAAAATCTTTTTTAAAAAGACCATACTATCTGCAAACAGGGGAAGTTTGATTTTCTTCCTTTCCAAAATGGATGTTCTTTATACTTAAGATCTCAGGGATGTCACCGAACTGTTTTTAATCTAGGTTAACAATGGTTTTCTAACATTTTTTTTCTTGTAAATATCTCTCCTAAAAGAAAGTTCTCCTTTGGACTGAGATTGAGCGTATGTCTTGCAGTAAGACCGTAGTACAGCTCTAATATGTGCTCATAGCTAAATTGCTGGTAATCATTTCAAACACGGTGGGGATTTTTAAAGGGCTGAAATATTGAAGAAAAAAATGCCAGGCCTCCTGGCAAATTACTGTTAAACTAGTAAGAAACATAAAATTCTACTGATAAATTCCACAAAATAAAGAATGCAGGAAAACCTCATTTTTTCCTTCTGAAAAAAAAGTAGAATGCTGTTATTACAATGGATAAAGATGACCCACCAACAGCCCCCCCACCCCAAAAGTACAGACTAGCGTCACTTATAAATAAGGACAGAGAGATTCTACCTTAAATATTAGCTGATTGATTCCAGGATCATGAATGATTGACAACGGCAAATTTGAATTTCTTGAAAGAATGATAGAATGGTTCAGTATTATCGGGAATATAAGTCACCTCACTTCGATCCAAAGAGAAAAGGCTTATGAGTATCATTAATCTTTTTTTTTTTTGAAATTAATCATCTGTAAGTTAGGATCAGTGGAAGCCCAGAATCATTTTGCCAGGAAGTTCCTTTAGTATGGCTACTGTTAGAGCTGGAAACAAATCAGAGAAGCCCCTCATTTCCATCTCTATTCACCTGCATTCTGGAAACATCCTCTGTCATTCAGTACTGAGTGAAGAACCGACTTCTAACAGGTACCCAACATGCAGAAACAACAAGGAATGACAGATTACAGTTACACAAATACAAGTCAACTGCGCCAATGCAGTAGTCAACTCCGAGCAAGGAACTGAAAATGTAATAAGGAAACCCATTCGGGGATCCCTGGGTGGCTCCGCAATTTAGCGCCTGCCTTCCGCCCAGGGCATTATCCTGGAATCCTGGGATCAAGTCCCACGACAGACTCCCTGAAGGGAGACTGCTTCTCCTTCTGCCTATCTCTGCCCCTCTCTCTGTGTCTCTCATGAATAAATAAAATATTTTTTTAAAAAAGGAAACCAATTCAATATAGCCAAATGAACACATAAATACATAAAAATTAAAATATTTTTTAAAATTTTAAACCTACAAATAACCTTGATGAAAATGTGTGCAGAATGGAAGGAAGAAATGTCTGTAAGTCTATAGATGGTTAAACATGATTTAAAGAAACAGAAGGTGGGTCAGTTGGTGGAGTGTGTGACTCTTGATCTCAGGGTTGGGGGCTCAAGCCCCATGCTGAGTGTAGAGATGACTTAAAAATAAAATTCAAAAAAAAAAGGAGCAGTCGAAGGTCCTGTGTCATCAGACACCAGAATGAAAGCTGGAGGGATCTCTGGAGAGAGCCGCTGGTTCTGACACATGTTCGGCCGTTCTGAAACCTCACTTGGAGCTGGTGTACTTGGTGACAGGCTTGGACCCTGGATCCAGTGTGCCTGGCCAGCTCGTCTGCCCCTCAAGGGATGAGACAGTGGAATGGCCTGGGGGAGCATGCTCTAAAGGAGGTGCCATCCATAGAAGCATTCATCTCTCCTAAAATACTTAAAAATTCAACCTACACAATGCAACCCAGTTTTCCTGACTTCACTGATGTGCCCTGGCCCCTCCTCCAGCTCACCACCACCCTTACTAAGAAAGCTGCATTCATTTCTTCTAGCATGCTCTCAAATGCACCAGCCCCATGTTCAAGGAGGCTTTTGTTTCATTTATTTTCACTTTTGTCTGAAAAGGTATGTATTAGTTAGGGTGCTGCCTAGAAATAGAATTAATAAGATATATAGATATGCACATATAGGTATGTTCCTTTTATGAACCCATTTAATAAAAAATAGATTACATGTATTACACATATATAATTATTGGCTCTGAGTCTGAAGGTCAGAGATCGAGGAGCACCAAAGACAACAAGGATGTCCTGGCTCCTCAGCCAGACAAAGGGGGCCAGCTCCTGCTTCCTCCTTCTCTCCAGGCCCTCAGCGGCCTGGGTGGTGCCCCTCCGCCCCCGCATTGGGGTGAGCCATGTGCTGTTCCGAGGCCACCCATTCACCAGTGAATCTCATGCAGAAACACAGACGCACCCAGAATCATGTGCAATCCAGGCACCCTACAGAACACTCAAGCCTCCCCATAAAACGAAGCCACACCAGGTGCTTTCTGCATTCCCGAATTTTTCTAGGTGGCCCAGTGATGAGCAGAATTAGGATCCATGTGCTCTGGTCAGGCCCATCCCACCTCTCCTGGGCCCTGTGTCAATGTTGGACTCCGTGGTCTTCCTTAAGGTGAATGTCAGCAAAGAGAAGAAAGCATCCTCAGGTCCAGGGGGTCGTCACCTGGACAGGGCCGGGACGGCAACCCTAAGGTGAACCTGGCTGTAAGCTGACCATCTAACCATGGTTGGCATGTCCCTCCCTTCGCAGGACAAAGCCACCCTGCATGCTGGGTGGGGCTGGTAATGTGTAGCTGGGTCCCCAGGATAAACACAGGTATCCACGTCTTGTTGCAGAGCCCATATTTCAGCTCAACACTAAAAAGCTGGGAAGTTGTCTTTCTCATCTTTGCATGAAACTGAAAATTAACGACTCTGTGGACTCCCCAGAGAACTGTGGTCACAGAGTGCCTCCAACATCAGGAGACACAGGTACAGGCAGAATGTCACAGGTGAGATCTGCTTACATGGGGCAGGGGAGCTGGAGCCACCCACAAGTACGAACACTCCAGGTCATTCTCGATGACGCCCAGAGGCTGAGTGTTGGACGAGCCCAGAGCAGCAGTCTGCAGGGTCTTCAGCACGGACTCCTGCCACCGTGCTATGTCCAGGTCCAACAGCTGTGCTGTGCCCAACACCAGGCAATTAACTCCGCTCTGCCCCCATCCATGTGGAGTCACACCCCACAGGCCACCTCACAGCAGACTCCAGCCAAAAGTCCAGGGGTCACCCCCGCTGACCCCCCAGCTACAGAACAGAGGCTCCCACGGCCCCTCTTCGGGTTCCTGAACTTGCTCCAGTGGCTCAGATCTCAGAGACACACCCCATGTTACCAGCTTATTGTCCAAGGCTGTGACCCGGGGCCAGCCCTGGGGCAGGTCACTCTTCTCACGTCTCCACATGCTCACCAGCTCCAAGCTCCCCAAGTCCGACCTCCCAGGTTTTCATGGGGCCTCATGATGTGGGTGTGATTGGTTACATCACTGGGCATTGGTGACTGATCCCCTCTTCCCTCCCAGAGGTCAGGGGGTGGGACTGAAGCATCCAACCCTCTACTCCCAGGGTTGGGTCCCCTGGCCACCCACCCCCATCCTGAGGGGCTGCCCAAGGTCACCTCAGTACTTAACAAAGACACTTGTATGGTTCTTGGAAATTCCAGGTATTTTAGGAGGTTTTTCTAGTACTGGGTGCTAGGACCAAATGTGTATTTCTTATTGTGAATCACAACATCACACACATTAGCTGGGTTTTACCTCCAGGAGTCCCCTCATGTTTTCTGGATAAAATACGAGAAAGATCCCCCACTCCACCAAAGATCCAGCAGAGCATCAGCCCCCAAGGGCAGGGCATTCATCCAACCCAAGCCCCCTGGCCACCCTGCCCTACCTGCAGAAGGCAAATCAGCTATGATGCACTGTGAAGGTCACAGCCCAGCAACACAGGTCCACAAAGACAGTGAGAATGAATCAGAGTGTTCTAGCATGCTGCCCCTACCCACAGCCTACCAGCACTCAGTAGGGCTGCAGCTCATGGCAGCAGGTCACAGGAGGAGAGCCAGAGAGCCACTCCATCTCACACTGAGGTTTTAGGGACAAAAAGAACTCCAGGGGTATTAGAAGTTACTGGGGCCTGTCGCCACAGTAGACACAAAGCACAGCCCAACCCCACAACTAGAACACCACAGATCCTCACCCTCAGAGCTGATTCAGTATGGCTCTTATCACCAGTTACATGCGTCATGTCTGCCTTTCAACCAGAAATCACCAGACACACCCAAAGGCAAGCAAAACACAGTCTGAAGAGAAAAATAGGCATCAGAACTAGACGCAGGTTGACTCACGTATTGGAATGATCAGACTGGAATTTAAAATAACTGTGATTCAAAGAGATGGAAAAATATTCCATGCTCATGGATTGGCAGAATTAATAGTGTAAAAATGTCAATGTTACCCAGGGCAATTTACACGTTTAATGCAATCTCTATCAAAATACCATGGACTTTCTTCAGAGAGATTATTTTAAGATTTGTGTGGAATCAGAAAAGACCCCGAATAGCCAGGGGAATTTTAAAAAAGAAAACCATATCTGGGGGCATCACAATGCCAGATTTCAGGTTGTACTACAAAGCTGTGGTCATCAAGACAGTGTGGTACTGGCACAAAAACAGACACATAGATCAATGGAACAGAATAGAGAACCCAGAAGTGGACCCTGAACTTTATGGTCAACTAGTATTCAATAAAGGAGGAAAGACTCTCCATTGGAAGAAAGTCTCTTCAATAAATGGTGCTGGGAAAATTGGACATCCACATGCAGAAGAATGAAACTGGACCACTCTCTTGCCCCATACACAAAGATAAACTCAAAATGGATGAAAGATCTAAATGTGAGACAAGATTCCATCAAAATCATAGAAGAGAACACAGGCAACACCCTCTTTGAACTCGGCCACAGTAACTTCTTGCAAGATACACCCACGAAGGCAAAAGAAACAAAAGCAAAAATGAACTATTGGGACTTCATCAAGATAAGAAGCTTTTGAACAGCAAAGGATACAGTCAACAAAACTAAAAGGCAACCTACAGAACGGGGGAAGATATTTGCAAATGACGTATCAGATAAAGGGCTAGTTTCCAAAATCTATAAAGAACTTATTAAACTCAACACCAAAGAAACAAACAATCCAATCATGAAATGGGCAAAAGACATGAAGAGAAATCTCACAGAGGAAGACATAGACATGGCCAACATGCACATGAGAAAATGCTCTGCATCACTTGCCATCAGGGAAATACAAATCAAAACCACAATGAGATACCACCTCACACCAGTGAGAATGGGGAAAATTAACAAGGCAGGAAACCACAAATGTTGGAGAGGATGCGGAGAAAGGGGAACCCTCTTACACTGTTGGTGGGAATGTGACCTGGTGCAGCCACTCTGGAAAACTGTGTGGAGGTTCCTCAAAGAGCTAAAAATAGATCTGCCCTACGACCCAGCAACTGCACTGCTGGGGATTTACCCCAAAGATTCAAATGCAATGAAACGCCGGGACACCTGCACCCCGATGTTTCTATCAGCAATGGCCATAATAGCCAAACTGTGGAAGGAGCCTCGGTGTCCATCGAAAGATGAATGGATCAAGAAGATGTGGTCTATGTATACAATGGAATATTACTCAGCAATTAGAAACGACAAATACCCACCATTTGCTTCAACGTGGATGGAACTGGAGGGTATTATGCTGAGTGAAGTGAGTCAATCGGAGAAGGACAAACAGTGTATGTTCTCATTCATTTGGGGAATATGAATAACAGTGAAAGGGAATATAAAGGAAGGGAAAAGAAATGTTGGGAAATATCAGGAAGGGAGACAGAACATAAAGACTCCTAACTCGGGGAAACGAACTAGGGGTGGTGGAAGGGGAGGAGGGTGGGTGTTGGAGGGGAATGGGTGACGGGCACTGAGGTGGACACTTGACGGGATGAGCACTGGGTGTTTTACTGTATGTTGGTAAATTGAACACCAATAAAAATTAATTAAAAAAAAATAACTGTGATTGGGGCCCCTGGGGGGCTCAGTGGTTGAGCATCTGCCTTCCACTCAGGGTGTGACCCTGGGGTCCCAGGATCAAGTCCCACATCGGGCTCCCCTCATGGGCCTTCTTCTCCCTCTGCCTGTGTCTCTGTCTCTCTCTCTCTGTATCTCTCATGAATAAATAAAATATTTTTTTAAAAATCTACTTCTCTGTTCTTGAATGGTCTTACAACTGTGCAGAGAAGGAACAGCAACGATGTGCGGACAAGAGCCTCTGGAGGAGGGGCCCAGAGCTCTCAGGGAGGTGGGGGGATGGGGGTGCTTCAGCACTTCCACCTGTGAGTTGTCTGAACTGCCAGGAAGCAAAGTAGTGTTATTTAGAGTGGACCCAGGACACCTGAAACTCATGCAGTACTATGTATCCATACTCAAACAAAAGTAAGCAAAAAACAAACATTCAGGGGCACCTGGGTGGCTCAGTGGGTGAAGCACCTGCCTTTGGCTCAGGTGGAGATCCCAGGGTTATGAGATCGAGCCCCACATGGGGCTCCATGCTTATTGCATCATCTGCTTGAGATTCTCTCTCTCTTCCCCTCTGCCCCTCCCCCATGCTGATGCACCTTCTAAATAAATAAACAAAATATTTTTAAATAAAAAATAACATAAATACACAAAAAAGTAAAGGGGACTTAGATTGGTTATAAATGTATATTTCAAACTCTAGGGAAGTAACTTAAAAAGAAGTGTACATAGAATCATAATGGAGTAAATTTGGGGTAAATCCCCAGCAGTGCAATTGCTGGGTCGGAGGGCAGGTCTATTTTTAACTCTTTGAGGAACCTCCACACAGTTTTCCAGGGTGGCTGCACCAGTTCACATTCCCACCAACAGTGCAGGATGGTTCCCCTTTCTCCAATGAAATGCCAGGACACCTGCACCCCGATGTTTCTAGCAGCAATGTCCACAATAGCCAAACTGTGGAAGGAGCCTCGGTGTCCATCAAAAGATGAATGGATAAAGAAGATGTGGTCTATGTATACAATGGAATATTACTCAGCCATTAGAAACGACAAATACCCACCATTTGCTTCGACGTGGGTGGAACTGGAGGGTATTATGCCGAGGTAAGTAAGTCAGTCGGAGAAGGACAAACATTATATGGTCTCATTCATCTGGGGAATATAAAAAATAATGAAAGGGAATAAAGGGGAAAGGAGAAAAAATGAGTGGGAAATATCAGAAAGGGAGACAGAACATGAAAGACTCCTAACTCTGGGAAACGAGCTAGGGGTGGTGGAAGGGGAGGTGGTGGTGACTGGGTGACGGGCACTGAGGTGGGCACTTGATGGGATGAGCACTGGGTGTTGTTCTATATGTTGGCAAATTGAACACCAATAAAAAATAAATTTATATAAAAAAAGAATCATAATGGATATGCTAAACGGAGGACCGCAGATGGGCTCCTCACACCACAGCATGGCAGAGATCTCCAACCATCCTTAATGCCTACAACCACTTCCAAGTGACAGTAGTTACTACTCCTTCCCTAGTAGTACTTGGCATAAAGATGCACATTTATATATGTATCCATACAACCACACATATATTACGTATGTGAGTATATCAGAAATTAATTTTGTGAACGCATTTATTTATTTATTCATGAGAAACACAGAGAGGCAGAGGGAGAAGCAGGCTCTATGCAGGGAGCCCGATGTGGGACTTGATCCTGGGACCCCAGGATCACACCCTGAGCCCAAGGGAGACTCTCAACCACTGAGCCATCCAGGTGCCCCAATTTAGTATATATTTTGACAATTTAATTCAGTATCACTGATTTGCTTTGCAGTTTTGAAAAATGTTATGCATTTCAAAACATTCTGAGATATTTCATTGTATGCATTTTTAAATGTCACCGAACTGCCAGAGGGGTTCATGAGGCCCCAAAAAATCCAAGAAGAATTAAATTCTTGTCACCTATTCACCAACACAGAAAAACGATACCTCCTAAAAAGGAAAAAGTTACAAAACATCATGGAAAATGTTTTGAACCCTGAGCCTGAATTCTTTCCTACTGTGGGGCCGAGGGGAATCAGCACTATGGAGACAATTCCAAGCAGACCCTCTTATGAAATGGGCCTTCACAGGGAACAGACCCTGTTATGGGAACCCTGTCATGGCTAGACAACCAGGCAGGGTCTGTGTGCAGGTTTGGAGGTACTTTGGTGGCATAGTGGGTGACGGTGGGTGACGCTGGGACACTGGGACACACCCCAGGCCCCTGGCACCGAATACGGTCTCCTTGTGGGGTACTAGGCAAGGGAACTGAGTGCCAATTGTGCTCCAGACCTGGAGCATGGGAAGGCAGGGCTGGCCGACAGTCAGCAGGTGTCTCCCACAAGGGGCCGGGCCACAGGGTATCAGCTGGGGTACAGGAAGGTTCCAGGGATAGCTGGAAGCCCACACGTCCACCACACCTGTGAGGTCCAGAAAAGCCTATGTACCTGCTAATCCAGGGCTATCTGCCACTGGGAGACCCCACTCTGAGCCACAACAGGGAGTTCCTACCCAGGGAAGCCCCACGTGTTGCGGGCTCATGGGAACACCCCACAGAGAGGATATGCAAGGTCAACCCCCGTGACCTCCAGGGCCCAAAGGATCCACCACAAAGTGCTACACACGGCCCTGCGTTTCCTCAGTTGTACGTGCAACTCCCAACACCGTGAGCGGTGGAGAGCAAGGAAAGAACTTTCCAGACTGGGGAGGGCTTTTCTCCACCACAGGCTAGAGGCTGTGTAGTTGAGGCGGAGCCACTGAATGCAACTGTCTAGGAAGAATTGTGGAGAAGTCTTTGCTGCAGAAAAGGTGTTTATATTAGAGCACGGGGACTGGACCTGCAGGCAGAGATCGCTGCCCAGTGTTTGGGAGGGTGGCTCTTGACATCCTTCTAAGGTTGTGCAGGGAGCGTGGAGACAATCTAATTTTTAGGGGATTTCTGGAGGCTGAAAGTGAGGTCTCAGGGACCCCAGAGGTCCAGTTCAGCCCGTAATAAAACATCAACCTTAAGGCAGCCTCAAGTTCCTTGAGGGATGGCACGCTGCTCGCTGCGCATCATAAGGGAGTATCACCGTAGCTACATGACACTTGCCTTTGTTCTCATCACAGTGATTGGCACCAAATGTATGCACAGAGCAAACACAACCCCATCCATAAAATGCACGCGTCCCAGACAAGCCAAAACTTCCAGGAGGGACTGTTTGCATCTGAAAGTGTCTTTAGAGAGAGGATATCTCTCCTCTTGGGAAGGTTCTTTTTGTTTTGTTTTGGGGGTTTTTTAAAGACTTTATCCATTTATTTGAGAAAGAACGTGCAGAGGGATACAGAGAAGCAGGCTCCCGCTGACTAGGGACTCCATGTGGGGCTCCATCCCAGGACCCCAGGATCATGACCTGAGCCCAAGGCAGATACCTCACTGACAGAGCCCCCCAGGCGCCCTCAGGAAGTTTCCTTAGGGGGTGATTGTTCCCTGGACCTTGGCACCCCTGAGGGAGTCGGAAGCACAGGGAACTCAGTTGCTGAGATCATGAAAACTGTCAACTGCACCAACTAAAAATCAGTTTTACAGGTAATGAAGAAACTCAGCTTTTCATGTGTGTGGGCCCTGCTCCTGGCTCCCGGGAAGCTATACTTTGACCTTTACCAAGGTCGAACCGACTCAGAGTACGTCTGCTTCATTAATATATATGTAACCAAAACAGAGCATACCAAATGGAAAGAAAAACAGAAATCGTCGGGGGCTCCCATGTTAAAGGCCCACAGCCTTGCACACGCTAAACACATGAGATAAAGTCTGACTTTCTGGATGTCCTTCATCACGGTACCTTGTAATCTATGTAAGAAAACAGACCTACAACAACAACAACAACAACAACAAAAACAGACCTAACCCTGCGGCCAGTGTCCCCTCCTTGGAGCATGCACTTCTTTTGGAAGCAGCTGCCTGACTCCTCCAGCAGAACTCTTTTCCTTTATAATAATAATAATAATAATAATAATAATAATAATAATAATAATAAAAGACGGGGGCACCTGGGTGTGTGGCCCAGTTAGTGAAGAAGCATCCCACTCTTGCCTTCAGCTCAAGTTTGTGGGATCAAGCCCCATGTCAGCTCTGAGGTCAGCAAAGAGTCTGCTTGAGTGTCTCCTTCTGCACCAACACCACCCCCTACCCGAGCACTCTGTCTCTCTAACATAACTAAATAAAATCTTTATAAACAATTTTAAAAGGGCTTGCTCAGTTTGCATCAACACATGTGAGGAATACAGATTCTGGTTTCCAATCTGGTGGGGGGCAGGGGTGGGCGCACACGAGGTGGCCCCCAAGTCCATGTTTTGTGTTCAAAGGGAACCAGGTGACATTCCGCCACGTGCCCAGGTAGTGGACTTGAGTCCCCTGAGAATCTAGAAACAAAAACTTAAAAACAGAACAAAAAGCTCTTGTGGTCAGAAAAGTGGGCCCTCAGACAAGGCACCCAAATGCTCTGGAGGAACCAAGGGGTCCTGCAGAGCCACGCAGCCCAAGCCCCAGGGCCGGCTTCCTGGGTGCTCCTGTGGAAGGCACAGCCAATGCCACGAACCCCTCATCCATCTGCCATCATCCCCCCAGAGACCTGCAGGGCAGGAAAACTCCTTACTCTCCTTAGGTCTTGGCAGGGGCTCTGTACAAAAAACAGATTAACAAGACAGAAGCATTTAAGTTTTCTGTTTTAAGATTTTACGGATTTATTTTAGGGAGAAAGTAAGTGTGAGTGGGGGGAAGGGCAGAGGGAGAGGTGGAATCTCCAGCGGACTCCACACTGAGCACCGAGTCCCACATGTGGCTTGTTCCAGAACCCCAAGACTGTAGTCTGAGCCGAAATCAAGAGTCTGCTGCTTAGGGACGCCTGGATGGCTCAGTGGTTGAAGCATCTGTCTTCAGTTCAGGTCATGATCACGGGGTCCTGAGGTCGAGTCCCACATCGGGCTCTCTGCTCGATGGGGAGCCTGCTTCTCCCTCTGCCTGAGTCTCTGCCTCTCTCTGTGTGTCTCATGAATACATAAAATCTTAAAAAAAAAAAACAAAACAAAACTCTGAGGCT
The DNA here is from genome assembly GCF_018345385.1 of Vulpes lagopus. Classification (NCBI taxonomy): domain Eukaryota; kingdom Metazoa; phylum Chordata; class Mammalia; order Carnivora; family Canidae; genus Vulpes; species Vulpes lagopus. The sequence goes on along the minus strand of NC_054836.1, from coordinate 10,993,395 downwards.
TAACCATGCAAGCCACCCCGAGGCCCCAAGCATTTCAGTTTTATTGTGACTCAGGAGCCTTCAGAAGGAAATGAGGACCCACAGAAGTGGTTGAAGCCACATGCTCCTCCACGAGGTTCAAAAGCAGGGCACTTGTGGACATCAGTGGAGACATCTGCAAGACCAAAGGTAGGTAAGAGCCAATCCACGAGGTCTGAGAGCGTGGTCCCCAGTGGTTCTCACTTCCCATCCATGATGGCAACGTTTCCTCTCCCTGAGCATAGACCCGTCACCTTTCACAGGGGAGTCAGCTCTGTTTCCAGGCAGAAAAGGAGGTTCTGTGCCCTCCCCTCCCACCTGCTGTCTTCCACGCACCTTTAGCTCAGAAAGCTCTTACATGGAAGGTGCATGTCTTGGGATGGCGCACCTGGCCACCCTTGAGCCACAACCTCAGAGTCTGCAAGGGCCCTGAGGGTCAGGCAACAAGGACACTTCTCCCCAGAGAGCAGGAACAGGACTAGAAATGCTGAGGGCTGAAGGGGGAGCATGGGGAGGCTGGACCCTGGGGCAGGCCAAGTATCAGGGAGTGCCAGGGGTCGGCACGTGATCGATGCACACGAGCATCGTGTTGGGATCCCCCTGTGGGGAGAGGCAGTGTGCTCATCTCCCAGGAGGGAAGGATGGGGACACTGAGGGTGCGCCACCTATCGTGACATAGCAAGAAGGCATCCCCGATGAAGCCAGCAAACAGGGGCTCTAGGCAGGCCACTGGAGCGAAGGGACCCCTGTCGACACTGGTGGGGAAACTCAACATTATCACCACGGAAAGGCCAACTCAGAATGCAGCCTTCTAAAAGGTTGTTCCCACTCTGGAGCTAGAGCGTTGGTGAGCCAAGAGGAGTGCTTGGGGGGGAAAGGGAGGAGCTATGTGGGCAGAGGCAATGCGCATGGGGAGGTGACCAGACCCCGACCCATGACCCACGGGACTCTGACTGACCGACCGGCCCAGCACTCCCGGGGAAATTACCCGTTCCTGACCTCTGACCCAACAGACCCCAAACCCCTGGACCCCGACCCCTGTCTCATAGGCCCCTGATCCACCCCGCCCAGGAGACCTTGCAAGGTGACCTGCCCCTGACCCCTGACCCACCAGGCAGCAGGCGTGGGAACAGGCATGTCCTCACCCGACTGGTGGTCACACGCGAGCCGTGTGCAAATTAGGAGCGGGCCGCGGGGGTGGAGCTGGCGCGGACCAATCAGAGTGCAGCCTGACATGGCGCCACCCCGGGGCCGGCCAATAGGAAAGCAGCAGCCTCTATAAAAAACGGGCCCTGCCCGGCCACTACAGTAGCCAACGCCTGGAAGCGTGGCTTGCACGAGGCAGACGGCGCGAAGTCTACTGGCCGCAAGGCCCCGTGCAAGCAGCTGGCCCCCAAGGCGGCCCGCAGGAGCGCGCCGGCCACCGGCGGCGTCAAGAAGCCGCACCGCTACCGGCCCGGCACGGTGGCCCTGAGATCCGGTGCTACCAGAAGTCCACGGAGCTGCTGACCTGCAAGCTGCCGGTCCAGCGCCTGGTGCGCGAGATCGCGCAGGACTTCAAGACCGACCTGCGCTTCCAGAGCTCGGCCGTCATGGCGCTGCAGGAGGCGTGCGAGGCCTACCTGGTGGGGCTCTTCGAGGACACCAACCTGTGCGCCATCCACGCCAAGCGCGTCACCGTCATGCCCAAGGACATCCAGCGGGCGCGCCGCATCCGCGGGGAGCCTAGGCCCCGCGCGCATCACCATGCCGCCGCTGCAGAACTCCCCACAAAGGCTCTTCAGAGCCACCACCGCCCCACAGAGGGGGCTGTGCCAACCCCGTGCCTTCCGACTGGTTCTTGTTTCCAGCTCTGGTTAGTGAGCTAGAGTGGGAACTGGAGCACCCCGCCCGGGGCTTGTGAGCCCTCCAGGAGGGTCCCTGGTCTGGGAAGTTAGCTGGGCAGAGGCAGGTCCCGGGGCACGCCCATGGGAACCTACCCCCCCAGCTCCGTGGGGAGTGCTGGCAGGCGGCAGGAAGCCTCCCACCTGGGACCGGGAGTGAGTCGGCCATAAACCCAGGGCTGACCCAGGCCGGCTGTAAGGCTGAGATGGAGGGTGGGTGTGGAGGGCTCTTCCTGGCGGGTGCTGGCTGCAACCCCATGTCCTATGGCCTTGGGTAAGAAGGAGGTTAGCTATGCTTGGAGGACCTGCAGATGACCTATGGCAGATGATCTGGACTGTTGTGACCCTGGAATTGTGTGTCCACCTGAGGGCTGAGGCAGGAGCAATGGGAAGAACAGGAGACCAGGTGGACCAGGAGAAAACCGGTCCCTCTGGGCACATGCTTGGAGGGTCAAGGAAGCCCCTCTGACAGGTGTCTGAGCCCAGAGCCCTGTCTCTTCTGGGGCCTCTGGCCCTCAGAGATCTGTGTGCAGCCACAGCCTTGGTCTCTGGAGAATGTTCTAGCACCATGCAGACATGGCAGAGCCCAAGTGAGACAACCACAGGGACGTGGACGGCAGCAGGGCAGGAAGCACGTGGTTCCCTGCGCTGGGTACAGCTGAGCTCCCCAGCAGAGCAGGTGCAGCCCAACAGCAGGACTGCTGTGTGTCGCTGGTAGCTTTGAGGTCTGAGAAGACCCCAGCCCCTGGAAGGCCTGATGAGCTTTATAGACCTGTCAGGACCTGCACCTGTGTCTGCCCGTCCCTGGCATATGGGTACATTGCAGTTAGCTAGACATGGTTGGTCCTGAGCCCAGGTCCCCAGGCCATGTGTGCCCTGAGGGGATGGCCTGAGCGCAGTGTGGAGGGTGGACAGGACCCTCCATGAGGACATCAAGAGTGGGAGCTCTTTTAAGATTTTATGTATTTACAAGACCCAGAGACACAGGCAGAGGGAGAAGCAGGCCCCCCGTGGGGAGCACAATGTGGGACTCGATCCCAGGACCCTGGGATCATGCCCTGAGCCCAAGGCAGATGATCCTCCACGGAGCCACCCTGTGCCCCAAGAATGGAAGTTCTTAATGTAAATGAAGGCAGACCAGGCCAGCACATCACTGGCTGGAGGTCAGACACACATGGAACTGATGAGACCAGCTACACTGAGTCCACACTGGTTAATGGGAGGGAGGGAGAGGATGGGAGGGGGTATGTGGTGGCTCAGCTGTGTCCCACGGGGCAGGGATTGCTACTTTCCTGGGGTTTTTAGATTTTATTTGAGAGAGCACCAAGAGGAGTAGTGGCAGGCAGACAGAGAGGGAGAAGCAGGTTCACTCAAGCAGGAGCACTGAGCCTGATGGGCTGGATCCTGGGACACTGGGCAGGGGTTGGGATCTCGACCTAGGCAGGAAGGCAGATATTGAACCGACTGAGCCTCCCAGGCTCCCCAGGAAGCTCCTTCTCTTCTCCATAGTGCAGGCCTACTATAGTCTGGTAGGTGAACTTCCTATTTAATACAATGAATTGTGTGTTTCTGATCCTGCTCCTCATGGGCTGTGGACCCATTTGCATCCCGTAAGCCATTCCAGGCCGCACTGAAGGAACAGATGGGCCGCAGGGACTCCAGCGACTTCCTCACACAGCAAACAGTCCTTGTTCAGAGCCCCTGACAGGCCATCAGGGAGGGGAGGGCACCCCTGCTGCATTGGAGGGGATTCCCCAGGGGTCCAGTGCTCTCCTTGGGGATAAGTGGCTGGGGCTGCCCTATGACAGGAGCACAGCAGAGACCAGGCTCAACTTCCCGACTGGGGAGTCAGGAGAAATCAGAGGACTTTCTTCTTGTCCTCACCCCTGACGCTTCTTATGGGACAATTTTGGGGAAGGACATCAAAGAGACGTGATCACCTGGCAACCTGAGAGCTGGATCAGGGCACTCCAAGGCTCCCCACTGCTATCCCTTTACCTAGGCACATGGGCCCTACTTGTCTTTCCTGCTCCCAGGGGCCCCTGAGAGCACCTGTCAAGGACAGAGCCTTGAGATACTGACATGCAACGCCTGCCTGGCATACGTGCCTGAGCCCAGGTAAGGCCTCTCCAAGCTCATAAGATCTGGCAGGCGGTGTGGGGTCCGCCGGTCCTGCAGGCACCCAACCCGAGGCTTGTGTGTACATGCCTTTGCTTTATTACAATGGCCCTTCGCCAGCCAGTCTCTGGGATCTCTCCCTGGCCCCTGAGCACAGTGGCCACTTTCACATTGCACCCAGGGAGTTCCCAGGGGGCTTTCAGACCAGCAGAGGACTCCTGGTCACTTGCCAGCCCCTGTCCCCCATCCCCCCTTTCCCACTCAGCCTGCCCTGCAGGCCTTCTTACCTGAGTCTGTGGCCAGGTGTACACACCTGCTCCAAGTTGGGCCATGAGCCCTCGGGCATGAGTGTCGACACCTGGCCCAGAGGATCGTCAGAGAATCACATCAGACAGGCCAGCCAAGGGGACGCTTAGTGTGTCCACTGTCTGTGATGGGCCGAATTGTGTGTACCCCCAGACCCTGCAAAATCCCTTGCTGCTCCCCAACTCCCAGGACCTCAGAATGAGACTGAATTTGGAGATAGGGCCTTTGATGTAATAGCAAGAGGAAATGAGGTCAATATGGTAAGTCTTGATCCCATAGGACCACTGTTCTGAGAGGAGGAGGTTAGGACACAGACACATGCAGAGGGATGGCCATGTGAGCACATGGGGAGAAGGCAGCCGTTATCCTGTGGTTTACGATAAGAAATATACATTTGGGCTCAAAACCTTTGGAAGTTTCTAAGTGATTTCATGGCTGTTATTATAGCAAGGCCCTGCCCACCACACCTGTGTGTTGATGAGGTGACCTTGGACAGCCCCTCAGGATGGGGGCAGGTGGCCAGGGGACGCAACCCTGGACGCTTCAGAGCTTTGACCCACACCCACCACTGTCCAAGGGGAGAGGGTGCAAACTGGACTGAGGGCCACGTGCAGTTCGCTGCTATGAAGAGGGTCACCTGGAAAAGGCTAACATAAGACCCCAAAGCACAAAAGCCCTCATGCTCTCAGCTGCCGGGACCAGGATATGGGAAGGAGCAGAGACGTGGCCTGCAGAGGCTGCCACCACCTGCTAAGCCCAAACAGATGCCGCCATCTCTGCAGAGCCCAGTGGCTCTGGTCTCAGTGCCTCAGATGAAGTGAGGGCCTCATGAAACCACAGGAGCAACCTTCCTGCATTTTCCAGAATAACTAGCTTTGAGCCGGTGAGCCCCATCCTACAGTAGAGGCCTGAACTGGCCTTCTGAGTGAGGACATGCTGCAGTGTGATTACCCAGAGGCTGGAGGGGATCAGGATGTGCAATGTCGAAATACACCACCGTGGCATACTGATGACTTTGAGCTGAAGGCGATCGACAAACAGCACACACAGGAGGAGCTCTCTGCCCTTCCACCTGTTCTGCCTAAAAGCAAAGCAGAAATTCCCATTTGTACAAAAATTTCCATTTGCAAAGGTGCCCGTCTCCTGTGACAGAAAGAGGACAGTAAGTCTCATCACCGGATGGGCCTGAGATAAACAACTCTTACCTATCTTTAGTTCCCTCCAGTCACCTTCCCACAATTCACCCCCTGATGCCCATACCCCGTTTCCTCTGTTGAGGTGCTTCTCCACAACTTATCACCCTTTGTTAAAATGGTATGGAAGTTGGGACACCTGGGAGACTCAGTGGTTGAGCGTCTGCCTTGGGCTCAGGTCATGACCCCAGGGTCCTGGGATCGAGTCCTGCATCAAGCTCCCTGCATGGAGCCTGCTTCTCCCTCTGCCTGTGTCTCTGCCTCTCTCTCTGTGTGTCTCTCATGAACAAATAAAATCTTTAAAACAATAAAATAAATGGAATAAAAGCCAATTTGTGTTTTCACTTCTTTTCTGTCCCATACATACTAAGAACCTAAGATAAAATATGTATGCCTTCTTGCCTATTAATCTGGCAGTTATCTGTTTAATTCACAGACCCCAGGTATAGGACCTAAGAGGGTAGAAGGAAAGATTTCCCCCCTCCCCGCCCCGGTTAAGGCCCATGGGGCACATGCAGTAAGTATGAGAAATAACCTATGCAGTGGCAATATGCTGCATCCGGGATGCAGGACTGTTTGTTTCTGACACAAAATCCTGACAGATACAGCAATTTTTATGGTAATGACATATCAGAAACAATCACATTAGCAAGAAATTTGGAAACCAGGGTCTGGAAGACATGGTGACAGCAGTGCAGGTACTGGCGCTACAATCTGGTAGAGAGAGGCCAGGCAGACAGGTGTGGAGCAAACAACATAATAGAGACCTCCAGGGGCCTCCTGTGTGGCCCGGTTGGTTGGGCATCTAACTCTTGATGTCAGGGTTATAAATTCCAGCCCGGCACTGACCACCTCCCTGGAGGGAAAGGAAGGGATCCTAGTATGTGGCCCTTTGCACAACTCGGCTCTGAAGCAAATCTCCCACAAGTGGCAAGGGCATTCCCAGGATGGAGCGTCAAGCTCAGGAATGCTCTGCGGAAGCAGGCGACAGGCCCAGAGGGCGCCCGGCTGATGTCTGCAGTCACTGGCCTGCAGATGGTGGAGGAGGAGGGAAAATACTGGAGAAGAGGAAGCAAATGTAAAGGCCTGAAGACCTCTTCACCTCCTTTGGATCCTCATTCAAACCAAATTCTCTAAGAGACAGCATTGGGAGAATAGGTGGGATCAGAGGAGGGAGCCAGGAGCAGAGAAAGCCCTGAATCCTGGTGCGTGCCTCTCACATGAGGAACCCAGGTCTGGAGAGGCATGGGCAGTGTGGGGGCCACTGCAGACCCCAGAGTTGCCATAGTATTTTAAGATAAAGTCACTTAAGACTCTACAGATACAAATCAGAGCCTCCTGGGAGCTGCTCCTGAGGACTATGCACAGCTGGGCCCTGCCAGAGCGGTTCCCACCAGAAAGAGATGGAAGGACTGCTCAGCTGTGTAGACGAACTGGGTCGCAAGCTTTCTTGCCTCCTGTTCTCCAGACCCACTTGCGTTTCCTAAAGGAGCCTGCTTGTTGGCCTCACAGAGGCCGTCTCCCTCCCTTCCACAAGGCAGGGTTCCTAAGAGTCCCAACCGCTTAACAAGCCAGCTTCTTCTGTTGCTGCCTCCCCAGTGTGTACAGAATAAATGCAGGGGTTTCCTGTTACTCGGTCTGGGTCTGCCTGCGGCTTAACTGACAGGCTCCAGACACTTCCTCCCATGCAAAAAAACAGCAGGTGGAGGTGAGTGCGGCCATGTGCAGGGTTTGCTTCACATCACACGTTCCTCTGCTGAGACAAACCAGTGGGGCACGTGCAACACACACCGGGGTCCGCCCTGCCCATGCCCCTGGGGTCCAGCCCTCCTTCCCGAACCTGGGATCTGGACCCACCGGCTCCACTCTCCACCCTCCTCCCCATGCTAACCACCATTAAAGCCACACCATAGACTAGACGTGGGCCACCTGCAGGCAGGGCTGAGAAGCCCTTCACCTCCCACAATGGGGCACCCCCATACCTCCCCCCACCCCATGGTCCCCCTTCACCTCCCCCACAGAGACTCCTTCACCTCCTGCCTTCCCCCAGTGACCCCCCTCACTGCCCCCCCAGACACCCCTTCACCTCCCCCAACCGGGCCCCCACACCTGCTCTCTCTTCGGCTCCCCTCTTCCCCACAAGAAATCCACCTCCTGCCCCACGGCTCCCAACCCCCTCCCCATCCGCTCTCTACCATACCCTCTCCCCCTCCCCGCGGGGGCGGCCAGAACCCCCTCCGTCCCTCCCAGCCCTGGCCCACTCTGCGCTGGCCCCCCCTCCGCCCCCACCCTCAGGCTGCTGGCCCCTCCAGCCCTCCCCACCCCATCTTCAGCCCACAGCCCGGAACTAGCCTCCCCCGCCCCTGCCCCATGGCCGCCCCCGCCCCTGCTGACGCCACAAAGCCCTGCACCCTCCGCGGCCCCTGCGCCCCCGCAGCCATCACCCAGATGGCGTTCAGCACACAGACGCAGGCTTTCTGGGGGTGTCGGGCGCGCGCGTGGCTGGGGGCACTCGGCAAGGTGCGGCCTGCGGCCCCTCCCTGTGAGTACATCCCCATAGACCCGCGGGGCAGCAGGTGGCCACCCAGTGGGCGGGGAGGCTCAAGTCCAACGCCTGCCCTGCTACCGGGGGAGCAGACCCCGCGTTGAAGCTGGTTATAGACACGTAGCCCCCCTCCCAGTCTACAAAGGAGCATTCCCGCAAGCAGGGCAGCCAGTTATCTCCACTGGCCCCAGTTGCTGCCCCTGGATTCTGAGCCAGACCCCAGTTCACCAGACTGCCCCCCTTCCCCGGCTTCTGCAGGTAGGCAGCCCCCCCCCTTCCTGTGGCTGAGAGCCGAGGGAGAGACTGACTACAAAGTCTCTGCAGAGACAGCACCAGAAAAATGGAACCCTTGTCAGGGAATGGGATGCCTAAGGTCACAACATGAGGTCAGGGGTAAATCCACCCGAACTATGTGTGTGCACGTGTAGGTGCCTCTGTGCATGTGTATATGTTTGTGTGTGTGTGCGTGTGTGCCTCTGGGCATGTGTGTGCACTGTGTGTGCACATGTGTGTATATATTGTGTGCACAGTATACTGTATGTGTGTATACTGTGTGCATATGTGTATAATGTATGTGTATATCATGTGCACATGTGTATATCGGGTGCACGTGTGTATACTATGTGTGCACATGTGTGTAGACTGTGTGCACACGTGTGTATATATACTGTGTCTGTGCATGTGCATATACTGTGTCTGTGCCTGTGTGTATACTTTATGTGCATCTGTGTACATGTGTGTGTACTGCATGTGTATCCTGTGTGCGCGTGCTGTGTTCATGTGTGTATACTGTGTACATGTGTGTACTGTGTACATGTGTGTGTACTGTGTGCACGTGTGCTGTGTGTGAGCATGTGTGTGTATACTATGTGCATGTGTGCATGTGCCTCAATGTGTAGGCCTGCAGCTGCACTTGTGTTTGTCTGTATGCTCTGTGCACATGTGCAGGCACCTTGTCCAGGACCAGAGCCGCTCCATAGTTGGAATAGGAGACACAGATTTATTCAGGGTTATTGCCATTCAGGGAGAGGGATCCCGCAGAACCGGCTCGCCTCAATATAGGGTGGATGGGGTGGGGGGACTTAAGGCTAAAGAGCAGAGGGGGTGGTCAGCCATGGAAAAATCACTAAGAGAGGACATAGGGAGGGGGATTCTTTCCAGACTGGCCTAAAGGCTTCTAGACAGGGCAGCCGGGACCTGAGGAGTTAGATCTGACGTCATGGGGGGGGGCACTCTCAGCCAACTTGGCACGATGATCCCCCCCTAAAGTAGCAGGGCTGGCCAAAGACAGGGCTTGGCCGTGGAGAGCCCAAGGCTCCTGGGCAGAGGGTGTGAGGGAGGTTCTTTCTGTTCCTGCCCCAGGAGACATGGATGCCTTGGAACTCGCCAGAAAGCTGCAGGAGGAAGCCACCTGCTCCATCTGCCTTGACTACTTCACGGATCCTGTGATGACAGCCTGTGGCCACAACTTCTGCCGGGAGTGCATCCGCCTAATGTGGGAGAAGGCCAAAAGTAGGAAGGGGGGCAGGAAGCGGAGGGGCTCCTTCCCCTGCCCCGAGTGTCGCGAGCTGTCCCCCCAGAGGAACTTGCGGCCCAACCGCCTGCTGACCAAGGTGGCAGAGATGGCGCGCCAGCACCCGGCCTTCCAGAGCAGGGACCTGTGCAAGGCGCACCAGGAGCTCCTCAAGCTCTTCTGTGAGGACGACCAGAGCCCCATCTGTGTCGTGTGCAGGGAGTCGCGGGAGCACCGGCCCCACACAGTGGTCCCCATCGAGGAGGCTGTGCAGGAGTACAAGGTGTGGCCGGGGCCGGGGATGGACGGCCGGAGGTGGGGGGGCACAAGGAGGCTGGGCACAAGCCTCAGCAGACAGGTCGGGGGGCAGCTGCCGGCACCCACGGCCCTGGTGTCTGCACCCTCCATGGTGATGCAGTGGCTGGGCCACAGTTGTTGAGGGGTCCCAGCCAGCCAGGGCTCCGGCACCACTGGGGGAGAGCTCATCCTTTTCCCTGTCTTCACTCGAAGGGAGGGGCGAGGGGCCCTGTCCCGGGGGCCCCCCCTCATGATTTCATGGCCCCCCAAGAGGCCCCAGCTCCTCCCCCTGAGGTGCTGGGGTTAGGACTCAGCCACAACCTTGGGAGGATACATGCAAACCACAGCACAGAGTAGATACAGGGACAGTCACGCAGAAGGGTGTTAGCAGGTGCATCTGTTGGCCAGGCTACGGGGGGCCTCAGACCCCACATCCCGTGGTCTGTGTGCCCCACAGCTGAAGTTGGAGGCGGACATTGGGTCCCTTCGGGAGGAGATGATGAAGGCAAGAGAGATGCAGGCCAGGGAGAAACAGACCTTGGCGGAGTGGCAGGCAGGTGCTGGTGGCCAGGGTGGGAGAGCCTGCAGAAGGCCCTCAGGGGGCGGGGGCTTGCTGTCCTGTGTGGATAAGCGCGTGCGCGCACGCACACACACGCACACACACAGAGCCTAGATTCCCACCAGAAGCAGGATCCAGAATGTGTGCTCAGCCCAGGCTGGCTGTGTCCAGACACAGTGGATGAGGGTGCACAGGTGCCGGCACACTGCTGTTTGGGGCTCAGCAGGTCACCCCACAGAAATGTTTGCACTCCTGCCTGGGTGGCTCCTTTTCTGTGGTTCTGTGAAAGTTGTGCTACTTTTAGATAAGCTAAGAAGGAACCAGGGCCCTGCAGTGGGGGCACTGCCAGCATTCAAGCTGGTGGGTGCAGCCGGCCAGAGAGATGGGGCACACTGGGGCAGCAGATCCCCAGGCCAGGGCCTGAGCACACCTCTGCCCACTGCCCTCCACGGGACCCTGCAGGAGAAGGTAAAGGAGCAGAGGCAGCGCATCCTGATGGAGTTTGAGAAGATGGGCCTCCTCCTGGTGGAGGAGGAGCAGCGCCTCCTCCAGGCCCTGAAGGAGGAGGAGGACGAGGTAGTGGCCAAGTTACGGGAGAGCTCCGCATCGCTTGAGAAGCAGGGCCACGCCCTGGAGATGCTCCTGCTGCAGTTGGAAGACGAGAACCAGCACACACCGCTACAGATGCTGCAGGTGAAGCAGGTGCCCCTGCTCACCTGGGAGGAGGCCTCTACACCCCTGCTCGCCTGGGGTTAGGGTTAGGTCTCAGCACCCTGCTCACCTGGGAGGGACCTCAGCACCCCTGCTCACCTGGCTGGTGGGGGAGGAGCTCAGGCGCAGGTGTGATCAGGGTGGGCCAACTGCAGGAACTGATTCAAACAAGGGAAGCTCGGACTCCAGTCAGCTGAGGCTGCGTAGGGAAGACCGCCTCGTTGTAGACGAGGCCCTAACAACAGACTTTATTGTCTCTGGGTCCCGGAGGCTGGGAGTCTGTGCTCCGGGCGTGGGCAGCGCTGGTTCCTCCTGAGGCCTCCCTCCCTGGGCGTGTACACGGCCATTTGCTCCCCATGTCCTCACCTGGCCGTTTCTCTGTGTGTCTGCATCCTAAACTCCTCTTGCCTCAAGGACACGGATCCTACGGGATTGGGCCCACCTTAGTGACCTCACTGTACTGTAACCACCTCTCACCTACTGAGGTCCTGGGGGTGGGGGCTCCGGCGATGACTCTGGAGGGACAGTCCACCTATGACAGGCTCCAGGCCTGTGCAGCCCAGGGAGGTGGCCCAGATAGGTACCCATGACTTCCCGGGCAGGATGAGCTTCACTGTCACTGCCCCCAAAGAGAAAGCCAAGAGGGCCCAGCTGGCCTGCCAGGGATGGGCTGGCCCCCCGAGGCCCTGAGAGCAGGGGTTGAGGTGGCCAAGTGTGGGAGATCTGTCAAGCACATGGAGTGGTGGGATCCACAGCAACACAGATCACACACACACGGGCACGTTTACACAGCAGAAGCAGATGCCCCGTGCAGGCTGCCATATGCCCTGCCAGCTGGGGTCTGTCCCCGGGTCTGGTCTGTTGTCCTGACCTCCTCTGGGTTTTGTGCCCAGGAAGCGGCCTGCTGTAGGTGATAAGTGAGACAGCTGCCCAGACTTTGGGGAACCTTCTTTCTTCTATTAAAAAGCAACTGGTAAAAAATAAAAATAAAAATAAAATAAAAAATAAAAAGCAACTGGTCTGCTAGTACGCTGACCTCTGCCTCACTCAAGGCCAGGGTGGAGTGAAAAAGGCCCCACTGGATGGCTGTCGGTCCCATCCCTGGGCCGCCATTTCCCCCCTTCACCGCCCCTCCTGAGCAGGATAGCTTCTAGTGTCCTCAGTGTCATACCGGGGAGAGCAGGATCCCCGTGCGTGGCCAGGGCAGGGGTAGGCTCTGGAAAGTGGGCACGGGGCCACAGGAAGATGTCATAAAGCCCTTCTAGCTCTGCAGACTGGGCGTGCAGACATGAAGCCCCATCTCTCCTCCCCCCTCCCCCGCCCCGTGTCTCCCAGGCCATGAAGGATCTCCTGAGCCGGTACGGGGCCACCTGCCGGGGAGGCGGTGATGGGCGCAGGGAGGGCTCCGCACGGGGCTGGTGGGGACAGTGAAACCTGTGTCCACTGGAGGAAGAACAGCCTGAGAGTGCAGTATCCAGAGGCCACCCCTACCGTTCTGAGGACTGTCTGCAAGGTTCCCGGGCAGATAGAGGTGCTCAAGAACTTTCAAGGTAAGCGGGGGCCCCGGTGCTCTGGGTTGTGCCCACCCCACCCCTAGTTGCTCAGTGAGCCACCAGTTGGGGCGACTGTCCTCTACTGGACATTCACAAACTGTACCCTGACCTGGCACTCCAGGGCGATGCTCCCGTTTCTGTCCCCATTGGAACATGTGTTGAGATGCCCAAGGGCCGCCTAGCTCCCATCTCCGTAGCACCACCAACATGGGCAGGTGGGGTAGGGACCCACGCAGTGACCCAGGTCCCCTGGACTCTGCCTTGGGGATGGTTAGGGAGACCAGGGATGATTCAGCCCCCCTCTCCCTTGGCCCCTGGCCTGTCTGCAGAGGACGTGGTGCCGGACCCTGCCACTGCATACCCCTACCTCCTCTTGTACGAGAGCCGCCAGAGGCGCTACCTCATGCCCCCGCTGGAGCCCATGCCCCATGGCAAAGACAGATTCCTGGCCTACCCCTGTGCTGTGGGCCAGGAGGCCTTCTCCTCCGGAAGGCACTACTGGGAGGTGGGCATGAACCTCACTGGTGATGCACTCTGGGCCCTGGGTGTGTGCAGGGACAACGTGAGCCGGAGGGACAGGGTCCCCAAGTGCCCTGAGAATGGGTTCTGGGTGGTGCAGCTGTGCAAGGGGAAGAAGTACATGCCCACCATGCCCAGCCCAACCCCCGTCACACTAGCGGAGCCCCCCAGCCACGTAGGCATCTTCCTGGACTTTGAAGCAGGGGAGGTGTCCTTCTACAACGTGAAGGATGGGTCCCACCTGCACACCTATGCCCAGCCCAAGTTCTCTGGCCCCCTGCAACCCTTTTTCTGCCTGGGGGCCCCCAAATCAGGCCAGATGGTCATCTCTACAGTGACCCTGTGGGTGAAGGGTTAGGGGCCCAGGCTGGGCCGGGAGGGGCCAGCCCTGATCCCTCCGGAAGGTGAGGTGGTCCAGTTCAGCACAGGCCACCTGCCAGGCTTATCTCTGGCGGAGTCTTTGGGAGCCACCAGCAGGCAGGGTGATTTCACAAAGCTGAGATGAGATATCCTTGTGATTAAAGCAGTTTAAATGTTAAGAAGGCCGTGTTCACACATACTTCATAAAGGAAACTCTGAAAGCACTGAGCTCCAGAGAGCACCGATTCTAACAAGGCCACACAGAGCAGGTGGTGAGGTGCACTGGCCCTCGGCACCCCGTGGTCTCACAGGCCACGTGAGGGATGGTGCAAGCGCACGGGTGCCGCTGTGGTCCGCCCTCCTCCACGACCTCGGGACCCACCGAGTGCTCCGTAAATCCCATGTTTGCACCTCTGGGCTGGGTGTTGGGGGCGGGGGAGGGCGTCACGGTGAAAATGAAACCTTTCAAATTGATTCCAGCTAAAAGCCTCCAAGCTGCCCAGCCCTGATGTTCCGCAGGCCAGGGCGCAGGGGGTGAGGGTCACGGGGGGGGGACACTCCTCCCCACGCGGCGCTCCCTGCAGCTCCAGGCCCATTCGCGGCCTGGACACCCCGAATTCCACCCTGTGCCCCAGGACGGAGCCCCTCGGTCCCCTGGTCAGCAGCGCGCCCGGCGCGGGGTGCCCGGGGCTCCGCACCCGCCCCTCCCTCCAGGGGGCGGCCCGCGGGCCGCGTGACCGGCCGTGGCCAACCCGAGGGGAAAGCGGGTTGTTCCAAAAAAACTAGCTGCTTCCTGCTTCCTGCTTCCGCCGCGGCGCCTCTTCCTGCCCGCGTCCCGGAGCCCTGCGCCCGCGCCCTCCGGTGCTCTGCGCCCCGGCCCGCCCCGCCCCGCCCCGCCCCGCAGCCATGGCCGCCCCCGACCTGTCCGCCAACCTCCAGGAGGAGGCCACCTGCGCCATCTGCCTCGACTACTTCACCGACCCGGTGATGACCGACTGCGGCCACAACTTCTGCCGCGACTGCATCCGGCGCTGCTGGGGCCAGCCCGAGGGCCCGTACGCCTGCCCCGAGTGCCGCGAGCTGTCCCCGCAGCGCAACCTGCGGCCCAACCGCCCGCTCGCCAAGATGGCCGAGATGGCGCGGCGCCTGCACCCGCCGTCGCCGGTCCCGCAGGGCGTGTGCGCCGCGCACCGCGAGCCCCTGGCCGCCTTCTGCGCCGACGAGCTGCGCCTGCTGTGCGCCGCCTGCGAGCGCTCGGGCGAGCACTGGACGCACCGCGTGCGGCCGCTGCAGGACGCCGCCGAGGACCTCAAGGTGCGCGGGTGGGCGCCTCCGCCGGTGCGCGCCGCGGTCCCCGGGGCCCAGGCTGCAGGCCGGGGTCGGCGCGGCCTCTGGGAGGGGCGGGCCCTGCGGCGACTGCGCCGGGCGCGGGTGTGGAGGCCCGGCCGGCGCGGGCGGGCGTGGGCGACCACGGCAGGGACGCGCCAGCCAGGAGAAGGCGGGGATGGAAGCTTGCAGGTAGCCGGCCTCGCGGGGCACAGGCGCACAGGGACTCAGCCCCCGGACGGTGTGGGCCAGGCCGGGCTGCGGGGTGGACAGGGATGGGCGGGGTGGGCCAAGCCGGGGTGAGTGGGGTGCAGACCGGGTAGCGGGGCGCCTGGCTTTGTGAGTGGGGTCCTGGGGCTCCTCTGCCGTCTGACACAGCGGGGATCCACCCCGCTTAAGGCTGGGACGCCCCCATCTGTTCTGGAAATGCATTCCTTTAAAATCCAAACCGGCTTCAGCCCTCTGCTAAGGAGCCTCGGGGCAGATGCTCAGCTGGCTGCTGTCATCGGCTCCTCGGGGACCCAGGTACCGAGGACATGGGTGGCACCCTTCCAGCCTTCACACCAGGGTCTGTGCTGCATTTCGTGCCAGCAGCGTGGGTCCGCTGGGCTGGTCCAGTACGCAGCCGGTCTGTCGCTGTTCCAGAACAAGCCCTGGGGCGCCAGAACAAGCTAGTGCCCACTGTGCCTAGGTGGGCTCGTCCTCATACAGACCTCTGTACTCTTGCTTCTCACTCTGAGGCACAACACATGCTGGATACCCCATCCTATGTGTCAGTCTAGCAAGTGTGTACTGCTGCCACCAAGCAGAGAGTGACTGGCAGCCCTCCAGAGGCCCCTCCCAGCTGGCCTGATAAAGACCCCTGGGGCAGCACTTACCTCTTTCCTGTTATAAGGGAGAGAAAACCTTGATCTAACCTGTTAGGTACTATGCGGGAGGCTTGTAAATTAAACTAACAAAGGCAGAGTAATAAGTGAAAAGATGGATAATTTTGAGTCACTTAAATTTCATATGGCACAAGGGCTTCACACAGAAAAAATGAAAAAACCTAGTTAGACTGAGTTTATGTTCCATTTTAACATAGATTGATAAATTGGGGAGAAGTGGCTAGAAACAGGGAACACGATTTGGGCTTCTAGGGCCAGTAAGAACAAGGAGGCACATGGGGGGAACTGATGAAGATGTGGGTTATGAGTCATGACGCCCATTCAGGCAAACTCATCTGTGACAGTCATCTCCCCTCCCTGGTGCAACCCCAGGGAGGCAGACAGGAGGAGGGCAGAGTGCTCTTCCTAAGTGCTGCACCCTGTCTCCTGGGCTCCAGATGGTGCTTGTGTCAAAGTGGCCGACTCCAGGTGGCATCTGCTGACCCCCAGCTGGCCTTTGTCCTGAGGACACCAGCGAATCTGCCTGTGTCTCACAGGCTGTGCCCGACACTTGCACACCCAGGGGCACAGGGTCCCCGCAGCGCCACTTCGCAGGCTTTACCCAGCTAGATGTGGGGTAGAGGGTCAGATGGCCGAGGACCCTGGCCAGGGCCTGCGGGGGCCCAGAGCGGGCTTGGCGCAGTGGGGGGCCCAGATGCAGGGAGAGAGGTCAGGAGCACTGGCAGGGGGCCTGGGATGTAGGCGCTGGCCGCAAGGGGGACAGGACTAGCTCAGCCCAGGTCATGCTTGCCTCCGTCCCGCAGGGAAAGCTGGAGAAATCCCTGGAGCATCTGCGGAAGCAGATGGAGGACGCGCTGCTGTTCCAGGCACAGGCTGAGGAGACCTGCGCCCTGTGGCAGGCAGGTGGCCGGGGCCCAAGGTCGGGAAGGGCGCGGCGGCCCAGAGCCCCGCCTCGGGGGGGACCCTGCTCTGGCCCTGGGGGAAGGGTGGGGCCGGGGGTGCCCAGGCCTCAGCTGTCACCTCCCCCTGCAGAAGATGGTGGAGAGCCAGAGGCAGAACGTGCTGGCAGAGTTTGAGCGGCTACGCCGGCTGCTGGCAGAGGAGGAGCAGCGCCTGCTGCAGCGTCTGGAGGAGGAGGAGCTAGAGGTGCTCCCACCCCTGCGGGACAGCGCCACCCGCCTAGGGCAGCAGAGCGCGCAGCTGGCCGAGCTCATCGCAGAGCTGGAGGGGCGCTGCCAGCTGCCGGCGCTGGGGCTGCTGCAGGTGAGCTACCCTCCCTGGAGGGGGGCGGTAGTTCGGGCAAGTGTGCCCAGCCAGGTGTGTAGGGGCACTTGGGGAGCTACGCAGAGTGGCTGCCGTGCCGTCCTGGAGCGTGGTTGCGCTGTGGCAGGGCTATGGGGGGGGGTCCATGGGGCACGTCCAGGGTCCGTGGGGCCACCAGGTTGGCTGCAGAGGGCCGGGTCCACTGTATGGGGAGGAAAGGCCACCAGACGTCCCACAGGAGTCCCGCGTCAGCCCCTAGTCGCCCGACAATCTGCAGGACTCCTGGCCCCTGGGCTGGCGAGAGGCCGCTGTGTGCACAGCCCAGGGCACTGCCTCAGAGGGTGAGCTGTCCCTCAGGGGCCAGGCAGAGGTCCTGGCTGCCCTCTAGGGGTATGAACTCGCCCCTCCTGCCACTGCTCAGACGCCAGGCGGTTTCAAGTGTGGGAAACAGGAAGTACGGCAGGGGAGTGTCTGACGAGGACTGAGATAGGTCACAGAAGCAGTGGCTGTGGTCAGTGAAGTGGGATCTGGGCAGCCAGCCAGGGGTATTGGGGGAAGGCAGAGGAAGTGGGGGTTCTGGAAGGAGGCGAGGTGGGCCCCAGGAGTGAGATGACAGCCCTAGGCCTGTATGAAAGGTCGTCAGGGGTCTCCGCTGACATGTCTCAGTGCATGGGTGGTCTCAGCCGGCCTGCCACACTCCTGCATCTCACACTACAAGTGGCCACCTGCGCCCCCACCTGCCCACCGTGCTCCCGCCCTTACCTGCTCACACCTTCCAGCTCTGGGTCTTGGCCTGGGTGACCAGCTGCTGGGAGGAACCCCCCTGCCCAAGCACGGGGTGGGGGTGGGGTCTGCGGTGGGACCTGCAGCACCTGTTCATTGGAACCTCAGTGCCAGGCTGGGGCCAGGCCAGGTGCCCGCACTTGGGTTGGGGGGGTGGGTGCCCTCGCAGGTTCAGGGGTACCCTTGTGGACAGAGGAAGTGAGGGTCCGGTGACTTCCAGGAGCCCACGCCTCCAGGTCCCAGCCTCCCCGCCGGGCTTGCCCGTAGCCATCCTGTATCGGTGTAGAGCCGTTTCCTCCAGGGACATGTGTGTCTGAGGGCCAGGTGGTCTGCATGGATGCCAATCCCTTCCTTAAGATCACAACCCCCACATGACCCTTGGGGCAGGGAGGGCCTGGTACAGTGTGTTCACCCACGCTGTTCCTGAGTGGGTTGGGCCTTGTGGCGACCAGGATGACCCCCTTGGCTTCCCGGGGCTGCGAGGTGGGCTACCCACCCAGCAGAACTAGCAAGGGACAGGTTGTTTCTGCTTTGCCCGCTGCACACACCAAGCTTCTTGTGCCCTGGGCCCTTTGCACATGTCACTTCCAGGCTTGCACAGTATCTTGAGAATCCCGCAGTCTCCCTTTCCCTTTCAGGCCTCTGTGCCTTGTCGGACCACCACTCCCACATCAGGGGAAAGCTGGTGAGGCACCGTGTGCATCTGGGGTCTGGCCTGATAGCTGGTGCGTAGTTAGACTCGCTGTGGGTACACTGATGTGATTGGTGAGGTGAGCCAGGTCCCTGCCGTTCTCAAAAGACCAAAGACTTCCCTCAGCATCCATTGTCGAGTGTCCCCATCAGCTCCAGCTGTGGAACGAACACCATAGGCTTAGGCTGGGAGGTCTGCATAACACAAGCTGGTTGTCTCCTGGCCCCAGAGCCAGGCCTGGGCAGGGCTGCCTCCTCCCGAGGCCTCTCTCCCTGGTGAGTCCCTGCGTCCCTGCCCATGTCCTCACACGGTCACCCGCATGTGCGTGTTGGAGCCCTAGACCCCTGTTCTCATAAGAACTCGGGTCATGTGGGATCAGGGCCACTCTAGTGAACTTGTGTACCTCAGCCACCTCTGTAAAGACCCCATCTCCAAACACAGCCCACTTCCTGGGGATCAGGCTCCAAGATCTGCAGCCCAGGGACACAGCCCATGGTGCTGTGAAGTGCAAGTATGTGCCCTTACAGGAACACGGAGCATCCAAGGGACAAGTGTCTCCTGGGAGGCGGGCATACACCGTCAGAAGCCTTGGGAATACAGGCTGTAGGTGCAGGCGCCCCCCGCCCCCCTACATACATGGTTCCCTGGATGTACCGCAGACCTGTCTCACCACCAGGGGGCCTGGGGGCTCTGAGTGCATAAGCCAGTAGGCAACACCACACGTCCTCCAAGCATGTGCAGGGAGTGAGGCCAGGTCCGCAGGGCTGGCTGTGCCCACAGTGTCTCCAGGGTCCCTGTGTCTGAGCTGCACAGGAGGGATCGCCCACCCCTTCCCCATGCTTTCTGATCATGTGTGTGTCTGACTGGGCAGAGCAAAGTTTGGGGGCCACTGGTGACTGGGGCACAGGGAGGGTCAGGGGATGGGCGCTGATGCCGCGTGTGTCTCTCCACAGGATATCAGGGACACCCTGCGCAGGTAGGAGCCCCAGCCCCTCCCCAGGGAAGGTGGGCGGGGTACAGGGTGGGCTATGGGGGGTGACGCCTGCACTGCCCCTGCAGGGTACAGGACGTGAAGCTGCAGCTGCCTGAGGTGGTGCCCATGGAGATGAAGACGGTGTGCAGGGTCCCGGGGCTGGTGGAGGCACTGCGCAGGTTCCGAGGTGGGTGCACTCTGGTCTCGGGCACCTGCTGGCACGCAGCGGGGGGTGGTGGGTCTGCAGTGGGAGCGGACCCTGGGGGTCCAGGCTGTCGGGCACCAGCCAGGGCTCTTGGTGGACATGGGTGGGAACAGCAGAGGTGAGACCACACCCCCACGGGCCCCAGGCATAGGGAGTACACCTGGCTCCAGGAGTGGAAACATGTAGGAAGCACCTGCGGTTTCCTCAGTCCTCCAAAGGAGGCTGCTTTGCAGCAGAACAGGGACTGCTTTTTAGAACATTCTGAGGTGCAGGGACAAGCTGTGAGGTGATGTTTTCCAAGTAGGAGCAGCGTAGGGCACAGTAGGCTCACAGGCAAGTGCTTCAGCCCACCGCCGGGGGGGGGGGGGTGCCCTGACCACGGGGGGCATGGCAGGCCTGCCAGCTCACAGGGTGACCTTGTTTCTCTACAGGGGACGTGACCCTGGATCCCGACACCGCCAACCCTGAGCTGGTGCTGTCGGAGGATAGGAGGAGCGTGCGCCGGGGGGACCTGCGGCAGGCCCTGCCCGACAGCCCCGAGCGATTTGACCCCGGGCCCTGCGTACTGGGCCGGGAGCCCCTCACATCGGGCCGCCACTACTGGGAGGTGGAGGTGGGTGAGCGGGCCAGCTGGGCACTGGGTGTCTGCAGGGAGGACGCCAACCGCAAGGAGAAGGGCGAGCTGTTCGCGGGCAACGGCTTCTGGATCCTGGTGTTCCTGGGCAGCTACTACAACTCTTCGGAGCGGGCCTTCGCCCCCCTGCGGGACCCGCCACAGCGTGTGGGCATCTTCCTGGACTATGAGGCCGGACACCTGTCCTTCTACAGTGCCTCCGACGGGTCACTCTTGTATGCCTTCCCTGAGACCCCCTTCTCAGGGACCCTGCGGGCTCTCTTCTCACCTCTGTCCAGCAGCCCCACCCCCATGACCATCTGTAGGCTGAAAGGCGGGCCTGGGGATGCACTAGCCCCCCAGTGAGGGGCCTTCCAGCTGTTTGTGCACCTGGGCAGGTAGTGCTGTCTTCTGAGCAAAGGCAACACTCCCAGCCCCTGGCAGACGTAACACATGTGCTAACAAAACTGACTGCTCACTGCTGGGAGCATGTGCCCGCACATGCGGGTTGTGCTTCATCCTATGTCCAGCCATGGGGCGCAGAGACGCTCCCACTCGCCAGTGCCAGGCCTTGGGCTTGGGGCCCGGCGCCTCCAGAAAGCCATGCTCAGGAGGCTGCTCCAAGGCCACTCGCCTGTGTCTACACCTGTCCAGGGGGCAGGGTGTGCTTGCCCTGGAGTAGCCAGGTCCCCTGTGATAGAAAAGGCCTGAGAAGCCAGCAGCAGAGGTTGTGGGGCTCAGAGGCCAGGACCCGCTGGGCATAGACTCTCTTCTGGAAAAGGCTCCTCCCTGGCTCCAGGTGCAGATGTTCAGATGCGACAGGTGTGCAGGCCGGCCGGTGTCTGTCCTGGAGCCACGCTCAGAACCCCTTGCCAGAGTACCCTGCCCTTCCCCTTGTGGTTTTCTCCGTGCTGGCCTGGGTGCCTCCTGACCCTGGTCCCCCAGCGCTTCCTGCCCTGCCTGGGGGAGGGGGAGGCCTTAAAGGGCCCCCTCCCCCCTCGCTGCCACAGTCTGGAATCGTCTTTGCTTTGTTCCGACTTATTGGCACCTTTCTGGAAGGTGTGCTGCAGCTCATTTGTGGCCCCAGATTTTATTTATTGTAAGGACTGTTCTCAGTAAATAAACTAAGTGTTGTCTGTAATCCACTGTCAGCTGAATGCACCTGTTCACCCTTTGCACACGTCCTACATGCTTGGCTTCAGGGGCCCAAGGGTGCTGTCTGGTGACGGTGGCCAGGCCCAGCAATGGGCCGCTCTGTGGAGCTGCTGCCTGGGGAGGGGTGGGTGATGGCCTGCAGGGCATGTCCTGCTAGCTGCAGGTGCACTCCACCAGTTCTTTCAGCCCTCAGTTGGTGAAAGCCCCAGGGGCAGACACAGCAAGGATGGAGGGAGCCAGGGCGTGTGGGGTGTGGTCAGCTAATCTAGAGACTTCCAGGCATCAGCCTGCATGCAGCCTGTCACTTCTGGTGCCCGGAAGCCTTGCTCTCTGTTGGCTCCATAGTCCCGAGGGGACATGGGAGAGGGAGCAGGTAGGAAAGTAAAGCAGACATTCTCTGCTCATGGGGTGTGATAGGCGGAGTGAAGAAAATAGAAGCTGAGCGTCCGGGCTAACCTCGTGGCACCAGTTGGCGAGTTCAGTAAAAAAAAAAAATTAAAACCTAAAGCCATCTGTGGGGGTGCTGGCCGGTGGTCAGTCCCTGCCATCCCTCCTGCCATCCTGCACCTCCCCTGGTCAGGTAAGTACCCACGAGATGGACTCAATAGACAAAGCGACCATCTTCACTCGGTTCACCGCCCATCATGAGACACCTGCTGCCTCTGACCCAGCGTCAGGTCTGCGGGGGGGGGGAGGGGGGGGCGGTGCCCATTCACCTCCAGGCGTCGAAGGAGCACTGCCTGGATTTTTAAGTCTTCCGCTGAGACCTGCGTGTACCCCAACTTCACCTGCTGCACACGGAGAGTTGGGTGGTTTGGGTAAACTCTGGTGCACTCCCTCCCCCACCCCGCGCCTTCAGCTGCACCTGCCAGCGCCACAGCACCACCCCCCCCCGAGGTTACACCACCCCAGAGTCATTCTGGGGGCCCCAGGGGCGCCTGGAGCTGGAGGGTCTGGGTAGAGGACCCCTCAGTCCCACCTCCACTGTGTGCAACCCCCAGTCACCCCCACATTCCATCCCACACACTCATCCCTATGCACCCCACCCCCATCCCCAAGACCCCCTGAGCCTCCTCCTGCCCTGCCCGCATCCCCCTGGGACCCCCGCCATAAGTACCCCACACCCTACTCCCCATGCCCCTGCCCACCTGGGTCCTCTGCTTGCACCCCTGCACCAGCCCTGCTCCAAGCAGTCCAAAACCCCTCCCGAGGACCTTAGTACCCCACCTCACCTTCACATCTAGGATCCAGCTGTTTTCAGTTAGCCTTTCAAGGATTTTTACTAAATCCACGATCTTACAATCCGGGTGAGGGGCGTCCCAGCCAGGTGTCCTGGGGTTGCCTGATGCGGTTTTCGGGGAGGCAAGACCCTGGTGCTCCGTGCTGCTGGTCGGGTTCCCCGCCCAGCTCAATTCTCCAACAGCTCACTCAGGACTGTGCTATGGCCTCTGGTTTTCTGGGATTTTCCAGAGAAGCCTTCGGATCCCAGGCTCAGCTCTTCCAATTTCCATTACCATTTCTGTGCCTTTGCTCCTTGCCATCCGTTCAGTCTCCCATTTGGTAAGTAACGTTCGATCACATTTGTCTTTCTCCTCTTCCTTTTGCATTCTGGTTATTTATTTATTTATTTATTTATTTATTTATTTATTTATTGTTGGAGTTCAATTTGGCAACATATACCATAATGCCCAGTATTCATCCCATCAAGTGCCCCACTCAGTGCCCGTCACCCAGTCACCCCCACCCCCCCCCAACTCCCTTTCTACCACCCCTAGTTCGTTTCCCAGAGTTAGGAGTCTCTCATGTTCTGTCTCCCTTTCTGATATTTCCCACTCATTTTTTCTCCTTTCCCCTCTATTCCCTTTCACTATTATTTATATTCCCCAAATGAATGAGACCATATAATGTTTGTCCTTCTCTGATTAACTTATTTCACTCCCCATAATACCCTCCAGTTCCATCCATGTCAAAGCAAATGGTGGGTATTTGTCATTTCTAATGGCTGAGTAATATTCCATTGTATACATAAACCACATCTTCTTTATCCATTCATCTTTCAATGGACACCGAGGCTCCTTCCACAGTTTGGCTATTGTGGCCATTGCTGCTAGAAACATCGGGGTGCAGGTGTCCCGGCGTTTCATTGCATTTGAATCTTTGGGGTAAATCCCCAGCAGTGCAATTGCTGGGTCGTAGGGCAGGTCTATTTTTCACTCTTTGAGGAACCTCCACACAGTTTTCCAGAGTGGCTGCACCATTTCACATTCCCACCAACAGTGTAAGAGGGTTCCCTTTTCTCTGCATCCTCTCCAAATTTGTGGTTTCCTGCCATGTTAATTTTCCCCATTCTCACTGGTGTGAGGTGGGATCTCATTGTGGTTTTGATTTGTATTTCCCTGATGGCAAGTGATGCAGAGCATTTTCTCATGTGCGCATTGGCCATGTCTATGTCTTCCTCTGTGAGATTTCTGTTCATGTCTTTTGCCCATTTCATGATTGGATTGTTTGTTTCTTTGGTGTTGAGTTTAATAAGTTCTTTATAGATCTTGGAAACTAGCCCTTTATCTCATATGTCATTTGCAAATATTTTCTCCCATTCTGTAGGTTGTCTTTGAGTTTTGTTGACTGTATCCTTTGCTGTTCAAAAGCTGCTTATCTTGATGAAGTCCCAATAGTTCATTTTTGCTTTTGTTTCTTTTGCCTTCGTGGATGTATCTTGCAAGAAATTACTCTGGCCAAGTTCAAAAAGGGTGTTGCCTGTGTTCTCCTCTAGGATTTTGATGGAATCTTGTCTCACATTTAGATCTTTCATCCATTTTGAGTTTATCTTTGTGTATGGTGAAAGAGAGTGGTCTAGTTTCATTCTTCTGCATGTGGATGTCCAATTTTCCCAGCATCATTTATTGAAGAGACTGTGTTTCTTCCAATGGATAGTCTTTCCTCCTTTATCGAATATTAGTTGACCATAAAGTTCAGGGTCCACTTCTGGGTTCTCTATTCTGTTCCATTGATCTATGTGTCTGTTTTTGTGCCAATACCACACAGTCTTGATGACCACAGCTTTGTAGTACAATCTGAAATCTGGCATTGTCATGCCCCCAGATATGGTTTTCTTTTTTCTTCTTTTATTTTTTTTAAGATTTTATTTATTTTTTCATGAGAGACAGAGAGAGAGAGATAGAGGGGGGGCAGAGACACAGGCAGAGGGAGAAGCAGGCCCCATGCAAGGACCCCGATGTGGGACACTATCTGGGGATGCCAGCATCACGCCCTGGGCCAAAGGTAGGCGCTAAACCAGTGAGCCACCCAGGGATCCCCTGGTTTTCTTTTTTAATATTCCTCTGGCTATTCAGGGTCCATTCTGATTCCACACAAATCTTAAGATGATTTGTTCCAACTGTCTGAAGAGAGCCCATGGTATTTTGATAGAGATTGCATTAAACGTGTAAATTGCCCTGGGTAACATTGACATTTTCACAATATTAATTCTGCCAATCCATGAGCATGGAATATTTTTCCATCTCTTTGTGTCTTCCTCAATGTCTTTCAGAAGTGTTCTGTAGTTATTAGGGTATAGATCCTTTACGTTTTGGTTAGGTTTATTCCTAGGTATCTTATGCTTTTGGGTGCAATTGTAAATGGGATTGACTCCTTAATTTCTCTTTCTTTGGTCTCATTGTTAGTGTCTAGAAATGCCACTGACTGCTGGGCATTGATTTTGTATCCTGCCACACTGCCAAATTGCTGTATGAGTTCTAGCAATCTTGGGGTGGAGTCTTTTGGGTTTTCTATGTAGAGTATTATGTCATCAGTGAAGAGGGAGAGTTTGACTTCTTCTTTGCCAATTCTAATGCCTTCAATGTCTTTTTGATGTCTGATTGCTGAGGCTAGGACTTCCAGTACTATGTTGAATAGCAGTGGTGAGAGTGGACATCCCTGTCTTGTTCCTGATCTTAGGGGAAAGGCTCCCAGTGCTTCTCCATTGAGAATGATATTTGCTGTGGGCTTTTCATAGATGGCTTTTAAGATGTTGAGGAATGTTCCCTCTATCCCTATACTCTGAAGAGTTTTGATCAGGAATGGATGCTGTATTTTGTCAAATGCTTTCTCTGCATCTAATGAGAAGATAATATGGTTCTTAGTTTTTCTCTTGCTGATATGATGAATCACACTGATTCTTTTATGAGTGTTGAACCAGCCTTGTGTCCCGGGAATAAATCCTTCTTGGTCATTGTGAATAATTTTCTTAATGTATTGTTGGATCCTATTGACTAGTATCTTGTTGAGAATTTTTACATCCATGTTCATCAGGGATATTGGTCTATAATTCTCCTTTTTGGTGGGGTCTTTGTCTGGTTTTGGAATTAAGGTGATGCTGGCCTCATAGAACAAATTTGGAAGTGCTCCATCTCTTTCTATCTTTCCAAACAGCTTTAGTAGAATAGGTATGGTTTCTTCTTTAAACGTTTGATAGAATTCCCCTGGGAAGCCATCTGGCCCTGGACTCTTGTGTCTCGGGAGGTTTTTGATGACTGCTTCAATATCCTCCCTGGTTATTGGCCTGTTCAGGTTTTCTATTTCTTCCTGTTCCAGTTTTGGTAGTTTGTGGCTTTCCAGAAATGCGTCCATTTCTTCTAGATTGCCTAATTTATTGGCGTATAGCTGTTCATAATGTTTTTAAAATCGTTTGTATTTCCTTGGTGTTGGTAGTGATCTCTCCTTTCTCATTCATGATTTTATTAATTTGAGTCTTCTCTCTCTTCTTGTTAATAAGGCTGGCTAATGGTTTATCCATCTTATTAATTCTTTCAAAGAACCAACTTCTGGTTTTGTTGATCTGTTCCACAGTTCTTCTGGTCTTGATTTCGTTGAGTTCTGATCGAATCTTTATTAACTCTCTTCTTCTGCTGGGTGTAGGATCTATTTGCTGTTTTTTCTCTAGCTCCTTTATGTGTAAGGTTAACTTTTATATTTGAGTTCTTTCCAGTTTTTGAATGGATGCTTGTATTGCGATGTATTTCCCCCTCAGGACTGCTTTAGCTGTATCCCAAAGATTTTGAATGGTTGTATCTTTATTCTCATTAGTTTCCATGAATCTTTTTAATTATTCCTTAATTTCCTGGTTGACCCTTTCATCTTTTAGCAGGATGGTCTTTAACTTCCACGTATTTGAAATCCTTCCATACTTCTTGTGATTTAGTTCTAATTTCAAAGCATTATGGTCCGAAAATATGCAGGGGATGATCTCAATCTTTTGGTATCAGTTAAGACCTGATTTGTGACCCAGTATGTGGTCTATTCTGGAGAAAGTTCCATGTGCACTCGAGAAGAATGTGTATTCAGTTGCGCTTTGATGTAAAGTCTTGTAAATATCTGTGAAATCCATCTGGTCCAGTGTATCATTTAAAGCTCTTGTTTCTTTGGAGATGTTGTGCTTTGAATATCTATCAATTGCATAAAGTGCCATGTTCATGTCTCCCAATATAAGCATATTATTATCTATGTATGTCTTAACTTTGGTTATTAATTGATTGATATACTTGGCAGCTCCCACATTCGGGGCATATATATTGAGGATTGTTAAGTCCTCTTGTTGGATAGATCCTTTAAGTATGAGAGAGTGTCCCTCTTCATCTCTTACTACAATCTTTGGGATAAATTTTAATTTATCTGATATGAGGATGGCTACCTCTGCTTTCTTTTGAGGACAATTTGAATGGTAAATGGTTCTCCAACCTTTTATTTTCAGGCTGGAGGTGTCCTTAGGTCTAAAATGTGTCTCTTGTAGACGGAAAATAGATGGGTTTTGTTTTTTTTTATCCAGTCTGAAACCCTGTGCATTCTGATGGGATCATTAAGCCCATTCACGTTCAGAGCTACTATTGAAAGATATGAATTTAGTGTCATGATAATACCTATTTAGTCCCTGTTTTTTTGGATTGTTTCCTTGGGCTTCTTCTTTCTTTAAGAGAGTTCCCCCTTAGTGGTGGAAGGGGAGGTGGGCAGGGGTTGGGGGTGACTGGGTGACAGGCACTGAGGTGGGCGCTTGACAGGATGAGCACTGGGTGTTATTCTATACGTTGACAAATTGAACACCACTAAAAAATAAATTTATTTTAAAAAAAGAGTCCCCCTTAATATTTCTTGCAGAGCTGGTTTGGTGGTCACATATTCTTTCAGTTTCTGCCTATCTTGGAAGCTCTTTATCTCTCCTTCTATTCTGACTCTCCTTCTATTCTGACTATTCTATTCTGGCTAATGGTTTATCCATCTTATTAATTCTTTCAAAGAACCAGCTTCTGGTTTTGTTGATCTGTCAGCCATGAATCTGCCAGCCCTTTCTGGCCTGCCAGCCCTTTCTGGCCTGCCAGGTCCCTGTGGAGAGGTCTGCTGTTAATCTAATACTCCTCCCCATAAAGGTTAGGGATCTCTTGTCTCTTGCTGCCTTAAGGATCTTCTCTTTATCTTTGTAATTTGCAAGTTTCACTATGAAATGTCGGAGTGTTAAACAGTTTTTATTGATTTTAGGGGGGGGATCTCTTTATCTCCTTAATCTGAATGCCTGTTTCCCTTCCCAAGTTGGGAAGTTCTCAGCTGTGATTTATTCAAATACACTTTCTCGTCCTCTGTCCCTTTCGGCGCCCTCTGGAACCCCAATTAAACATAGATTTTTCCTTCTGACACTGTCATTTATTTCCCCTAACCTTTCCTCATGATCTTTTAGTTTGCTTTCTCTTTTTCCTCAGCTTCCTTTCTTGCCATCAACTTGTCTTCTATGTCACTCACTTGTTCTTCTACCTCATTAACCCTTGTCATTAGGACCTCCAGTTTGGATTGCGTCTCATTCAATTGATTTTTAATTTTGGCCTGATTAGATCTAAATTCTGCAGTCATGGAGTTCTTGAATCCTTTATGTTTTGTTTTGTTTTTGTTTTTGTTTTTAGAGCCACAAGTAGCTTTATAATTGTGCTCCTGAATTGGCTTTCTTTTTTTAATTAATTAATTTATTTATTCATGATAGAGAGAGAGAGAGAGAGAGAGAGAGGCAGAGGGAGAAGCAGGCTCCATGCCAGGATCCCGACGTGGGACTCCATCACAGGACTTCAGGATTGTGCCCCGGGTCAAAGGCAGGCACCAAACTGCTAAGCCACCCAGGGATCCCCCGGAATTGGCTTTCTCACATGGAATTGTAATCTATATTCTGTAACTCTGTGGGAGCGAGTACTGTTTTTGATTCTTTCTTTTGTGGTGAGTTCTTTCTTGTCATTTTGCTCAGTGCAGAGTAGTTAAAAACAAGTTGTACTGGAAAAAGAAGAAAAATAGAGGGAAAAAGCGGGGGTGGGGGAACAAACAAAACAAAAAACAAGGAGGGGTATCCTTTGATTGTATATACTGTAAATCCCTCGACTTCCCCTGGAACTTTCCAGTGCTGCTTGGTCAAGAACTTGCTCTTCCCCTGTCCTTCCAGCTGGTTCTCTGGGGGCGGGGCCTGCTGTGCTGATTCTCAGGTGTGTGTACCTGGTGTGTGTGTACCTGGTGTGTGTGCCCAGCCCCCATCTAGGTGTATGGCTCAGTGGGAGCTGTTTGTCCTGTGAGGCCCCAGCTCCCTGGCAGCCCTGCCTAATCCCAGGTACAAGGTGACACCAGGAGGAACAACAGTGGCGGCACCCAGCTCTCCCAACTCTGGAGTCAGCTCCCGCAGTAACTACTACAGCTCCCAGCCCACAGAGGCCTGGATGCTCTGGGGGCGGGGGGCTCTGCACAGCTCGGGCCTCCCGGCGGCAGGAGTGTCCTTGCTGCCCTGTGTCCTCCTGGCCTCTGCCTGTCCCAGGGGGAGCACCAGATCCTGGGCTATGTCCCCAGCGCCCTGGGCTCCCGGGCCTGCGCCACTAGAATCGGGCTCCTGGAGCCACACAGCCCTCTCTGCATGGAGCTGCCACCAGAGCCGCTGCCCTGGCTGCTCCTGGGGCCCCGCGAGGTGCACCTTGCAGCCCCTTAGGGAGCTCGGCCCACAGTGTGTGGCGGGCTCTCCCCGGGTTGCAGTTCCTCTGTTAGTGCCCCTGGGAGCCTGAGGGCATCCCTGCCCCTCCTGGGATCCTGCCTGAGCTCCCTGTGAGCACCTTTTCATCTGGGAAGATTGGTAAAGCTCCTGCTTCCTCGGGACTGGGCTTTCCTGTCCTGGGGGCACTCGCTGCCCGGCCTTAGCCCGGCTCCTCATGGGGGCCCCTCCCCCTTGGATGCTTTTTTATTTCTTTTTTTTTTTTTTCCATCTTCCTGCCTTGATAGAAGCGCTAACTCTTCTCACTGTAGCATTCCAGTTGTTCTCTCTTTAATTCTCAGGTCAAATTCGTAGCTTTTCAGGATGATTTGAAAATTATCTAAGTAAGTTGGTGGGGACAGGTGACTTGGGGACCCTACTCTTCCACCATCTTGCCCCACCTCCAAATCCATTGTCTTGAAGCATTTCCCATGTGTTTTATTCTAGGAGTTATACAGTTTAGAAATTTCATCCATTTGAGTTGTTTTCTGTATATGGTATAAAGTAAGAGTCCGACTTCTTTCTTTTACATGTGGATATCCAGTTTTCCCAGGACCATTTAATGAAGAGAAAATACTTTCCCATTGACACCCTTATCAAGGATTGTTTGGCCACATATCCAAGAGCTTATTTCTGGGCTTTCTACCCTGTGCCTTTGGTCTATGTCTGTCTTTATGCCAACACTTCATGGCTTTGATTACTGTAGCTTTGCAGTATGTTTTGAAATCAGGAGGTTTGAGGCCATCAGCTTTTCTTTCTCAAGATTGCATGGCTATTTGGGGTCCTTTGGGCTTCTGCATGAATTTTAGGATTTTTTTTTTCTCCTTCTGCAATATCCTTGAATCTGGGGATCTCTTTGGGTAGAATGGGCATTTTAACAATATTAATTCTTCCAATCTATGATCATGGGATATCTTTCCATTTATTTTAGGGTTTTCTTTAATTACTTTCAGCAACATTTTGCAGTTTTTATAGTACACAAGTCTTTCACTTACCTGGATAAGTTTATTCATAAATATTTTGTTCTTTTTAATGCTATTTAAAATGTTCATATTTTGAACTATCTTCGCACTGCAGGTATAAATCCAATTTAGTGTGTTGTTGAATTTAGTTTCCTCTTATTTTGTTGAGGATTTCTGCATCAACGTTCATAAAGGATATTGGCTGCTAGTTTTCCTTTCTTGTCATGTTCTTGTCTGGCCTTGGTAATAGGGTCATGCTGCTTCATAAAATGAGTTTAGGAGGATTCTTTCCTCTTTAATTTTTTGGAATATTTTGAGAAAGTTTGGGTTAATTTTTCTTTAAATGTTTGATGAAATATGGGCAGCCCAGGTGAATCAGCAGTTTAGCGGCGCCTTCAGCCCAGTGCGTGATCCTGAAGACCAGTCCTGTGAATAAATAAATAAAATCTTTTTTAAAAAGTTTGATGAAATCCTCCATTGAAACCACCTGGTTCTGGGATCCCTGGGTGGCGCAGCGGTTTAGCGCCTGTCTTTGGCCCAGGGCGCGATCCTGGAGACCTGGGATCGAATCCCACATCAGGCTCCCGGTGCATGGAGCCTGCTTCTCCCTCTGCCTGTGTCTCTGCCTCTCTCTCTGTGTGTGTGTGACTATCATAAATAAAAAAATAAAAATTAAAAAAAAAGAAACCATCTGGTTCAAGTTTTTCTTTGTTGGGATGGTTTTGATTCCTGGTTAAATATCTTTGAGTTATAGATCTGCTCAGAATTTTTATTTCTTTATGATTCAGTCTTGCTAGGTTTTATGGCTGTAGGAATTTACACATTTCTTCTGCATTATCCAATTTATTTTGGTATTCATTGTTCACAATAGGCTCTTCTGATCCTTTTTATTTTTTTTAAGTTTCTTGAAATTATTTATTCATGAGAGACACACAGAGAGAGAGAGACAGAAACACACAAGCAGAGGGAGAAGCAGGCTCCATGCAGGAAGTCTGACATGGGACTTGATCCCTGGACTCCAGGATCACACCCTGAGCCAAAGGCAGACGCCCAACCCGCTGAGCCACCCAGGCGTCGCTGATCCTTTTTATTCCTGTGGCATCAATTGTAATGTTTATCCGTTTCATTTTTGTTTTTTGAATCTTCTCCTTTTTTCTCAGTTATTCTAGCTACAAGTTTGTCAAGTTTGTTGATCTTTTCATAAAATTAGCTCTTAGTTTCAATACTTTTTCTATGGTTTTCTATTCTGTTTCATTAATTTTTTCTCTAAATGTTACCTTTCTTCTGGTAACTTTGAGTTAGTTCATTATTTTTTTTCTCTAGTTCCTTAAGCTGTAAAGTTAGGTTATTGATTTAAGATCTTCCTTTCTTCCTTTCTCTCTCTCTCTCTCTCTTTCTTTATTTCTTCTGTAGATATGTACCACTATAAACCTCCTTCTTAGCACTGCTTGTGCTATATTCCCAGTGTTCATCATCCCAGGATCCTGGGATCGAGCCCTGCATCAGGCTCTCTGGTAAGTGGAGAGTCTGCTTCTCCCTCTCCCTCTGTGTACTATCTCTCTCAAATAAAATCTTTTTTTTTAAAGAGTGTTTGTGTAATTTTTACTTATATATGGGTTGTTTTGTTTTGTTTTGTTTTGCTGTTGATCTCTAGTTTCATTCCACTGTGGTCAGAAAAGTGAGTTGGTATGACTCAGTCTTTTTAAATTTGTTAAGACTTGTTTTGTGGCCCAACATGTGATCTATCCTGGAGAATGTTCTTTGTGCACTTGAGAAGCAGGTACTACACTGCTTCTTTTGGGTAGAATGTTCTGTATATTTCTCTTAGGAACAGTTTAATCAGTAGTGTTATTCATGTACTCTGTTTCCTTACAGATGTTCAGTCTGGTTGTTTGGTCTGTTGCTGAAAATGAGATGTTGAAATTTCCTACTGTAATTGGATTACTATATCTCCCTTCAGATCTGTCAGTGTCTGCCTCACATATGTGGGTGCTCTCCTGTGGAGATGGAGAGTGGAGCCACCCCAGGCTAACATGCCACAGGCACTCCCTCCTTGTCAAGGTTCAGAATACTCTTTTGAATAAATGCTTTCAATTTTTTTTATGCTTTTGGTCAATTTCCAGTCTTTATATACTTGTTTTGACAACTTTGTCCCATTTTGCTGTTAGATTTCAGGAAGAGGGTTTGCTGAATTCCTCAGTCAGCCATTTTTAAAGGGTTGTGCAGTCTCCCCACTCCCCCCCTTATTCATACATGGAAAGGGGCACTAGAAGGTAGATTTCATGGACCTGGGAAGAGAAATGTGTCCTACAGCATAACTTGTGCTGGAACCCTTCCCCTTTCAACACACAGCCCTCCCAGGATCCATTCAGGAATCAGGATGATGTGTCACAGACATTGGAGCCATCAGCTCAATGCCCTTGCCTCAGGGTCTCCATTGCACCCTCTGGCCAAGTCCCTAGCACTTCTAGACACCTGCAACATGATTCTAAACTTCTTGTGATGGGACGGAAAATAATGAGCATTGGAGACAGTTACTTTCTCAATATTTCCTGTCTCATTTGGCATAAAGTGAATTTTACTCAAATTTTATCTATGGATGGTCCTGTATGATTCTCTAAACTAATTTTAAAAGATATTTTTGCATAAGCATCCTGGATTAGTAATTGCCTATATAAGAAGTAGGTATAACCAAAGTACTATGAGACAGTCAGCTTTTTTACTTCTAAATTAATATTATTTGAGATTCTCTAATTGTATGACTATAAAGACATAGCGAATAGCTCAAGATCTACAATAAGAACACTATGTATCTCATTTATAGGCTATTTAATTTTTAAAAATGTTATCATTAAAGGTGCCTGGCTGGCTGTCAGTGGAGCATGCAACTCTTGGTCTCAGGGTCATGAGTTCAAGCCTCATGTTGAGTGTAGAGATTATTTAAATATTAAGAAAAAATACTTCAGGGATCCCTGGGTGGCGCAGCGGTTTGGCGCCTGCCTTTGGCCCAGGGCGCGATCCTGGAGACCCGGGATCGAATCCCACGTCAGGCTCCCGGTGCATGGAGCCTGCTTCTCCCTCTGCCTGTGTCTCTGCCTCTGCCTCTCTCTCTCTCTCTCTCTCTCTCTCTCTCTCTCTCTCTGACTATAATAAATAAATTTAAAAAATTAAAAAAAAAGAAAAAATACTTCAAAATTTTTTGAAAAATAAATAAAATGCTATTATTAATAAGCTGGCCCAGTAAACTCCTTTAAAATCCTTGGTTTTAATTCTAAATTGTGATTGTCCAAAAAATAACCCATTTACTCTTCCAGCCAGCAACTCTCCATTGAGTATCTATTTTAGTCTGCTTGGGCCACCATAACAACAAACCATAGACCGGGGGATCTACACAGCAGACATTTATTTTTCATATTTTTATGGGTTGAGAAGTCTAAGATCAAGGTGCCAACTGATTTGGTTCCTGGCTTACAGACAGCCAGTTTCTTACTATGTCCTCACATGGTGGAGAGAGCTCTGGTCTCTTCCTCTTCTTATTAGGATACTAACCCCCTGGTGGAGGCTTTATACTCATCACCTCATCTAAACCTTTTGTTATCTGGAGATGTCTTAATTGCTCTCTCACTTCTTGGATGGGAGTGTCAGAGGGAGAAAAGAGAGAGAGTCTTTTTTTTTTCAGTCTTGATTTTTTATTTTTTATTTATTTTATTGGAGTTCAATTTGCCAACACATAGCATAACATGCAGTGCTCATCCTGCCAAATGCCCCCCTCATTGCCCGTCACCCAGTAACCCCAACCCCCCGCCCACCTCCCTTTCCACTACCCCTTGTTCGCTTCCCAGAGTTAGGTGTCTCTCATGCTTTGTCACCTTCACTGATATTTCCACTCATTTTCTCTCCTTTCCCCTTTATTCCCTTTCACTATTTTTTATATTTCCCAAACGAATGAGACCATATAATGCTATATGTTGGCAAATTGAACTCCAATTAAAAAAAAATAAAAAAAGAAAAGGGAAATTTGGACAGAAATACAGACACAGAGTCACAGGGAGAATGCCATGGGAAGGAGACAGGCATTGGGGCCTTGTGTCTATATGCCCGGGAACAGCAAAGACTGCTGGCAAGCAGCAGATGCTAGAAGGGAGGTGCAGAGCAGATTCTCCCTCAGAGCCTCAGGATGGAACCAACATGGCCAACACCTTGACTTTGGATTTCTAACATCCAGAATTGGGAGATAATAAATGTCTGTTGTTTTAAAAATAATAATAAATAAAATAAAATACAACACAAATATAGAAAACAAGATATAGTACATCAGATTTGATCTTTAGAAACAATCTGCCAACAAAAGACTCCTGATAAATGCAGGGACTCTGGGACCCAGTGAGTTCACCTGGCAGAGTTCAGCCTGGGAAGAGGGACATGGATCATGCCACATGACATTAGGAGAGGCAAGCCACTGTGTACGAAGCGCAGGAAGCGGAGTAACAAGGCAGAGCTCACAAGGAAAGCTGGGCTTGGGAAGCCGGGCTAGCCACCAGCAAGGACTGAGGGAAGCTGGGATCCTGGAGGAGCCATTGCCTCTGTGCAGCCCTGGTGAGTGTCTCTCAACATATCAAGCTGAAGCTGGGCCCACCCTGCAGAATCTGATCTAAACAGGCTTAGATGAGGATATGTCATCCCAGCACACAGCACAGAGGAGGTTACCAAAGAAATGCAGCCTCAGAAAAGTTGCTCAGTCTCACCTGGGTCCCTATGCACAGAGCCAGGGTTGGTGTGGACACGGCCAGCTGGGGCTGGGTGAGCATGGGACGGAGCGGAAGGGGTGGGCTCAGATGCAGACCATGAGGGCTAAGAGCAGAGGTGTGTTCACTGTGTGTCTGAACAAGAGTGGTCGGAGCTATAGGATTGTTGAGGGACTCTTGGCAGAATGCTCAGAGGTAGTCCCTGGGCACAGTGAACCTGCCCCAGAAGAGAATACTGGCAGG
The DNA here is from genome assembly GCF_018345385.1 of Vulpes lagopus. Taxonomy (NCBI): domain Eukaryota; kingdom Metazoa; phylum Chordata; class Mammalia; order Carnivora; family Canidae; genus Vulpes; species Vulpes lagopus. The sequence continues at coordinate 10,957,936 of NC_054836.1, read as the reverse complement.
ACTCCATTCCTAGCTGAAACTAGAATTAGAATCAGTCAAGGCAAAACAAGGCAGCCAGCACTTATGCAACGCCAGACCCACACATTCTTTCCAAATGAGATTTCCCTTGTGTCCAGAACATCTAGCAGGAGTGGGAGGCAGGGGGTGAGAGGCCTGGAGCGGGGTGAGGTTCCAGATTTTTCTGCAGCTTCTGCAGCCTCCCGGTTCAGGAGTCTGCCCCTGCTTCCCCTGTGGGTGGCCTGGCTGGTCACTCACCAGGCCCCTTTCTGCTTCACACAGAGGACTGATGTGGCCAGTCCTGGAGGCCACACTAGGTCAGCGAGGCAACTGTGGGGACCAGGCTGGTTGGGATCTGTGCACCTCCCAGCACCCAGGTGCCCCAGGAGAGGTGCCTTGGAGGCCGCGGTTGGGGCTAGGCTGGGGACCCGCAGGATCAGATCACCCTAGGTGAGGCTGCGCTGGCAACTCTGGTTCTTCCACTCTAGGGGCCAGATTCCTCGCTTCCACTCATTCCATGGGGAAGCGCAGTTCCGCTCCTTACCTCCCCAAGTCCCAGGTGAGGTGGCAGGACCCTGACTTCTTTCCTCAAACTAAACTGAACAAAGACACAGATTACACCTCATCTGGTTCTGCTTTTTATTGGCATGCTGTGCATATACAACAGGGGGTGAAGCCCAGCAGGGTGATCTCCTCGCCCCCCCCCCCAACTCCACCTGGCCCAGTGCTCAGTGCACCTGTGCCAGATTGTGCTTCTTATACAGCAGTGCCCGCCTCTTCTCTCGCTCACGCAGGAAAGCACGCAGGCGCACTGTGGGGAAGGTCACGGCAGCTGGCTGGGAGCCGGCAGGGCCCTCCTCGGTTAGCCACGGGCACTGCAAGCAGCTTGATGCACAAGGCCGGCCCCTAGATAGAAGATGAAGGTGTCTGCTGAGCCCTTGGAGCTGAGGTGGGGCGGGGAAGGGAGGCGGGAAGTGGGTAGGCAAGGTGGGGGAGCGGGCATTGGTGGACATGGGGCAAGGCGGAGGGGGTTGGCCCTGGCGGGTCCACCTTACCACGGGTGAGCACACAATGTGCTCCGGAGAAAAGCCACAGCGCCGCCAGACAGCCCTGCGTAGCAGCGGCTCAGATGGATCAGCCCCTTGCGCAGGCTTTTCTTCAGGTCGCGTGTCCCTTCACTGTTCACGGGGTACTCCGCACTCAGCCTGCACACAGGGTGTCAGGGCACCCAGGTCACTCTCAGGTGGATGGGGCCACAGGGAGCTCCGGGGTCACCCTCGATGGATAGGGAATCATAGGGAACTGAGATCACCCTCAAATGGATGGGGGACTCGAGGTCTGAGGCTACCCTCATTTGGAGGACACACAGGGGGCTCCCGGGACACCTCGATGTATCCCCAGTCTCCCGGCCCCTGCGCTTGGAGGACTTACATGATGAAGGCTGTGACGCCTATGGCCCAGATGTCGGTCTGCGGGAGGGCACTCTGGCCCTCCAGGAGCTCGGGAGCTGGGGGACAGCACAGGTGAGAGGCTGGCTGTTTGCAGGGCAGTGGGGGGGGGGGCAGGTCTGGGGGCGGGGCTTCCTCCTGCCCCCCTCCTTTTCCCCCTCTCAACACCCGGGTCAGGTTGGCATCTGCTCCCCGCGCACCCATGGTCTCCACGTAGTCCTTGAAGCCCTTGGACGGCAGGATCCTCTCCTGGGTGAGACTCTGAGCGTTGCCCAGGTCCACGACCTTGAGTAAGTTGTACTCGGTGACGATCATGTTCTCCGACCTGAGGTCCAGGTGTAGGATGCGCTGGGCGTGCAGGTACTGGGCCGCACTCAACATCTGCCACAGGTAGTCCTTCACCTCTGATTCTGAGTAGGAGACCCTGGAGTGGCAGGCACCGGGAGGGGGCTCAGCCCTGTCCACGCCGTGGAAGGTGTGCGGGGACACCAGCCCTTCTGGTGGGCTTGGGAGGAGTGCCCCCCGAGAGCTCCCTGGCTCTGGCGGGCGGTGGAGGCCGGGCAGCAGGTGGGCGGCGAGGTGAGAGGCAGTGCGCCTGTGTGTCAGGTGTCCCTCCACGCCCCGACGTGCTGAGCATCCCGCCCTGGGCCCTGCATCCAGGCAAGTCCTCACCTCTCCGCCAGGCAGGGGAGCAGCTCCGGTCCCAAGCACAACTCCAAGATAAGAACCAGGTGCCGGGGGCTGAGGTAGGCGGCCTGTAGCTGGGCCAGGTGCGGGTGGCGCAGGCTCTTGAGGGCTTCGTATTCCCGCAGCACGTCAGTCCTGTCCTCGAGGCGGTAGGGGATGATCTTGGCGGCCAGCGCGCGCCCGCTGGCCTTCTCCTGGCACTGCCGCACGACACTGAAGCGGCCCCTGGGCGAGCAAACACCGGACTGGCTGGTGAGGACCCCTGCGCCCTCCTTCCCAGGAGGGGCTGGAAAGCGGGGCAGCGGGAGGTGACTGGAGCCTTGGGGAGGGGGCTGAGGCTCTCGGAACCACACCGTGTGGGCATGAGAAGCAGGGAGAGAGGCTGAGGCTGGGATGGGAGCAGGGAAAGCGGGGAGGGGGGCAGGGGGGGCTGCAGCACCTTCGGATCTGTGTCTGGAAGGTGAAGGTCTGTGTGCTGGGGAGGGGCTGCATGGGCCACGGGATGCTGCTCTCTTCCTCCGAGGCTGTGGGAGAAGGAGCCAGTGAGTGGGAGGCACCCCTACAGCCCCAGCTTGCCCCACCTGGTCTCCTGTACCCCTTCCCAGGCCCTCTAGCAGGGGCCCCATCTGTGAAGCCCCACACTTTTTTCTCTCATTCCTCAGGACCTTTGGGGGCAGAGGCCTACCAGTGAGTGGGTGGGTCTGAGTGAAGGGGCAGGGCCAATGGATAGGACTACCGCCCCACGCCAGCAGGCTTGACAAGCACCTCACCCAGGTGGCTGGGTCCTCCCAGGAGGACCTGCTCTGAGGGGCTGCTGTAGGGTCCCATGCCCGCCTTGCTGACGCAGGCCGTCCGGAAAGTATACAGGCCCCCCGGGGAAAGCTTGCTGGTGAGGTAGCAGCAGTCAAAGATGTCAGAAGCCAGGGTGCTCCAGCTGCCGCCTGGGCCACAAGGAAGTGGGTGAGGGACAGTCCAGGGCCTCCCCACTCCAGAGTCGGGGGGTGCAGAGACCCTTCCCCAAGGGAATACAGAGGTGGCTGGGTTCTGCCCAAGAGGCAAGGCAGCGGGGGCTCCTACCTTCCAGACTGCACTGCACGATGTAGGTCACAGGTCCATAGGACTCCACGGGCTTCCAGACCAGCAGCACTGCATCAGCATACACCTCCCCAATGTCCGGGCGTGGAGAAGATGAGGGGCGCTCTGCAGGGCCCATGGGCAGCCGTCAGAGGTGGGCCCCCCACAGCTTCCCACCACAGCTGAGTGCCCCCAGCCCTGCCTCAACCTCCCGCACCTGCTGCCAGATTCCTGAGCCCACCATCCCCTACAGCTATGCCCCACCTGGGGGCGTCCCAGTCTGCAGAGCGGACTCTCCAGGCCCTGGCCGTGCTGGGGTGGGGAGATGACTGAGTGGTGAGCATCATGCTAAAGGGGCCTCCTCCCGGAAGGGGACCAGCACAAACCAACTCACAAAGCATGAGGTGGTCGGCGGGCACCCTAGAAGCACCCATCAGGGTCAGTGCCCACCCCCACCCTGCTTAGAGGGCCTGGCCTACCCACCTGCCTTCCGGAGGACAGCCGTGGTGGCTGCCGTCCCCAGTGTGTTGCTCACACGGCACGTATACACCCCCAGGTCCTCAGCAGTCACCACCAGAATGGTGAGCAGCTGGAAGTGCTTGAGCGTGGCAGAGATGAGGAGATGGCTGCTGCTCTGCAGGAGAGCCCCGTCTACGGCAGGACAGAGCAGGCCTGGGCAGTGGCACCACATGCACCCTGCCTTCCAGGGGCCTGCCTCCCCCTATTCCAGGGGGCACCCTCTGCCTTCCTGCCACCTACCCCGGGACATTTTCTTACCTTTGGTCCAGGTGGCCTGTGCAGCCGGCTGGGCCGACACTTGGCAAGCAAGAGTCACGGACTGGCCCAGGACCACTGTTTCGTCTGAGAGCTCCCGTAGAAAGGATGGCGCTAGGGAAGGGAGCCAGACAAGCCTTCAAAGCCACCCCCAACCTGAAAACATGGCCTGCACCCCCGAGACAGGGATGCTAGGGAAACCCATGCCCACTCAGCTCCCCTTCAACTCTAGCGCCTCCTCCAGGAAGGCCTCCAGGACTGCCCCAATGCTGGGCACCAGAGCCGCCCCTATGTCCCCACCTAATCTGGACCCCAGGCCCTGTGGATGTAGGCTTGGCCCCTCCAGTGGCACTGGAAACCAGAGAGGGGCTCCCTCCCCCTGCAGTTGGGTCCCCATGGCTGCCCCTGGGCAGCACACCCACCTTGGTCCCTGCTCTTCAGGCCCAGCCGGAAGGAAGCCAGGCCTGCCTTCTTCCTGGGGGGGCTCTCTTTCTCTGGGCCTGCAGGGAGGAAGAGGCCTCTGGAAGTCACAGCTGTGGAGTCAGCTCCCCTGACGTTGACTGTGTTGGCATCAGTGTGGGAGCAGAGGAGGAGGAACCGGGACCCCCACCCCCCACAGCGGGATTCCTGCATGGCCACAGAGCACAGAGCCCAGGGGTCCAATCCGCTGCTGACACCACACCCTTCCCACCCTGTCAGGGTCAGTCTATCTTGGGCAAGGGCACCAGGGGCAGGGGATGGGGAACGCTCGGGCCACTGGTGTCTGGGGAGGCCTGGCCATGGGCCCCAGGGTCAGGGCCAGTCAGGCAGGGCTCTCTGTTCCCATGCTGGGCCATATGGTGACCTCAGGAACAGAAGCCCCTGTGTGCAGGTGATGTGTGTGGCCCAGGGAACCCCCACCCTAGAGAGTGGCTTCTGGGTCAACACAGGGGGTGAGGTGCCCCAAGGTTCAGAGCCAGACACCGGCCACCTGCCAGGGCTGAGGGGACGGGGGTGGGGGGGTGGGGGAGTCACCTTCAGGCCTGCCCTTCAGGAGGCGGGAGATGTGGGCCACAGACGCCCTCACCCTCCGGCGAAGGCCCAGCTCCACGGGCTCCTGCTCCTCTGGCAGCACATGCCTCCCTGGGAGATGGAAGAGGTCACGGGCGGGGGGCGACCATTTGCGCTTCCTGCTGCCTGTGGCCTCTCTGAGCAGGGTCTCCATGTCCTCTGGCTCCTCAGTGATGTGCAAGCTGGCTGGTGTGCCCAGGGCACCTGGCCAGGGCCACCCGGCCTCCGGGAGCGTGGCCAACTCCTCCCCGGCCTCAGACTCAGGGGAGGATGGTGGCTCTGGCTCCACAGGCTTGGGGACCCTCCTGAAGATCATGAACTCAAAAGGGAGGTACTTGATGTCATACAGGTCAGACAGGTTGAGGTAGGCAGGCTCCACCTCTGAGATGTCCAGGGATATGGTGTCTGCTGCCTCGGAGTCCCCGGACAAGTCTCGGATCTGCACCAGGGACACCTGGGAGCCACCACCAAAGTCTTCCCACGCACTCAGCTCCGGGGAAGCCAGTGGGGGTGCCCCACTGCCCTTGGGAAGGGGCACTTTGCTGGCCTGGGGTGGTGGGCTCTGGGCCCCTACTTCATCACGCTCCTCTGAGGACTGAGAAGTGGCCCAGGCCATCCTGGCCCACAGGGGACCCTGCCCCAGCATGCCCCCTGCATCCCCACCGAAGGCAAAGGTGCCATAGCCAGCCACGCCTGCGTAGCCTCCACGCCATGCCCCCAGGGAGAACTTCCGTGTTGTAGCCTGCTCCTGAGGCCGTTGCAGGCTGGGTTCCCACTCAAGAGCGTCCTCAGGCTCTGCAGCCAGGCCCTCCCTATCCTGAGTGGGCCCAGGCTCCGTTCCTATTGGGGAGGCCAGCCCTGGGGCGCTAGGGGGGCCCCGCTTCCCAGGGAGAGGGCTGTCCTTCAGTTCTGTCTTACCGCCTGGCTGGGGACCCTCTTGGGCTAGGGACAGGAACCCCTTTGGCTCTGGGGAGAGGAGGGAGCTGGAGGGAGCTGAGAGGGACCCGGTGCACTGTTTTGTAGGGAAAGAGCCTGGAGCCTGTGGTGTAATGGCCGGAGGGGGGACCCAGCCTTCCAGGGCAGTAGGACCCCACTGCCCCCCACAGCTGTCCTGAGATGACCCCTCTTGCTGGGTGGCCCCCAGGGCCCCGGTGATGGACTGAAACAGTCTTGGCCCCTGCTGGGGTCCCTCTGGCAGCTCCCTCTCCTGGGCAACTGTGGCGCCAGCTCTGCCCGGCCAGCTCTGCCCGGAGTCCATCAGGGCGTCTGAGGGAGCCGGGGTAGCGCACTGGCCGCCGCCGCAGGCCTCGACCGAGGGGCTGGGGCCCGGGGCCCCGCGGGCGCTCTCGGAGGAGGGCGCCTTGGCCATCAGGGCGGCCTGCTCGGCGCGGGCCGCCGCCTCCTCCAGCGCGCGGTGCTCCAGCAGTGGCTCCCGCAGGCCAGGCAGGGCGCGGGCGAAGTAGCCGCCCTTGAGCAGGTGCCGCCGCCGCGCAGGGGGCCTCCCGCCACCCGCGGGCCCTCCGCGCTCGGGGCCCTCGGCCGCCTGCTGGTGGAAGAGGCTGCGGATGACGCTCTGCCGCGGCACGCAGCCCGGGGCGGCGGCAGGGGGCGCGCGGGCCTCGGCCTCCTCGGGCAGGCTGGCCGAAGGCCGCAGGAAGCCCCGCGGGTGCAGCAGCGGCGAGTGGGTCACCGGAGACGGCGGCAGCGACTTGGCCCGGGCGAAAGGGGCCAGCTCGTTGTCGGAGGAGGAGGACGAGCTGCTGGAGGAGGCGCTGGCGCCACCGCGCAGGTGCCGCGCCACCCCGAGGGAGGGGCTGTCGGGCGGGCCCTGGAGCAGCTCGGGGATGGAGCGCATCACCAGGATGGACTTGTAGCTCATCAGGGAGCGCTGCGGGGCGCGGGGGAGGGGACGTCAGCCGTGCGCCCCCCACCCCCGCCTTCTTCGCTCCCGGCAGGCTCAGAAGGGGCACCCGGGAGCCGGGAGGCGCTACAAGCTCCACGCTTCGGATCCCACGGCTCTGCCCGCGCGGGACTCTGCACGCCCCGCCGCCCTGCCCCCGTGGCTCCGGGAGCGCGGCCCCGAATTGGGATGCCCTGTGCCGCCTGCGGGGCCTGCTTTCTGTCGCCCCCCCCTCCAGGCCCCTCCTGGGCGCTGACACCGCATGGCAGCTTCCCCCCTCCCTCCCTCCCTCTTCCCGCCTCCCCCCCCCCACCCCCCCACCCCCCCCATCCCCCGAGGCTGCGGGGCTCACCTGCCAGCGGCTGCGGGCCAGCAGAAACTTGAGTTGCTTGGTGTTGATAAAGTGGGCCTCCTCCGCGGGCACGGAAGTCTGAGGGGGCCCAGGTGAGAGGGGCGATAAGGGGGGCCCCAGTGCACCCTGGGTCCACACAGGCCCCCCCGCCCCCCGGGCCTCAGATTGGCCCCCTGTGCACATCTGCTTGGGCCCAGCCTACTTACCTGGAACCAGGGGTGTGTGAGGCATTTGGCTGCACTGGGCCTGGCCCTAGTGAGAGAGGAGGGCCAGGGATCAGGCCAGGTGGCCAGCTGCCCCAGGCCTCAGCCTAAGAGAACCCCAGATGAGGCAACAGGTGGGGGGTGCTGTGCACTCACTTTGGGGCCCTTTGCAGGGTAGCCTTGATGAAATCCTGGGCATCCTTGCTGAGGTGGGCAGTCATGGGGCTGTTCCAGGACACCCGCCCCTCCAGCACGTTCAGGAGGGTGGCTCGGTCACTCTCACCAGCGAATGGTGATGAGCAGGTCAGGCTAGAGGCAGAGACATGACTTGCCTTCAGATGTGACCTGGACTTGTGATCCCTAGAAGCCAGAACTTGTACGGGGCCCCCACTCCTGCCTGGGTTGGCCACAGTGCCATGGCCATCCAGACCCCAGGATTCCCACAATGGTCTGAGACTTGCCCAGAGATCCAGGCTCAGCCCAGGACAGGGATCAAGGCTTAGCTTGAGGTGGGATCCAGGTGAAGTCTACACCAGCAACATGCTCAGAACAGCAGTAATTGGTGGAAGGGGCCCTCCAGCAAACTACCCAGACCCTTTAGGGAAACAGCTCACTGCTTTGCCTGGTGACTCCACAGAGCTTCTCTGGGACAGTGTGTGTAAGAAAAGAGCTCAGCAGAAACCCCTTATCAGTTGGCTGACCACTGGTTCCCATAATAGCTGCCCTTGGGGTCCTGGATCTTTGATCTGGGGAGCGGCCAGTAGTGCTCGAGGCCTCCCCTGGGCCTGATGGGGAGGGGGTCTGGGGTCGGCTTCAGAGGAGGTGGCTGACAAAGGCTTGGGTCTGCTCACCTGAGGTAGGAGATGACGCCCATGGACCTGCAGGAACAAAACCACAGTCACAGGGTGTGCTCGAGGTGTGTGTGCTGGGGGGCTGCTGGCATGGAAGCTGGCCTCCCCAGGCACCCACTCACTCACCAGATGTCGGAGGCCTCGCTCACTGGGGTCTGCTCGATGATCTCGGGAGACACAAACTCTGGGGAGCCATACTTGCTGTACTGTGGCTCTCCTGGGGTGATTTTTTGGGCAAAGCCAAAATCGCAGATTTTAATGTCTTCCCGAGCAGGATGTACCATCAGGATGTTGGGGGGCTGTGAGGGAGAGTCAGGGAGGGGTGAGGCCATGCCCTGAGGAGGTGACTCCTGGGGCTGCAGGGAACACTCAGTTCTGTGAGGCCAATGTGGGAGCGCCTCTGATTCATCAGAGCTGTACCCCACCGGAGAGAGCTCCCCATCCCCGAGGCAACCATGTCCTAACAAGGAATCTAGACATGGTAGGCCTGTGCCCACTCCCTCCCCCGTCTGCAGGCCCCAGGCTCCCACCTGTCCCTCCTGGGTCCCTGGGCACCCATGGGGGCTGAGTAACCTTTATGTCCAGGTGCAGAACGCTGTGGCTGTGCAGGTACTGTAGCCCCTCCACCAGCTGCTGGACATAGACCTTGACCTGTAGCAAAGGCCAGGGCTCAGGTGGGAACCCTCCTCCTCCTCCCCCTTCTCCTCCTCCTCCCCCTTCCCTCCTCCTCCCCCTTCCCTCCTCCTAGCCTTTCCTCTTCTATTCCCCCTATCTACAAGGTATCCACTTCCCTCACCATCTGAGCTTGGGATGGTGCCATGGGGCAGGTCATGTGTAAAGCTTCCCAGACCCCATGCACATCAAGGCCAGAGGACTCCTCCAGCCTGGAAATGGATCAGCCTGACCAAAGCAGGACGGGGTGCCTCAGGAGCAGGCTAGGATGGCACACTGGCCAGGCAAGGAATCAGTGTGTGTGGGGTGGGGGGAAGGGGTGCATGGGAGGGCTGGGAGAGCTCTAGGAGGAGTTGCCACACCCTGTGAGGTCCGGGGAGCCCCAGAAGTTCTCTGGGCTGGGGAGCCTGGGGGCGGGGCCTGTGTGGGCAGGGGGACAGCAGGCAGGCAGTCACCTCGGCCTCGGTCACCACACTCTTCTTGAACAGACGGTCCAGCAGCTCCTCCGACGAGCACCTGGCTCAGGTCAAGAAAAGCTCCGGAGTCTGGAACCCACCTAGCCCCACACATCTTTAGCCAGTCTCACCTGGGGTGGGGGTGGGGCCATGCTGGGGAGGAGGTTGAGGAGAGTGGGAGGGACAGGGTCCCCAGGAGGGGGACTGGGGGGCCGCCCCCCCGCAGCAGCAAAGGGGGAGGGGAGCGAGCAGTGCGCATGCGTCCCTCCCGGGAGTCCCTCCCTGGAGCTCAGGTGGGCAGCCCGAGGGCCCTCTCAGCATGGACGCTGGGGGCACCCACCTAGCTGGTGAAGCCCCGTGAAGCATGGCAGGGGCCCGGTGAAAACACGTCCTGGACCCTGCGGACACAGCTCCGTGGACACAGCCCTGCCCTAATCCCCGGCCCCTGGCCCCGCGAGGTACGAGGACGGTGCTGCGTCCAGGGACCCCAAACAGCAGGCCCCGCAGGGCCCTGGGACCCTGCCTACCCTCCCTTAGGCTGAGGGCAGGATACAGCTCCAAGACAAGGATCAGGGTCTTCCGGGTCTCAAACTGGTCCAGCAGCCCTGTTACCAGCGGGTGGCTCAGCGTGGCCAGGATGTCCCGCTCGCGGTAGGCCTGGGTGCGTGTCCTGCTCCGCAGCGGGATGAACTTGGCTGCGCAGGACATCTGGCTTCCCTTGTGCTGCGCTCTCTTCACGAAGCCGAACACGCCCCTGCGCGGAGGGGGGCCACGATGGGCGGGCACAGGGCGTGGGGGGCGTGCCGGGCGGAGGAGAGGTGGGGCGGGGCGGAGTTCGCGGCGGTCGGGTCTCAGGAGGCGGGGCGGGCGGCGGGACCCAGGGAGGCGGGGCAGCGGCTCGGGCGCCGGCTTGCGGGCTGTACCTTCCAATTTCCTCCTTGACCTCGTAGAAGGAGTGCAGTTTCCTGCGGTAGCTCTGCTTCTCAGAGTCGGGTTCGCTGTCTCCTGCAGCCAAGGAGCGGGCAGTGTGGGTGAGCACGTCCACTTCGCCCCGCGTAGCATCCCGGTGCTGGAGCCTGTGGGAGGCGACGTACACACCCTCCCGCCCCCGTGCCAGCGAGGCACTGAGACTCACCCCCATGGACCACCAGCTCCGCTTTACACAGCACCTGTCCACCCGCGTTGCGGGCCAGGCATGTGTAGACACCCGCATCACTGTGTGTCACGTCCCTCAGCACCAGGGAGTAGGTGGTGCCTTCCCGCTGCTGGCTGAGCCGGGTGCCATCCACCAGCTGGGCGTTGTCCTGGGGGCACAGGCGGGTGGGCGGGGCCATCAGCCCGACCTGGGGGGCCCCTGCAAGGCGGCCTGTTCCGTCCCCCAGGTACTGCCTTACTGCGGGTGGGAACGCCACACACTCCCGACTCCCAGCACCCAAGGCAGCGCCTGTCCCTACCCGGTACCAGGTTACTGTGGGCTGCGGGTTGCCATCAATGACTGCCTGGAACTGGGCTGTGCTGCCCTTCTGTGCCTGCACATCCTCGATAGTGACCTGCATGGACGGGGATCCTGGGGTGCAGGAGGGAGCCTGTGAGGGGGGACCTGGCGGTGCGCAAGCCCAGCACTGAATCATCAAGCTGGAGCTTGCAGCCAGAGACCCCCTGGTGGGTGAGTCTTGCTCCTGGGCCTGTCCTGACACCCCAGACAAGCAGCCAGGCCCTGGGATACTCCCCAGAGCAAGAGCTCATCTGCCTCCCCCAGTGAGGGCAGCCTTCTCCTGACTCTGCCAAGGCCCCTGAGAGTCCATCTAACCTCTGTCTGTCCTGCTTAGAGACCTTAGCTGTCCAAAGCATGCTAAACCCTGCTGGGGAAGGGGGCATCCACACCCAATTCACTATTGTGGGCGCCCCCAAAGGAGCGTTCTCACCCTCCCCAGAGAGGCCCCTCCTAGGGTATGCAGGGAACAGAGCAGTGAGGCCCCCATCACAGCAAGGCTGAGACATGCCAGGTGGCCTTGCAGGTTCCTCTGCACAAGTGTCCACCCAGTCCAGAGCATGGGGAGCACACGTATAACCTCCTAAGTCCCCACCTACTTGTGGCACCCGTGTCGCTGGCCTGGTACACGTATGTCCGATGTGTGGTCTCCATGAACACGTGGCTGTGGATGTCCCATAGCTCCCCTGCACCTGCCCCCAGCCAGGCTGCACCCTCCATCCTGTGGTGGTGGAGCTGGGTGAGCTGTCTGCCCTCCTCCTGCACCTCTGGAGTGTGGGCAGCCAAGCCTCACCCTAAGATGGGGGTCCCTGCCTCCCCCTCCCTGGACCCCAGTGGACTTTCTGGGAGGGGAAGTCCAGAGAGGGGACCCAGCCCTGTGCAAGGAGAGGGCTCCACCAACATCCCAGGGCAGCCTCTTCTCCCTGCCCTGCCCCTGGGGTGTCCCCTCATGAACTGCCCCCACCCAGCATGCCAGGGAGGTTACCGGATGGGCACAGTGCATTCCTGGCCCTCAGCATGGTCCCCCAAGTCCCGCTCCTGGTCCTCCTTGGGGAGAGGCTGTGGAACCTTCTGCTGCTCAACTGGTCCAAGACAAGGGGCTTAGTGAGAGAGAGCTTGGGATGCAGCTGGGACTGCCCCCCCACAATGCGCCCCTTGTTGTCCTCCAGTCCCAGAGGGTGGGAGCACGAGGCAGAGCAGGGACTTCGGGGGTGCAGGGCCCTCTAGGTCAGAAGAGACAGGGAACATGCACCCCTAAAACCCAGGGCTCCAGACCTCCCTGCAGAGCTCCGAGGTCCAGGCACCCTCGGTCCTAGCTCCTAACTTGGGCCACCAGCCCTGAGGCTCCCCCTGCTGGCCACCCAGACAAGGGCCATGCTGACAGCCAGGTGTAGCAGCTTCTGGGGGAGGGGCCTGAAGGGCTACATCCCTGGAGGGAGCACCTATGGTGTGGGGGTCATGAGGGATCTACTCCTCCCTTTCCTCCTTCCTCCCCCTTCTCTTCCTTCTCCCTCTCCTCTCCCTCCCCCCTCTTCCCTCTTTTCCTCCTCCTCTCCTTCCCCGGCCTCCTCCTCCTCTCTCCTCCTCCCCCTTCCTTCCACCCCCTACCTCCTACTTCATCTCCTCCCTATTCCTTCTCCTCCTCCCTCTCCTCTCCCTCCTCCCTCTCCCATCCTCATCCTCCTCCCCCCACCGCCTCTCTCTCCTCCTCCTCCTTCTCTTCCCCCTCCTCTTCCCTCCTCCCTCTCCTCCTCCTCACCCACCTAGGAGCACAGGGTACCCAGGGTGTGTCTGCTCAGGACTGACCACCAAAGCTTCTGGTTCCCAGGACAGATGTACTCATGAAGAACCTCCTAGTACCCATCCCCTGCCTAGTTTCACAGACAGGGAGACTGAGGCTGAGTATATGGGGCTATTGGGATGTCAGGGTCCCCAGGGTTCTGCCCATTTGCCCACATTGGATGGATACCTGGGGTGGCCAAGGTTGGGGCCAGCACAGGCCAAGGTTGGGGACTGAGAGCAGGTGGCACTTGGTGGTCAGCCTGAGGCCACTGGGCCTCACCAGATGAATCTGCAGCCTCCATGCCTAAGAGTTGGGGGGCAGACTCCTGGGCTTTGGGTGGCCCTCTAGGGCCAGGGCAGGAGCTGGCATGGTCCCCTGTGGAGGGTCCCGGAGCCTCAGGGCACACCAGCATCCTTGGGACAGACGTGATCTCCTGGTCTGCTGGCTCCAGGGCAGGAGGAGAGACAGCAGCGTCTGTGGGAGAGGCAGGTCAGCGTGTAGGGGTGAGGTGTGACCGGGGCCCCAGGAGAGGGCTCCAGAAATTTTGTGCCAGTCCTCAGAGGCTGCCCTTCCCACCTGCCTGCCCCACCCACCCACTCAAGGCAGCGGAGCTCAGGACCTCTGGGAGCATGTGGGCTTCTTTGGGGACAGGTGAACCTGAATACTTGCCCCCTGTCCTGGCTGGCCCCTCAGGCTCAGTTCATGCCCTCCCTTCTCCCACCCCATGGCCCACTCCAGACTCCAGGGTACTGGGCTACCCAGGCCAAGATGGGCCCAGCTCCACACTGTAGGGAAGTCTGGGGACAGCCTGATGCTGTCAGGGACCAGGCGCTCCTTCCTGCCCTCCCAGAGCAGCCCCCGCTCCCTGCCTGGCACCTGCAGCCTAACCTCACCCAGGCCACTGCACCATCACTGGCTCCTACCACAGCCTCCCACACAGCCCCCTTAGGGGACTCTCAGACTGTCCCATGTGTTTGCCCCCTGCTCCCCACTTCCCAGCACATTTTCCTCCTCCAGCTGGAGACCAATGTGCATGTAGCGAAACCACAGCTTCACATGCCCAAGAATGCCCACCACTCCATTCCCAGTAGGTCCCCCTGCCTGGAACTCTCCCCTGCCCCAGACCCTTTCTCTTGCTGATTTTCCATATCCTTGGGCCCTCCAGGCCAGAGAGGCAGCTGGGCAGGCTGCTGTTTGCCCCCCGTGGCCCTAGAGCACCTGTCTTGTTCTTACCCAGTCCAAGGACATCGGCAGATCCATGACACATCACACCTTCCCTATCAACCTCGCCGACAACCCCTACTGCACAGGGGGCAGGAAGACCTGCTTAACCCCCAGCAGGCTGGGAGTGACCACTATGTGCTGTGCTGGTCACAGTATATGCACCCATGTGAGCAATCTAAACTGGCAAGCTGTCACACCTCCACCCAGGGACCCCAGAATGGGCCAGAACCTACAGGCTGATGCCAGGGGCTGACTCAGGGCTGCCATTGGTTGGTCTCCAGGACAAGGCCTGGACGGCACTCCCCACAAGTCGCCGGAGCCACCAGAGAATCAAGAAAGCAGAGGCAGTACAGGGAACCAGTTTATTATCATTGGGGGTAACTGATGGGCCGCTTCCCATACACGGACCCTGGTCCACCCTGCAGAGAGGGCTGGGCCCCACACAGGCCTCCTGGAGGCAGAGAGAAATGTTCATGGTGAAGATGTGGCCGGGAAGTCCCCACTGAGAGGAAGACTGGGTCCCCAGCCTGGAGCAGAAGGGACCCAACTGGCAGCCCGGCCTCGTAAACATGGCAGGGCAGATGCAGAATCCCTGACCTGTGTCTAGAGCCCTGAGCCCACAGCTGCGGTCCAAGAGTCCCTCTGGCCTGCACTCTTAGGTGGCTTCTGTACTTTCTGAGATTCCCAGTCTGTGTGCAGTGTCTTCAGCTGCATCAGGCCCCATGAGGTAGGAAGTGCTTGGAGTGGAAGGGGTGGGCAGGCTCCAGCCCTGAGTTCTTGGAGATTTGGAGGGAGGATCAGAGCACACATGTCCACAGAGCGCTGGCTTCCTCCATGCAGCCAAAGGGCCCACAGCCAAGCACCTGCTGCTCACAGCCTCAGCCCTGGGAGGGGCCAGGGGCCTTGTCCCCATCTGGGCGGATGTGCAGGGTGACTGTCTCACCCACTGTCCCAAAGCTGACTGTCTGGGTGGAAACCTCCGTTTTGAAGCTGCTCTGGCCACTGTCTGCAGATCTCTGGACCTGGATGCAGAAAGATGGCTTCCAGGATGCAGCACCCCCAGCCCGGGCCTCCTGCATAGAGAAAGAGACTCCTGCAGGGCTGAGAACCTGAGGCCCCAAGGGAGATGCCTCTCGGTGACTGAAAAAACTGGGTGGGTTTCGAGGGCCAAGGAGATGCCCCATGTTGAGCACGACAGGCTGCCCCACAGTGGGTTCACTGATATCTCTCTGGAGCACGGACACTTCGCAGGGTGGGTCATCAGAAGTGCTAGGCACAGGGCCACAGCAGCCGAAGGTCTCCCCCTCCCGGGGCACATAATCCTCCAGGTCAGCCAGTGTCAGCACTTGGCCGTTGTGGGTGAGGATCTTGGGGTCATGGCCCCAAAGGCCATTGGTGCCCAGGGGCTCCTCGGTTGGGAGGGCACCTCCTCCCTCCACTTTCTCCAGGGGGGCTTCCTCTTCAGCCATCTCAAGAAGGGATGGCCCTGGGGTCTCCTCTGGCCCAGTGTCCATGCAGAAGATGAGGGGCTCTCCAGTGCTGACCGTGGCTCTGCCCCAAGCCTGGGGCTCCTGGGCCAGTAGGTTATTGTTGGAGTTGTTTGCATTGGGGTCTCCTACGGGGGTCCCACCAGGCAGTGTTAAGAGAACCCCTGCCGAGCTGTCAGGTGCCTCTCTGGCAGGGGATGTACCTCTGGATCCTGTCTTCTTCACCCTGACTTCAATGGTCTCTTCAACTTCTACCCACTTGGGCTGGGGTCTTGTGCCCTGGGGTGGGATTGGCGTGTGGGACTCAGGCTCTGTCACATACAGCGTGGGTACGGTGGGCCTCCAGCCTGGCTCCACCTCAGGCCTGCGAGGCTGGCCAGCCCCCAGTGAGTACAGCAGCTCGGGGGCTGCCTGGCCTGGCTTAGGTGGGCTGGCAGTGTGGCGGGAAGGTGAGCGAGAGGGAGACTTGTTGGGGGACCGGCGCCGGCCACGAGGGCTCTTCACCACGGTGGTGATGGTTTCCTCTCTGCAGGGAGAGGGCCAAGAGGAAATCTGTGCAGAGACCTACAGCTTCGCCCAATGCCCGTGCCATCAGCACATACAGCAGCCACATGGGTGATCAGGTTAGTGTAGCAAGCAAATGGTGACACTGAGTGAACAAATTTCTACATATGTGCTTGAGCCCAACCTCTGGAACCAAAGAAACAAAGCACAAAGCCTCATCTGGCCAACATTAGGCTCTACTCTGCAGGTCTCAAAACAAGAGTTGAGGCATCGGTGGAGGCCCATGTCATATCACAAGGCACCTCCAAACCCCAGACCATGTCTGGGTCACAAGTCTCCATGTGCCAGTCTCTCCATTTATGGTCATCTGATTTTGGAGCTGCTAATGCTCCTTGCTGAGCTAATGGACAGGGACACAGGAACACAGCCATGTGGCTTTCCTCATCTGTCCCATGAGTGCTTTGTGCTTTGTATCATGAAGGGTTGCTCCAGGGAGTTCTTAAAGGACAGGAGCCTCAGTGGTCCTCAGTTGGAGAAAGGTTGGCAGCAGATGCCACAGGCACAGGTGCAGGTCCAGGAGGGTTGTCAGAGCCTTGCGGGTGTGACAGCCCAGCAAGAACACCTGGCTCCGGGCATGGCTTGGCTATCATGGGCTGTATGATGTCAAACAGGTACTTCCTCTTTCTGTACCCCTTCCCCCAAATGCAAGTGGGCAGGAAGGAGAAGGGGAAGCAGAACTCAAGGCCAGTGGTATGTGGGCGAGCATCAGGCACTGGCCAAGGACTTTGTAGCAGCCTCGGGGGATGGACCTAAGCTTCTGCAAGTGTGGACCACGAGGCTGAGAAGGCCAAATACTTGCCCGGGGCCAAGATTCAGAATCCCACCAGTCAGCCCTGGCACTCCTCTGCCACCCGGTGCCCCTGACCTTGCTGGGTGCTGTGGTTAAAATTAATATTAGGTGGTATCAGGGAGCTGAGTAGTGCTAACACACAGACCCTGGGGAACTCACAACTCTTCTGGGCCCTGGAACCTGAATTTTCTCTTAGGCTCAGGCATACATATGGTGAAAGTTCAATGTTGTCACCAGCTGCCTGCTAGGACTAAGGCAGGCTCATGCTCTCTCTCTCCCTCTTATTCAGTGTCTGCCCAACTCAGGGCTCCAACCAGGAGCAGGTACACTCAAGGATAGGCTCAGAGGCGTGTGCTACCCCTTGGGGTGCACGGCAGTTACAGACCTTGCCTCCTCAGCCCTCACCTGGTAAGGAGGAAATGCTACACCCCACCTAACTAATGGGAACACTGAGGCTTGGATGTGTGGCCTATTCAAAATCACGAGACTGCCTTCCAGCCTCATGCCCAGGCTCAGGAGCACTAGGCTTGTCCCTGAGTGAGAGCTTGCCCAAACATCAGGGGAACCTGGGCCGGGCCCATCTGCTGGCCTCATGCCTCTGAAATTTGCCAAGGCAGGACAGTCAGACTGGGTGGGGTTCAGGGTGCCTCTTGAGTCCCCTAGCCCAGCTGTCCTAGGTGCGAGTCCTTTCTGAAGTTTTACTGATGGGGCAGCCTGGCCCTGTCTGTTTTCCATTTTGTCATCTGTAAGATGTAAATAATAGAAATGTTCCCTTCATGGACGAAATGTAGGGTTAATTTGTGTAAAGCTCTGTCATAGCTGTACACCTCCAGAAAGGCTTACTACTGCTCTATGTACTTTGGGCCACAGTGTGCCTTGGGGGAAGAGGGAGGGAGGGGTGGAAGGGGTAACCCAGGATCTGACCAAATGTTGGGTGATAGGGTTCTCCAAAACTTGGCCAACTACAGGCCCCTTTAGGAGATCACAGGTCCATGAGGACCAACTGGAGCTTCCCAGTCATCTGATCTTAGACCAGTCTTTCTGGTCTCCTGCCTTTTGCAAGCTTTTCCACGATCTCCAGCTGCACACACTTCCCACTGGATCGAGGACAAAACCAACTCTACCTTCTGCGGGCTTACTCAGTTCCAGGCCTCTCCAGTTACTTAATTAGCCACAACCTCAGCCTTGAAGGCACCAAATGAGGGGATGGTGGGCGTGGCACCGGGGAAATGGGGTACCCGCTGGCTTTCCATCATGAACCACCCTGAACAAGCCTCCTCTTCCCTGAATTTCAGTTCTCCATCCCCCAATGCTAGGGTTGGGCCTGGAGGCCTTTAAGAGCCCTAGAGTTGTGCTGCCTATCAAGGTTACACTATTTTAATTAAATGCAAGTTAAAGATAATTTTAAAAATCCAGAATTCAATTCTTCAGTGGCTCTCAATACGCTTTAAATTCTCAGCCACGTGTGCCTAGTGACTGCTTTTGTTGCGAGCATAATTAAGATATAATATTCCCAACATAAGAGAAAGTTTGTGGGACAAAAATGCCCTAGATCTTTGGGTTTTGAGGGGTAGAATGTTCCCTCTAGCCCACTGTGGGAAGCAGTTCAGTTCCTGCTCCAAACTAACTGATGTGATCTGGCCCAAGGCCTGAGTGAGCCGTTGCCAAGTACACAGAGCAAGTCTACCTTGTGGAGGCACTGGAGGCATGGAGGCCCTAGAAGAGAGAGCTGTGAAATGTGAAGGCATCCAAGGCCTCAGGGAACAGTGAGCCCCTTCAGAGGCGTCTGCAAGGTGCTGGCAGTCTGCATGGTGAGCAAAGGCCATGTGAGCAGGTAGTCAGACAAGCAGGTGGCTGGGACACACAGGCAAGGTCCATGTGGGTTAGTGGGCATGCAGGGGGCACTACAGTCAGAAGGAACGGTAGGAACACGCCTGCACTTACATGATGACGGTTTTCTTGGGGACTTTAGTCTCCTGCTCAGTGACTACAAAGAAAACAGTTGGAATAGCGAGAGTTACAGATCAGCCAGTGCTGGGGGGCTGAGCCATTTGAGTGGCATGGCAGTGTAGTAACTTGCTCCGCTTCAGAGCACTGTGTCCACGTCGTGCCTCACCTTGCCTGTTATGGGTTGGGAACTCAGTTCTGTCATCTTTAACATGTCTGCTCTGAGTGGCTGGGAGATGAGTGAATGTGACATCAGTATGTCCCATGTGAGGGAATGAGGGTCTTGTAGGGAGTGCAGCAAGAGTAGGGGCCCCACCTGGGCTGCTCACGCAGAAATCCCAGCTCTTCCATCAGCCCATGTGCCCAGGGAGCCCTGTGAATCTGTCAAACCTAACGTCCCACTTCTCAGACAGAAACTGAAGGCTAGGGGGAGGGTGGCAAGGTATGGAAAGAACTATGGGAGCCAAACTTGGACTGGGATGGCTGGTGCCTGTTTTATAAAATATCCTGAAGACCAAGGGCACCTCTCCAGGGGAAAGGGGCTCTGTAGTACTAGAGATGGCACGTCTGAGCTTTGTCCCATGAGGCTATGGAAATCCCATCAAGAGCAACCAGAGACACCATGACAGGGTCCTGAGATCCAAGTGAGTAGGGAAACCTAGGCGTCCCCATAGATACTCCCCATAAACTCAACAGCCTTGATTGTCCTAACTTCCCACCTCCCTGGAGTCAGCAGATGGAGGATCTGAGTTCCAGGGAGAGGACTCACTTGGGACCAGGCGACACCTATTCCCACCCATCTTGAGGCCTCTTCCTCTGTAGCTTCTGGGCAGGGCCACACTTGAAAGAGAGGTGCCCCTCCTAGCCACACCCTGCTGGGCAGCAGATAGTCCACCGGATACCAGGACCCTCAGATCTCAACAGTCCCTCTTGCCATTCTGGGGACAAAGCTGAGTGGGATGCTCAGCAAAGTCAAGTGGCACAGCCTGCAGCACACAGCATCCTGGCTTCCGGTGTGTGGGATTTTAGGCTTTGGTGCAGTGCCACGCAGAGGAAGAATTTCCCTTAGATGACCAAAAGTATTTTAATCTTGTGTACAATTGGGTACACGTGAGTTAAATAGACCAGCTGTATTTGTATGGCCTTTGGGAGACTCATTTACTTGTGTACGTGTGTGCGTGTGTGTGCACATACATACATGTGTGTGTACATACACATATGTATGTATGTGTGTTTGTGCCCGCTGCCTCTTGGAGAGGGAAACCCCCTGGGAGAGAGAATGGGATCCAGCCAAAATGCCTTGTGTGTTTGCCTTAAGTTGGACCCTGAAAGAACCAACCTGTTTGCCACCTGCAGGCCAGACCCTGTGTGCAGAGTGATGGGAGGACACTCCCCTGTCGGGGTCCCGTTCTGGCTGCTACATTGCTGGTACCTTTATTCCTGACCTGACCTGCCACCTGACAGGCTCTAAGCTCCAGTGAATACTGGAGCCATTGGAGGGGTACAGCTGTGCAAAGCGGGGCTTCCAGCCCAATGCAGTTCCAAAAGCGAGGGGGCAGCACCCACCCTACAAGGCCGGCTAGGGCTGTCTTGGCTGCAGAGCCACCAGGTTAAAGATGAAGCGGCAGGATAGGGTTAAGAAGCAGGACATGGCGGGCTCCAACCACTGGGTCTGTGAGGACTGGCCTTCTCGGATGTGAGGTGCCATGTTTCTGGTATTAAGAGGGCTGCCCCTCTTCCAGACTCCAGAGCCATGAGATGATGACAGAAAGTGACCCATCATGACCATGAAGTGAATGCCTCTGTAGGACACACTTGTCACCAGCCCAAGAAGGAGTGCTGAAGTCCTTGCTCCCCAACATAAGATGCCATATGGCAGAAAGCACAGATCCCTGCAGATACCACTAGGCCCTCTGAGGAGCAGGAACATGGACCCCTGCCCACTCTGTGAGGGCTGTGGAAGGCATCAAAGGCTGTGAGGTCGAGCTTCAGATGCCAGGTAGGCTGACTCTGGGAGGGTCCTCAGATAGAGGCTCCTGGACACTGGGCCCCAGGAGGGACTGGATCCATTAGCTCAAGGCATCACAGAAGCCACCTGGGAGGATATATCTTCCAGCCCATCCACCGTGAGAGCTGCAGCTCCACCAGCTCTTGATCTAGCATCAGCCTTCATGTCGCTAGGGACAGGAAGCACAGCTTCTTCTAGGTGGAGCAACTCACACTGGGAGAAGCTGTCCCTGAGGCTGCAGCCTGCCCTGCAAGCACCATAAGGTTCTCTCTGCCTGAGCAGGCCCAGGACACATGCCAGTTGTCCTCCTTCCCATCCTGGCCATTCTGAGGCTAGGCCCAGCTGGGACCCTGGACTCAGAGGTGAGTGGAGGCATGAGGCATCCTGCTGCCCACCCTTCACCTCCCACACAGGAGCACATCTCCCCTCAAGGAGCCCAGACACCCCCACAGGCCAGGCTTGAGAAGTGTAGCCACAGCATTCTGTTTGTTTCCATGACGGCCCAACCCAGTGTGGAGGTACCAGGCCCCCTGCCATCACTCCATCTCCTGGAGCCACACAGGGACCAGCAGGTGGTGCACTGCACTCAGCCCGCTTTGCTCAGAGCCGTCCTCCCTAGGGTCCACTGCCCTGCAGCCTGCCAGGCCCAGCCTGGCCTTCCTACACACTCATTACTGCCCCAGGGGTGGTGGGCAAGATGCAGGCCCCCACCCAGGGCTGCCGTCTAACCTGGCTGGAACTCTGGGCTCAAGGTTCACCTCATGCTGCCCAGGATGGGGCTGGAACCAGCCCTTGCCTCATAGTCTCTGCATTCCCTTCTCTCCCAGACAGACCCCTCCTCAGCCCTCACTGTCCCTCCTCCAGAAAGCACACCCTGCTTGGAAAGGCTGGTGTGGTGGTTTCCCCCCAACTTGGCCCCACAGCGGCACTTACCTTCCACGGCTGCAAGCTGCTCCCTGTGAAGCTGTTCCCGGGCCCGAACAACAGGGCTCTGCATGCACAGCTCTGCCCCGCCCCTCACAGAGCCCAGCTGGTTCACCAACTGCAGGACGGATGGCAGGAGCCCACTTAGAGCTTGGGGCTCCCTTGGGACCATCCAGGCCATCTCTAGTATGGGGGGCCCTCTGTGGCTGTGTCCCAGAGCCACAGAGCCTGCCACAGAAGAGAGGCCTAGGGGTTTCTTAGGTGGTAGGGACACTATCTGCACAGTATGGCATGGTGGCTGTTGCCACACCCGAGCACTGGAAACGGAACCGAATCTTTACCTACAGTTAACTTGATTTCAACTCAAATTGCATGTATGGCCAGTGGTGATTGAATCAGTGTGGATCTGACTGACTCAGGTCCATGTGCCTCCCCAGGAGCTGCATGGGGGGCAGGACCCACCTGGCCCAACCCAGACTACTGGTCTAGCCTCAGCCTACATGTTACTAGGGACAGGAGGCCACACAGGAGCAGCCACATCGGAGAAGATGGCAGCCAGGAAAAGTCACAGCCTGCACATACCTTCCACAGACCACAACTGGCCCTGCAGGTGGGCAGATGGCTTGGGAAGAAGACAGGATGCCACCTAAGGCTCCCACTCAGGTCCCTGTCCCCTTACATGTACACTTGGTGATGGGCTGGGGGCTCTTCCCTCATCAGGGTGACAGTGGGCTGGGGGCCCCTCCCTCATGGGGGACACTGGATGATGGTGGGCCGGGGGCCCCTCCCTCATCGGGGACACTGAGTGATGGTCCCCCAGCCATTCCTGTGCCCGCCTACCTCACCTCACACTCATAATGGCCCAGGTCCTCCTTGCTGGCCGCCAGGATCTCCAGCACCAGCAGACCGCTGCGGGGCTCGCTCAGGGTTCGGTATTTGCTGCTAGGCGTCAGCAGAGCCCCGTCCTTGTACCACCTGCAGCCAAACCCGGGTGTGAGGCAGAGCCACCCCAGCTTCCACCACTGAGACCCTCTTCTCACCCACCCTGCAATTCTGGGCATCCATACAGAGCCCACACTCTCCTGAAGCCCGCCACTCACCCGCCATCCAGCAGGTGATGCCCTCTCTGCGGCAGGAGCCATGTTCAGAACCTGCCCAGCCCCAAGAGGCCCCTACTCATCAGAAAGGCCCACGTTTAGTGTCCAGCCCGCCCCAATGTATTGAGCATGCCACCTACCTTCCCTCCCATGCCCCCAGGCTCCAGCTGCCCAGCCCACCTGATCTGAGGGTGTGGGGCGCCTTCGATGGTGCAGGTGACCTGAGCGTCCTCTCCCTCCACAAAAGGCACTGCCCGGACCTTTTTCACAAACCGTGGGGGTACTGTGGGGCCACAGGGCAGGTAAGGGAAAGACATACAGAGACACCATGGTGGGGCATGACCCTACACCCACCAGCAAGTGTCCCAGGTTCCTGAGGCGGCCCACCTGCAGGCCTGCACCCCCCATGGTGCCACCTAGGTGGATGGGGGTCTGGATGCCTCATACCACAGTCTCCCTCCCCAGACTCACCTTGCACCAGGATTTTGCCCAGTGTGCTGGCATTGCCAGAGGCACTGGCCGCAAAGCACATGTACTGGCCGGAGTCCACTCCAGTCAGGTTGTCCAGAATTAGGGCACACGAGCCATCAGGGTCTTCAATGAGGATGTGGTGTGGATCCACCTCCACTGGCTTTCCATCTGGAAAGGAAGGCAGGGCCGTCATGGAAGGGACCCTGCTGGGGACAGGAGGCTGGACTGTCCGGGGCTCATGGTCCCGGGGCAGTGGGCTGGAGCACAAACCACTGGCGGGGCACCTGGCTGGCCACGCTGACCCACAGTCCTGTGTCCTTCCCCGATCTCTTGCACCTGCTGTGCCTACTGTGTGGCCTCGGAAAAGTAGCTCAGAGCTAGAGGCAAGAGCCAGGAAAGGGGACCTGACCCCACAGAGGACACACAGACCCTCAATAACCTGGCCACTGATTCCAGGACTCCCGCCCGCCCCCTACCCCTACAGACAAGCTGAGACACTGCCTGTGTCCCTCATCACCGCCCTGTCAAACACCTCAGGCCATAGCACGATTCCCTCCTGGGTGGGGCGGGGGAGGGGGTGGGGAGATGTGTTCTTTCACTGGGTAGGCCACCATCCTCCACCAATACCTGCAGCTCCATGGCTGATCGCCTTCCAGCAGCCCTGTACCTGCCCAACGAGGCTGCCGTTGAAGTCATAACAGCCCACGAGCAGCATCCTGGCTCATGTCAGGATGCTTTATGTCAGGTGACCCTGCTCTTTCCCATCTGGGGAGAGCACCAGCAGGTGTGCCCACAGCCCCACAGAAGCTCAGCCTCCCCCAAAACCTGTGTTCTCTCCTGTGGGCAGCCCCCTGCCTGCATTTAACACTGGGCCCTGAAATGTGGGGCTGGAACATGCCTCTCTCACTGCAACCACCCACCTCTCCCCAGCCCCAGGGTCTTGGTTTCTGTCTGTATCTGGCTGGCTTGTTGGTTTGTAAGTGGGGAAACACCGCAGATCCTTCACACGTTGGGGACGTGGAAGGGATGCCCTCAAGGATGCGGTATTCCAGAAGAGAAAGGAGGTAAATAAGCAGAGACCCCGTGGCCCTGTGAGAGGACCTGAGCGGGTCCCTGGGCGTTGGCAGCACACACGCTGACCACACCATGGCACCTGCTGGACAGTGAACCCCACTCCCCTTTGCTGCATGAAGACAATGGGAAACAGGGCAGGAGACTGTGTCTGGGTACTGAGAAACTGGTTCAAAGATCCCTGGACAGTGCCCTGGTTGACACACTCTCCTCTGAGCATGCCTGAGGTCAGCTGGTGCCCAGCCAATGCCAGAGCCCACACTGGGTGCCAACCCTGATGGGCAGTGGGCAGGACGGCTGGCGAGGAGCGCAAGGGACCCCCTCGGAGGGAGGTGCAGCTGCTGTGTGTGTGCAGGCCTGGCCGCGGACCCCCTCGGGGAGCTGTGGGTGACCATCAGGAGGGCTCTGGGTTCCAAGGTGGCATCCACAGTGTGGTGACAGGCTCGAGGAGGCAGCGGCGAGTGGAGGGTGTTGGGGCATTCTGACAGGTGGCCCAGCTTCCTGGGCAGCCTTGCTCGGCCCCTGAGGCCAGTGGATGCCCCGCACCTGCATCACTCATGATGTGAGCCAGGTTCCCCGCAAGCAAAGAGGGGACTGTTGCCTTGGAGCATGTCAGGGGACCTGACATGTGCCGTTGGGATGCCCTGGCTGGAACGTGTCAGGGCAGGGGTGACCTGGGACCCCCAGACTTTGTGGCTCCCATCATGCCCCGAGTCAACCTGAGAGCCTGGCACAGGGCCCACATCAGCATCCACCGTCCCCTCTCCTGGCCACCTGGCTTCCTGCCCTGAGCTGCCAAACGTCCTCCAGAGAGGTGGCTGCAAGGTATCAGCCCCTGCACCCTGTCCGCCCTATCTCTCGGGCTGGCCGCACCGCTGCCCATGTCCTGCCACTGCTCTGTCCTACAGGTTGCCACCTGTCTCCTCCCCTGGACCCCTGGATGCCAGCACCCTTGGGCAGCAAGGGCAGGTCACTCCATCTGAATCTCGGGAGCACTCCCTGAGCCTCTGTCCCCCCACCTCCACCAGCACACCGGGCTCGGCGACTAAGTTACCAGGGACTACTGGACAGGAGCCTGGGCGCTGTGCCCTGCCGTCCCCACCCCTGCCCCCGCCCCCCACCCCGCTCCACACCTCCCTCCCTGGCGGCCCAGGCCCTGCCCAGGCCCCGCCCAGATCCTCCTCCCTCCTCCCGCCATCCCCACCCCGCCCAGGCCTGATTTCCTCCCGGTTCTTGCTACAGGAACACCACTCTAGGGCCTGGGCCTGCGGACCTTTGTACCAGCTGACGATGGGCTTTGGGGTGCCCGTCACGCGGCAGGCCAGCTTCACCGTCTCACCCAGCTCAGCTGTGCAGTCCGCCAGCTCCTCCTCGAAATCTGGTGGGTCTGGGCACACATATACAGGCCCTGAGCTCTTGGGGGGT
This sequence comes from Vulpes lagopus, assembly GCF_018345385.1. NCBI lineage: Eukaryota > Metazoa > Chordata > Mammalia > Carnivora > Canidae > Vulpes > Vulpes lagopus. The sequence goes on along the minus strand of NC_054836.1, from coordinate 10,932,190 downwards.
TGGGGAAGGACAGCGGGGCCCCATGTCCTTGGTACGTCCCTGGCAAGCCCTCCATCCCAGGGTGTGGTTGTTACAGACACTACCCATAACGACCTTCCCTCCAGGTGGCCCCTCCTGTCCCTAACGCTGTCTGGGCTCCTGCACTGTGGTGGGGGTGGGGGCCAGGGGTGGGGCCTGTCCTGTGCTGGGGGAGGGCTCTGTCCTGTGCTGGGTGGAGGCCCCTATCCTGTATTGGGGGCCACTGTCCTGTGCTGGGGGGCTCCTGTCCTGTACTGGGTGGAGGCCCCTATCCTGTGCTGGGTGGAGGCCCCTGTCCTGTACTGGGTGGGGGGCCCTGTCCTATACTGGGGACCCTGTCCTGTGCTGGGGGACCCTATACAGGGTGGGGGGCCCTGTCCTGTGCCTGAGACACCCCTGTCCTGTACTGGGGGGCCCATCCTGCACTGGGGGGCCCCTGTATGAATCCCGAGGCTCCCCTATGCTCAAGTCGGGGTCAGCCCCACTCCCCCGCTCAGGCTGCCAGCAGGCTGAGCTGACTGTGCCCCAGATGGAGTGTGTCCTGTGTCCCCGGGGCCAGGGGCCATGTGCACTCACGCCACACAGGCAGGGCCAGGCGCTGCTGTAGGCCACAGATCTCCTTCACCCAGGAGCTCTTGGTGATGACTGTCCGCGCCTGCAGCACGTACTTCCGCACGGAGTCCTCCCGCTCGTGCCACACCTCAAAGGCACGGTCATCACCCTCCACCTGGTCGTTGAGGTCGATGCTGCTCAGCTGTAGGGGCGGAACACAGGCTGACTGCCTGGAAGCAGGCCTCAGCCCTTGCCCTGGGGTCCTCACCTACCCGCCACCCCCCTTCCCTGCCCGCACCCCCTTGCCCTGCAGCCTCCACCGCACCCCCCTTGCCCTGGCTCCGCAGGCGCCCGCAGACCTTCATCATGTTCCGGAAGACATAGCTGAAAGTGTCGGTGCGGGAATCCCTGCGGGGCTTACAGACCAGCAGGTGGTGGCGGAACAGGAAGACGTGCCGGTGGTGGCCCTTCCAGGGCATCCGTGCGCCCGGTGCCCCCTCCCACACGATGAAGTGGCCCTGGGGGAGCACGCGGCAAGTGGTGAGCCTGGTGCCCGGCCCCCAAGGGGCCCTGCCCAGGCGACAGGCCGTGTCCTGCATCCCAGACCTGACGGATGGGCTCGCCCAGTGCCTCCAGGGTGCCTGGGTAGTTCTCCATGAGTGACAGGTGCAGCTGGTTTTCAGCGCGCTGCGGCAGGGCCGACACCACAGCGTATGCCTGCTCCAGCAGCGCACAGTTCTGCGTGTTCCTTGCCTTGTTGCGGATCAGCTCCTGGGGGACATGGCGTCAGGCCCCGGTGGTGCAGGGGAGGGTCGGGGAGGGTGGCCAAGCAATGCACCCCCTACCTTGAGCAGGGCCTGGTACTGCTGGACCCGCTCCACAGGCTGTTCCAGAAAGTGCTGCAGGGGTGGTGGGGGTGGCTGCGAGGGGTCTGCGGCCGACAGCACCTCTTCTGTATATTTCTGTGAGAACCGCAGGCCGGGGTTGGGGACACACAAGGCTCCCCAGATGACCAGTGTCACCAGAGGGGGGGTGCTGGAGGGCGGGGGCATCGGGGTACACACATGCACACACTCACTGCCCCTGTCCCCAGGCCAGCCATACCCTGACCCCACTGTGTCACCACCTGAAGGTGAGCACAGGGCTGCAGGGGCCCAGGTGGGGGTACCTTGTAGAACTCCTGCACAGCCGGGCTGACCACTGCTGACTCAGCCTGTACTCGGCCCACCAGGAATGTCAGGTACTGCTCGAAGGCTGCCTGATTCTTGATGAAGCACATGGCCACATCGTCATCTGTGTCACAGCTCTGCAGCTCCCGCTGGAAGCTGTGGTGGAGGGCAGGGTAGTCACAGGGATGGCGAGCCCTCGGGTTTGGGAGGCAACAGCCTGCTGCCCACAGCTGGGCTGCTCGGGAATGAGTATGCTGGGCTGTGGGGGCTGCAGGCGTGGGGCATGAGGGCATGCATGTCTGTGTGCATGTGTGCTGTGTAGGCAGGCAAGGAAGTTCATGTTCATGCAGCTGTGCATGAGCAAGTATGTGTGCCACACATATATATTTTAATAAGCATCCCTTTATTTGCTCATGCCATTACAAAAAACAGATTACGTTAGCAATAAAAAAAAGTGTTTTCTTCAAGTCAGAGGCAGTTGCTCCCCAAAGTGTTAAGTAAAACAGTGTACATCAGTGTTAAAATGTTAAATTTTATATTGTTTTTACCACTTTTGATCTTCTGAACAATTTTATTGAGCAAAATAAGATAAAAGATTACATACTTATTTGATGTTAGGAACGTAGATAAACACATATAAGAGTGTGCATGTGAATGCAGGCCTGCACGTAGGAGAGTGTGCCTGTCATGTGTATGGGTAAGTTTCCAGAGTGTTCTCATGTACATGTGTTGGCGGCAGGTAAGTATACTGCAGGGGCTTCCATGGGTGTTCCCATTTGTGTCCTCATACAGGAGTGTGGTGCACTGAAGAGTGAATCAAGTCAGCAAAGTTCTCTCACATATGCATGTATGTGGGCATGTGTGTACCTCTGTATGGCGTGTACCTGCACGTGTGTGCAGGCATCACTCTCAGCTGTGCACCACTCACACTGTACACGAGTGCCTGGCACATTTGTGCACCCTTGAGGACACGCCCGCCTGCCCACCCACCTGCTGTGGAAGCGGCAGATGTCCTGCACGTTGCGGAAGATGACCGCCTTCTGGCTGGCCACAGCTGTGGGCACGTGAGGGCAGCGGTCCAGGTGCTGCACGTGGTGGCTCTGCAGGAACTGCAGCTTACCCACAAAGGTCTGCTCAGAGCTCAGCAGGTCCTGGATGATGGAGCTGGGAGGGGACGGGGCGAGGGGGATCCAGGAGCATTGAAGGGGGTACTCGGCCTCCCCCTGCCACGCAGCCTGCCACCCACTGTCAAAGCAAGCCCGGTGAAGTAGGGAGAGAGCACTCCCAAGTCCACCTCACCACCACAAAGCCACTCACATCCCCGCCTGCTGGACCCTCACCTCAGCCTTGTCTTGTATTCATCCTCAGACACGGCCTCCCCCGGGAACTCGGGGGCCTCGGTGGGCCCCCACTCGGGTGACAGCTGGTGAGAAAATGGGAGTGTGGCCTAGGCTCTGGCCCCACCCTGTGGGAGTCGGGCTCCTGTCCTCACGGGGGACGATAATCCCAGGCCCCACCCCAGCCATCCAGTACCTTAAGCCGCCTGTCCAGGTAAGCAGGGGACACCCAGCCTTGCCGAGAGGGGCTGGATTTGGTGGGTTTGGTGCGCACGAGCCAGCGCAGAGGGTGGGCCGAGTCTAGCACCTCCACGTACTGGCCCTCCCGCAGTGAGAGGGCATCCTGCTCTGCCCCCAGGGGCAAGTAGTCAGCCGTGACCACGTAGATATCAAAGATCTGGAGAGATGATGCTGAGTCAGACCCCAGGGGTGCCAGCCTGGCCTATAGCCCTCCCCCAGCCCCTAAGGACCCCAGAGGGGCAGGACCAGGGCAGGTGGCCACCCAGGCTTCCCAAGGCACCCTCAGCCCCTAAGGACCCCAGAGGCTACAGGGTGCCTCGCATTAAGTGGTGGGAAAAGCCATCCTGAGATTCCATAGAGTTCCAGAACAGGCTCAACACGTCTCTCCTGATGGGAATCCCATCGGGGGGGTGGTAGTGAGGTCACACCAGAGGGCCAAGGCACAGCCTCAGGGATGCCACCCAGATGTGTGCCCTCCACCCTACCTCACACCCCCTGTGACCTGCCCACCCCTGCTGGCAGAGCACCTCGCCTCGTGAGTCTCCGTCCTCTGACTCTGAGGACGACTCCTGGACACTGGAGGAGGGGCGGGAACGGCCGTGCCAGGGGGATGCGGAAGGCGTCTTGGATTCCTCATCGCTGTCACCTCCCGGCACCTGCAGCTTGGCTAGGGGATGCAGGGCAGGTGACACCCAGGAAGGGCTCCCCCCATGAGTCCCCGGGGTGGATGGACAAGGGAAACCCCGCCCTCGTTCCACAGCCTGTGGTGCCCTCACCATGTGTGATCTTGGCCGACACAATCTCGGTGATCTGGGATGTGAGCTTCTGCAGGAACTCCTCTGTGCCCACCTCAGCCAGGGACAAGTGGCCACGGGCCTCCACTGCTGTCGGCTCTGCGGGGGGGCCACAACCTAGCTCAGCTGGACACATGCCCTGCACACATGCCCAGGAAGCCCCTCCAGGTCCCGTGCTGGGCTCAGTCAGCCAGCAGTGCCAAGGAGCACACAAATGTGAGGCCACCACTGCAAGGAGCTTTGCAGGGCCGGGCTAGGTGAAATGAGAGCTGCCTGGGTGACCCCAAAGGTCAGCAGGCAGACCCTGCTGGGGATGGGGGGCAGATCCAGGAAATAGGAGGTCCTGACAAGGGCATGCCCAGCATATGCGTCCCACACCACCCTTACCCTGCTCTCAGATGCGATCTGCGTCCAGGCCTGCTGGAGGGGAGCCCTGAGCCTAGGCCCGCAAGGCCTCCAGGGGAAGGCGAGCAGGCATTCCTAGGGGCACACAGCCTGGGGCAGCCCTTTCAGGCCTCACCCCTATCAGGGGCATGTCAGCCCCCACTCTGCAACAACATGCTCCCAACCAGCTCATACCTTTCCTCTGTCCAGCAAGGTCAGCGAATCCCACAGGTTCTGACATCTGTGTGGAAATGGCTTGGGTCCTGAAGGGGAGCGGTGTCCTGAGGAATGCCTCAGCAAAGTCCTCTTTTCACAATGGGAACACTGAGGCACAGGGTGGGCCAGGGCTGGCCCGAGCCACAGAGCCCTCGCGGGGCAGGTTTGGGCTGCAGTCTAGATGGGGTTCCCTCCCCCACAACAGCACTGTACCCCCAGGGCTGGGACGCCCTGCTCCTAGGCCTGCTCCCTGCACTCACCCCTGTAGGAAAGTAGAGATGAGGGCCTCCTTCACCCCAGCACGCTCCTCCGCCACCCTGGTCTCCTTAGGCACTGTCAGGAGAACAGGTGAGTCAACACATGTTGGCCCAAGCCCTGAGCCACTTCTGGTTGACACCTGGTCCAGGACATCTGGGGCCCCAGGGGACTTGGCTCTGGTCCCGCGGGAGCCCCAAGATTGAGTGGGGCCCAGGAAGGAAACACTAAGGGTGGCAGGGGGCTTCTAGGAGGGTCCCGGCCAGCTGAGCACAACTGGCAGAACGGGGATGGGAGCTGGCCCACCAGGGGCTGTGGCCTCCAAGTTGGGGGCTTGGTGGATGTGTCCTGAGTAGGTCCCGACCCTGGAGGGGACTCACAGCCAGAGACGTGCAGGCTGGCAGAGCAGAGGGCCTGGCCGGCAGCATTGGTAGCGATGCAAGTGTAGGTGCCCTGGTGCGGCCTGCCCACGTCCAGCAGGACCAGGCTGTGCTGCTGGGCAGAGCTGGCCACTGTGTAGCCTGGCGTGTCACGGCCAATCCACAGCACGCCGCGCTCAGCCTCCTCCCGAAGCCAGTGCACAGCTGGGGCCGGGAATCCTGCAGGCAGGCGGACAGGCCCTCTGAGGGGTGGGGGTCGCCTCTGAGCTCCCTTGGGGGGTCGTAGGTGGGGGCAGGAAGGGGCCTTCTCTGAGCCTCCCGGGGAGATGAGGGGATCCCAGGTGAGGGGCAGGGAGGTACCTGCTCTGAGCCTCCCCAGTTGGGGGGGGGGTCCCAGGTGGGGGCAAGGAGGTAGGAGCACCCTACCTTCCACCTTCACTGAGAAGGTGATGCTGGAGCCTTTCTTCACTTTTTTGGAGGTGAATCTTTCCAGGAACCGGGGTGGTACCAGCTGCTGCTGCACATCTGGAGAAACAGCAGGCAGTGGTGACCAGCACCTGGGGAGCCTACTCCCTGTTGGGGCACCCAGCCCAGCCACAGCCTCCAGGTCCCAGCCTCATCCTGCCCAGGGCTGGGTTTCCACAGCCTACACCCAGCCCTCCTCCCAGCCTGCCTCCATCTGCATCACGAGGTTGTGTCCCTCACGCGCTTTGGGGGAGCCACCCGCCCCCTCTGCCCTCCGAGTCTGCTCACCCGACGCTGGCTTCTCTTCAGGATCTTTGGGGCCTGAAAGAGGCAAGAAATGGAAATCAGGCCTATAGCAGCCAGGGTCCTCCTGCCCAGGGCCCTGCACCTGCTGGGGGTGGGGCCCACAGGGGAGCCCCACCCACTCCTTTACACACTTCCCAAGACCCAGGCCGCGCAGCCAGGGAGTTCACACTGAGGCTATGTGAACCCAGGCTGATGCCACCTACACCCCATGGCCCCGGGAGCGTGGTGTCCCTCTGGAGCCTACGCAAGGTCTCAGTGGAGGCTGGAGACAGACTAGGCAGCATAGGGGCCAGGCCCAGACTGAAAGCACCTTGCCGTCAGTGTTCAGAACTTTGGAAAACAAGGAAGCTCAGACCTCCCCTCCCACAGTGGCCCTTGGCCTCTTCCTCCGCGGGGTCTCCTGGTGCCGGCACACCTGCCTGTTGTGTCTCAGGGCCCCCCAGCCCCCCGCACGGCCTATAGCCACCACCCAGTCCCCACACCCACCCCGGACAATCAGCCGAGCGGACGAGTAGGCAGCGCCCACAGCGTTGCTGATGTAGGCCGAGTACTGGCCATCATCCTCGCAGGTGACCGACACGACCTCCAGGGTGTGCAGCGTCTTCCGGTCAGCCATGTGGATGTGCTCAGAAGCCGTCAGGGGCTGCCCATCTTTGAACCAGTACAGTCGGGGTGCCGGGTAGCCTGGGGCCACAGGAGAGTGGTCAGCACAGAGCCCTCGTCCTGGGGGCACCACCCTACAGCTCCCTGGGGCCTAGGACCACTCAGACTGCACGGTTATATCACAGCTCCTGGCCTTTCTCCCTTTCTCACCTTTCACTTTGACCTGGAACTTGGCCAGGCGTGTGCCGGGGGCCACCTGGAGATCTTTTAGCTCCTCCACCACCTGAGGCAGCTGCCCCTCCTCCGAGGTAGATTCCGTACCCTCTTGCTCCCGGCTGGTGGGGGGAACAAAGAAAGTGCAGTGAGGTGGACCAGCAAGGATCCCAGCACCTGGGGGTCAGGTCAGCCATGGTGGCTTCTGAGGGCCCTGTGTGCTGGACAGACACTGCTGGGGCCTGGATCAGAGCTCCAGCATTCAGATTCTCTTAGTGCCACCCGCTGGGGTGCCGCCACCTGCTGGGGGATAGCCCGCCTTTGTATGGTCCTCTACCTGGACAGGTAGCCCTGGGCGCTGAAGTAGGAGGAGGTCTCTGTGGCATCTGCCGCAGTTTCATAGTCTGTGCTGGTCACTGGGAAAGGAACAGTGGTCGTAGTGAGGCTTGTGTCCCACCTGCCTGGGCACAGCCCCATCCCAGGGCCAGCCACCAGCTCTCACTTCAAGGCCATCCCTGGGAGCTACAAGCATTCCTGGGGCAGACGCCATGGGGTATGTGGCTGCCAGTGGCCCTCTGCACCCAGGCTGTCACCAGCCCGTGCTTCCAGGCCTGGAGCTAACTGCAGGCCCCAACAAATTGCCAACCCTGGGTGATTCTGGGCCTCATGACAGGGGGGGCTGTGTCTTCCAGTTTTACCCACTAGGGGACCCACGCTGGAACCCAACATGCTGGCGCCTGAGCTCAGATGTGCAGCCTCCAGAACCAGGAGCAGGAACCTTCTGTTTAAGCCACATGCTCCGTGGCACCTGTTAGAGCAGCGGGACCAAGACAGCCTCCCCCATCCTGCCTCCGCCCAAAGAAGATGTCAGGAACAATGGTTGTGATCGTGGGATTTAGAATAAGAAACACACATTTGGTCTTTGTCCCAGGATCCTGGCAAGGAGTTCCTAAATCCCTTAGCATTTCCTGTGCTGAGAGCCGTAAGGTGTCTTTGTTACGTACTGAGGTGACCTTGGGCAGCCCCTCAGGATGGGGGCGAGTGGCCAGGGGACCCAACTCTGGGAGCAGAGGGTTGGATGCTTCAGTCCCACCCCCTGACCTCTGGGAAGGAAGAGGGGATCAGTCACCAATGGCCAGTGATGTAACCAATCACACCCACATCATGAGGCCCCATGAAAACCTGGGAGGTCGGACTTGGGGAGCTTGGAGTTGGTGAACACATGGAGACGTGGAAAGAGTGACCTGCCCCGGAGCTGGCCCCAGGTCACAGCCTTGGATAATAAGCTGGTAATGTCAGACATTTCTCTGAGATCTGAGCCGCTCCAGCAAGTTCAGAGACCCGAGGAGGGGCCATGGGAGCCTCTGGTCTGTAGCTGGGGGGTCAGCGGGGGCGACCCCTGGACTGTGGCTGGCGTCTGCTGTGAGGTGCCCTGTGGGGTGTGGATGGGGGCAGAGCGGAGTTAATTGTAGGACCCCCAACTGGTATCAGAGAATTTCTTGTTGACCCCTTACAGATAGGAAACAATAATGAGCCCCAGCTTCCTGCCTTGAGTCCAGGAGGAGCAACTGAGGCAGAGCTAGGTAGACCCTGAGTAGAGGAGCTGGTGTCCACAGGACAGAAGCCAGACAACAGAAAGCTGCAGAGGCAGTGAGCTCTCTCCTGGAGGATTCAGCAGAGCACTGGCTGGCACGTGCACGCAGGGACAGAGACACCTGAGGGGCCATTAAAACAGCGCAGAGGACGTCATGTTTCCAATCGGACTGGGAACTTCCCCAGTGGATGGCTTCAGGCCCTCAGCAGAGGGAGGGGATCAGCCCTAGACTGAGCCTGCTCCCCACCTAAGAGGAAGACCTTAGGCCTGCAGAGGTAAAGTATGCAGCCCCCACGAGGGCAGGCACCCAGTCAAGGACCACCAAACATGCTCGCAGGCAGGAAAACACCACCCAGTGGGTCAAAACCAAGCCAGGACGGTGCAGGTGGAACTGGCAGAGAAGGAAGTCAAAGTATTAGGACTGCATACATGTCTCCAAATCGTCAGAGACACAGAGCATGTGAAAAAGACTCAAGAAGTTGTAGAGAAGAAAAAATACAACAATGGGACGGACAGCAGGTGAGCGATGACAGGACAGTGAAGGGAAGCAAGTAGAGGTACAAACCGCAGGAAATGAAGTGCATGGCGGCAAGAATTGTAAGGGAAGTGTGTCAGCGTGTGGTAGCATCACGGCACACAGCTTCATGTGCATGTGACTGAGGTCCCCAGAAGAGGGGGAAAGTTAACACACTTGAAGAAATAACAGCCAAAAACACTTCCAAACTTGATGAGAAAACTAGAAACGCCAAATCCCAAGTGGCTCAGTGAACTGCAAGCACGAGGGAACATAAAGAAAAGCACACCCAAGAACAGCACCGTCAGAGTACTCAAGACCAGCAAAAAGAAGGAAATCCTTAAAAATAAATACCCAGAGGCCATTTTGGAGGACTTTGAGAAACTGATCCTAAAAGTCATATAAAAATGCCAGGGACTCAGATGCTCCAAACAATCGTGCACAAGAGCAAAGCTGGAGGACTCACTTGTCTCAACTTCAATACTGAGCACGAAGCTACAGGAACCAAGATGGTGTGGGGTTGGCAGAATGACAGACATACCGATAAATGGGAGAGAGGTAGGAGACCAGAAATAGACCCATGTATGTCATGGAAATCAGTGTCTGACACGAGTTCCAAGACAGTTTTATGAAGGAAAATAGTCTTTTCTACGATCGGTCCTGGAACAACTGTATTTCCACAAGAATGGATTGGGGCCTTTCACACCATACACCCAAACGAAGCCTACACACAAGAGCTAAAACCATGAAACTCTTAGAAAAAAACAGGGGTGCAGATCTTTATAACGTCGGATCGGGCAATGGTCTTGTAGACGTGACAACAAACGTACAAGCAACCAAAGAAGCAATGGAGTTCATCACAATTAGAAATTTTTGTGCATCAAGGAACAGCATCCAGAAAGTGGAAAGAAAATCCTCAGAATGGGGAAAATAATTTGAAAATCATATATCTGATAATGACCCAGTACCCAGAACATATATATGTATATAGGGCTTCTTTCTGGGATCACAGAAATGTCCTGGCACCTGATGGCAGTGACGCTTGTGCGACACAACGAATATACGTTTTCAAACGGCACATTTTTATGGCATGCAAGTGTCTAAAGCATCCCAATCCTAAGAGTAAAGGCAAGTTTTGCACAGAGAAATGAAGATACGAGTGGCGTCCTGCTTCTCAGCGGAAGCAATGCAAGCTACAAAGGTTGTCTGCGCAACAATATCTTTCAGAACCACCACAGACACACAGATGTTTTCTCCAGGCATACAAAAGGTGGAAGAACTATAGCACACCCAGGCTACGGAGAAGATGCCGAAAGGTGTCCTTCAGGCAGAAGTAAAGCAGAGCCAAAATTCACATCCCCACCGCAAAGTGAAATCCCTTCTATGTGGGCCAACATGTACAACTTTGTGTGGTTCGAGGGACCCGGCCAGCTGTTTGCAGCCGTGCTGCTAAGGGCGCGCCTGTGGCCCCGTGGCCCCTTCGCATGTGCCCAGGACCCCAGTGGGCTGCGTGTCTCAGACCCTTGGAAACACACGCAGGCCGTAGGCCCACTGAGGCAGGATGGGGGAATCCATCAGGGAGGACAATCCTGCCCACACCCCATAGATGCTTGGGTCTCCAGCTGGGACGCTGCCATGCTCGTTTCCAGAGAACATGTCCACGTGACGTTCCCGCCAGCAAGGAATGAGCGACCCCTGTCACTACACCCTGGGCACAGCGTGTTATCTCCAGTTATCATCCTCCCACCCTGCCAGGCACAGCGACGTCTCGCTGGGGTTTCGTCAGCATTTCCCTGCCGCCTAATGATGCAGACAGCTCCCACGTGCGTGTCCTCTCCTGTGAACATCTGGACATGTATTTTGCTTTGTTCTAACTGGACTTTTAATTTTTATTTATTTATTTTTTACCATTTACTGCTAAGCATTCTTTATATTTTTTTAAGATATAGCTCTTTACTGGACATGTGGTTTGTAGACACATTCTCCCATCCTGAGGTCCATCCACACAGAGAAAATTTTACCAATTTTCCCTTTTGCAGGTATTGCTTTAGTGTCAAATCTAAGAAGTTTTTTCCTGGCTGTGGCTCCTAAAGATGTCTTCTTTTTTTTTTTTTTTCCTGAAAGTATCATACTTTCATATCTTGTATTTATGGATGTAATCCATGTTGAGCTGATTTTTGTTTGAGGCCAAGGTCTAATGTTTTGTTTATAAACATCCCAACTCCTCCAGCACCATGAAATTCTATCCTGGAATCTAAAAGTCTAACCTTCCTCCACTTAGTTGCTCTTGCACTTTTCTCAAAAATAAGATGGACATACTCATGGACTCATGTGAGGCCCACCAGGAGTCACTGCGCTGGACTAAAACAGGCTTCCTGTCCCCTTGTCACTGGGGGAGACTTCTGGGGACTTAGGAACTGTGTGCTAGGAGCCAGGGACGAGACCAAATACCCACTTCTTATCTCAGCACAGCCAGTCACCCACACGTGCCTGGGGCATCTCCAAAGTCCCCAGGCCCATCCCCAGCTTAGACACCCCCCAAGGAGGTAAGGCCCCCCAGCCCCTGTGGTTCCAAATCCCGCATGACCTGACACGAGTGCTCTCTGGGTACTCCGGCCACCCCGCCCCACCGCTCCCAGCTTCTACCCTGGGGCCACACTCACGGTCTACACGGAGCTCTGCCTTGGTGGAGGACACACCCACACTGTTCTCAGCCATGCAGCGGTAGACGCCCATGTCTGCGGGCACCACGGCCGTAATGATGAGCTGGTGGCCGCCCTGCTGGTCCTCACTGATCATGTAGTGGTCATCCTCCTCCAGCATCCTGCCGTCCTTGAACCAGCACACGGTGGGCACAGGCTGGCCTGTCACCACACAGTCGAAGCTCACGGGATACCCATCCAGTACCTCTTGATTCTGCAGCTCAGTCAGGAACACCGGGGCTAGGATGGATAGATGGGTGTACAGGGGTTCGGCCCCGGGCTTTTCCCCCAGCCACCCCAGCTGCCGGCCCCTCAGTCTGCATCATCTGCACAGCGTGCTCAAGTGAGAGTGCTGGCGGGCTCCCGGGTGGAACAGGACTGTGCCTCCGCCAGCCTCCCCCCATTCTCTGGGAGAATCTTTGCCTTGCCAGCCTGTGTCTCAGGCCACTGAGACGCTAGAGGAATAGAAGCCAGGAGACAGCAGGAGGGGGAGCTGAGGGCAGACAAAGGCTGTGTGGGCTGGGGATCCAGGGGTTGCAAGCATGAGGACGGCCCCAAATTACACGGAGTTTTCCAGACATGACGCCATGGGTTACATGTTACATCACACCCCTCACAGCTCCCAGGGAGTCACAAGCAAAGAGTTAAAGGCTTCAGTTGCTGGAGCAGATAGATGATGGGGGCATGGAACCCCTTCTTTTAGAATACTTGTATTCCAAACACTCACGGAGCAAAAAACACAAGCTGTGGAAAGCCAGGGTTCCTCTACCCACTTCACAGAGCAGGACCCCGAGGCCCGCAGAGGCTGGCTCATGACAGGTAGAGCGAGGACGAACAGCGAGCTCTGTCTACCCATAAATTCAGGGCTCTTCCAGCTCAGGAGTCCCCTGGGCCAGCCCCGTGCCCCTCTGTCCTGTCCCACCCCAGGCCACAAGCAGACTCACCAGCCTCGGAGGTCAGCGTGGGGAGCGCGGGGAGCGCCCTCTCCCGGGGTGCCGCAGGGGCAGGAGCCACTTTGCTGATGCGCATCTCCACCCCCCGGGGCCCCTGCTCTGACAAGCTGATGTCCACCCCGATGCCCATGGTGCCAAACATCTCCCGGAAGCACGCGGCAGCTCGCTGGGACTCAGCGAGTGACTCGAAGCGGATGTAGACGAAGCGCTCATCTTCATGGTAGGTCTGCCAGTCCCCGGGCTCCTGGGGCTCCGCGGGGCCCTCATCTGCACTGACGAAGATCTCTTCATCTGAAACCTCGGCGGGGCTCTTGGTGCGGAAGAGGCGGTGCAACCGCCGGGCTGCCCGGCGGAAGGCGTCATCCAGCTCACCCCCCGAGGAGCTCTCCGCCTCACTCTCTGTCCCGCTGACCACCACACACGCGCTGTGGGCCACATGGCCGAACTTGCTGCTCACCTGGCAGGTGTAGCGGCCGGCATCAGCACGGCCCAGGCCCGTGACCAGCAGAGAACAGGTGCCGTCCCTAAGCTGGTCGATGTGGTGGTGCCGGCCGTCAGTCAGCTCCACACCATCCTTCAGCCAGCAGGCACGCACGTCCGCCTTGCTGGACACCACACACTCCAGACGCAGGACATCCCCCACCTGGACCTCGGTGTCCCTGAATGTGCGGGAGAACGCAGGTCCCTCCTGCTGCTTCATCTCCTTGCGGACCTTGTAGCCCTTAAAGGCAGCCTGGATCTTCACGGCTGCTTTGTCCATGGATGGGTCACTCAGGTCCTCAGCACTCAGGTCTGCTGGTGCAGAGCGAGCTGCAGCTGGCTGCTCCTGATGCTTCTGTGGCCTCCCAGATGAGACTGTGGGAACCCCGACCTGTGCACACACGGAAGGTTTGGAAACTGAGGCCTGTGACAGGGCCAGGATGGGGCAGGAATGTATGGAGCGGAGCAGGAAGCAAAGCCCAGGTCTGCTGCCCCAACTCCACGTGGAGCCACTTCCTGCCCACCCAACAACTGGTCAACCATCGCATGCCTCAGGGCTCCTACTGCCACTGAGAGGCAACTCCACCTTCCCTGAGTCACTCTAAGTGGTAACCCAGACAGAGTGACAGGTTGTGAGGGACACCACAGAGAAACCAGTTCCAGCTCGTAGCAGCCAGGTGGATGGGTAAGAGGTGGGCAGATAGGTGAGTGCTGGATGGGTAGATGGGTGAGGGGTGGATGGATGAGGGGTGGGTGGGTAGGTGAGATGGTAAGTGGGTGGGTGAATGGTGGGTGCATCATTGAGATAGGTGGTAGATAGTTGGATGGTGGTTGGGTACATGAGAGAGTGAATGGTGGAAGGATGGGTGGGCAGTGGATGGATAAACAGATGATGGATGGATGGATGGATGGATGGATGGATGGATGGATGGAGAGGTAGTGAGTGAATGGTGGAGGGATGGGTGCTGGATGATGTAAGGATGGGTGGATGGATGGGTGGTGGCTGGGCGATGTGTGAATGGACAACAGGTGTATGGACAACGGCTGGCAGATGGGTAGTGAGCGGATAGGTGGCTGTATAAGCTGGCGTCAAATGGACAGATGATGGAACAACGCAGGGTGGCTGGTGGAAGACTGGTAGAGACCTAAGACGTCCAGGCTGCTCCCTGCAGGCCACACAGGGCACTCACCTTGCTGGCTGGGGGTGAGGTGCTGGGCCTTCCAGCCTTCTTGAGGTAGGTAACCAGGGAAGGAGTGCCTGCCCGGGACTCATCATCAGAGCTGGTGTGCGAGAGGTCAGCCTCCCCAGTGCGTGCCAGCTCGTCTGCCGTGGAGTAGTCCTCGGACAGGTCAGGGGCCGCTTCCTCTGCCTCCTGCCGCAGGCGCTGCACGTGCCCGTCCTCCTCGGGCAGCTCACTGATGGAGTCCAGCGTGGGCTCACGGCTCATGCGGCGCTTCCTTGCCAGGGCTTCCCACAGCAGGTGCAGGTCACCCTCTTGGGCCGCCTCAGGGGGCAGGCTGGGCTGCACAGGGGCCTCATCCCTGGATCCTGGGGTCAGCTCCACTGAGGAGGACATACCGCTGGTCAGCAGGGTGGGCACACAGCCTTGATCCTGGGCCGGCCTTGGCTGCTGACTGCGCTGCCTGCCTGGGCCGCCAAGAGCTCTGAAGGCCCACTGTGCACAAGGATTTAGGGGTTCTGGACTGGCCCTGGGCCCCAGCTCCCCTGGGGAGGCCAGACCTCAACCTACCTCAGGCTCCTGCACAGGGGGAGTGGGCCCAAGCAGAAGGCCAGAGGCAGTGCAGGTGCAGGGGGGCTCATGGTGTGAAGGGGCTCATATTGTGGGGGGTTCATAGTGTTAGGGGGGCTCAGAGCACAGGAGGTGGGGGCATGAGTTCAGGGGAGTGTGGTTCAGAGTGGGGGGCCCATAGTGTGGTGGTGCTCAGAGCATAGAGGTGGGGTCAGAGCATGGGGTTGGGGAGTCAGAGTGAGGGACTCAGAAGGTAGGGGGAGGGAGGCTCAGAGTGCAGGTGAGGGGACGCAGAGCATGGGAGGTGTGGGGTGCAGGGCATGAGGGGGAGGCTCAGAAGGCTGGTGGAGGGACGCAGAGCATTGGGGGTGTGGGATGCAGGGCATAGGGCGGAGGCCCACAGGGCAGGGTTGGCCAGGGTCCTGTGGGGGAGCAGTGTGAGCTGAGCTGCCAGCCTTCTGAGGAAGCTGAGCCACAGGACTCTGTGCATCTCCCCCACCAGGCCTCAGTTTGGCAGGAGTCTGGCTCCTTAAGAGGACCCCCTGACTGTCTCCAGGGAGCTAATGAGGATGAAGGCCCAGCTCATTCCCACATCCCATGCCCTCCCACCCCCACTGGGTCCCCAGGACGCACCCTGGAAGGAGGCAGTGGCTGCAGAGGAGGTGGGGTCCCAGGCAGGGCTGCAGCAGTACTCCCCCTGGTCCTCCGCCGAGAAGCCCCGGATGACCAGCGTATGTCGCTGACCCCGGCAGAGAACCTGGACGCGCCCGCCAGGTTGGATGAGCTCCGTCCCCTTCAGCCAGACAACTTCACCCGCCTCGGCCACCTCGCACTCCAGACACAGGTCCTCGCCGGCACCCACCTGCCGGGTTTCTGGAGCAGGGAGCATGGGAGCCAGGGGTGCAGGAACTGGGTGCGCAAGAGCCCGGGTCTCTGGAGCTGGGGGCACTAGGGTGGGGGGTGCCGGAGCCCAGGTCTCTGGAGCTGGGGGCGTGGGAGCTGGGGACGCTGGAGCGGAGGGCTCTGCGGGCAAAACCACCACTTCAGCAGACATGCCCCGAGGCTCCTCAGCCTGGGAAGACCAGGAGTGCTCTGGGCAGACTTCACCCTCAATAGCCACAGGGCGCACAGCGACTCACCTAGCCTCACTGTCTGGGGCAGGTGCACTGGCTCCCCAGCCCCCACTGGGCCCACTGCTGCTACGCGGAAGCGGTAGGTCTCCCCAGGGGCCAGGCCGTCCACGATGCACTCAGGCCCGGGCACCAGCTCGTGGCACAGCCGCCACTCGCCCGTGGTGGCCGCCTTCATCTCCACCCGATAGCCGCACAGCCCACCACCACCATCGCTTGCCGGCGCCACCCATGACAGCGTCACAGAGCGGCCAGTTTGCGCCACCACCTCAGCGTCCTCTGGGGGGTCCGGGAGGCCTGCAGGGAGGAGGGCTGGTCAGTGGAGGCTCCCATCAGTGCCCGCGGGTGCCCAGCCTGCCTGCCTGGGGTCTGATCCCAGGGTGGGGAGTGGGTGCCGGGTGGTCCACCCCCACAGGCTGGTGAGCCGCTGTGCTTGGGGTCCAGACCCTCTGAGACAGCAAAGGCCGCGCTGCGCTCGGGAACCAGGGAGACCGTGTGCCCCAGCCCACCAGGACGGCCCCTCTGGGACCAGAACAGCTGAGCACCCAACCCACACACACTCCCGCCCGCGCAGCAGTCTCCAGAGCCACCCACTCAGCACGGTGAGCCGCGCGGAGGCCACGGCGTCGTGGGCGGCGAAGGTGACCTCGCCAGCGTGGTGTGGCTGGGCACCACGCAGCAG
The DNA here is from genome assembly GCF_018345385.1 of Vulpes lagopus. NCBI lineage: Eukaryota > Metazoa > Chordata > Mammalia > Carnivora > Canidae > Vulpes > Vulpes lagopus. The sequence goes on along the minus strand of NC_054836.1, from coordinate 10,915,452 downwards.
CAAGGCGTGGTGGCTGCCATCTGCAGTGACCGTCCAGTCAGGGTCGTCCGGCCGCACGGCGGCCCCATTGATGTACCAGGTAGCCTCGCCCACCGGCACCGCCTCGCTCAGCGCGCAGGTGAAGTGGGCCCGCCCGCCAACTCGTACGGACGCGTCCCGTGGCGACTCCAGCACGTCCAGGCGCCAGCCTGTGGGGCGGGTCTGCGGTGAGCGCGCGTCCAGGGGCTGCCTGGAGGCGGGGCGGGGAGCCCCGGAGCCACGGCGTCCGCCAGCCCCGGCCCCTGTCCCCTGGCCGAGGAGGAGGCCGGCCCGCGCAGGAGGGGTCTCAAAGACCAGCGCCCCCAGACCCCAGCCCTGCACCTCCCCTGGGCGGGATCCTGTGGGAGGGGTCTCAGACACCTGGCTCCACCCTGCAGCCCCGCCTCTCCCACACACCTGGGGCGCAGCCTCCGGTGGGAAGTACCTCAGATACGGCCCCCCCCACCCCTAACCTCTGACTGTGAGGAATGCGGAAGTCACCACATCCCCCGCCAGGAAGGTCACCCGGCAACTGTCCTGCGGCCGCAGGTTTTTGAGCAGAAGCAGATGCCGCAGACCGTTCTCGAAGTAGACCACCTCCGCGTTTTCTGAGGTGTGCACAGGCTCATCGTCCAGCAGCCAGGTGTGGGCGGCCACCTCAGGGCGGGACAGCTGGCACTCGAACAGTGCCTCGCCACCTTCCAGTGTGTCCACGTTCTCCAAACCGCGTACCACGGTGTTCTTGGCTGTGGGGAACGGGCAGCTCAGGGCGCGTGGGGGCCTCCTCTGCACTGACTCCACACAGTCAGGGGGAAGAGCCTCCCCCGCGGGAGAAACGGTCCGAGGGCTGAACATAAGGCCGCCAGGGGAAGGGCAGTGTGCGGTGTCACTTGGGGCCTATGCACCCCCACAGCATCACGGCTCTGGTGGCCTTCAATTGTGGCCAGGGAGGGGGTTCTCCACACCAGCCAGGTGAGACGGCTTACTCAGCGGTGTTCCCAGAGCTACCTGACCCACAGCCAGGCTCATACCCCCCACCTGTACCCCAAGAGCTGTGCCCCTGTGGGGACTACAGAGTGCAGCTCTGGAAATGCGCACCCATCTTCCCAGCCCTGAGCCAGAGCTGAGGCAGGCCAGTCTGCTCCCTGACTCCCACACACCAGCCCTGTCCCTATTCCTGACCCACTCTTATCCTCTTCCGCACACGGTACACTGGTCTTACTAAGTGAGCATGGGTTTCTTCGGTAAGCCATGAGCTCAGGACTGGGGGTTCCTGGCCCCAACGCCAGCTCAGTGCCTGACTGCACAGGCCTGCCCCTGCCACGGCCCATTCCTGCCACGTACCACCTCTTGGGCAGGTGATATCTGAGTGGGCTTCCAGGAGAATGAACCTCAGGGCATGACTGAGCTGGGTGGGATAGTCATCTAGGCAGGAGGAGTGACAAGAGAGGACACCAGGATAGGAATGAAGGCAGGATGGTCAGCAGAGCAAGGGATTCAAGGCACCAGGTGGGGTCCTGGCGGCAAAGCTGCATGTTAGGCCAGAAAGGAGGGCCAGGTGGGCCAGGGCTGGCCCAGATGCTGGCAAGGGTGTGACCCTGATGCATGTGACCTCAGGAAGCCACTGCCTACAGGATCTGACCTGACAGAAGAGGGGACAGCCAAGCCCACAGCCCCACCTGCTGTCTGAGGGACGTGCCCAAATGAAACTTGTTCACAGCCCAGGACTGAATCCAAACTTGTGCACGCGCCCTGCAGGCAAGCGTGTCTGCTCAGGACCAGCAGCCCCAGGGACTGAAGGGACCAGAGCAGAGGCCCCCAAGGACCTGTCCACATTCCTCTTCTGGCTGCCTTCCTGGGCCTGGGCCGCTCACAGACCACACATCCCCACATCCTGGCCCTGCTCCTCCCACATCAGAATAAACAGCGGCCACAGCCTAGCAGCCCATCCACACCTCCACTGTGCACTGATGGCTACTTTGGGGCCACAGCTGCCCTTAGTCATGAGGGGAGGAGCAGTGGGGTGACTGCCAAGCCTGCAGTCACCCAGAGTTACCGAGATGGCACCTAGAGTCACCCAGATGGCGCCAAGATGACACCCAGATGGCACCCAGAGTCACCCAGATCACACCCAGATGGCACTCCTGCTTCATCTCTATACAATCCCGGATATCCAGGCAACAGCAAGCCCCTGAGCCCCCTGCTGTCTCCCACCTCTCTGGGCTCCCCTGTCTACCTACCCTGCCCAGATGCCCTGTCCCCCCACTCCCACCTCTGTCCAGCCTGGCACTCACAGCAGCCCCTGCCCACAGCTGCTATCACGTCCTCCTGCAGCTCCCACCGGGATAGTCCCCAGAATGGAGGAACTGCTGCCTATTCTGATCTGTGTCCCCAAGTGACCACAAAAAAAAGTTTTTTAAAAACTTAGCTCTTTAAAGAGTGAAGGAAGGGGTGGGCAGGCAGTGGCCAGACAAGCCCACCTGCTCATCCTGATGGCCCAGAACACTGCTCCCACCCTCCTGCTCACTCGCCACTAGGAACGGTTCAGATTTTCCCAGATAGGAAGTGGCAGCAGCCAAGTGATGACCCCCTCTGACAGGGGCTGCAGCCAACACCACTCTCCTGATTCCCCAGAGAGTCCTTGCTGTACACAGACAGGGACACAGGGCTCCAGTGCCCTCTAGGTGGCCAGCCTGGAAAGCAGAGTAACCAAGACCCCAGGATTCCAGGAGCTTAGCCCAGCACCCCCATCCTGTCCCATCAGGCTGCTGTGGAAGGAGCAGGGGGCTGCCTGCTGCGACCCTGTCTTTCTGGCCTGGTCACAGGGCATAGGCTGTCGCCGCCTGCCTCTATACCACTAAGGACGATCCCAGCCACGCCAGAGCTGTGCAAGGCCTCACCTTGCACTTGCAGCAGGGCCACCACATGGGTGCCCGCAGCCTCACAAGAATAGATGCCACTGTCGCAGGGCAAGGCCGGCCGGAAGGACAGCCTGGCCACGGTCCAGTCCTGCTCTATGACGACACGGCGCCCGTCGGCGCGCACCTCCTGCTCGTCCATCTTCCACGTGGCCTGCACGGGCCGTGAGTACTGGCAGAGGAGCTCGGCCGGGCCGCCCTCCTCCACCACCAGGTCTTGCATGGCACTGACCACCTCCACCGTGGGATCTGTCGGCCGACACCCCGGTCACGCGTCAGCTGGAGCCACGCAGCTGGACCCCACCCTCCCTCTGCCCTCAGAGGCTTGGCAGCAAGCAAGCGCAAGGCTGCGGCGTGAGGGGACCTGTAATGATGACCCAGGGCCCTCTTCACAGGGCAAGCCATGCCTGCCCCCCGCACCACCCACCCTGGCAGATAGCCCTCAGGGCTAAGCCCTCCCGTCCCCTGGGTCCCTGCATCCCCCTGAACCCCTGGCCCAGGGCATGCTTTGCCTCAGCAGGGACACAGCACCTCTCCCCAAAAGCCCCCTGCTGGACACACAGCACCTCCAGCCTAGGTTGTCCCTTCTCCAGAGGCCTTGCCAACCTCCTTGGGGTCCCTATCCTTTGTTAGCCTGCTGAAATCCTACTCAACTAATGGTTCGCCCCTCAGATGTGGGTGAACGTCCACACTTATTCTAAAGCACAGAGGAGGATCAGGGCAAAAGTGCCGGGTGAAGCCTTTCTGGCCAGCCATCCCAGGGGGACCGGACACCCCCACTGGTGTTCCCCGAAAAAGCCTAGCTCAAAGGGCACAGGACCTCAACTGAGCCCACAGCAAGAGAAGCAGCCACGAGCAGGGACAGTGCAGGCTCGGCCCAGGGCCAGGAAGGGGACTCTCGCCTCCTGGCAGCCCTGTAGACAAGCACCTGGCCACACAGCAGGGGCCAGGCAGGAGGCAGTGCCTGGGCCCCACAAGTGGGTGGGATGGGGTTGGCTTACAGCTTTACCATTGCCCAGCCTGACCTTCTCATCCACCAGTCAGGCCAGCAGACCTCCCACTGTGCCTGCCCATGACACGCACAGAGCAATGCCCAGTCCGTGTCCCAGGACCTGCCCAAACCTGCCACCCCGGGAGCCTGCAGCAAGCGTGCGGAGTCAGTAGGTGCAGAAGCGCCAGCTCAGGGCAGGGTCCCATTGGCCAATACCTTTGACCAACAACTTGGCTGTGGAGACCAGGGGCCCTGCGCGGTAGGTGATGGTGCCGGAGTCGGCAACCCCCAGGCCCGAGAGTGTGAGGGAGTGGAAGGTCCCATCACGCACGGAGATGGCACTCTGGGGGCCATCCTGCAGCAGGGTGCCATCCAGCCACCAGCGGGCCTCCGGCCCACCCGCACGGGACACCTCACAGGAGAACGTGGCCACCTCCCCCGCAAAGACGTCCACATTCTGCAAGCCACGTACCAGGCATGGTGCTGCCTCTGCGCAAGAGGGCAAAAGGAGGGGAGCTGTGCATCCTGGGTTTGCGGGGCCAAACTGGGGTCCACACAGGCTATGCTGGGCTGAGTCTAGAGATCTACCCAGGCCAGCTGGATCACCTCACTTGTAGAATGATAGGCAGAGACTACCTACAGCAAGCCCATGGAGGGCTGCCTCAGCCCCCCTGTACCCAACACCCCCACTGGAACATGTCCAGGTTCACCAAATGAGACTGATGACCTACATCCATGCCCTTTTCAGAAGGCACAACACATAAGCCCCATGCCCCCAGAATGTGATCTCTGTGGGGTGGGTGTAGGGTGAAGAGAAGCCTGCTGCTCTGATAGGGTGGGGGGTATCTCCCTTGGGAAGTAAGCCCTCCATCCCTGGAAGTGTAGAAGCAGGTACTTCTCCCATCCCCAGAGCTCCATTTGTCCAGACGTCTTGAGGTCCCCCCAGCCCTAAGATTCCTGGGCCCTAATGCCGTGTGGCAATTGCCCCCTGCTCTGTCATGCAGTAGGACCTGAACCCAGGGCCTTCCCAGACACAGATGATGACTGCTCTGTACCCGTGTGCCCACCATGGCTGCATGGCTGCTCCCCTCAGAAGACTCCCATGCCCTTCCTAATGGTGCACTTAATAGTGCACCATTAACATTCCAGCCTGCACTTGCCCTTCCACCCTCTCCCCAAAGTGCACACCTGATGGCATCCTTGCCCTACTACCCCATCAGCTCCCCATTCCCATCTCCAGTAGAGTTCCCAAGTTCATCTATATGCCACCTACCAGGGCATCCATTCACACACCCCCAGGCTCACAGGCTCCCCACAAGGCTATGGCCAGGTATCTGACATGAGCCAGCACACTCCAACAGGAGACACCGGGCCAAGAGGCACAGCCCTCAGTGGAGCCTGCAAAGTCCAACCCAGTCCCATGCTGCCCCCTTACAGATGCCCACCCTGGACCCACTCCCACTCCACTCAGGACACCCAGAGTGCCACTCCTCCTCCATCACTCAACTTGAGGGCACTGCACTCTGGAGCCTTTCCCAGTCCCACAGTCCACAGAGCTAACTGCGTCTGTCCACCCTTTGAAGATCCCAGAACAGGGGAGGGGACCTGAGATTCAGGACACATACTGTCTCTATGTCCAACTCTAGATGAGCACATGGATAGAGGTGGGTGGATAGATGATGGATGGATAGATGGATGGATGGATGGATGGGTGGATGGATGGTGGATAGATAAATGTTGGATAAGCAGATGGATAAATGGATACGGTGGGTGGATCTGCAGTAGCTGGATGGATGGTGGGTGGATGACAGATGCATGAATGGATGGTGGGTGAACGTGCAGTAGATGGATGGATGGATAGCAGATGGATGTGCAGTAGATGGATGGATGGATGGATGGAGGGTGGATAGATGATGGATGGGTGGATGAGCAGATGGATGAATGGATGGTGATTTGACGGATGGGTAGTGGACGGATGGCAGATGAGCACATGGACAGTAAATGAACAGATGGACAGATGGATGGTGAATGGATGGATGGTGGATGGGTACATGGTGGAGAGGTGGATTAAAAGGTAGATATGTGGATGTAGACAGAAAAATGTGTGGTGAATGGATGGGTGGATGGAAGAGTAGAGGAATGACCCTCAGGCACGCAGCTGGTTATCGGAGCAAGCTGCCCACCTGTGACCTTTAGCTGGGCCTCCGAGCTACACGAGCCCACTTGGAAACTGATGGTTCCAGCATCCTCCAGGGTTACCTAAAGGAGAGAGGGGGGTCTCAGCCTGGCAGCCCTGCTCCCATCATTTCCACAGGCCCCCAGCCCAGCCCCACCCCACATGCATCGTGGCAGGCAGCAGGTCCCAGGGAGCCTACCTTGTGCAGGGTGAGCAAGTGGAGCGTGCCATGCTCTACTGTGATGTCATTCATCTCGTTGGCCTTCAAGGGCACCCCTCCCAGGGCCCAGTGGGCCTCCTGGCCAGAGGCCCTGGACAGTTGGCACCGGAAGTGGGCATCCTGGCCCTCACTGAGCTGCACATCCTGTAGGGCCTCCACGATGGTGACCTCGGGGACTGTGCAGTGGGAGACAGGGCATTGGCCTCTGTGCCAGGCGTGCCTCCCAGCCCCCAGGGCCCGCCCTAGCACCCAATCCCATTTCCTGGAGACATCACGTGGGGCATCACTCCAGTGCATCTTGGCCACCCCGGCACCACCCATTCACAGGGCCACCTCCCCACTGGTTCCCTCCCTGCAAGGGCAGGGACCCAGGGACCTGTCGGGCCCACACAGGACCTGGACCTTCCACCCCGGGGGCAGTGAGCCAGCCTGGAGCCCACTACCTCGGACAGTGAGCTGGGCGGAGGATGTGTGCCTGCCCACATGGAAGGAGACGGTGCCTGCATCCTCTGGTGTCACACCCTTCAGCTGCAGCATGTGGGTGCGGCCACCTCGCACAGACACCTCCGTCACCTCGTTGCTCTGCAGGGGCAGGCCTTGGAGCCGCCACTCCACATCCGTGACGCCGGCCCGTGACAACTCGCAACTGAACTCCACATCCCCATCGACCTGCACCTCAGCATCCACCAGCCCCCGCACGATGGTCACCTCTGGTTCTGGGGTATAGGTGAAGAGATCCCTTCACCAGCCAGGCCAGGGCACCCAGGCCAACCTCCCACTCCTCCTTCTCTGGGAAGCTTTCCTGAACACCCTCACTCTTCTCTTGCCACAGCCTCTATGTGCCCCACATGACATTTGTCACCATGACATTCAATTCCTAGGGGCAGAGACCCGGCTGGGGGTGCCTCTGTTTGGAGGAAATATGAAAGGAGTTGTGGAGGGGTGGGCTGCCTCTGTCCATCCCCACCCTGTGGCCAGCCCTACCCTAGCCAGGACAGCAGGGAGCCAAGCCCTTTGAGAGACGCAGGGGCTCCATGGAGACGACCAGGACAGGCCACCCACCCATGGGCTGGGGGTGAGAGGCAGGGCAGTGTCTGGGGAGGGGTGCAGCTTGTTTCCCAGAGCAGAGCAGAAAGGACAAGAGAGAGCCTATGACCCCAGAGCCGCCAAAACAAGGTACAGACAAGTGCTTGACCTTAATGGGTGCTGGGCTGGGCCAGGTGTACGCCTGGGCAGCCGCAGGGAGAAAGTGTGTGGCAGCGAGGACTCACCTTTGACCATGACAGAAGCCATGGTTTTCTGACCACCGGCCATGCAGACGTACTCGCCAGTGTCTTTGGGCTCTAGCCCGTGGATGAGCAGCTCACACGTGGTTCCCACGCGCCTTATCTCATATTTGGGGCTCAGGTGCAGCTCCACACCCTCCTTGAGCCACTGCACTGGGACATCAGTCTCTGCCTTGCTCAGCTGGCAGTGCAGCCAGGCCACACCGCCTTCTTCCTGCTCCGTGCTCTGCAGCTCCTCCTGGAACACGGGCCTGGGGGCTGGGGGACCAGGGAGCGTTGCTTAGGGCTGCCAAGCAAGGCTCTGGGCTCCCAGCCGGGGATTGAGGGCTCCAGGGGGGGACAAGGGGCCACTGGGCAGCTTACCTCGGACAGAGAGGCTGGCTGTGCTCTGCGTGTGGCCAGTGTCACAGGTGTAGTGGCCGGCGTCCTCCGGCTCTACACTTCGCACCAGCAGCTCCACGGTTGTTCCCTTCTGCACCATCTGGTACTTGGCACAAGGGAAAAGCTGCAGGGAACCCTTGCGCCAGTCCACACTGGCACACTCTTGGCTCAGCTCACAACGCAGGCATGCCGTGGCACCTTCATCCACCTCCTGGGCCTCCAGCTCCCTGAGGAACCGCACAGGTGCAGCTGCGGGAGGCAGGAGAGTGTGAGGGCCATGAGGGCCAAGAGGGCCATGAGGGCTGGGGCAGGAGCAACCAGGGAGTGCAGGGGGGAAAGCAGGAGCACAGGAGCGGTGTTGCTAGGGGTGCAGGGAGACGGAGGGGGGGGGGGGGGGGGGGGGGGGCAACTGCGTGGGTGGGAGAGGAAGTGGGGGTGGGACCCAGGGTGCCACAGAGGTGCAGGGGAGGATCACCAGAGAGCAGCTATAAAGTAGGGGAGGCACCACAGATGCTTAGCTGAGGGGTTCCAGGAGATGGGACTGACTGCTGGGGCGGGGCTAAAGAGTGGGCGGGGCAAACTGCTAAGGATCTGAGGAATGGGAACCTCAGGGGTATGTCTATAGGGTACAGGGGCGTGGCTACCGGGTGCAGGGGTCCTCAGGGGTGTGGCTATGGGGTGCATGGGCATGGCTGCTGGGTAGAGGGGGACCTCAAGGGTGTGGTTATGGGGTGCAGGGGCATGACCACAGGGTACAGATGGGAACCCCTATGGGTTTCCAGTGGGACCTTCACAGGTACAGCAGCTACAGGACTAGGGTGGATCCCACAGGGGTGCTGCTATGGAGTGCAGGAGGGGAACTGCAGAGGTGTGGCTATGTGGCGCAAGGGTGAACCACAAAGGGTGCAGCTGTGGGGGATGGGGTAACCTCAGGGTGAAGGCTGAGCTTCCTGCCAGGCTTGACAGGCCCCCAGGGGATGCCCAGGGTGACACTGCCACCCCAAGGCCCAACCCAAAGCACTGGCTCCGGTCTCGCCTTGGGGTTCACCTGTAATGGTGAGGGTGGCACTGGTGGACTGCAGGCCACAGGCACAGGTGTACTCCCCTGAGTCCCCCCGTCGCAGGTCCCGCAGCACAAGCTCCACCGTGGGGCCCTGCTGCCGAGGCTCCCGGCGTGAGTCAGCCTGCAGCTCCAGGCCGCCCTTGCTCCAGATCACAGTGGCACCGGGCCGGGACAGTTCACAGCACAGGGTGACTGATGTACCCTCCTTGGCCTGCAGGCTCCGGAGAGGCTCCTTGAACACCACCTGGGCAGCTGAGGGGTGGGCAAAGGCAGACGGGAGCCAGGATCAGCCCTACGTGGGAGTCCCAACATGCAGCTGGACACACTGAAGGGGGATAACTGGGCAGACTGGGGTGAGACGGTGGCGGGGGGGTCTGTCATACCAGCAGGATGGGCCGTGAGGCCATGAGGATGAACATTAGTGACCAAAGGACACAGAGGTGAGTCCTCTAAAGGCCCGAGAAGATGCCAAGACATAGACAAGGACAGGCACTCATGCACTCCATGTGGCCCCATGCGGCTTTTACCTCTGACGGTGAGCACAGCCGCCGTCCTCTCCTGCCCACACACGCACGAGTACTCCCCGGAGTCCTCCACGGCCAGGCCCCGGATCTGCAGCTCGCACACAGCCCCGTCCTGCCTCAGGCTGACCCTGTCCCCGGCTCTGAGGGCCTCAGGCCCCTTCCTCCACTCCACGGGGGCCACCTTGCTCAGCTCACAGCGCAGCGTGGCCGTGGCCCCTTCCGTGGCCTCTTCATTCCTTAGGCTTTTTGTGAACTTGGTGGGCAGCTCTGCAGAGGGTCAAGGTGACACAGAGGAAATCCGATTGTCTTGGGGACACTTGGTCTAAGATGAAACACCCACGAGAATCACATACCAGTAAAGGGTCACAGCGTGAATGACTTAATGAACACACAGATAGCGAGGAAGACAGAGTCCAGAGGGGACATAGCATGGATGTGAACATCGCGACAGATACAGAATAAGGATGTGGAGGCTGGGAGAGACTGGAGAAGGTCACTGGCAAGACGCAGACGTCCACAATCCTACTAGAGAGAAGGGGTGACAGGATGACACTAAGCCGACACCAAGCTCCAGGTCCACGCGGCCCCACGCGGTGTTTACCCCTGACGGTGAGCACAGCCACCGTCCTCTCCTGCCCGCACACGCACGAGTACTCCCCGGAGTCCTCCACGGCCAGGCCCCGGATCTGCAGCTCGCACACGGCCCCGTCCTGCCTCAGGCTGACCCTGTCCCCGGCTCTGAGGGCCTCAGGCCCCTTCCTCCACTCCACAGGGGCCGCCTTGCTCAGCTCACAGCGCAGCGTGGCCGTGGCCCCTTCCGTGGCCTCCTCCTTCCTCAGGCCCTTGGTGAACTTGGCGGGCAGCGCTGCAGAGGGTCAAGGTGACACAGACACAATCATGGTCTCTGACCACAGGGAAGAGGCAGAACACGAACATGACAGAGAAGACACAAACCCCAACAGACATGGGCCAGGTGCTGGGTGTGCAGAGCACTTGGTGTAGGCCGTGCCCTGCCCCCCCAGCCTGGCCTGCTCACAGTGTGGCCGTGGCCCTTCCGTGGCTCCCCAGACGTTACGCTTGGTGTGATGCTGGCCAGCACGGCCGGGGAGAGCCAGGACTCCAGAGCCAGTCAGCTTTCTGGGGCCCTGTGTCCAGGATGGGTACACATGCAAGGATCACACCACCTCGAAGGGCCTCACATTAGTGAGACACATGTGGAGACAATGAGGGAGGCCCACAGGCCTTGCACAGATGAGGGGCACAGGGCTGAACATAAACATCAGCATGTCTGCTGAAGGAGGAAACAGGATCCAGGACAAACAGAACCACAGGAGGACAGACATAGGGGCCCACAAAGTGCTACAAAGGAGGGGTGATGGGGAGACAACGGGCAGACACCAAGCCCCAGGTCCACGCGGCCCCACACGGCGTTTACCCCTGACAGTGAGCACAGCCACCGTCCTCTCCTGCCCGCACACGCACGAGTACTCTCCGGAGTCCTCCACGGCCAGGCCCCGGATCTGCAGCTCGCACACGGCCCCGTCCTGCCTCAGGCTGACCCTGTCCCCGGCTCTGAGGGCCTCAGGCCCCTTCCTCCACTCCACGGGGGCCGCCTTGCTCAGCTCGCAGCGCAGCGTGGCCATGGCCCCTTCCGTGGCTTCCTCCTCCCTCAGGCCCTTGGTGAACTTGGTGGGCAGCGCTGCAGAGGGTCAAGGTGACACAGAGGACGTCAGATGGGGAATCTGAGGACTCAGGCTGTGGACGCTGAGATGCACACAAGAGTCAGTGTGTGGTGGCAGAGCGCGAATTGGCCTAGACCCGGGGACACAGGCCAGCAACGACATAGAGGACCTCTGATGTGGACACATACACGGAAGTGGTCACGGTGCCCAGGGGATGGATAGAGGCAACAACCCAAGGGCACATCTTCCAGCATCTTCCATGGCTCATCCTGCTTCAGGCTCCCTGATACCAGAATCCAGGGCCCAGATCCATCCTGTACCCCACACACCCAGACTATGCCACTGCAGTCACTCCATGCCCATGGCCCCCTCAGTGGTTCCCTATATTGTAGCCGTTTGCAATTCTCACGGACACAGCTGAGGAACGGGGCCCCCCAGACTCTCCACAGGAGTGAAACACCCAGCTGAGGGAAGCGGAGCTGCAGTCCTCACAGCCTGTCCCCTTGTCGCAGTGTCCTAGGGACCCCACTGCCAGCGGCAGCTCTCTCAGGCCACCCACAGCCACACAGCCTGGATCCTCCACCCCTCTGCCCCTGGAGGCTCCTAGACAGGAGGGCACGCAGACTGCTGGGCAGGCCCCCTGCCCGGGCCCTCAGGGTCATCCAGCACCACCATGGCAGAGGCCGTGCTGTCCCCACAGCCCCAGGGCACAGGGGCCTGGCCTGCTCCTTGGACCCTTCAGGATGCGGTGGGTGGCTTCACCCTGTCCTATTGCATCTGCTTCTCTGAGGGAGGGGACCAAGCCCCCATGGGGCCCCTGAGGGACGGGACCAAGCCCCCACGTGGCCCCTGAGGGGGAGGACCAAGCATGGGCCCAGGTCAGGCCCTGCACTGGGCCCCTGTCCCCAGGGTCCTGTTGTAAGGCCATTGCACGTTGCTTGGGGCCCTCCCTTGGCCTGCCCAGGCCTCAGGACCCTGGCGAATGGGAGGGCCAGGCAGACTCGCAGATCACGGACCCAAGCCAGAAGGTAAGGAATGGCCACAGATGGGAAGCTGGAAATGGAGCTGCCTGGTGGGGGCAGGGCCCCTGGGGACAGTGGGCAAGATGCCCCACAGGAGGTGGCTCCACTGCACAGGGACCCTGCCCCCACCACCCGCCACAGGACATGGCCCTGCCATCTGGGAGCCCTGAGCCAGCCCTCCTGCTCTGGCTGACACAACCCTGCCATTCCCTGAGCACCCTGAGTCCCACCCCAGTCTGACATACCATGTGCCAGCACATACACACACACACCCTGCAGCTACTGGGAGTACAGCCAGCCACCACACATGGACCCCCAGCAACCATGGACACCCACTGCCTTCCTGGGGAAGGCACTCCCTGGCCTTCCCCTCCTTCTACATGCAGACCTCACCTGGTCACACAGCCCCAACATCACCTCACCTTCCTCACCTCACCTTCCTCACCCACCCCACCTCATCTCACCTTCCTCACCCACCCCACCTCACCTCATCTACCTCATCTCACCTCCATATACACCTCACTTCACCTCACCTGCCTCGCTGCACCTCCACACCCACCTTACCTCACGTCCACACACACCTCACCTCAGCTCCACACCCACCTCACCTCACCTCACCTTCCTCACCTACTTCACCTTCCTCATCCACTTAGCTCCTCACTCCCCTCATCTCACCTTCCTCGCCCACCTCGCCTCGCCTCCACATTTCATTTCATCTCACCTCCACACTCAGATCACCTCACCTCCATACATTCCTCACCTACACACACAGACCTCACCTCAATTCACTCTACATATCCAACCTAGCCATACTTCACCTCACCTTAACCTAACACATCATCTCAGCTTCCACCACCATTTCATCTCAACTTACTCTCCACAACTCCCGTTACCTCACTCCACTCACCTTACCTCACTCTCTACACCCAACACACCTCACCTCAACCTTCCTACTTACCTCAACAAACTTTATCTCCAGACCCAACAAATCTCTACCTCATCCCCACACCTAGACCTTACCTCCATCCACCCTCCACACCCACACTTCCTCCTCTACAGCTCTCCTATGGCCCTGGCTCCCCTCCATAATCAGCCTCCTGGTCTCCCGGTTTCTAATGCCAAGCTCCAATCTATGGCGTGCTACCTCCAGAGGCCTCAAAAGGCTGTAATTTCCTTGTTTGTACTGAGGGATGCCCCCCACCCCGCCTCCCAGATGTGCCCTCCCTAAGGGCAGGGAGGGCCTTGTTCTCTGCAGTTCACCCAAAATGAGCCTCACACAAGCAGCTACTAGAGATTCATACTGCAGGACACAGGAGACACACAGAGAAGCAGAAGCACCACACACGGTGACCAAGGCAGAGTAAGAGGACATGACACAGCTTCGGGACATCAGACACTGCCCCACGTGGCCCCATGCAGCGTTTACCCCTGACGGTGAGCACAGCCGCCGTCCTCTCCTGCCCACACACGCACGAGTACTCCCCGGAGTCCTCCACGGCCAGGCCCCGGATCTGCAGCTCGCACACAGCCCCGTCCTGCCTCAGGCTGACCCTGTCCCCGGCTCTGAGGGCCTCAGGCCCCTTCCTCCACTCCACGGGGGCCGCCTTGCTCAGCTCACAGCGCAGCGTGGCCGTGGCCCCTTCCGTGGCCTCTTCATTCCTTAGGCTTTTTGTGAACTTGGTGGGCAGCTCTGCAGAGGGTCAAGGTGACACAGAGGAAATCCGATTGTCTTGGGGACACTTGGTCTAAGATGAAACACCCACGAGAATCACATACCAGTAAAGGGTCACAGCGTGAATGACTTAATGAACACACAGATAGCGAGGAAGACAGAGTCCAGAGGGGACATAGCATGGATGTGAACATCGCGACAGATACAGAATAAGGATGTGGAGGCTGGGAGAGACTGGAGAAGGTCACTGGCAAGACGCAGACGTCCACAATCCTACTAGAGAGAAGGGGTGACAGGATGACACTAAGCCGACACCAAGCTCCAGGTCCACGCGGCCCCACGCGGTGTTTACCCCTGACGGTGAGCACAGCCACCGTCCTCTCCTGCCCGCACACGCACGAGTACTCCCCGGAGTCCTCCACGGCCAGGCCCCGGATCTGCAGCTCGCACACGGCCCCGTCCTGCCTCAGGCTGACCCTGTCCCCGGCTCTGAGGGCCTCAGGCCCCTTCCTCCACTCCACAGGGGCCGCCTTGCTCAGCTCACAGCGCAGCGTGGCCGTGGCCCCTTCCGTGGCCTCCTCCTTCCTCAGGCCCTTGGTGAACTTGGCGGGCAGCGCTGCAGAGGGTCAAGGTGACACAGACACAATCATGGTCTCTGACCACAGGGAAGAGGCAGAACACGAACATGACAGAGAAGACACAAACCCCAACAGACATGGGCCAGGTGCTGGGTGTGCAGAGCACTTGGTGTAGGCCGTGCCCTGCCCCCCCAGCCTGGCCTGCTCACAGTGTGGCCGTGGCCCTTCCGTGGCTCCCCAGACGTTACGCTTGGTGTGATGCTGGCCAGCACGGCCGGGGAGAGCCAGGACTCCAGAGCCAGTCAGCTTTCTGGGGCCCTGTGTCCAGGATGGGTACACATGCAAGGATCACACCACCTCGAAGGGCCTCACATTAGTGAGACACATGTGGAGACAATGAGGGAGGCCCACAGGCCTTGCACAGATGAGGGGCACAGGGCTGAACATAAACATCAGCATGTCTGCTGAAGGAGGAAACAGGATCCAGGACAAACAGAACCACAGGAGGACAGACATAGGGGCCCACAAAGTGCTACAAAGGAGGGGTGATGGGGAGACAACGGGCAGACACCAAGCCCCAGGTCCACGCGGCCCCACACGGCGTTTACCCCTGACAGTGAGCACAGCCACCGTCCTCTCCTGCCCGCACACGCACGAGTACTCTCCGGAGTCCTCCACGGCCAGGCCCCGGATCTGCAGCTCGCACACGGCCCCGTCCTGCCTCAGGCTGACCCTGTCCCCGGCTCTGAGGGCATCAGGCCCCTTCCTCCACTCCACGGGGGCCGCCTTGCTCAGCTCGCAGCGCAGTGTGGCCGTGGCCCCTTCCGTGGCTTCCTTGTTCCTCAGTCTCCCTATGAACTCGGTGGGCTGGGCTGTAACAGGGCACACAGACTAGGTCATGTTCATCATCCCACCAGCATAAAGGGGCCTGGGGGCCAGCAGGCAGGGGTGCCTACCCTTCACATTGAGGGTGGCCAAGGTCATCTGGTCCCCGAAGCAGCAGGAGTACTGCCCACTGTCCTGGGGCCGCAGGTCCCGCACCACCAGCTCCAGCACTGGGCCGTCCTGCCTCATGCTGTACTTGCCTCCGGGCCGCAGAACTTCGTCTCCCCGGCGCCACTGCACGGGTGCAGCCACCGTGGACAACACACAGCGCAGTGTGGCAGCGCCACCCTCCAGCATATCCAGGTCTTGTAGCCCCTCCCGGAAGCACACCGGCCGCGCTGTGGGCAGGCACAGGCCTGGCTCAGCACCCATTGCGGCCACCTGGCTCATAGCCCCTGCTAGGGGCCACGGGCAAGCCGTGGCCTGATAGTTCAGGCAGGCCCACCTCGCCCTTCCCACACAGGAGCTACAGAACACAATCCCCAACACTGTCTTCCAGGAGGGGGACAAATGGTCAAGAGCAGAGAAGGACAGAGTAGGGTGGTCTGTACCCCCCAAATCCACACACTGGAGTGCCCCAAACCCCAGAACCTCACAATGACTGTGTTTGGAGGTAGGGTCTTAACCAACGTGATTAACATAGATGAGGTCATCTGGAGGTGCCTAATCCCACAAGATACATGATCACGTCAGAGAAAGTTAGGGCACACACACAGGGAGAAAATGGCATGTACACGCCGTGCAGGGACCTTTGGGAGGATGTGGCCCTGCCGACACCCGGCCCTGTGACTTCCCAGCTCCAGGACAAGGAATGGTAAATGCTGCTGTGGAAGGGTTGGCCTGTGGTGTCTGTGATGTGGCCCATGCTGACACAGGTGGAGATGAGCCAAGTTGGGAGAGGGGGACACAGATGGGCCAGAAACCAAGACACAAGATCGCTGCTGGTCAGGAGGCCACGGTGGCAGAAGGGGCGACTGGAGCCGGACTGTGGGGGCCATGGGCCTCCCCAACCAGGAGAGGAGGAGCCACATGGGGCCTGGGCGCCCCCCCCCCCCCCCGCCCCAAGACAAGGGCATGACCCTGGGAACTTACCGTGGACCCTGACAATGGAGGTGCTCCAGGAATCCCCAGCCTCACACTTATAGCGCCCGCCGTCCTGCATGGTGGCACCCGTAATGATCAGCTGGGCACGGTGGCCCTCCTGGCTCAGCTGGCACCGGGCTGATGGCCGCAGGACCTTCCCATCCTTGGTCCAGCACACAGAGCCATCCAGGGTGGTGATCTCGCAAACCAGGGTCAGCTCCTCCCCCTCTGTGACCGTAGTATCTGTGAGCTCCCGGGAGAAGACGCTGGGCTTTTCTGGGGGTACAGAGCAAAGCAAGGACACTTGGGGACTCCTGCAGACCAAGCAGCTCCCTGGCCAAGTGTGCAACTGTCCCTTCAGGCGGGGCCACAGGGGAACAGGGCAGGCCCGAGGTGCCGCAGCCCACAGTGTGGACACAGTGGATCATCTCTGCACGCCATATGCGATGACCACCAAAAATGAGCCCTACGGGCCGGGCACGGTCAGCCCAGGACCATGCTATGCACGTGGCCAAGATCTGCCCACCATGAGGCTGCACCCTCCAGCCCAGGGACCAGACCTCTCAGGGCACAGAGCATACCACCCACCTGTGACCCGAAGGGTGGCCGAGGCCCGCTGGTCCCCTGCCTCAAAGTGGATGGTGCCCGAGTCCTTGAGGGCAAGCTGCCGCAGGGTTAACACATGGTAGCCACCTGGCTGAACCTCGATCTCATTGAGCTCGTTGGGGTGCAGGGGCGTCTTGTCCAGGAACCAGTGGACAGGCCCATAGTCGGCAGGAGAGACACGGCAGGAGAAGGTGGCTGAGGCTCCCTCACGCACCTCCACGTCCTCCAGAGCCTCCGTAATGAGTACACGCTGGCCTGCAGAGTACAGAGCAGTAAGTCAGGGTCCCCAGCCACCAGCTCCAAGGGAAACGGTCACTCCCCAAGACCCGGGCAGGCTCACAGCTCATAGGCTGCAGGTGACAAACCCAGGAACCAGGAAGGGGCGCAGAGCTGAACTGTCCAGGCCCACCTCCAGGGTCCTCCTGCGGAGCACAGAGGCTGGGCGCAGAGGGCCCTCGGCCGCTAAACTGTACTCCACACCTGCCTGCATCCATCCCCAAGGTCCCAGACGCCATTAAATCAGGGATGAACAAAAGGACCAGGAGCGTGACAACAGTTTTGCCTTCGCTAAAATCAAATTCAAATACTTTGGAGGATTAGCGACATGAATCATTAGGGACAAAGACCCCACTTCTGCCGTGAACAACGTAGGTGTGGGGACAGCTCAGAAAGCAGTCCTGACGACTACGGTGGATGCTGCTTCCAGGCTCCTCCTGTACCTGCAGGGGTCTGAGGGCTGTGGGGCCATGGAAAGAACTTGGGGGCGACCCAGAAGCTGGCAGCAAGTGCAGAGCAGATGAGAAAGCACGCGAAGACCAACACAACTCTGGCCACACTGCCGACAGCCTCACGACCATGTCTGGTCTTCGCAGACAGGGCTTTGCTCCTGTGGGGTCTCACTCTAACCCATGTTGTTTGGACTAAGCATGGGTGCTGCTTTGTTATGGAGCACGGTTTCTAACCTACTCAGGGGTCTCCACGTGAGCTCACTACACGGCTGGCTGTCATAGAAAAAACACAGCAAGCCTTTGTGGTTCTTCCCTTGCTTCCTGTGGACAGATTCCACCCCCCACCCTGCCCTGGGGGACCCTGCCCTGAGCCTGGATGCTGGCCTTGGTGATGAGGGCAGTGCACTCCCCTGCTAGACATGTGCGTCCTATGGCCCTAGGCAGCCACGGCTCCTACGGCAGGCCCATTCCCCTATCTGTGAGGTGGGGGAATAACTCTCAGGCTACCCACAGGTACAGCTGCTACTCACACCTGAGGCCTCCCAGGCCCCCACATCCCATGTGCAATCCTTCCCGAACCCCGGGGCCAGCACACAGGAGGGGCTCTCAGCAAACAGCTGCACAAGGACACCCACGCCGTCACACCAGGTCCCTCCAGGAGGGCCTCGGTGACAATACCCCCAGTGCTGAAGTGTCAGGGATCAGGTCCGACGGCCTCCAAGCCCATGTTCAACAAAGCTTGTGCCCACCCGGGCCTCACCTTGCACCAGGAGCCGGGCCTGGGAAGAGGCCTGGCCAATGTCACAGGTGTAGGTGTCACTGTCTGCCTTCTCCAGGGCATTGATGGTGAGCTTCAAGGTTAGGCCGTCCTGGCTGGGCACGTGCTTCCTTGAGGCATGCAGTTCTGTGACACCCTTGCGCCAGGTCACCGTGGCTGCGGGATGCTCTGTCTTGCACATGAACACAGCCATGCCCCTCTCTTCCACCTGCACATCAGCGAGCTCCTCCGTGAACCGGTTTGCCTTTTCTGGGAGGGGGTGGAAGGAGGGGAGGTTGAAGGCAGCACAGACCCCATGCCAGCCCCTCAGGATGGGGAATGGCCCCCATCCTGCACAGATCCCCTGCTGAGCCAGGAGGGGAAGAGGCCATGGGGACCCATGCCGGGATCTCTGGTGGGGTCACCTTCCACACAGACTGTCGCCGTAGTCCTGGAAGCCTCTGTCTCGCATGAGTATTGGCCCGAATCCCTGAGTGAGACTTCATGGACCACCAGCATGGCCCGAGTGCCTTCCGTGATCAGCTGGTACTTCTGACTGTTGCGAATGGACTTCCCATCCCTTAGCCACCGCACCGGGGTGCTGGCCCGAGACAGCTCACAGCTCAGCACCACATCGTCACCCGGAGCGGCCCGCTGGTCCTCCAGGGGCTTCATGATATCCACTGGCCTCTCTGAAGAGAGCAGAGCAGCCACACATGAGGCCCAGCCAGGCCCTAGCCATGCTGAGGGAGAGGCCAAGACCACAAAACCTATACAGAGCCCCCATGGTCACAGGGGAGGGTTGGGGAGGGAAAACATGAGACCACAGACTCTCAGGCCTCAGGATCACTCAGATCCCCAGCATCTGCTGTGAACCAAATCACGCAGCCGTGTTTCTGCCAGGTGCACGAGCTCAAGAACGCCAGTGGTGGTGCCACAAGCTCAGGGGGCTGCCCAGCTGTGGGACCACACAGTAGACACCAGAAACTCTGCTCCCGCCCACACACTGGATGATCTCACCCTCTGGAGTGAGCTCCCTTGGGAAACTAAACCCCCCGCACCTCAACAGATGCCTCTGGGCCCCCACCAGGGGAGCTCCCCAAGCCTGGGGAACAGAGTCCTAGCAGTGCCCATCCTAGCCCGCAGCCCCACTCCACCTCCAGCCTGCCCTGCCCGTGATGCTCACCTCTGACAATGAGGGAGGCCTTGGAGGTGAGGTCCCGCATGGAGAACACCACCTCCCCAGCGTCACTAGCAGCAGCATCTCGGACAGCCAAGGTGTACTTGCGGCCCTGGCGTGTGGCCCGGAAGCGGCCAGAATCTCCCACCATCTTGCCGCCTACGGTCCATGTGGCTGCATCACCGGTGCTCTCGTGGGACAGGACACACTCAAAGCTGCAGCTCTGGCCCTCCAGCACCTCCACTGTCTTGAGTCTCTTGGTGATGCCTACGTGCAGGTCTGAGGGCCACAGGAGACGGTGGTCATGCCAGCCAGGACGCCAGTGCCCCCTCCCCGATCTACATGCCCTGTCACAAGGGCTGAGACCTCACTCCCACCCTCCAGCCCCAGTCTTGGTGGGCCTGCTGACCCCCAGCCTCCAGCTGGCCAAACCCTGGTGTTTGCATCGCCGAGGGCTGTTGCAACCAGTATGATCGCCATCCTATCTTACAGAGAGCAATCACCGTCCACAGTAGTCATGAGCTCAAAAGCTCCTGAGCTTCCAGTGTCCCCTTCCTGAAGGGGAAGGATGGGTGCCCCAAGTGAAGGGGCCCTCCAGCTCCCAAACTCACCACACTGCTCTGTCTTCTTCCCTGAACCATCTCAAACTTCGCCAGACCTTTAGAGACCTGCCACAGGGTGACCAGGGCACAACCCTGCCATGTACATGCAAGAAGGGAGAATGGGACCACAGCTGGGCCGGGATAGCAGTGCACACAGGAGGCCAGGCCCAGGCTGAGAGGGACATCCGAAGGGACCCTGGTGTCCCGGGGGGTGAGAGGGCTGATGCTGCCCTGCTGGCGGGTGACCTATGACGTGGTTGCCTAACAAACAAGAAGGTGGTCTACCAACAACCACCTTCTCCGGGTAGTGCCTGCAGCCTGGGAGTCCTTCTAGGGCATCCTATGTCTGACACCTGGGCCTCTGCCACAGGCTGCCTCCAAGAGGTAACCCCTGACTACCCTCTGCACCCCTGCAACTGCTCGCACAGACCCTGGTGCAGAGCGAGGTTTCCAGCCTCTGCAGAATCCCTGGCACCTGGTGACCCTATCAAACAGGGCCAGCCCAGTGTCCCCAGCCCGACCTTGCTCAGCATCGCTCACGCCCTGCCTGCACCTGGGCCTGCTCAGATCATACGAACCTGCTCCTCCAAGAGTCTGAGCTGACCGCTCGGTCTGCAGCAGCTTCTAGCCTTGGAGAATGGGTGCCCCCCTCCCCCGACCCTTTCCCCTGCCCTGGGCTCAGTCCCGCGCTCCTGGTCCGGTCCCGCCCCCTGAAGCTAACCCCTGCCACACACCGTGCACAATGACTCGGGCGCGGGTCTCCTCCAAGCCCACGCTGCAAGTATAGAGGCCGGTGTCGTCCCGGCTCAAGTCGTGCACCACGAGCCCACGCGTCCCCGCCGTGTGCAGGAAGTCATACTTGTCGCTGGGGCCCAGCTCCACACCGTCCTTTCGCCACACCACGCAGGCCTGGGGGTCTGAGACCTCGCACTGCAGGGCCAGCGTGCCCCGTTCCTCCGCGGATACATCGTCCAAGGCCTTCAGGAACACTACCGGCTTTGCTGGAGGGAGAGTGTGGGGAGCTGAGCCAGTGCCACCTCCTGCCTGCGGAGAGCACCGCCCCCCCCCACGCTGAAGGACCCCAGGGATGCCTCACCCTTGACCTCCAGGCGGGCGGTAGCCAACACTTTGGGGGAGGAGACACGCACGGTGCCTGTGTCCACCCGCCGGACCCGCTTCAGCACCAGCGTGTGGCAACGGCCCTCGTGGGTGATCTCGTGGAAGCTGTCGTTGTACAGAGGCGCGCCGTTGAGCGACCACTCCACCTCCTCGTCCTCATGGGACAGCTCGCACGAGAAACAGGCCCGGCCCTCCTCCGTGGCTTGTGCGTCCTGCAGTGGCTGCGTCACGGTCACCTCGCGGGCTGCCAGGAGCACAGCGGCTGCTCAGCACCCGCCACAGGTGCCCCCGGCCCCGGCCCCCTCCCGGACCCTGCGCGCCCCCGCTACCTTCCACCGTGACCTGGGTACTGCTCTCGGCGCTGCCAGCCTGGCACCGGTAGATGCCTGCATCAGCAGGTGTGAGGCGGAGAATGCGCAGCTCAGCCATGTGGCCCTCCAGCATCATCTTGAACTTCTCCGAGGGTGCCAGGGGCGTGTCCTCCTTGTACCACTGCACAGCCTTGGGGGGCGGCTTAAAGTCACAGGACAGGACCACCGACTGCAGCTCGCGCCCTGCCTTGGGCTCCAGCGGCCGTGTGAGCACCATGGGGATGTCTGCAGTTGGAGGGGAGAGGGTAGCGCTGCGGACACGGAGGGCCCCCCGGGGTCCCCACAGCCCGAGGAGGTTACCCCCACCTGTGCCAGGTCCATGCCAGGTCCATGAGCAGCCTACCTGTGGGGCCACGCCCTCACCTGAGACCACCAGGCGCGCGGTGGAGCGCGACTTGCCAATGGTGAAGTGCACTGGGCCGGTCATGGTGGAGCAGGTGCGCCGCAGCGTCAGCCGGTGCACGGTGCCCTCCTGCTCCATGCCCACATTGGCCCCGGCCTGCAGCACCGTCTTTCCCAGGAGCCACTTGGGTGGCCGCACCGATGGGATGGAAGTCTCACACTCAAACCAGGCAGGGGCAGGTTCCATCACTGTCATGTCCTGCAGGCCGCGCACGATGGTGATGGATTGCTCTGTGGGCAAGGGGCTGGTCACCGGTGGCGTCCCATAGGGAGGACCGCCAGCCGCTCCCGGGACGCTGGAGAGGTGCTCGCACTGCCCTGCCCGCACCTTCCACAAAGAACTGGGCGCTTGTCTTCACGTCCCCGGCATCGCAGGTGTAGGTGTCTTCGTCCTCGGGCTGCACATCCTTGATGACTAGCTTCCGGTAGAGGCCGTCACTGACCATCTCGTACTTGGGCCCAGAATGCAATTCCACGCTGCCCTTGAACCACTGCACCTGGGCGCTGGCCCGAGACATCTGGCATTCCAGTACTCCGCGGTGCTTCTCCATGGCTATCTTGTCCCGCAGTGGGCGCAAGATGGTCACTGGCAGCTCTGTGGGTGTGGCCCATGAGGAAGTGGGGTTCTCAGGGTGCCCAGAACCCTACCCTCACCGTGGCCTGGGGGCTCTGCCTCTGTGTCTTCCTGCCACCAGGCTGGGCCCCTGCACTGGGGCAGAACAGCCCATGCTGACCCCTTCCCCTCTCACCAGGGCCACTAGGGGGCGACCCCATGTCATCCAGGGGCTCGCTTCTCTGGGGCCCACTTGGAAGACAGGAAAGGGATGTGTGCTCACTCAGGAGCCATCCAGCACAAACCCTCCCCTGCACTCTCACCTTTCACTCGCAGCTGCGCTCGAGATTCTGCAGTTTCAACCACAAATTTGATCTCCCCTGCATCTTCTACCAGGACCCTCCGGTAGATGAGCGTGTGTGTCCTTCCTGGAAAGACGGGCCACTCAGTACTGGGGGACGGAGGGAGGATGTGCCCACCCGAGGCCTGCTGAGCGTCGCACCTTCCTGGCGGATGCGCACGTTGTCACTGGGCCGGAGCTTGCTGCCCTCCCAGAACCACTCTGCTGGCACCTCATCGAGAGAGACCTCACAGGAGAAGGTGGCGCCCTCCTTCTCCATCACCTCCACATCCTCCAGAGGCCTCACGATCTGGACCTTGCGACCTGGGGTAACAAGCCAGGCCCTGTCACACACAGACACACGGAGCTTTCCCCCTCCCCCGACTACTGAGGAGCACAGGGCAGGGCAGAGCAAGGGGGCTCAGCATTCGGCTGGGAAATGCAGGGAGGCCTGGACCCCTAATCTGCCCACCTTGCACCTTCAGGGAGGCTGAGCTCTGCGTGTCGCGGGCGTCACACACGTACACGCCCTGGTCCCCGAGCTCACACCGGTAAATGATGAGACTCCGACATGCACCTTGGGCCACCATGCCCACTGTCTTGCCCACCCGCAGCTCCACGCCGTCCTAAGGAGGGATGAGGTCAGGTCAGACACTGGGGCTGCCCAACAGAGCCACCCCACCCCTGCGAGGCCACGAACAGGCAGGGGGAGCCCAGGACTCCCGCAACAGGGAGGTACCTTCAGCCAGCGTACATCCACGTTGGGGCGTGACAGCTCACACTCCAGGGTCACCTTGTCCTTCTCTGTGGCCACTATGTCCTGCAGGGGGCGGCTGAACCTCACAGGCAGCTCTAGGTTGGCAGGACAGGAGAGGTGAGAGGCAGGGTGGTGGGGGGAGGGCTGAGCTGAGTGGTATCACATGGCTGGTTCTAGGAATGAGACCCAATGCCCCTGACCCACAGGATTCCACCACCCTGTGCTGCCCACCTTCCCCAGGGGCAGAGGTGAGGCGCTCTGCAATGGGTCCTGCCCAAGCCCACGCACCAGTGACTACAAGCCGCGCAGACGTGTGCACCCCCTCAGCTTTGAAAGCAATGAGGCCACCGTCCTGTGGCCGCAGCCCGAATAGCGTCAGGGTGTGGATGGGGCCGTGCACCGCCAGCTGGCATGTGGGCCCTGGCTGCAGCCGCAGGCCATCATGCGTCCAGCTGCCCTCCACATCGTCATGGGACAGCTCCACCTCCATGCTGATCGTGCCCTGCTCCGGTGCCTCCACTGCCTGCAGGCCCCGCACCAGCCGGACCTGGCGCACTGCAGGACAAACGCACAGGGAGGGGTGAGTCCCTGTCCAGACACCATGGTCCTCAGGCCACTCACCGCCCCAGGGGCCTCAGAGCGGGCCAGCTGTCCAGGAGGGAGAAGCCCACCCCATCCGCCCTCGCTCCCTTCCTGGCATCCCCCAGGGCCCATCCCTCCAGGGGGACATCTGCTCCCCTCCCCGTCCCATCTCCTTCCCAGTTGCCCACCCCCCAGGCCCAGCCTGCTGCTGCTGCTCACTTTCAACGGTGAGCTTGGCCTGGGTCTTGTCGTCCGGAGTCTCACACCCATAGAAGCCACGGTCAGCAAAACCCACGCAGCGAAGAATCAAGCGGTGACTGGTGCTCTCCGCGTGAATCTCCACATTCTTGCCTGGCGCCAGGGCGGTAGCATTCCGCGTCCACTTAACCTCAGGCCACGGCCGAGTCAGCTCCACTTCCATGGTCACCAAGCTCCGCTCTTCCACTGTCTGTGGCTCTAGCTTCTTTCTGAACAGCACTGGGGCCTCTGGGGTCCCAAGCAAGGGAGGTCACTACAGCCACTGCCACTCTTGGGAAGGCCAGAGCTTGGGGGCCCTTCCACCCCGGCCCACGCCTGGCGGCACAGCTGATCCTCAGCATGATCTCACATGCTGACTCCAGGCTGGGCCCAGCATGCACCTGTACAGGTACAACTACAGGGGAGGAAGCCCAGGCCCTGGGACGCTGTGCATTCCCCAGCATGCCTCTCGTCACCAGCAGCCCTACCCCCCATGACCCTGCCATGCCTGGAACTCCTAAGTATGGTGCAGGCCTCCTAGTCCAGGCCCTGCCACCATCTCCCCAGAAGCTGTGTGCTCACATGACTCCCACTCAGGACCTGCAGCAGATCCCCAGGGGAGGTCCTGGCATCAGCCCATCACCACCTCCGGCCTCTGCCTACACCAGCTGCCAATCCCACTTCCTCCACTTTGCTCTCCAGGGGGTTTTGGCTTGGGATGCCTCCTCCAGGAAGCCTCCCTGGACAGCTTCAACCTCTGCCCACTCCCCAACCAGATGCATTTTGTAGGAGTTTCCTTTGCCTCCTTCAGAGTAGGTACCTGACACCTGGGCCCCACCCAGAGAAGCCTCCAGGTCACCCAGACCAGCTGGACACAAGCTGGCATCGAGTGCTGCCAGGAAACCAGCCCTTGGGGAGGCCCTCCCTGCCACACAAACACACTGCACACACACACACCTCGCACGCGGAGAGCAGCAGAGGACAAGACGCCCTCAGCCTCCACGGTGATCTGGCCAGAGTCCTCCAGGGTCAGGCTGCACACCGTCAGGCTGTGGCTGGCACCACTCTTCGAGATTAGAAACTTCTCGCTGGGCTGCAGCAGGGCGCCGTCCCGGAACCACGAGACCACTGCGTCGCTGGGGGACACGATGCACTGGAAGGTGGCCTCACCGCCCTCCTCGGCCACCACGGCGCTCACCCCCGACGTGAACTTGACCATGCGGGGAGCTGCGGATGGGAATTTTGCTGGAGAGGCCGGAGGAAGGCGGGGGACCAGGTAGAGGCAAAGGCCCCATCTCCCCGGCATGGACAAAGGATGCCTCCTCCAGGAAGCTGCCCAGGTGCACCCCACCCGACCGCGCACCCTACCGCCGCGTACCGCTGACCGTGAGCTGCGCGCTGGTGCGGTCGTCGCGGGTTTCGCACGCGTACTCCCCTGCATCCTCCAGCCGCAGGCCCGACATGGTGAGCGTGCGCCGGGGCCCCGCGGCTTCCATGCAGAAGCGCTTGCCGGCCCGGAGCTGCACGCTCCCGTGGCGCCACACGACCTCAGCCTGCGGCGGGCTCAGCTCACAGGCCAGGGTCACCGTGCCGCCCAGCTCCCCGCTGGCGGGCTCCAGGTGCTGGCAGAACTTGGCTGCCACCTCTGCGGGGGGGGGGGGGGGGGGGCAGGCGCATCACTGCGGTGGCCCCGAGGCCACCTCTGCACACAGCAGTGGGCTGGTGAGTCCTACTCTGGCTCCGCACAGGGTCACTACCCACAGTACCTCCCGGGGGAGCGCACCCCCCGGTGCCCTCACCCTGCACACACGGGGCTCTGGGGGCCGCCCAGTCCCGCTGACCTTCCACCTGCACGGGGAAGTCCTGCCCCTCTGCGCCCACGCGGCAGCTGTAGACTGCGCTGTCCAGGGTTTGCGCTCCGTGGACCGTCAGGGTGTGGGTGACCCCCAGGCTGGCCATTTCATGCCGCTTGCTTCTACGGATCTCCACGCCATCCTTGAGCCAGGTCACCGCAGCCACAGAGGGCGTCGCCAGCGTGGCGGTCAGGAATATGTCCTCGTGCTCCCTGACCACCAGAGGCTCTCTGCGGCCAGGTTTCTGCAGGGTAGGGGGCTCAGGCTCCGGCTCTGGGGGGGACATCGGTGGGCATAAGAGCAGGGCCCTTCCTTTCCTGGCCTGTGCCCCATCCCACCTAGGAGCCAGACCACCTGCCAGCCACTACCCAGCTCCCAGAGCCAGACAGAGCACCCAGAAGGAGCCACCTGGGACCACAGGCCTGAGGCCAGGAGTTCTGTCCCTCCCAGACCTGAGAGCCCAGGATCCCTGCCGACCAGGGAAGGTGGGCCCCATGGGCAAAGACTGCAGGATGGGAAACCAAGTGTTTCAAAGAGACGCTGACACAGCCTGGGCCTGGACCCATGTTTCAGAAGGGCCTCAGGAACAGGGCAGGAGGGGGGATAGGTAGGACAACCTGGCCCAGGTCCATGCCCGGATTGGCACCCAAGCAAGGGCAAGCCAATGGGGCTAGGCAAAGGACAGCTGGACCCTCAGGATCCCAAGGCCGGAGACCACTCAACTGAGGCTGCATACCTCCACAACAAGGATGTAAAATGGGAAATGTGTCTGTTCATAACGCTACACAGAAAAGTTCTTCTGATAGAGCAGTCCTTAGCAGGTGCAGGTGACCAAGGAAGCCTCAGTGGCAGGTTTTGTATTAGATAAGGTGCCAATGTGACAGAGAAGAAAAAAACCTTAGAGAAGCAGATGCCGAGAACATGCCACAATACGGCCTGCAGCATGTTGTCCAACCCAAGGACCCAGGAAGTGGACAGAGGCTGAGATTGGGCCCATTAGCAGACAACCCCACGCATGGACAACACACACCAGATCCCACTGTGTCAAAAAGTCCACCTTTCCAGATATGTCAGGCGCTATAACCTCTGCCAAATGCTAAAAAACCCACCTGCAAACTTGAGACTGAAAAACACCTTCTGGGCTGATCAAAACCTTATCAAAGTCAAGATGCAGTACTGGGCGGTGCCGGGGTGGCTCAGGTCAGGATCTCAGGGTCCTGGGATTGAGCTCTGCATCAGGGCGGGGGGGGGGGGGGGGAAGCGGGGGGGGGGGTGCCCTGCTCAGCAAGGAATCTGCTTCTCCCTCTCCCTCTGCTGCTCCCCCTGCTTGTGCTCTCTCAAATAAAATCTTAAAAAAAGAAAAAAAATTAAAAGATGCAGCACTGGGGAAGCGGGAGTACCCAGGAAGCTGGGAAGTTCTCCAGGCTGGGCACCAGCTGTGTGGCCCTCAGGCCCACATGGGTCCCTGCTCCCACCGACTCTGTGCCGACAGCTGTTGGTGATGGGCTGGGGGGTAATGAAGCTGTACCTCTATCCCCCGAGTGATGCTTCCGACAGACTGGTGTCACCTTGCTCATACTTCGTCTCACGCAGAGACCCTGAAATCCATGACAGACCTACACTATGAAGTGTTTCTCCAGCCCCGGCCTGCTTTGCTATAGAACTTACGCTACCACGTAAAATGAGATAAGAGCACAGCTCCTTTCCTATTCTGTATAAGAAAGGCCACGAGCAAGAAGTGATTAAATTCCAGCATATCTGGAAGAATTCACCCGGCAAGCCTTTGGACTCACACGTGGATTCACAAAGACATTTTGTTACTGGCGCTACATCCCGGCGGGGCCGTTTGCATTGTCTACTTCTCCTAAGATTCTGCTGGAGAGAGAGGAAGACAGAAAGCAAGTGGGGGGAGGGGGGCAGGCAGAGGGAGAAGGAGACCCCCGTTAAGCTGGGAGCCCGACACAGCTCGATCCTGGGAGCATGGGAACAGGACCTGAGCCGAAGGCAGACGCTTCACCCACAGACCCACGCAGGGAGCCCCACTGTTGACTTCATACATCAGTTTGATTTCCTTTCCTACAACCACTGGGACAACGTGTCATCACCATTCTGATTCTCTTGCATTAAATGGTGTCAGACTGTCTTAAACAGCAAGTCGAAAAGGCGCACAGCCGCCGTGGCGGTGTCCATGCACGCCCGCGGGTCATGATCTCCTGAGACAACAGCAGTCCACTGTGTGCGGCCCCAGGGCCAGGGCGGGGCTGCGCTGACCCTCATCCGAGACACGGAACATAAAGACAAAGTCACAGGATTCTCTGAGAACCGGCCCGGGAGGCACAGCTCATGGGCCCCCATCGCAGACCCTTTCTGCCAGTCGAGGGGGGGCCGCCACCACAGCGCTCTGGGTCACAAGCGTGCCCATGGGCTGCGTACTCCTCTCCCTCTCTCAACCCTTGCCTCGGAATCCCACGGAGTTCTAACACGGGATATCCTAACTGGAGACAAAATGATACAGGACGAGCTTTGTGAAGGCAGCTCCCGGACACACGCCTGTTGCACCACGGGTGCTTGGCTACCACTTCCATGCTCACTATTTCCTTGAGGCTCTGCCATGAGCATCTCTCTGGCCTTTGTGCAGAGAGGTTCCATACCCGTGTGCAAGGAAAGAAGCACGCCCAGGACACCTAAAACCTCCATCACAAACACGCAGTGTCGAGATAATTCCAGGGATGACTGGGTGCCCGCGTGCTTGCCCTGGGCACTGGACTCCACACGTCTCTCGATGGTGAGAAACACCCAACGAGGCCTCTGGGAACCACTAGAGCATCCACAGGTGAGGACTTCTGGTCAACTATGGCCGGGACACCAAATGGAGCCCAGGTGCCGGACGGCAAAGAACAACCGTGCATTCCGAACGAGTGGCTGAGGGTTGCCCACGAGGGGCCCATTCGCTTCAGTAAACCCTTGCCCGGCAATATCTCTGGGATCAGCCACCAGACAGAAAGTGGCAGCTGGGAGGAAGGGACAGGAAAGCTCCCGGGTCCGTCTGGGCTGTGGGCTAGTGTGACCATCGCCTGTAATCCAGGCTATTCTCAGCGAACTGACCTGCGACGTCCAGGCGGAAGGACACCTTCTGGCCCCCGGCCTCGCAGCTGTACTCCCCGGCGTCGGCCCGCCCCGCCTGCTGCACCACCAGCCTCCTGCTGCAGCCCTGGGCCTCCACGTGCACCCTGGAGCTCGCACTCAGCTTCTTCCCGTCCTTGTACCACGTCACCTCGGTCCCGGCCTGGGCCACCTCGCAGCTCAGCGTGGCGCTGCCGCCCGCCTTGGCCTGCACCTCACTGCGTGCTGGCTGCTCCTTGGCAAACACCAGTGTAGGCTCTGGGGACACAGGGGGGACATGCAGGGTCAGAGGCACCATCCAAGGGAGGAAGGCAGCACTGGGGGGAGAAAGATTACACGGGGCTGCAGGGGACTGGGAACGTCCCCAGGCTCTGCGCCAGCCATGTGACTGGAGAAGCCCCATAGCTTCTCGACCATGAGGGACACGATTCATGTGCCCATCCCTCACTGCTCCACAGGGGCCCCTAGACGTGGGGACCACACATCCCATCATGGCTCTACACACGCTTTCCAGGTGGGGCGGGGGGGGGGGCGCCACATTCTAAAAGTGTCCCACCTAGTCTGGTTCCAGGTGGGGCTAGAATGTTTATCACCGCCGCATGTGGGCCACCCAGTGAGGCACCTCCATTCCAGGCTGATCCACATGGGCTTGTCCAGGAGCAGACCATATCTTCTCCTAGAACTCCGTGAGAGCTGCTCCAGTTGGGATCATACATCCTACAACTGCCCCATGTGGGCCCTCCAGGTGAGGACAGTACATTCTAACTCTGCTCCACATAGGCTGTTCCAGGGGGCACCACACATCCCATCATTGCCCCACCTGGGCTGTTCCAGGGGGCAGTCTGGGACACTTCTGTGTACATGGACTCTGTGGTCATGATACATGGATTGTTCTACTTTCCCGGAGGACATTCGACATTTCTGTAGAGTTTGAAGGGAACTTTCCCCCGCTATGGTCTACAAAGCTTCCGAGTCTCCAGCCGTCTCCTATCTTAGTATTTTCAACTGGTGTCTATCTGGTGGAGTCCCTGTACTTCCCCCAGCATCTCTGTCACTGTCTGCTGACTCATGAGGCCTGGCACCTCCCCCAGTATTACTGGGCTGCCCACTCCTGGTTGCTCCACTGTGGGGACACTGTTCATGTCTCTGCTCACTCACCAACAGTACCGTCTTTTCTCTATTCATTTTAAGGCACTCTTTCCTTAAAAGCTAGAGACTGACAACTATGTGTTTAAAGTTGTTTTCCCAAACCTGTGGCTTGCCTTTTCACTCTCTTATGGCCTCTTCAGAGGAATGAAATTCTCAATGCTAGTGTCATCACATATGTCTATCTTGTCCTATTGCATTCAGAGCTTTCAAGTTCTATGCAAGGAATCTTTCCTTACCCGAATCTTCAAACAACTGTGTGTCATCTGAAGGTTTCATGGTTGCTGTCCTACCAGGACATGGCTTTTGGGTGTTGTGTGAATTCCATTACAGTTTAATTTTTTCCCTATTTTAAATGATTCAAGCACCGTTTATGAAAACAACTCCTCTCTCCTTATCGTATAGACATTGCAGTAAAAACAAACAAACCTGCGGTTTGGCAGGAGTCCGTTTATGCAAAACTCTGTTTCTGTTTTGTTTTGACCCCTTGATCTGCAAACTACCCCTGCGTCGAGCTGCACAGATACCGCACACCCATGTGAAAAACAATATCCTGAAGCAACCAGGACAGGATAATCTAAAGTTTAGTTGACATATTTCCAAATATGATTATATGGTCAAGACCTCCCCTATTGGTTTCAAGAAACTGAAATGTCTCCTGCTAAGAAGAACCCCGGACAGTGCCCCGCAAAAAAGCACAGTCACATAACCAAGGTGTGAGATGCTTAGTCTACTTGATGCCTCTACCCGAGCGTGGAGCACAGCCATCATCCTGGTCACCGAGGAACTCTGGGAGGGTTCTGTGCAGGTGCTCAGATGCATGACTAAGCATTAGGACATGACAGCACCGCTCGGGGGCGCAAAAACGGCCCTGTCACTGCACACACACACCCTTCTCATTAAACCTCCATCCGTCCAGCCATGGCTACGAAAATAGAGGCAACAGGATGGCAGAGGTGAAAAGGTGAGGACGAATGCAGGGAGCAGCAGGGCCTATGGGGTGTGTAATGCAATCCCTTCATCACCTCCACACAAGACTCAGTTGGTGGAACTGACCTGCGACGTCCAGGCGGAAGGACACCTTCTGGCCCCCGGCCTCGCAGCTGTACTCCCCGGCGTCGGCCCGCCCCGCCTGCTGCACCACCAGCCTCCTGCTGCAGCCCTGGGCCTCCACGTGCACCCTGGAGCTCGCACTCAGCTTCTTCCCGTCCTTGTACCACGTCACCTCGGTCCCGGCCTGGGCCACCTCGCAGCTCAGCGTGGCGCTGCCGCCCGCCTTGGCCTGCACCTCACTGCGTGCTGGCTGCTCCTTGGCAAACACCAGTGTAGGCTCTGGGGACACAGGGGGACGCATGATCAAAACCATATTTGAGTCAAGGTGCAGTACTGGGCGGTGCCGGGGTGGCTCAGGTCAGGATCTCAGGGTCCTGGGATTGAGCTCTGCATTAAGGCGGGGGGGGGGGGGGGGGGGGGGGGGGTCCCTGCTCAGCAAGGAATCTGCTTCTCCCTCTCCCTCTGCTGCTCCCCCTGCTTGTGCTCTCTCAAATAAAATCTTAAAAAAAAAAAAAAATTAAAAGATGCAGCACTGGGGAAGCGGGAGTACCCAGGAAGCTGGGAAGTTCTCCAGGCTGGGCACCAGCTGTGTGGCCCTCAGGCCCACATGGGTCCCTGCTCCCACCGACTCTGTGCCGACAGCTGTTGGTGATGGGCTGGGGGGTAATGAAGCTGTACCTCTATCCCCCGAGTGATGCTTCCGACAGACTGGTGTCACCTTGCTCATACTTCGTCTCACGCAGAGACCCTGAAATCCATGACAGACCTACACTATGAAGTGTTTCTCCAGCCCCGGCCTGCTTTGCTATAGAACTTACGCTACCACGTAAAATGAGATAAGAGCACAGCTCCTTTCCTATTCTGTATAAGAAAGGCCACGAGCAAGAAGTGATTAAATTCCAGCATATCTGGAAGAATTCACCCGGCAAGCCTTTGGACTCACACGTGGATTCACAAAGACATTTTGTTACTGGCGCTACATCCCGGCGGGGCCGTTTGCATTGTCTACTTCTCCTAAGATTCTGCTGGAGAGAGAGGAAGACAGAAAGCAAGCGGGGGGAGGGGGGCAGGCAGAGGGAGAAGGAGACCCCCGTTAAGCTGGGAGCCCGACACAGCTCGATCCTGGGAGCATGGGAACAGGACCTGAGCCGAAGGCAGACGCTTCACCCACAGACCCACGCAGGGAGCCCCACTGTTGACTTCATACATCAGTTTGATTTCCTTTCCTACAACCACTGGGACAACGTGTCATCACCATTCTGATTCTCTTGCATTAAATGGTGTCAGACTGTCTTAAACAGCAAGTCGAAAAGGCGCACAGCCGCCGTGGCGGTGTCCATGCACGCCCGCGGGTCATGATCTCCTGAGACAACAGCAGTCCACTGTGTGCGGCCCCAGGGCCAGGGCGGGGCTGCGCTGACCCTCATCCGAGACACGGAACATAAAGACAAAGTCACAGGATTCTCTGAGAACCGGCCCGGGAGGCACAGCTCATGGGCCCCCATCGCAGACCCTTTCTGCCAGTCGAGGGGGGGCCGCCACCACAGCGCTCTGGGTCACAAGCGTGCCCATGGGCTGCGTACTCCTCTCCCTCTCTCAACCCTTGCCTCGGAATCCCACGGAGTTCTAACACGGGATATCCTAACTGGAGACAAAATGATACAGGACGAGCTTTGTGAAGGCAGCTCCCGGACACACGCCTGTTGCACCACGGGTGCTTGGCTACCACTTCCATGCTCACTATTTCCTTGAGGCTCTGCCATGAGCATCTCTCTGGCCTTTGTGCAGAGAGGTTCCATACCCGTGTGCAAGGAAAGAAGCACGCCCAGGACACCTAAAACCTCCATCACAAACACGCAGTGTCGAGATAATTCCAGGGATGACTGGGTGCCCGCGTGCTTGCCCTGGGCACTGGACTCCACACGTCTCTCGATGGTGAGAAACACCCAACGAGGCCTCTGGGAACCACTAGAGCATCCACAGGTGAGGACTTCTGGTCAACTATGGCCGGGACACCAAATGGAGCCCAGGTGCCGGACGGCAAAGAACAACCGTGCATTCCGAACGAGTGGCTGAGGGTTGCCCACGAGGGGCCCATTCGCTTCAGTAAACCCTTGCCCGGCAATATCTCTGGGATCAGCCACCAGACAGAAAGTGGCAGCTGAGAGAAAGGGACAGGAAAGCTCCCGGCTCCGTCTGGGCTGTGGGCTAGTGTGACCATCGCCTGTAATCCAGGCTATTCTCCGCGAACTGACCTGCGACGTCCAGGCGGAAGGACACCTTCTGGCCCCCGGCCTCGCAGCTGTACTCCCCGGCGTCGGCCCGCCCCGCCTGCTGCACCACCAGCCTCCTGCTGCAGCCCTGGGCCTCCACGTGCACCCTGGAGCTCGCACTCAGCTTCTTCCCGTCCTTGTACCACGTCACCTCGGTCCCGGCCTGGGCCACCTCGCAGCTCAGCGTGGCGCTGCCGCCCGCCTTGGCCTGCACCTCACTGCGTGCTGGCTGCTCCTTGGCAAACACCAGTGTAGGCTCTGGGGACACAGGGGGGACATGCAGGGTCAGAGGCACCATCCAAGGGAGGAAGGCAGCACTGGGGGGAGAAAGATTACACGGGGCTGCAGGGGACTGGGAACGTCCCCAGGCTCTGCGCCAGCCATGTGACTGGAGAAGCCCCATAGCTTCTCGACCATGAGGGACACGATTCATGTGCCCATCCCTCACTGCTCCACAGGGGCCCCTAGACGTGGGGACCACACATCCCATCATGGCTCTACACACGCTTTCCAGGTGGGGCGGGGGGGGGGGGGCGCCACATTCTAAAAGTGTCCCACCTAGTCTGGTTCCAGGTGGGGCTAGAATGTTTATCACCGCCGCATGTGGGCCACCCAGTGAGGCACCTCCATTCCAGGCTGATCCACATGGGCTTGTCCAGGAGCAGACCATATCTTCTCCTAGAACTCCGTGAGAGCTGCTCCAGTTGGGATCATACATCCTACAACTGCCCCATGTGGGCCCTCCAGGTGAGGACAGTACATTCTAACTCTGCTCCACATAGGCTGTTCCAGGGGGCACCACACATCCCATCATTGCCCCACCTGGGCTGTTCCAGGGGGCAGTCTGGGACACTTCTGTGTACATGGACTCTGTGGTCATGATACATGGATTGTTCTACTTTCCCGGAGGACATTCGACATTTCTGTAGAGTTTGAAGGGAACTTTCCCCCGCTATGGTCTACAAAGCTTCCGAGTCTCCAGCCGTCTCCTATCTTAGTATTTTCAACTGGTGTCTATCTGGTGGAGTCCCTGTACTTCCCCCAGCATCTCTGTCACTGTCTGCTGACTCATGAGGCCTGGCACCTCCCCCAGTATTACTGGGCTGCCCACTCCTGGTTGCTCCACTGTGGGGACACTGTTCATGTCTCTGCTCACTCACCAACAGTACCGTCTTTTCTCTATTCATTTTAAGGCACTCTTTCCTTAAAAGCTAGAGACTGACAACTATGTGTTTAAAGTTGTTTTCCCAAACCTGTGGCTTGCCTTTTCACTCTCTTATGGCCTCTTCAGAGGAATGAAATTCTCAATGCTAGTGTCATCACATATGTCTATCTTGTCCTATTGCATTCAGAGCTTTCAAGTTCTATGCAAGGAATCTTTCCTTACCCGAATCTTCAAACAACTGTGTGTCATCTGAAGGTTTCATGGTTGCTGTCCTACCAGGACATGGCTTTTGGGTGTTGTGTGAATTCCATTACAGTTTAATTTTTTCCCTATTTTAAATGATTCAAGCACCGTTTATGAAAACAACTCCTCTCTCCTTATCGTATAGACATTGCAGTAAAAACAAACAAACCTGCGGTTTGGCAGGAGTCCGTTTATGCAAAACTCTGTTTCTGTTTTGTTTTGACCCCTTGATCTGCAAACTACCCCTGCGTCGAGCTGCACAGATACCGCACACCCATGTGAAAAACAATATCCTGAAGCAACCAGGACAGGATAATCTAAAGTTTAGTTGACATATTTCCAAATATGATTATATGGTCAAGACCTCCCCTATTGGTTTCAAGAAACTGAAATGTCTCCTGCTAAGAAGAACCCCGGACAGTGCCCCGCAAAAAAGCACAGTCACATAACCAAGGTGTGAGATGCTTAGTCTACTTGATGCCTCTACCCGAGCGTGGAGCACAGCCATCATCCTGGTCACCGAGGAACTCTGGGAGGGTTCTGTGCAGGTGCTCAGATGCATGACTAAGCATTAGGACATGACAGCACCGCTCGGGGGCGCAAAAACGGCCCTGTCACTGCACACACACACCCTTCTCATTAAACCTCCATCCGTCCAGCCATGGCTACGAAAATAGAGGCAACAGGATGGCAGAGGTGAAAAGGTGAGGACGAATGCAGGGAGCAGCAGGGCCTATGGGGTGTGTAATGCAATCCCTTCATCACCTCCACACAAGACTCAGTTGGTGGAACTGACCTGCGACGTCCAGGCGGAAGGACACCTTCTGGCCCCCGGCCTCGCAGCTGTACTCCCCGGCGTCGGCCCGCCCCGCCTGCTGCACCACCAGCCTCCTGCTGCAGCCCTGGGCCTCCACGTGCACCCTGGAGCTCGCACTCAGCTTCTTCCCGTCCTTGTACCACGTCACCTCGGTCCCGGCCTGGGCCACCTCGCAGCTCAGCGTGGCGCTGCCGCCCGCCTTGGCCTGCACCTCACTGCGTGCTGGCTGCTCCTTGGCAAACACCAGTGTAGGCTCTGGGGACACAGGGGGGACATGCAGGGTCAGAGGCACCATCCAAGGGAGGAAGGCAGCACTGGGGGGAGAAAGATTACACGGGGCTGCAGGGGACTGGGAACGTCCCCAGGCTCTGCGCCAGCCATGTGACTGGAGAAGCCCCATAGCTTCTCGACCATGAGGGACACGATTCATGTGCCCATCCCTCACTGCTCCACAGGGGCCCCTAGACGTGGGGACCACACATCCCATCATGGCTCTACACACGCTTTCCAGGTGGGGCGGGGGGGGGGCGCCACATTCTAAAAGTGTCCCACCTAGTCTGGTTCCAGGTGGGGCTAGAATGTTTATCACCGCCGCATGTGGGCCACCCAGTGAGGCACCTCCATTCCAGGCTGATCCACATGGGCTTGTCCAGGAGCAGACCATATCTTCTCCTAGAACTCCGTGAGAGCTGCTCCAGTTGGGATCATACATCCTACAACTGCCCCATGTGGGCCCTCCAGGTGAGGACAGTACATTCTAACTCTGCTCCACATAGGCTGTTCCAGGGGGCACCACACATCCCATCATTGCCCCACCTGGGCTGTTCCAGGGGGCAGTCTGGGACACTTCTGTGTACATGGACTCTGTGGTCATGATACATGGATTGTTCTACTTTCCCGGAGGACATTCGACATTTCTGTAGAGTTTGAAGGGAACTTTCCCCCGCTATGGTCTACAAAGCTTCCGAGTCTCCAGCCGTCTCCTATCTTAGTATTTTCAACTGGTGTCTATCTGGTGGAGTCCCTGTACTTCCCCCAGCATCTCTGTCACTGTCTGCTGACTCATGAGGCCTGGCACCTCCCCCAGTATTACTGGGCTGCCCACTCCTGGTTGCTCCACTGTGGGGACACTGTTCATGTCTCTGCTCACTCACCAACAGTACCGTCTTTTCTCTATTCATTTTAAGGCACTCTTTCCTTAAAAGCTAGAGACTGACAACTATGTGTTTAAAGTTGTTTTCCCAAACCTGTGGCTTGCCTTTTCACTCTCTTATGGCCTCTTCAGAGGAATGAAATTCTCAATGCTAGTGTCATCACATATGTCTATCTTGTCCTATTGCATTCAGAGCTTTCAAGTTCTATGCAAGGAATCTTTCCTTACCCGAATCTTCAAACAACTGTGTGTCATCTGAAGGTTTCATGGTTGCTGTCCTACCAGGACATGGCTTTTGGGTGTTGTGTGAATTCCATTACAGTTTAATTTTTTCCCTATTTTAAATGATTCAAGCACCGTTTATGAAAACAACTCCTCTCTCCTTATCGTATAGACATTGCAGTAAAAACAAACAAACCTGCGGTTTGGCAGGAGTCCGTTTATGCAAAACTCTGTTTCTGTTTTGTTTTGACCCCTTGATCTGCAAACTACCCCTGCGTCGAGCTGCACAGATACCGCACACCCATGTGAAAAACAATATCCTGAAGCAACCAGGACAGGATAATCTAAAGTTTAGTTGACATATTTCCAAATATGATTATATGGTCAAGACCTCCCCTATTGGTTTCAAGAAACTGAAATGTCTCCTGCTAAGAAGAACCCCGGACAGTGCCCCGCAAAAAAGCACAGTCACATAACCAAGGTGTGAGATGCTTAGTCTACTTGATGCCTCTACCCGAGCGTGGAGCACAGCCATCATCCTGGTCACCGAGGAACTCTGGGAGGGTTCTGTGCAGGTGCTCAGATGCATGACTAAGCATTAGGACATGACAGCACCGCTCGGGGGCGCAAAAACGGCCCTGTCACTGCACACACACACCCTTCTCATTAAACCTCCATCCGTCCAGCCATGGCTACGAAAATAGAGGCAACAGGATGGCAGAGGTGAAAAGGTGAGGACGAATGCAGGGAGCAGCAGGGCCTATGGGGTGTGTAATGCAATCCCTTCATCACCTCCACACAAGACTCAGTTGGTGGAACTGACCTGCGACGTCCAGGCGGAAGGACACCTTCTGGCCCCCGGCCTCGCAGCTGTACTCCCCGGCGTCGGCCCGCCCCGCCTGCTGCACCACCAGCCTCCTGCTGCAGCCCTGGGCCTCCACGTGCACCCTGGAGCTCGCACTCAGCTTCTTCCCGTCCTTGTACCACGTCACCTCGGTCCCGGCCTGGGCCACCTCGCAGCTCAGCGTGGCGCTGCCGCCCGCCTTGGCCTGCACCTCACTGCGTGCTGGCTGCTCCTTGGCAAACTCCGCAGAGGGTTCTGGGGAGATAGTGGGATGTACAGTTTAAGAGACTCGGAGCTGGTACCGCTTAGGTCACAGAAATGAAAGCTTCACAATTCACTAAATTTACTCCTGCAAGCAAATGGCATCATGTGCCTAGCAGGGTGCTGGCATTTGTTTGTAAACATGTGTCTCTCATCCTGGATCCCTAGTGTACATTTGAACGTGTCTGACTTATGAGCAATTCTTCAGGCTGGTGCAACGTGTGGAGGCTCTTTGTCACCTGTCCCTGCTAGTTCATTGTTCTTCCCAGGCTACACCCAGAACTCATGGGCAGGTGCAGTGGTTCACTCTTGTACTCCCAGCATATGGTGTGCCCACCAAACACGTCCTATCAAGTTGTAACTCCCATGTAAAGTGCAGTAATATTGTTTGCATAACCCAGTGACGTTTATTGTGCTTGTTTCCACATAAACAAAGTATCAACAAACAGAACATGTGTAGTTCCCCACTCACTACTAACCATCCTCAGAAGTAACCACTATCCTGACCTTTCCCACCATGAATCATTTTTTCCAGGTCTTTTACTTCACATGAATGCATACTATATTGTGTGTTTTTTGGGTCTGGTTTGGTTTTTTCCATTGACACCATGTGAGATGCACCCAGGTTGTTCCACTGATGGATCGTTTTCCATTGTATGAGCACCTCAGTTTATTTTATTTTTCCTGTGTCTCTTCTGGTTCATTTTGGATGTTTCCAATTTGGGGAGATGATGAATAGCGCTGCTATGAATGGTCTTTGGGGGAACACAAAACTCCTGGAACATAGTTATGGGTACATTTGGCTTTAATAGGTATTTCCAAAGAGTTTTCAGAAATGATTGTGCCAACTTACACTCCCACCAGCAGGGCATGAGAGTTCCAATTCTCTACATCCTTACCAACACCTGAAATCACCTTTTTAAAAAAAAATCGTGTATCTCCCATTAAACTCAAGTGCATACATACAGAATCTCAGAGATTCTATGTTCTAGAGGCCGTCAGCCATGCATACAATCATTGGCACAACTCATGTGAATGGTGGCCCATGTCATGCAGGCACCAGGCACCATGGTGGTGGCTGGAAATGTGACAGTCAGCACACAGTCTACTGAGGCAGACAGAAAGACAAGCACATCAGCCATGACAGCAGTGATGCAGTGCTGTGGTGAAGTTAAATGAGGTGACACACATGAAAGAAAGGACTGATGGGGCCCTAATGCTCTGTACTCAGGGCAAACCTCACTATGCAGTGATGAATGATTAAAGCCTGGGGGAGACATTCTTTTTTTAAAAAGATTTCATTTATTTATTAGAGACACACACAGAGAGAGAGAGAGAGAGAGGGAGGCAGAGACACAGGCAGAGGGAGAAGCAGGTTCCACGCAGGGTGCCCAATGGGGGACTCGATCCCAGGAATCCAGAATCATGCCCTGGGCTGAAGGTGGTGCTAATCTGCTGAGCAACTAGGGCTGCCCTGGGGGAGACATTCTAAGAGGTGAGCCCAGGGCCAGGCTCTTCTTCAGGGATGCATGTGAAATGATTTAGGGTGGTACAAGGGAACCACTCTGGGATGTGGGGTCACACTGGCCCTGCTGTGTCTGGGTATGATATGGTAATGACAATCAAGGCACAGAGCAGCTACTGAGAAACAGGGAGACCACCAGCATGTGCATACCTGTGTGCATAGAGGGGTGAAGTTAGAGGTTGAGAAGCCAGGTCTCCAGAGAAGAGGGACTGTGCAGAATGCAGCCGCCACTCAGCCATGTTCCCCACAAGGGGATGATGAGTTCTAAAGCTGTCTGCCCAGGAGACTATGAAGCCCAGCAGAAAACTTCTGAAAACCAGAGCAAGGTTTTGGCCCCTTGCATCCCAGAGAAACAAAGATTAGCACTGAGCATCTGCCAGGAAAGGGGCCTTACCCACACTCAAGTGTCTAAAGGAGTGCCAGGAGGACTATGCCCAGGGTTGGGGCACACTCAGACACAAAACTCTCATCAAAATTGCAAGGCAGCCCCAAATCAGCATGGTTCTGGGATGGGCCAAAGTTTAGTAGTCCTATCCACATGCAGAAGAATGAAACTGGACCACTCTCTTTCACCATACACAAAGATAAACTCAAAATGGATGAGAGATCTAAATGTGAGACAAGATTCCATCAAAATCCTAGAGGAGAACACAGGAAACACCCTTTTTGAACTTGGCCACAGTAACTTCTTGCAAGATACATCCACAAAGGCAAAAGAAACAAAAGCAAAAATGAACTATTGGGACTTCATCAAGATAAGAAGCTTTTGCACAGCAAAGGATACAGTCAACAAAACTCAAAGACAACCTACAGAATGGGAGATATTTGCAAATGACGTATCAGATAAAGGGCTAGTTTCCAAGATCTATAAAGAACTTATTAAACTCAACACCAAAGAAACAAACAATCCAATCATGAAATGGGCAAAAGACATGAAGAGAAATCTCACAGAGGAAGACATGGACATGGCCAACATGCACATGAGAAAATGCTCCCCATCAGGGAAATACAAATCAAAACCACAATGAGATACCACCTCACACCAGTGAGAATGGAGAAAATTAACAAGGCAGGAAACCACAAATGTTGGAGAGGATGTGGAGAAAGGGATCCTTCCTGCACTGTTGGTGGGAATGTGAACTGGTGCAGCCACTCTGGAAAACTGTGTGGAGGTTCCTCAAAGAGTTAAAAATAGACCTGCCCTACGACCCAGCAATTGCACTGTTGGGGATTTACCCCAAAGACTCAGATGCAATGAAACGCCGGGACACCTGCACCCCGATGTTTCTAGCAGCAATGTCCACAATAGCCAAACTGTGGAAGGAGCCTCGGTGTCCATCGAAAGATGAATGGATAAAGAAGACGTGGTTTATGTATACAATGGAATATTACGCAGCCATTAGAAATGACAAATACCCACCATTTGCTTCGACGTGGATGGAACTGGAGGGTATTATGCTGAGTGAAGTAAGTCAATCGGAGAAGGACAAACAGTGTATGTTGTCATTCATTTGGGGAATATAAATAATAGTGAAAGGGAATATAAGGGAAGGGAGAAGAAATGTGTGGGAAATATCAGGAAGGGAGACAGAACATAAAGACTCTTAACTCTGGGAAACGAACTAGGGGTGGTGGAAGGGGAGGAGGGCGGGGAGGTAGGGGGGAATGGGTGACGGGCACTGAGGGGGACACTTGACGGGATGAGCACTGGGTGTTTTTCTGTATGTTGGTAAATTGAACACCAATATAAATTTATTTAAAAAAAAAAAGTTTAGTAGTCCTCTCCCTGCCTCGCACAGGAAGGAGCAACCCTCTTTCTGGAATAAGATACCATCACCCATATCTAGCAAGTTTTCTTTTCTTTTTTTTTTAATAATAAATTTATTTTTTATTGGTGTTCAATTTGCCAACATACAGAATAACACCCAGTGCTCATCCCGTCAAGTACCCCCCCTCAGTGCCCACCACCCAGTCACCCCCAACCCCTGCCCTCCTCCCCTTCCACTGCCCTTAGTTCATTTCCCAGAGTTAGGAGTCTTTCATGTTCTGTCTCCCTTTCTGATATTTCCTACCCATTTCTTCTCCCTTCCCCTCTATTCCCTTTTACTATTATTTATATTCCCCAAATGAATGAGACCATATAATGTTTGTCCTTCTCCGATTGACTTATTTCACTAAGCATAATACTCTCCAGTTCCATCCACGTGGAAGCAAATGGTGGGTATTTGTAATTTCTAATGGCTGAGTAATATTCCATTGTATACATAAACCACATCTTCTTTATTGATTCATCTTTTGATGGACACCGAGGCTCCTTCCACACTTTGGCTATTGTGGACATTGCTGCTAGAAACATTGGGGTGAAGGTGTCCCGGCGTTTCATTCCAGCAAGTTTTCTCATGCAATGTCTGACAGTCCATCGAAATATTGCTGGTGTGCCAAGGAGAGAAGTAAATAGAAAACAAAAAAACAAACAAACAAACAAAACAACCCCTCCCCCCCAAAAAAAGGACAATATAAGATTATTGATTTTTATGGCTTTTCAGACTGGGATGTAGCCATGATTAAAACTGTTTTAAAATGAAATTTTAAAAAATAAATCAAAAGTGAAAAATTTATAATTTTCCAGATAAAAATTCCAGAAAAATGTCCAGAGTCTGAAAGCTATAAGAAAACAAACAGAAGATACATTACTTGAAAATAGTACACACGCTACAACTGGGAAGGAGAACACATTATATAGAAGAAGAGAATATAAGACATTAGGAAGGCAGAGGAGGGGGCAAGATGGCAGAATAGGGTCCCCAAGTCACCTGTCCTCACCAACTTACCTAGATAACTTTCAAATCATCCTGAAAACCTACGAATTCGATCTGAGATTCAAAGAGAGAACAGCTGGAATGCTACAGTGAGAAGAGTTCACGCTTCTATCAAGGTAGGAAGATGGAAAAAAAATAAAGAAATAAAAAGCATCCAAGGGAGAGGGGCCCCACGAGGAGCTGGGCTAAGGCCAGGGCGAGTGTCCCGAGGAAGGGAGAGCCCCGTCCCGTAGAAGCAGGAGCGGCACCAATCTTCCCGGATGGAAAGGCGCTCGCAGGAAGTTAGAGCAGGGCTCCAGGAGGGCGGGGATGCCCTCGGGCTCCCTGGGACACTAACAGACACCTACACCCCGGGGAGAGCACCACACCTCGCGGCCGAGCTCCCTAAAGGGCTGCAGCGTGCGCACGGCTGGGCCCAGGAGCAGCTCGGAGGCGGTTCGGCGTGGAGGGGGCTGCGCAGCCCCGGGAGCGCAATTCCAGCGGCTCGG
Source organism: Vulpes lagopus (assembly GCF_018345385.1). NCBI lineage: Eukaryota > Metazoa > Chordata > Mammalia > Carnivora > Canidae > Vulpes > Vulpes lagopus. The sequence continues at coordinate 10,871,734 of NC_054836.1, read as the reverse complement.
CCCGGGATCCCAGGGCGCTGTGGTACACAGCCCAGGATCCGGGGCTCCCCCGGGACAGGCAGAGGCCGAGAGGGCACAGGACACCAAGAACGCTCCTGCCACTGGGCGACTCTGAGCTGTACAGATAAGCGGCCCCCGCCCCTGGAGCATCCAGGCCCCTGTGAACTGGGAGCTGCAGTAGATACTGCGGAAGCTGACTCCAGGGCAGGAGAGCTCGCCGCCGCCACTCTTGTTGATCCTCCTGGGGCCTCACTGGATAAACAACCCCCACTGAGCCTCACAGTAGCCTCACAGGATAAATAGGATAAACAACTCCCACTGACCCAGCACCAGGAAGGGGGCTGAGCTGCTCCCCCAGGTGCTCACACCTGAGAATCAGCACAGCAGGCCACTCCCACACAAGACCACCTAGAAGGACAGGGGAAAAGCAAGTTATTGACCAAGCAGGACTGGAAAGTTCCAGCGGAAGTCGATGAATTTACAGCATATAGAATCAGAGGATACTCCCCCTTCTTTTTGGTTTTCTGTTTGCTTCCCCACCCTCTATTTTGTCTTTTCTCTTTTTGTTCTTCTTTTTTTCTTTTCTTTTTTCACTTCTCGCTTTTTCTCCTTTTCCCAGTACAACTTGTTTTTGCACACTCTGCACTGAGCAAAATGGCTATAAGGAAAAACCCACCTCAAAAGAAAGAATCAGAAACAGTCCTCTCTCCCACAGAGTTACTAAATTTGGATTACAATTCAATGTCAGAAAGCCAATTCGGAAGCACTATTATACAGCTACTGGTGACTCCAGAAAAAAGGAAAAAGATTCAAGAGACTTCATGACCTCAGAATTTAGATCTAATCAGGCAGAAATTAAAAATCAATTAAATGAGATGCAATCCAAACTAGAGGTCCTAATGACGAGAGTTAATGAGGTGGAAGAATGAGTGAGTGACATAGAAGACAAGTTGATGGCAAGGAAGGAATCTGAGGAAAAAAAGAGAAAAACAATTAATAGATCATGAGTATAGGTTAAGGGAAATAAATGACAGCCTCAGAAGGAAAAAATCTACATTTAATTGGGGTTCCCAAGAGTGCCGAAAGGGACAGAGGTCCAGAATATGTATTTGTATTTGAACAAATCATAGCTGACAACTTCCCTAATTTGGGGAGGAAACAGGCATTCAGATCCAGGAGATAGAGAGATTCCCCCCTAGAATCAATAAAATCCGCTCAACTCCTCGAAATTTAGTAGTGAAACTTGCAAATTCCAAAGATAAAGAGAAGATCCTTAAAGCAGCAAGAGACAAGAGATCCCTAACTTTTATGGGGAGAAATATTAGATTAACAGCAGACCTCTCCACAGAGACCTGGCAGGCCGGAAAGGGTGGCAGGATACATTCAGGGTCTTAAATGAGAAGAACATGCAGCCAAGAATACTTTATCCAGCAAGACTCTCATTCAGAATAGAAGGAGAGATAAAGAGCTTCCAAGATAGGCAGAAACCGAAAGAATATGTGTCCACCAAGCCAGCTCTACAAGAAATACTAAGGGGGATTCTGTAATAGAAAGAGGAAGTCCAAGGGAACAATCCACAAGAACAGGGACTGAATAGGTAACATGATGACACTAAATTCATATCTTTCAATAATAACTCTGAACGTGAATGGGCTTAATGACCCCATTAAAGGCACAGGGTTTCAAATGGGATAAAAAAGCAAGACTCATCTATTTGCTGTCTACAAGATCCTCATTTTAGACATAAGGACAACTACAGCCTGAAAATAAAAGGTTGGAGAACCATGTACCATTCAAATGAACTTCAAAAGAAAGCAGGGGTAGCCATCCTTATATCAGATAAAATAAACTTTATCCCGAAGACTGTAGTAACAGATTAAGAGGGACACTCTATCATACTTTAAAGGATCTATTCAACAAGAAGACCTAACAATCATCAATATTTATGCCCCGATTGTGGGAGCTGCCAAGTATATCAATTAATAACCAAAGTTAAGACATACTTAGATAATAATACACTTACACTTGGTGACTTGACTGTAGCACTTTCTACAATTGACAGGTCTTCTAAGCGCACAACATCTCCAAAGAAAGAAGAGCTTTATTTTTTTTTTAATTTTTTTATTTTTTATTTATTATTTATTATAGTCACAGAGAGAGAGAGAGAGAGGCAGAGACACAGGCAGAGGGAGAAGCAGGCTCCATGCACCGGGAGCCCGACGTGGGATTCGATCCGGGGTCTCCGGGATCGCGCCCTGGGCCAAAGGCAGGCGCCAAACCGCTGCGCCACCCAGGGATCCCGAAAGAAGAGCTTTAAATGATACAGTGGACCAGATGGATTTCACAGATATTTACAGAACTTTACATCCAAATGCAACAGAATACACATTCTTCTCAAGTGCACATGGAACTTTCTCCAGAATAGAACACATACTGGGTCACAAATCAGGTCTGAAACGATACCAAAAGATTGGGATTGTTGCCTGCATATTTTCAGACTATAATGCTTTGATATTAGAGCTAAATCACAAGAAGAAGTTCGGAAGGATTTCAAACACGTGGAGGTTAAGGACCATCTGCTAAAAGATGAAAGGGTCAACCAGGAAATTAGGAAGAATTAAAAAGATTCATGGAAACTAATGAGAATGAAGATACAACCATTCAAAATCTTTGGGATACAGCTAAAGCAGTCCTGAGGGGGAAATACATCGCAATACAAGCATCCACCCAAAAACTGGAAAGAACTCAAATACAAAAGCTAACCTTACACATAAAGGAGCTAGAGAAAAAACAGCAAATAGATCCTACACCCAGCAGAAGAAGAGAGTTCATAAAGAGAACTCAATGGAAGAGAGACCAGAAGAACTGTGGAAGAGATCAACAAAACCAGGAGTTGGTTCTTTGAAAGAATTAAAAAGGTAGATAAACCATTAGCCAGCCTTATTAAAAGGAGGGGAGAAAAGACTCAAATTAATAAAATCATGAATGAGAAAGGATAGATCACTACCAACACCAAGGAACTACAAACGATTTTAAAAACATATTATGAACAGCTATAAGCTAATAAATTAGGCAATCTAAAAGAAATGGACACATTCCTGGAAAGCCACAAACTACCAAAACTGGAACAGGAGGAAATACAAAACCTGAACAGGCCAATAACCAGGGAGGAAATTGAAGCAGTCATCAGAAACCTCCCAAGACACAAAAGTTCAGGGCCAGATGGCTTCCCAGGGGAATTCTTTCAAACCTTTAAAGAAGAAACCGTACCTATTCTACTAAATCTGTTCCAAAAGATAGAAAGAGATGGAGTACTTCCAAACTTGTTCTATGAGGCCAGCATCACCTTAGTTCCAAAACCAAAGACCCCACCAAAAAGGAGAATTATAGATTATATTATAGATTATAGATTATTATTCATCCCTTATGAATACAGATGCAAAAACTGTCAACAAGATACTAGCCAATAGGATCCAACAGTACATTAAGAGATTATTCACCATGACCAAGTGGGATTTATCCCTAGGATGCAAAGCTGGTTATGTGATAAACCATATCAACAAGAAAAAAAAAACAAGAACCATAAGATCCTCTCAATAGATGCTGAGAAAGCATTTGACAAACTACAGCATCCATTCCTGATCAAAACTCTTCAGAGTGTAGGGATAGAGGGAATATTCCTCAGCATCTTAAAAGTCATCTACAAACAGTCCACAGCAAATATCATTCTCAATGGGGAAGCACTGGGAGCCTTTCCCCTAAGATCAGGAACAAGACAGGGATGACCAATCTCACTACTGCTATTTAACAGAGTACTAGAAGTCCTAGCCTCAGCAATCAGGCAACAAAAAGAAATAAAAGTCATTCAAATTGGCAAAGAAGAAGTCAAACTCTCCCTCTTGGCAGATGACATGATACTGTACCTTGAAAACCCAAAAGGCTCCACCCCAAGATTGCTAGAACTCATATAGCAATTTGGCAGTGTGGCAGGATACAAAATCAATGCCCAGAAGTCAGTGGCATTTCTAGACACTAACAATGAGACTGAAGAAAGAGAAATTAAGGAGTCAATTCCATTTACAATTGCACCCAAAAGCATAAGATACCTAGGAATAAACCTAACCAAAGAGGTAAAGGATCTATACTCTAAAAACTACAGAACCCTTCTGAGAGAAATTGAGGAAGACACAAAGAGATGGAAAAATATTCCATGCTCATGGATTGGCAGAATTAGTATTGTGAAAATGTCAAAGCTACCCAGGGCAATTTACACATTTAATGCAATCCCTATTAAAATGCCTTGGACTTTCTTCAGAGAGTTAGAACAAATTATTTTAAGATTTGTGTGGAAGCAGAAAAGACCCCAAATAGCCAGGGGAATATTAAAAAAGAAAACCATAGCTGGGGGCATCACAATGCCAGATTTCAGGTTGTACTACAAAGCTGTGGTCATCAAGACAGTGTGGTACTGGCACAAAAACAGACACATAGATCAATGGAACAGAATAGAGAATCCAGAAGTGGACCCTCAAATTTATGGTCAACTAATATTCAACAAAACAGGAAAGACTATCCACTGGAAAAAAGAAAGTTTCTTCAATAAATGGTGCTCGGAAAATTGGACATCCACATGCAGAAGAATGAAACTGGACCATTCTCTTACACCGTACACAAAGATAAAGTCAAAATGGATTAAAGATCTAAATGTGAGACAAGATTCCATCAAAATCCTAGAGGAGAACACAGGAAACACCCTTTTTGAACTTGGCCACAGTAACTTCTTGCAAGATACATCCACGAAGGCAAAAGAAATAAAAGCAAAAATGAACTATTGGGACTTCATCAAGATAAGAAGCTTTTGCACAGCAAAGGATACAGTCAACAAAACTCAAAGACAACCTACAGAATGGGATAAGATATTTGCAAATGACATATCAGATGAAGGACTAGTTTCCAAGATCTATAAAGAACTTATTAAACTCAACACCAAAGAAACAAACAATCCAATCATGAAATGGGCAAAAGACATGAAGAGAAATCTCACAGAGGAAGACATAGACATGGCCAACATGCACATGAGAAAATGCTCTGCATCACTTGCCATCAGGGAAATACAAATCAAAACCACAATGAGATACCACCTCACACCAGTGAGAATGGAGAAAATTAACAAGGCAGGAAACCACAAATGTTGGAGAGGATGTGGAGAAAAGGGAACCCTCTTATACTGTTGGTGGGAATGTGAACTGGTGCAGCCATTCTGGAAAACTGTGTGGAGGTTCCTCAAAGAGTTAAAAATAGACCTGCCCTACGACCCAGCAATTGCACTGTTGGGGATTTACCCCAAAGACTCAGATGCAATGAAATGCCGGGACACCTGCACCCCAATATTTCTAGCAGCAATATCCACAATAGCCAAACTGTGAAAGGAGCCTCGGTGTCCATCGAAAGATGAATGGATCAAGAAGATGTGGTTTATATATACAATGGAATATTACTCAGCCATTAGAAACGACAAATACCCACCATTTGCTTCGACGTGGATGGAACTGGAGGGTATTATGCTGAGTGAAGTAAGTCAATCAGAGAAGGACAAACAGTGTATGTTCTCATTCATTTGGGGAATATAAATAATAGTGAAAGGAAATATAAAGGAAGGGAGAAGAAATGTGTGGGAAATATCAGAAAGGGAGACAAAACATAAAGACTCCTAACTCTGGGAAACGAACTAGGGGTGGTGGAAGGGGAGGAGGGTGGGAGCTGGGGGTGAGTGGGTGATGGGCACTGAGGGGGACACTTGACGGGATGAGCACTGGGTGTTATTTTGTATGTTGGTAAATTGAACACCAATAAAAAATTAATTTATTAAAAAAAAGAAAGATGAATGGATAAAGAAAATGTGGTCTATGTATAAAATGGAATATTACTCAGCCATTAGAAATGACAAATACCCACCATTTGCTTCGACGTGGATGGAACTGGAGGGTATTGTGCTGAGTGAAATAAGTCAATCGGAGAAGGACATACATTATATGGTCTCATTCAGTTGGGGAATGTAAAAAATAGTGAAAGGGAATAAAGGGGAAAGGAGATAAAATGAGTGGTAAATATCAGAAAGGTAGAGAGAACATGAGAGGCTCTTAACTCTGGAAAATGAACAAGGGGTGGTGGAAAGGGCGGTGGGCAGGGGGTGGGGGTGACTGGGTGACAGGCACTGAGGGGATACTTGATTAGATGAGCAATGGGTGTTATGCCATATGTTGGCAAATTTAATTCTATTAAAAAAAATACAATTCAAAAAAAAAAAAAGACATTAGGAAGGCAAGTCAGCATAATGTCCAGAATTAAACAGAGAGAGAAAAATAGTTAAAAGGCAGCAAGAAAGATGCATACAAGACATGTAGGGAAACACAGAAAGGTCGAATAAAATGTTAACCAATTTCAGACAGAAAGAGAGATGGGACAGATCAGAGAAAAGCCAAGCCTATTGTTAAGGAGAACATAAACCCACACATTCAAGAGGATCTGCAGCCCCAACCAGTTTGAGTATAAAGGAAACCACACTTAGGTTCATCAAAGTAAAAGTATTGAAAGCCAGAAGCAAAAACAGTATCTTAAAAGCAATAGAAGAAGAAAAAATTTTTTTAATTTTAAAAAGGCAACAGAAGAAGAAAGAAAGAAAGAAGGAAAGAAAGAAAAGAAAGAAAGAAAGAAGAAAGAAAGAGAAAGAAAGAAAGAAAGAAAGAAAGAAAGAAAGAAAGAAGAAAGAAAAAAGAAAGAAAGAAAGAAAGAAAGAAAGAAAGAAAGAAAGAAAGAAAGAAAGAAAGAAAGAAAAGAGAAGGAAGGAAGGAAGGAAGGAAGGAAGGAAGAAAAAAGATCCTTGAAGGAACATAACAGATCTGACAATTGATAGCTTAAGAGAAAATATGGAACCCAGAAGACAATGGAATATCTTTATTTTTTTTAATCCACCAAGAGATTTATGAGTTTCATGTCACTGTAAGTGATTTTTAAATCACTGACAATTTTCTATGTATCACTTTTAATGCATATGTACTTTCTTTTTTAAATTTAAATTCAATTTGCCAACATATAGCACCCAGTGCTCATCTCATCAAGTGCCCTCCTCAGTGCCCATCACCCAGTCACCCCACCCCCCCACCTCCATTTCTGCCACCCTTTGTTTCCCAGAGTTAGGAGTCTCTCATGGTTTGTCTCCCTCTCTAATTTTTCCCGATATCTTCAAAATACTAAAATATGCGCAGTTGACACTTAACAACATAGGGGTTAGGGGTGCTGACTCCCCATGCAGTCAAAAATCTGTGTATAACTTTTGTTCCTCTGAAATATAACTACTAATAGCCTACTGTTGACTGGAAGACTTACTGATGATATAAACTGTCAACTAACACACACTTTGCATAGTATATGTATTACAGATTGAAGTAGGCTACAGGCAAGAAAATGTTTTTAAAATCGTTAGGAAAACATTTATATACTATACTGTATGTATCATAAAAGTGGACCTGTGGAGTTCACATCCCTGTTGTTCAAGAGTGACTGTATTTACATATGAGGAGCTGCTACAATGTAACTTGATACCCAGAGAAAATAGCCCTCAGAATTGAAGACAAAATAAATGTTTTCACATAAGCAAAAAAAAAAAAGCACCAGAAGACGTGCATAAAATAAATACTGGTGAGAGTTCTTCAGGCAGAAAACATAAATAAATAATCTCAGAATATTGAGCCCAAATCCTGGCTCAGTTTTCTGACTGTGTGAACTTTCGCAAGTTATAGAATTTTCTTAGCCTCATGTTAAAATGTGAATTATCAGAATTCCTCCTCTGAGGTTGTTGCAATATTTACACAAGTGAAAAGACAAAAAGCACTCATAAAATACAGTCAAGGGCATGTCATTAATACCTGCTGACTGCTCCATAGGAAATTTTGTGAAAAAACAGGCCGCTAGACATCACCTGCATATACCCCACCCCCTGATAACTACCCTAAGGAGCATAAGAAACACCTCAAGGCACCTACCTGTGACATCCAGGCGGAAGGACACCTTCTGGCGCCCGGCCTCGCAGCTGTACTCCCCGGCGTCGGCCCGCCCCGCCTGCTGCACCACCAGCCTCCTGCTGCAGCCCTGGGCCTCCACGTGCACCCTGGAGCTCGCACTCAGCTTCTTCCCGTCCTTGTACCACGTCACCTCGGTCCCGGCCTGGGCCACCTCGCAGCTCAGCGTGGCGCTGCCGCCTGCCTTGGCCTGCACCTCACTGCATGGTGGCTGCTCCTTGGCAAACACCGCAGAGGGCTCTGGGGACACAGAGGGACAATCAAATACCTAGAATCAGATGAGGGTCTACCTTCTGGATGCCAACCCCAGGATGCCTCGGCCACAAGCCTGCTCTGCTCCTAGCACCCTCTACATGGAGAACCCCACACTCTAAAGACACATAAAGCAAGGAATTGCTTAGTTCTCAGGATGTGAAGACAAGTCAAATAATTTCCAGGTAGATGAGTGTTACAATTCAGGATTTGGCATTTATCATCTGTGATCCCATAACTCTCCTAACCTATGGAGGCATACCCTATTGCCTGCACGTCAAAGCACAGGTATTTTCAGGGAGAATTTCCTGTGCACTGTCACCATCAATGGATTACACCCAAGTCACAAGAACACAGACACAACTTCTAATTCAGCCTGTAGATTCTAGCAAGCCAATCACCATCCTCATAATCAAACCCTGGCCTTAGGACTGGGCATCGTTTTTATCAATTTACTTCTTTGCCTTCATGTCACATTACTTCTAGGACCCACTCTGTCACTCTAGACTAAATTTTTTTTCCTTTGAACATATATTCATCAGCAATTTTTTCCAGCTAGCTTTTGTGAGTGGTAAATTCTCTTCATTAACTTGCTGAAAACATCTTTATTTCACTCGAACTTTTGAATGATAGTTTAGCTGGATACAGAATTCTAGTTGACTGTTCTCTTCCCCCAGAACATTAAAGATGATCTTCGTTGCCGTTGACAAGGATAACTGTCCTCCCATTGATCTTTGTTTTTCTGTGGTTCACTAGGATGCATATAGCTGGGAATTTATTTTTCCTACATTTCCCATGATCACTTGGGAGTCCTGAAGCTTAGCATTCACATCTTCAACTGCTGCTAAAAGTTCTCTGCATGATGGCCTTCAGACTTTTAACTTCTCATTCTCTCCAGTCTCTCCTAAAAGTCCTTTTGGACATACACCTGGCCAACTGCTTCTCTTCTCTACATCTGTCCTTTTTTTTGTTTCTGTGTTCCACTCTGTGTAACTTCTCCTAAATCTATCTTCCAATTCAGTGATTTTTCTGTCTAATGTGTTTTTATTTCTTCACTAAGTTGTTCATTCTGAATGCTGTGTTTCCCAGTCAAGAAGCTTCACTTGCTGCTTCTTTGAATCTGCCTGTTCTTATTATTATTTTACTTTTTTCTTGCTTTTTCAAGTCTCCCATATTACTCATCTTCAGTGTGCTGCTTCATCATCTGAGGTCCCTGGGGGGTCTAATCCCAATTTTTTCTGTGACTTCCAACTCTCTTCTATATAGGATTGTTCCTCCGGTGCTTAGATACATTTTATTGTGAGTACATCTGATGTGGCATCCTTTGCCATGTGGCTCTGGTGGTGGGGTAACCCTCCTGGTACTCTTACCATTGCCAGGCACTCCAGGACTACCACTGGCCCGGAGCCCCATTTGTAGGTTAACTTCTCAGTCTGGGGTCCCTAGTATTATAAATTGAAATCTCAATCCCAAGTGAGAAATAGTTTCCTATTTCTTAGAGGGAACTTTTCCCACCTGAGCCAAGGAAGATGTACAAGTCCCCTGTGACCTCCCTGGGCTGCAGGAGATTGCTCTTCTGGTCCACTTTTTCTTTAATGATGTAGTTCTAGAAGGTTTCCATCTCTTTATGCTGATCTCCGCTCCACTTCCTATTTGTTCTCATGCCTATTTGCAAGCTGGTAAGTCAGACCCAGGTCCCTGGGACCCAAACTCCCCACAGCAACTGTGCACCAACTCATCATCCACTGCTTTAGTTTCTTTAGTGCCTCCTCCTCTCTAGCACCTCGAAATGTCCCTTTTTTTCTCCTTGCCAGTCCATTAAATTGACCTGACTTTGTTACATTCTGCCTAACATTTTGAGATGTCCATAGTGGGAGAGTTTTCAAACTATAGAAGTCCACAGTACTGCTGGAACCTGAAATCCAGAGGGGGTGCTTTTAACTCTACCTTTCCAATTTCAACTACTAGAGACTCTGCTTTGAGAACACCTCTCTATTTTCCCAATAGAAGTCAATGAAACTCTTGATTTTGGACCTGCACATCAAAGCATAGGTATTCTCAGGGAGAATTCTTTATGTTATATCACCAAGAATGGGCAATATCCTTGAGTTACAAGATATTTAATTGAATTTTTAGTATTTTTGAAATGCACATAGCCAAAGTATAGACAGTTTTATTTTTATGCCTCAACCTGTATTTTTCATGGAGAAAAACATAAAGCATCCAGCTGACTTTCACCTGGGGCAGGCAGCTGGATGAAGTGATGATCCAACAATCTGCAGTGGCTAATAGGGGCTGTGATCAGCCTCCATGCCACTGGGTTCTCCCTCCAACCTTCCAGGCCTATATGGTCCCAGCTCCCTCAGGATCCCAGGGCTAGGTCCCATCATCACCCACTCCTTCCACAGTACTTCTTCCCCCAGTCCCTCCCACCACCAAAATGCCAACAAATCCTGAATCTCTATTCCCAGATCAGCATCAACTGAGTACCATGTCCAGACAGCCAACCACCCTCCAGAAATCCCAGGGTAGTTTGTCACCTGCTCCTCCCAGTGAATCTGCTCCTATCCACATGCCACATCTCAGATGGTGGCCCCTCAGTCTATCAGTGCTCAGTGTTCACCTAAGCTTGTAAGACTCACCTATGTCTACTGTTTCTCAGCCCACACCCACCTGAGCACCACTTCATACATTAATACACCCTCTCTGTCCCTTCAACCACCACCTCTATTTGACCCAGACACCTCCAGAGGCCAAATCTCTGCAATAAGATGTCTCCAGTGGCCAAACAGATTAAGTAGAGTCCACATGCTTCTTGTGGATGTGATGTTCACATGAGCTCCTGCCATATCTGCCCTTCCAGCCAATAACAGCCTTATTTCTGGAATCATGGCCTCTCTATAATTTTTCCACCCCTTCAGGCTACCACCAGAATTCAGCAAATGGATGAGTCCTCACAAGCACTACCATGTGAAAGCAGAGAACACCTCAACCACACAGCCAACCATCATCTTCAGCAATGGCCAGCTGGATACACACCTTTCAGACTGTATGGTGAGGCACCTGCCACTCATTCTGTGGCCCCAGATTCACCTGCATCCTCAAGATAAGATCACACCAAGTCTCTTATTTCTGATGTTCACTTCACAGGAATCCTCACAGATTAACCTTGAAGGAAATTGTGTCTCTTTGATATTCATGTCATAAAATCATTCCTCATCACACTGTGCGTGGGTATGTCTGTGTATATATGGGGGGTATGTATGTATGTATGGGTGTATGTCCATGTATATATTTATGTATTTCTATGCATGTGTTTAAATGTGTATGTGTGTATGTATATCTATGCATGTGTTATGAGAATATATGTTTAAATGTACATGCATGTATGTTTCTGTGTATGTATGTTTGTGTGTGTGTTAAAAGGTGTGCTGGGGTGTATATATGTCCATGCATGTGTATACGTGTGTTGTGAACATGTATATGTGTCTGTGCATGTGTGTGTGCACACATGAATGTATTTAAATTGCACACATGTATGTGTGTGCATGTTTGTGTGTGCTTGAGATGGCATGCCACTGGCTGTGCTCAGGAAGTATGTGGACTCTCCATAGTCACTCTGACTGCACAGCTGAGCCCACACCATGAGGCCCCCAGATACACAGTGGTTTACCTTCAAAATTGACCTGATTGAGTTACAAATATCACCACAAGGATACCTAGGATTTGTCCCACACTAGAAACACCAAAGTTTGGGTCCATCTACATAATTACAAAAAATTAGAATACATATTTTTACAAAAACACCTGTGGTTAGTCCCAGTTTTGGGCACAAATACTCCACCCTATCTCAGTCACCAAATATAGCCACAGGGCCATGGAGCTGGTTTGAAGGTTCTCAAAGTAAGCAGCAGCAGGCAGATTGGGGAGGAAAAAAAAAAACAGAATTCAAAATCCACCAAACAAAAGTGAGTCTACCTTTTCCCCCTTGTCTACACACAGGGCAGCTCAACATCCAGAAGTAGTCCCCCACTCTCCCCCACAGCATAGGGAAGAGAACCCCAAATGCTCAGAGAGAATAGAAGACATCTCATTTTTTCTCCATGTTCTCACACCCTAGCCCATGAAGATTAGAGACCCCTAGAACACTGGGGGAGGGTGAAGAACATTGTTCTCCAACCAAAGGAGAACCCACAGATCTTTCTTTTTTCCATCCTCCTACTGATGTATGTCGGACCATGAGAGAAGCAAGCACCAGAACAACATGCTTAGAGCTCCACCTTTCCAACTAAAGAACTAAAAAAGATGACAGAGGATCTAGAACATGACATTGTCCAGGAACACCAGGGCTCACCCTTGAGCCACATGTGAGTGGATCTGACCCCAACCAGCAGACCAAAGACTTTGAGCTCTAAAGGGGGGTATGGTCCCTGTCCAGAACTACACTAACCACTAGGTAAACACATTCAGGACAAACCCAAATGGCACTTCAGAGCCTCTGTAAACAAAATAACCCATGGGAGGCTGGCAGGAACCCATAGCTTGAACTCAACAAAGCTTATTTCCAGCTTAAAAAAAATCAACACTAGACATAAAGAAGACCCAGGGTTTCAAAATATAGTAATCAGTATATCCACAATGCCATCCAAAACAGTGCCCTAAAAAAACAGGAAACTCGCAGTTCACATGCTTGGGAGAAGACTATTAACAAATACCAATGTCAGAATGACACAGGTGCTGGAAATATCTGACAAAGACTTTAAAGCAGCTATTACAAAAATGTTCCAAGAAGTGAAAGCAAATACCCTTGGAAGGATTGGAAACACAGAAACTCTCAACAAAGAAGGACAAGATATAAAGAACCAATGTACCTTTTACAAGTGGAAAATAAAATAATGGGAATAATTCACTGAACAGGCTCAGTAGCAGAATCAGTAGACAGAAGAGCTACTGAACTTGAAGATAAGTCAATGAAAATTAAGCAATCTAAGTAAGAGAAAGAAAAGGAATTTTAGATAGAGCTTCAGGGATCTATGGAATGAAACTGAAAGGACTAAAATTCATGTCATTGATCCTATAAATAGAGAAGAGTATATTTCAAAAAATATTTTCAAGAAACAATGATTGAAGCCTTTTCAAATTTGGTGAAAAACATCAACCAGATTAAAAGAGCCCAGCAAACTGCAGACACAATAAACCTAAAGAAATCCACACCCAGACACACCATTTCAGAGTCACTGAAAACTAAACAACAAAGACTCTTGAAAGCAGGAAGAGAATACAAACACATGATTTTCAGGGAGACAATTTGAATGACTGAATATCTCATCAAAAAATAGTCACCATCAAAAGAAAGAGCCAGAATTCTGTATCCAGCAAAAATATCCTTCAGGAAGTAGACTGAAAGTCAGTAACAGAAATATGGAAGTAAAATCTCTAAATAGTTGGGAATCAAACAGTACACTTCTAAAAATACAGAAATCAAATTAGTCTGAAGGTAAATTAGGAAATATTTTAAACTAAACAATGAAAATAAAAACATATCAAAATGTGTAGGATAAAGTTAATACTTAGGGAGAAACTTACACCATTAAATATTTATAATAGACTCCTGATGTACCCACAGCTGATACACTGTCTATAACCCTGGTCACAGTCTCCTCTCTCTGAACCAGACACACGTGAATTTGGACCAGATCCTGCAGACTCTCCCTGACAACACCCCCACCCCCTCCCTCCTCTTCTCCCCTCTGCTCCCCTGTCCCTCAGGCTTTGGTTTCTCAAAAAAAAATTATAATAGAAAAGAAAAAATTTCAATCAGTAATCCATTTTTTTCCACCTTAATAATTTAAAAGCAAAATAAAGGGATCCCTGGGTGGCTCAGCGGTTTGGCGCCTGCCTTTGGCCCAGGGAGCGGTCCTGGAGTCCCGGGATCGAGTCCTGCATTGGGCTCCCAGCCGGGAGCCTGCTTCTCCTTCCTCCTGTGTCTCTGCCTCTCTCTCTCTCTCTCTCTCATAAATAAATAAATCTTAAAAAATAAAAATAAAAAATAAAAGCAAAATAAACCCAGAGCAAGCAGAATGAAAAGTAATAAAGATAAGAACAGAAAGCAACTAAATTGAAAAAATAGAGAAAATCAATGAAAACTATATATGGTACTTTGAAAAGATCAATAAAATTGATAAATCTCTAGCAAGGCTAAAAAAGAAAAAGGAGAGATGATCTAAGCTAACAGGGATGCCTGGGTGGCTCAGCGTTGAGTGTCTGCCTTCAGCTAAAGGCATGATCCCAGGATCCAGGATCAAGTCCCACATCAGGCTCCCTGTGGAAGCCTGCTTCTCCCTCTGCCTGTGTCTCTGCCTCCCTGTTTCTCTCTCTCTCTCTCTCTCTCGCTCTCGCTCTCGCTCTCTCTGTATGTCTCTCATGAATAAATAAATAAATCTTAAAAATATGTGTATATATATACATATACATATATATATACGCATATACATATATATATATATATGCTAACAATATCAGGAATGGAATGAAACATCACCACAGATGCCCCTGACATTAAAAGTATAATAAAGGGGGGATCCCTGGGTGGCTCAGCAGTTTAGCGCCTGCCTTTGGCCCAGGGCATGATCCTGGAGTCCTGGGATCAAGTCCCATGTCGGGCTCCCTGCATAGAGTCTGCTTCTCCCTCTGCCTGTGTGTCTGCCTCTCTCACTCTGCGTCTTTCAGGAATAAATAAATAAAATATTTAAAACAAAAAAAGTATAATAATAAAATTTTAAATAAAATATTTAAAACAAAAAAATATAATATAATAATATAATAATTATATAATAATATAATATAATAATAAAATTTTAAATAGAATATTTAAAACAAAAAAAGTATAATAACACTACAAGAAGCTCTATGCACACAAATTAAACAAACTTGATGAGACAGAACAATTCCTCAAAAATCACAAACTACTAAAATTTGCCCAAGAGGAAATAGGTAATCTCCATAATTTAATCACTATAAATGAAATGCTTTCAAAATTTAAAACTTCGAAAGAAATAAAAATTTAGGTCAGGATGATTTCACTGGTTTCATCAGGGAAATAACTAAAAAAAGAAATTTAAAAAGGAAGAGAAGGGGAAAGGAGAAAAAATGAGTGGGAAATATCAGAAAGGGAGACAGAACATGAGAGACTTCTAACTCTGGGAAACGAACAAAGGGTGGTAGAAAGGGAGGTGGGCAGGGGGTGGGGGTGACTGGGTGATGGGCACTGAGGGGGGGCACTTGAAGGGATGAGCACTGGGTGTTATGCTATCTGTTGGCAAATTGAACTCCAATAAAAAAAATTAAAATTAAATAAATAAAAAATAAAAAGGAAGAGAAATCACATCAATTCTACACAATCTCTCACAGAAAACAAATGAGAAGGGAGCCCTCTCCAAGCCATTTTGTTAAGCCAGCATTACTCTGAGGACAAAACCACACAAAATCATATATGAAAACTACAAACCAAAATTCTTCAATAATATAAATACAAATATACTCAACCAAATGGCATCCCATTGAATCAGAAACATGTAAAAAGAATAACACACCATAATCAAGTGGCCTTACTCTCAGGATTGCAAGGCTAGTTAAATATTTTAAAATCTAAAGGAGATGTCAGCAAAAATGGTAAATTAACAACTTTTCAAAAAATGTGTAAAACTCTCCACCATAAAAGCAATTAAAACCCTTGCAAAAATTGTTGGAATCACCTTTTTTTCAGGCTCTGGAAATTAACCAAAGGCTTATAGCAATCTATGGAGCATATATTCCAGGAAAACAGCTGAACAGTAAGATCATCAAGATTTGTGGTGTTTTAACCTACTGAATTTTCATACATGCCTCCCTATCGCTGGGGTAGTCTGGAAAACCAATAGTCCACAGTCACAGTGAAGAATGGCAGCCTGAGGGGGACAGAATGGGGCAAAAGCCCCATTCCCCGAGAACTGTCATTATTTGACCTATGTGGTGATTCACTAGAAAATTCCAGTCATTGAAAATATCAGTGAGGGTAACAACACATGAGAGACACCTAACTCAGGGAAATGAACAAGGGGTAGTGGAAGGGGAAGTGGGCAGGGGGTTGGGGGACTGGGTGATGGGCAATGAGGGGGGCACTTGGCGGGATGAGCACTGGGTGCTATGCCATATGTTGGCAAATTGAACTCCAATAAAAAAAAATTTTTTAAAAGGAAAATTCCACTCAGAAGACTGACTTCCCTCCTGCCTTCCTGCCTTCCTTTCTTCCTTCCTTCCTTCCTATCCAAGCCTGAACAGAAGCTCACTCAATGCAAATAGCCTTTTCCCCCAACAGCAGTTGTTGAAACCATCACAAGCAATTACTGAATATCATGGCTGCCCAAGGTGGTGGATATCAGTTGGGCAAACAACAGGCTAACTAAACAGCTTAAAAGGAAATGCTGTAGAATGATGTCCATAGAGAGCTATGGAAAGCTCTGGCACATTCCTAGAAGGTCATACATATACATACACTCAGGAATCACTTGAGAAGGTCCTAAATTCACACATTGGACTAATCTTGAGGAAGTGGAAGCATGACATAAGGGCAAATATGGAGTTGTAAACTGCCTGGCTAACTGGTATATGCATGCACCAACACCCATACAAAAGCCCACGGAAAAAATTGAGAGACTTACTGGTTACAGGCATCTAAAGTCATCACTGTAGCTGACCAATAAGCTAACCAATCAGAAATTTCAGTGGTTTACACAGTACAAAATGCAGACTCCACAGAGGTAGTTCAGAAAAGTGACTGAACACACAAACAACAGCAACAAAAACAAACAGCAAAAGGTTGGACAATATGAACTCAAGATCCCACATTATATTACTTAATATTCCACTTGTCAACAAAGAATTACATGACATGCCCATTACAGGAAACGAAGAAGTCACAGTGAGGTCCCTGAGAATGTCCAGATATTGTCTCACTAAACAAAGTCTTTATGTCAGCTGGTTTAAATATGTTCAGAGAACTAAAGGAAACCATTTCTCAAAAAATAAAGAAATATATGAGAACAATGTCTCACCAAATAGAGAATACCAATAACAAGATAAATTTCTTTAAAAAAAAAAAATTGAGAACCGCAAGAGGGGCAGTGGAGTTTCCAGTATCCCGGAGTCACTAACAGAGGAAGTGCACCCCGGGGTACAGTGCCCCACATACCACGGCCGATCTTGGTAAAGGGCAGGAGCGCATGTCCAGCGGGGCCTTGGGGAGAAGTCAGTCCATCAGGCAGGGGCTCCAGATGGAGGGGGCTGCACTCTGTTGCTTTTGGGAGCCGGGGCCCTGGGAGCATGATTCCAGTAGCACAGGCCCTGGATCCCAGGGCGCCGGGGACACAGCCCAGATTCCTGCATTCCCCCGAGACATGCGACGGTAGGGAGGACACAGGACAGCAAGGACTCTCCTGCCGCCAGATGCCCCCAAGCTGTGCAGATCAGTGCCCCACACCAGGAGCATCCAGGCCAGTGTGGACTGGGAGACTGTGATAGTTATAGTGGAAGCAGACTCCAGAGCTGGAGAGCTGGCCACCACCAGTGTTGTTGATCCTCCTGGTGTCATCCTGTGCCTGGGACGGAGCAGGGCCGCCAGAAGACAGGGGCCTCACAGGATAAACAGCTCCCACTGAGCCGTGCACCTGTCAGGGGGCCGGCATCTCCCCCAGGTGAACAATTGAGAATCAGCACAGCAGACCCTCCCCCAGAAGACTAGCTGGAAGGACAGGGGAAGAGCAAGTTCTTGGCAGAGCTGCTCTGGAAAGCTCCACGGAAAGTGGAGGCATTTACAGGGTACAGAACCAGAGGGTACCCCTCTCTTTTTTTTTCTTCCTTTTTTCCAGTACAACTCGTTTTTAGCCACTCTGCACTGAGCAAAATGACTAGAAAGAAGAACTCACCACAAAAGAAAGAATCAGAAACAGTACTCTCTCCCAAAGAGTTACAAAATTTTGATTGCAATTCGATGTCAGAAAGCCAACTCAGAAGCACTATTATACAGCTACTGGTGTCTCTGGAAAAAATCATAAAGGATTCAAGAGACTTTGTGACTACAGAATTTAGATCTAATCAGGCCAAAATTAAAAATCAAGTAAATGAGATGCAATCCAAACTGGAGGTCCTAACGATGAGGGTTAATGAGGTAGAAGACAGAGTGAGTGACATAGAAGACAAGTTGATGGCAAGGAAGGAAGCCGAGGAAAAAAAGAGAAAAACAAATAAAAAGACCATGAGGATAGGTTAAGGGAAACAAATGACAGCCTCAGAAGGAAAAATCTATGTTTAATTGGGGTTCCAGAGGATGCCAAGAGGGACAGAGGGATAGAAAGCATATTTGAACAAATCATAACTGAGAACTTCCCTAATTTGGGAAGGGAAAAAGACATTCAGATCCAGGAGAAAAAGAGATCCCCCCCTAAAATCAATAAAAACTGTTCAACACCTCGACATATAATAGTGAAACTTGCAAATTCCAAAGATAAAGCGAAAATCCTTAAAGCAGCAAGAGACAAGAGATCCCTAACCTTTATGGGAGATATATTAGATTAAAAGCAGACCTCTGCACAGAGACCTGGGAGGCCAGAAAGGGCTGGCAGGATATATTCAGGGTCCTAAAAGAGAAGAACATGCAGCCAAGAATACTTTATCCAGCAAGGCTCTCATTCAGAATAGAAGGAGAGATAAAGAGCTTCCAAGATAGGCAGAAAATGAAAGAATATGTGACCACCAAACCAGCTCTGCAAGAAATATTAATGAGGATTCTGTAAAAGAAAGAGGATGCCCAAAGAAATAATCCAAAAACAGGAACTGAATAGGTATAATGATGACACTAAATTCTATCTTTCAATAGTAACTCTGCACATGAATGGGCTTAATGATCCCATCAAAAGACGTAGTCCTTTTACAGACTGGATAAAAAAGCAAGACCCATTTATTTGCTGTCTACAAGACACTCATTTAAAACCTAAGGATACCTTACAGCCTGAAAATGAAAGGTTGGAGAACAATTTACCATTCAAATGGTCCTCAAAAGAAAGCTGGGGTACCAGTATTCATATCAGATAAATTAAAGTTTATCCCAAAGACTGTAGTAAGAGATGAAGAGGGACACTATATCATACTTAAAAGGTTGATCCAACAAGAGGACCTTAAATCATGAATATTTATGCCCCTAAGGTGAGAACTGCCAAGTACATCAATTAATAACCAAAGCAAAGACATAGATAATAATACACTAATACTGGGAAATTTCAACACGGCACTTTCTGCAAATGACATATCTTCTAAGCACAATATCTCCAAAGAAACAAGAGCTTTAAATGATACACTGGACCAGATAGATTTCACAGATATTTACAGAACTTTACATCCAAATGCAACTGAATACACATTCTTCTCAAGTGCACATGGAACTTTCTCTAGAATAGACCACATACTGGGTCACAAATCAGGTCTGAACCAATACCAAAGATTGGGATCGTCCCCTGCATATTCTCAGACCATAATGCTTTGAAATTAGAACTAAAACACAAAAAGTTTGGAAGGATTTCAAACACGCGGAGGTTAAGGACCATCATTCTAAAAGATGAAAGGGTAAACAAGGAAATTAGAGAAGAATTAAAAAGATTCATGGAAACTATTGAGAATGAAGATACAACCATTCAAAATCTTTGGGATACAGCAAAAGCAGTCCTGAGGGGGAAATACATCGCAATACAAGCATCCATTCAAAAACTGGAAAGAACTCAAATACAGAAGCTAACCTTACACCTAAAGGAGCTAGAGAAAAAACGGCAAATAGATCCTACGCCCAACAGAAAAAGAGAGTTAATAAAGAGTCAAGGAGAACTCAATGAAATAGAGACCAGAAGAGCTGTGGAACAGATCAACAGATCCAGGAGTTGGTTCTTTGAAAGAATTAATAAGATAGATAAACCATTAGCCAGCCTTATTAAAAAGAAGAGAGAGAAGACTCAAATTAATAAAATCATGAATGAGAAAGGAGAGATCACCACCAATACCAAGGAAATACAAACAATTTTAAAAAACATATTATGAACAGCTATACGCCAATAAATTAGGCAATCTAGAAGAAATGGACGCATTCCTGGAAAACCACAAACTACCAAAACTGGAACAGGAAGAAACAGAAAACCTGAACAGGCCAATAACCAGGGAGGAAATTGAAGCAGTCATCAAAACCTCCCAAGACACAAGAATCCAGGGCCAGATGGCTTCCCAGGAGAACTCTATCAAACATTTAAAGAAGAAACCAGGGATCCCTGGGTGGCACAGCGGTTTGGCACCTGCCTTTGGCCCAGGGCGCGATCCTGGAGACCTGGGATCGAATCCCACATCAGGCTCAGGTGCATGGTGCCTGCTTCTCCCTCTGCCTGTGTCTCTGCCTCTCTCTCTCTTTCTCTCTGTATGACTATCATAAATAAAAAAAAATTTTTTTTAAAAATAAAGAAGAAACCAAAAATAAATAAATAAATAAAAAATAAAGAAGAAACCATACCTATTCTACTAAAGCTGTTCCTAAAGATAGAAAGAGATGGAGTACTTCCAAACTCATTCTATGAGGCCGGCATCACCTTAGTTGCAAAACCAGACAAAGACCCCTCCAAAAAAGGAGCATTATAGACCAATATCCTTAATGAACACAGATACAAAAATTCTCAATAAGATACTAGCCAATAGGATCCAACAATACATTAAGAAGATTATTCACCATGACCAAGTGGGATTTATCCCCAGGATGTAAAGCTGGTTCAACACTCATAAAGCAATCAATGTGATTGTTCAGATCAGCAAGAGAAAAAACAAGAACCATAGGATCCTCTCAATAGATGCAGAGAAAGCGTTGGACAAAATACAGCATCCATTCCTGATCAAAACTCTTCAGAGTGTAGGGATAGAGGCAACATTCCTCAGCATCTTAGAAGCAATCTTGAAAAGCCCACAGCAAATATCATTCTCAATGGGGAAGCACCGGGAGCCTTTCCCCTAAGATCAGGAACAAGACAGGGATGTCCACTCTCACCACTGCTATTCAGCATAGTACTGGAAGTCCTAGCCTCAGCAATCAGACAACAAAAAGACATTAAAGGCATTCAAATTGGCAAAGAAGAAGTCAAACTCTCCGTCTTCACTGATGACATGACACTCTACATAGAAAACACAAAAGCCTCCAACGCCAAGATTGCTAGAACTCATACAGCAATTTGGTAGGGTGGCAGGATACAAAATCAATGCCCAGAAATCAATGGCATTTCTAGACACTAACAATGAGACTGATGAAAGAGAAATTAAGGAGTCAATCCCATTTACAATTGCACCCAAAAGCATAAGATACCTAGGAATAAACCTAAACCAAAGAGGTAAAGGATCTCTACCCTAAAAACAATAGAACACTTCTGAAAGAAATTGAGGAAGACACAAAGAGATGGAAAAATATTCCATGCTCATGGACTGGCAGAATTAATATTGTGAAAATGTCAATGTTACCCAGGGCAATTTACACGTTTAATACAATCCCTATCAAAATACCATGGACTTTCTTCAGAGAGTTAGAACAAATTATTTTAAGATTTGTGTGGAATCAGAAAAGACCCCAAATAGCCAGGGGAACTTTAAAAAAGAAAACCATAGCTGGGGGCATCACAATGCCAGATTTCAGGTTGTACTACAAAGCTGTGGTCATCAAGAGTGTGGTACTGGCACAAAAACAGACACGTAGATCAATGGAACAGAATAGAGAACCCAGAAGTGGACCCTGAACTTTATGGTCAACTAATATTCGATAAAGGAGGAAAGACTATCCACTGGAAGAAAGACAGTCTCTTCAATAAATGGTGCTGGGAAAATTGGACATCCACATGCAGAAGAATGAAACTAGACCACTCTCTTGCACCATACACAAAGATAAACTCAAAATGGATGAGAGATCTAAATGTGAGACAAGATTCCATCAAAATCCTAGAGGAGAACACAGGCAACACCCTTTTTGAACTCGGCCACAGTAACTTCTTGCAAGATACATCCACGAAGGCAAAAGAAATAAAAGCAAAAATGAACTATTGGGACTTCATCAAGATAAGAAGCTTTTGCACATCAAAGGATACAGTCAACAAAACTCAAAGACAACCTACAGAATGGGAGAAGATATTTGCGAATGACATATCAGATAAAGGGCTAGTTTCCAAGATCTATAAAGAACTTATTAAACTCAACACCAAAGAAACAAACAATCCAATCATGAAATGGGCAAAAGACATGAAGAGAAATCTCAGAGGAAGACATAGACATGGCCAACACGCACATGAGAAAATGCTCTGCATCACTTGCCATCAGGGAAATACAAATCAAAACCACAATGAGATCCCACCTCACACCAGTGAGAATGGGGAAAATTAACAAGGCAGGAAACCACAAATGTTGGAGAGGATGCGGAGAAAAGGGAACCCTCTTACACTGTTGGTGGGAATGTGAACTGGTGCAGCCACTCTGGAAAACTGTGTGGAGGTTCCTCAAAGAGTTAAAAATAGACCTGCCCTACGACCCAGCAATTGCACTGCTGGGGATTTACCCCAACGATTCGGATGCAATGAAACGCCGGGACACCTGCACCCCGATGTTTCTAGCAGCAATGGCCACAATAGCCAAACTGTGGAAGGAGCCTCGGTGTCCATCGAAAGATGAATGGATCAAGAAGATGTGGTTTATGTATACAATGGAATATTACTCAGCCATTAGAAACGACAAAGACCCACCATTTGCTTCAATGTGGATGGAACTGGAGGGTATTATGCTGAGGGAAGTAAGTCAATCGGAGAAGGACAAACAGTGTATGTTCTCATTCATTTGGGGAATATAAATAACAGTGAAAGGGAATATAATGGAATGGAGAAGAAACGTGTGGGAAATATCAGAAAGGGAGACAGAACATAAAGCATAAAGACTCCTAACTCTGGGAAATGAACTAGGGGTGGTAGAAGGGGAGGAGGGTGGGGGTGGGGGTGAATGGGTGACAGGCACTGAGGGGGACACTTGATGGGATGAGCACTGGGTGTTATTCTGTATGTTGGTAAATTGAACACCAATAAAAAATTAATTTACTAAAATAAATAAATAAATAAAAAAGAAAACATCCATGCAACCCCCACCCAGGTGAAGAAACAGACCACCTCTGAAGCCCCCTGGTGTTCTCCTTCCCTTCACTACACACTCTGTCCTCTCCAAAAATACCATGATCCTGACTTCTAACATCACAGATTACTTTGGCTTGGCCCATGATCTTTCAATGAACAGCTGTTTTACACAGAGTTTAGTTGTTCAGACCTAAAAAATAAATGTGAATTGGAATGAAATGGGGAATTAAGACAGCATATCCCCAAAGAAATCCCATACCATACCATTAAGGTCTATGGGGTCTTCCCTCGGGAGTGATGAAAATTGGGACTAGTTGAAGGTGGGGATTATACATTATATTGTGATGTACTAAATGCTACTGAAATGTTTGCTTTAAAATGGCTAATTTTGTTATGTGACTTTTACCTCAAAAAAAAAAAAAAACTTCATCCCTTAAAAAAAAAAAGAAAGAAACGACAAATACCCACCATTTGCTTCGACGTGGATGGAACTGGAGGTATTATGCTGAGTGAAATAAATCACTCAGAGGAGGACAAACATTATATGGAGAAACAGTATATTTCTTTTTTTTATTTCTTTTTTTGGAGTTCAATTTGCCAACATATAGCATAACACCCAGTGCTCATCCCATCAAGTGCCCTCCTCAGTGCCTGTCACCCAGTCACCCCCACCCCTTCCACCTCCTTTCCACTACCCCTTTGTTTGTTTCCCAGAGTTAGGAGTCTCTCATGTTCTGTCACCCTGATATTTCCCATTCATTTTCTCTCCTTTCCCCTTTACTCCCTTTCACTATTTTTTATATTCCCCAAATTAATGGACGTGGATGGAACTGGAGGGTATTATGCTGAGTGAAGTAAGTCAATCAGAGAAGGACAAACATTATATGGTCTCATTCATTTGAGTAATATAAAAATTTGAAAGGGAATAAGGGGAAAGGAGAAAAATGAGTGGAAATATCAGAAAGGGAGACAGAACATGACAGACACCTAACTCTGGAAAACGAGCAAGGGGTAGTGGAAGGGGATTTGGGTGGGGGGATCGATGACTGGGTGACGGGCACTGAGGGCGGCACTTGATGGGATGAGCACTGGCTGTTATGCTATATGTTGGCAAATCAAACTCCAATAAAAAATATGCAAAAAAAAGATTTTATTTTTTTCATGAGAGTCAGAGAGAGAGAGAGAGAGGAGAGAGAGAGAGGCAGAGACACAGGCAGAGGGAGAGGCAGGCTCCCTGTGGGGAGCCTGATGCAAGACTCAATCCCAGGACCCCTGGATCATGCCCTGCCAAAGGCAGACGCTCAACTGCTGAGCCTTCCATGTGTCCCAACAAGATAGATTTCTAAAGGCAAACAGAAATTCTAGATTTGAAAAGTATAACTAGAATTAAAAGTTACTAAAGGGATTGACATCTGATTTGTGCAGATAGAAGAAAAAATCAGCAAATCTGAATGCAGGTCTCATGAAATTACCCAGTCTGAAGAGCAGAAAGTAAAAGGAATGGAGGAAATCAACAGAGCCTTAGTTGTCTGTGGGGCAACATACGCACAAGAGGGTTTTATAGGGAGAAATGACAAAAAAGGGGCACAGAGAATATGTAAGAAAGAATGCTCAAAAATCTCCAAAATTAACGTTCAAGAAGCTCAACAAATAATAGGAAATGTAGTTACACAGATAAACATAAAAGTCAGTATTACAGCATTCTTAGTTTGTAACTCTTCATTTTTTTACATGACTTAAAATACAAATGCACAAACAATAATTAGAAAACCACAAAGTTAAAAAAAAAAAAAAAAAAAAAAAGAAAACCACAAAGTTAATGGACTAAAGTTAGTGTATATAGACATAACTTTTGATGATGAAAACATAAAGCCGTCCGTTGTATGGGGCACAGAACTGTAAAGGAGCAGTTTTTAGTTTAAACTAAGATGGCATAATTTTAAACTTGAATATTACAAAGTAATGATATTAACAAAAAACAACTCACAGGGAGACCAAACTACATGAAGTGAAAACAAGCAGATTAAAGAGAGAAACAGATACACAATAATAGTCGGAGACCTCAGTGCTCTGCTTTCAGTAATGGACAAACAGACAGGAGCTTGGTAAGGAAAGGGCAGCATACGCCAAGTAGACCCAGCTGTCTCTGCAGAACTCTGCACCCAACCACAGCAGGAGACACTTTACTCAAGCGCACACAGGAGGTTCTCTAGCACAGACCACCAGTTATCCCAGGAAATGAGTCTCAATAAATGTAAAGATATTGAAATAATACAAGTATCTTTCCCAAACACAGTGGAATAAAGCTAGAAGTCATTAATGGAAGCAAAGTGGAGAGGTGCCTGGGGGGCTAAGTCGGTGAAGCATCTGCCTTTGGCTCAGGTCGTGATCCAAGGGTTCTGGGATGGAGCCCCATGTCTGGCTCCTTGCTCAGTAGGGAGCCTGCTTCTCCCTCTGCCCCTTCTCTCCCCTCCCCACTCATACTCTCTCTCTCCCTCAGAAATAAATAAATAAATAAATAAATAAATAAATAAATAAATAAATAACAAATCTTTTTAAAAAGAAGGAAAACTGGAAAATTCACAAGTCTGTGGAAATTCAACTACACACTCTTAAAGAAGAATTATAAGGAAAATTAGAAAATATTTTGAGATAGACAGAAATGAAAACACAACAGACCAAGACTAATAAGGTGCAGTGTTTGGAGGAAAACTCACAACTATAAATTATAGGCCTGTGTCAAAAAACATGAGCACAAATCAATAACCCAATTTCACACCTTAAGAAACTAGAAAAAGAGGAGTAAGTAAAACCCAAGGTTAGAAGAAAGGAAATGAAATCTCAGCTGAGATGAATGAAACACAGAATAAAAAAAACAATAGAAAAAATGGGAGATGTTTGAAACAACCAACAAAATTGACCAACCATTAGCTAGACAGACACAGAAAGTTAGATGACTTGGATTATTACAACAGAATCAATGCAGGGACATCAGCACAGACCTTACACCATGGACAAGTGCATGGTAATGAGTTGGACGATGAAGATGAAATGGACAAACTCACAGAAACACACAAGCTACCAAAACTGACCCCAGAAGAAACAGAAAGCCTGAACACACCTACAATAAGTAGAGAGATTAAGTAGGTAACCAAAAACAAAATGAGAGGGACACCCGGGTGGCTCAGTGGTTGAGTGCTTGCCTTCAGCTCAAGGCGTGATCCTGGAGTTCCAGTATCGAGTCCCACATTGGGCTCCCTGCATGGAGCCTGCTACTCCCTCTGCCTGTGTCTCTGCCTCTCTGTGTCTCTCATGAATAAATAAATAAAATCTTTTAAAAAATAAATAAATAAATAAATAGGCAGCCAGACTGGAAATAAAGTAGTAAAACTAGCTGCACATACAGGTGACACCTTTTTGTATCTAAAATAAAAATCCTTAGGAATCCACAAAAAAAACAACATGTGAATAAACCAGTTCAGCAAGGGTTTAGGACACAAGACCAATATTCAAAAGTTCACTCTATCTCTGTGTATTAGTGATGAACTATCCCAAAATAAAATTTAAAAACAATTCCATTTAAAGAAGTGTCAGAAAGAATAAAATACTTAGGGGATCCCTGGGTGGCTCAGCAGTTTAGCATCTGCCTTCGGCCCAAGGCATGATCCTGGAGTCTCAGGATGGAGTCCCGCATCAGGCATCCTGCATGGAGCCTGCTTCTCCCTCTGCCTGTGTCTCTGTCTCTCTCTCTGTCTCTGTCTCTCTCTGTGTGTCTCTCATGGATAAATAAATAATATCTTAAAAAAAGAAAAATAAAATAAAATACTTAGCAACAAACTCAACAGGTATTCCACACTAAAAACTATAAACTGTTGAAAAATTTTAAGGCCTACATAAACAGAAAGGCAGCCTGTATTTATGTCCTGAAAGGTTGATATTGTTAAGATAGCAACTCAAATGGGTCTACACATTCAGCTCAATCGCCATCAAAATACCAGTTGTCCTTTTTGTAAAATTTGTAAAGCTGATCCTAAAAATCACATGGCAATGCAAGGGAACTCAAATAATGAAAACAATAGTAAAATAAAAAGAACATGGGATGCCTGGGTGGCTCAGCAGTTTGGCACCTGCCTTCGGCCCAGGGCATGATCCTGGAGACCAAGGATGGAGTCCCGCATCAGGCTCCCTGGATGGAGCCTGCTTCTCTCTCTCTGCCTGTGTCTCTGCCTCTCTCTCTGTATCTCTCATTAATAAATAAATAAATAAAATCTTTTTAAAAAAATAAATAAAATAAAAAGAACAAAGTTGGAGGACCCACACTTCCCAATTTCAAAACTCACTACAAAGCCACAGTGACCTAGACTGTGGTATTGACATAAGACAGATGGACTGACATATATGTCAGTGAAAAAGGACTGAGAATCCAGAACTAAAACCTGACATTGATGATCAACTGATTTTTGACAAATGTGCCAAGAAAATTTAACAGGGAAAAAAAGATATCTGTTCAACAAACCGTGCTGGAACACCTGGATTTCCACATGCAGAGGGTGGAGGTGGGTCTCATCGTCACAGCACACAGAAAAACTAACTCCAAATGGGCCGAAGACCTAAATGTAAGAGTAAAACTAGACAACTCTTAGAAGAAAACAGGTGTCAGTTGGTGTGACCTTGGATCAGGCACTGGTTTCCAAGATAGGACACGAAACATACAAGCAACCAAAGCGGGTACATTGAAATTCATCACAACTTAAAAACTTCTGTGCATCAAGAGACACTATTGACAAAATAAATGGGAAAAGATATCTGGAAATCTTGTATCTGATAAGGACCTAGTGTCCAGAATATGTAAAGAACCCTTACAACTCAACAATAGAAAGATAAACACCCCTATGTAAAAATGAGACAGAGAACCTGAATAGACATTTGTCCACAGAAGACATCCAGATGGCTGACATGTACCTGAAGGGATGCTCAGCGGCACTCCTTGCCAGGGAAATGCACACCCAGACCACAACAAGATGTCACCTCACACTCACCAGTGTGGTGACAAGCAAAAAATAAATAGATGAAAATAATGAGTATTGGTGAGGACGTTAAGCACATGGATTCTTGCACACTCTTGGTGGGAGTGTGAGAGGGCAGCCAGTGTGGGAAATCGAGCACTTCCAGGGCGGACGCATGAAATCGCTATATGACCAAGCCATCCCAAGGGAACCAAATAGAAGCATTCACTCGCACAAAATGTCCCGGCAGCGCTGTTCTTAACAGCCCAGCATTGGGACCAACCACATCATCTGCCGGCTGGTGGAAAGGACACAGTCCACAGAGCAGGAGGTCACCAGGCTGTATGCATGAAGCACACATGCACAGCACAGCACATGGGGGCCATGGAAGCACCACACTCGTGCGAAGGGCCCGACTTGAGGGGCCACATGGCACGTGGTCCCATGTAGTGTCCCTGACCGGCAAAGCCAGGGGCACACAACGGACCTATGGTTGCCAGGGGCTGCGGGAGCACACACGCGGTGGCATACTGCTGGCATTTCATAGTCGTGAAAGCGTTCTAGAATGAGGTGGTGCTGGAGCATACAACCTTGCAATGTACTCAAAATTGCGGAATCGGGAAAGCACAGATTTATGGTGTTTTACTCAATTCTCCCGGCCCTGCTTCCTGCTCAGCCTCCTGCTCCAAGCCTCACACACCACCAGCCAGCGCCTTCCAGAACGTTCCAGACCTCAGCGTATGGGCCCTCCTTGAGGGCTACCCGCCTACGACACTTGGGTTCACCCTGCAGGGCCTATGCCCTGGCTGTCTTGCGTGGCCAGCCCTGGTCCCCTCCCCTGCCTACCTTGGTCAGGAGGTCAGAATTCACAGGGTCACCACGGGAAGCAGCTCAAGCTGCCCCCAGAGGGCCAGGGGGTCTTGTGGGCACAGTGTCTCAGCAAAGCCCCAGAAACTCCATTACCACTTCACATATGGGACAACTGAGTCACAGGGAGCAAATTCAGGAGGTTCCAGGGAGGCAGGATCAAATGGTCACTAACAGGGGGCTCAGGACACCAAGTTCTGTGCCCTCCCAGGTCTGGAGGCCAGGAGTCCTCAGTCAAGGTGTCGTGGCTGTGCTCCCTCTAAGGTTCCAGTAGGACCCCTCCACCTGGAGGGGCCCCTTGCATTTTGGGCTCGTGGCCATGTCTCCCCAGTCTCTGCCTCTGTCACCACATGGTCATCTCAAATCTCCTTCTCTTGTAAGGACACCTGTCATAGGACTCAGCGCCCGCCCGGCACCAGGGTGCTCTCACCTCAAGATCCCTGCCTGGGTCACCTCTGCAAAGACCCCATTTCTACATAGGGCCACACTCTGGGGTCCAGCAGGATAGGAATTTGGGGGGCACACATCAGCAACAATCTGACCAAGATCACCCGTCAGGGCTGAGATCGGACCCCTTCCACACCCCAGCACTGCCTGCCTTGAAGTGGGTGTCCGGACTCAGGATGCATCTGCCCCACGTGGGCACAGGGGGGTCCCAGGTCAGACCCAGGCTGGCCACTCGACCCCAGGCCCACCTCCTCCACCCTGGACATCCCACTGCCCAGATAGTAGGCCAGAGGCTCATTTTTCCGAGCCAAATGCACAGCCCCAGCCAGCGGGGTCCGGCCCCCAGCCAGTGGGGTCCTGCCTCAGCACACACGTTGGGGGCAGACATGCACCCTTCCTGAGGCCCTAAGCAGAGCCAGCTGCTCCAAGGTCTGGGGTGTTTGTTACTGGGCATTAGCTCCCTGACTGACACAGGCCTGACCCAACTGTTGACCTCAGTCCAGCCCCCAGCAAACGCCTCCTCCAGGCCTGCTCCTGGAATGTGGTCACACCCCTCCTTGTCAACTGACCTGCAACGTGCAGGTGGAAGGACACCTTCTGGCCCCCGGCCTCGCAGCTGTACTCCCCAGCGTCGGCCCGCCCCGCCTGCTGCACCACCAGCCTCCTGCTGCAGCCCTGGGCCTCCACGTGCACCCTGGAGCTCGCACTCAGCTTCTTCCCGTCCTTGTACCACGTCACCTCGGTCCTGGCCTGGGCCACCTCGCAGCTCAGCGTGGCGCTGCCGCCGGCCTTGGCCTGCACCTCACTGCGTGCTGGCTGCTCCTTGGCAAACACCAGTGTAGGCTCTGGGGACACGGGGACACAGCGTCAGAGGCCCCGGAGGTGACATTCCCTGAGCCCTGGAGCCCGGGTACACACGCTCTGGACTCAGGGCAGCCTTGCCCCCCCCCACACCAGGTGCAGCTGGTGGGACCCTTCTCAGGCACAGGGGAATCCAAAGCCCTAACCCCTCCTGGGCATGCTGGGGAGCAGCCTCCAAGCACCATGATGGGCAGCCAGGACACCATCTGGGGCAGACGGAAGGTGGGGGGCTGTGGCTGAGACCCCACCAAGGGTCAGCACTGAGGCCCCAGTAGCTTCTAGAAAGAGTCAGAGCCACAGGCATCAAGAGCCCAACCTAAGCTGCTGAGGACACTTCCAGCACCTTTCGGGTCTTGTCAGTGTCACTGCCTCGTCTTCAAAAGGGAGAAAGGGGCTGCAACTTTCCTTGTCTTTTTATTTTCCGCATCCACATCTTTTCTCATCTAAATGTTAGTTCTCTGGGAAGTTTCTTCTCCCAAATCCAGAAGGAAGTACCCCTCCCAGGCATCTGGGGCTGCAGCTCACCAGAGACACGCAGCTGGAAGTCCACGGAGTCCTCGCCCACGCGGCACGAGTAGGTCCCCTCATCCTGCCTGCTGACCGAGGACGCCACCAGCCGGTGTCGCGTGCCCACGTCCTCCTGTGAGAAGCGCTGGCTGGAGCGGCTCAGCTCCGTGCCATCCTTGTACCAGCGCACACGCACGTGGGCCTCGGAGGTCTCACATTCAAAGTGGGCCAGGCCTCCAGCAACGGCCTCCACGCAGCCGCCAGCTGTGTCCTTGTGCAGGAAGGGAGTAAGCCCTGCAAGGGCACACGGACAGGTCAGGCAGCAAGGCCTGGGAGGCCTCACCCCGACCAGGGCCCCTTCGGAGGCAGAACCAGGGCCCCTCAGGGGCAGGACCAGGGCCCTTTAGGAGGAAGAACTGGCTGGGCTACTGAGTTCTAACCCCCGCACCACCCAGGGCTGCCCCCAACGCCCTCCCCAGCCCTGCCCACAGGTCACCCACCCCTGCAGGGCTCCCACTGCTCAGACCCCCTCAAGCTGGGGCATGTCCCACGGTCAAGACAGGGGCGGTGGGCCCATGAAGACCCAGACACACACGCGGGAGACGTCACCTTGCACGGAGAGCTGGTAGGCGATGCGGCCCCCACTGCTGATGCACTCGTACAGGCCAGCGTCGTCTCGCACCACATCCCGCACCAGCAGGGTCCGCTGCCTGGCTGACGCCTGCACCTCGTACTTGGGGCCTGGTGGCAACACGTGGCCATCCTTCAGCCATGTCACCGCCGCTGCCTGGTCTGACAGCTCAGCCAGGAGCTGTGCCTCTTCATGCAGCTGGGCCAGCACCTCCCTCACAGTGGCCACCGGAGGCATGGCGGTCAGTCCTGGGGGCTCTGGGGGCCACATACAGGAGGACAGAAGGTGTGTAGATAGAGAGAGGAGGGGACAGAGGGAAAGGAAACAGAGAAGGAGCGGACAGGGGAGAGGGGATGGGTGGGGAGGGGACAAAGCAGGAGTGGAGGGGACAGAGGGGTGGACAGATGGGTAGGGGAGGGGACCCAGGGGGAGGGAGGAGAGGCAGTGGAGAGTGAACAAAAGGGAGTGTCAGGCAGAGGGGAACAGAGAGGAGCCAGAAATGCAAACTGTGGAAGGAGCCTCGGTGTCCATCGAAAGATGAATGGATAAAGATGTGGTCTATGTATACAATGGAATATTATTCAGCCATTAGAAATGACAAATACCCACCATTTGCTTCAACGTGGATGGAACTGGAGGGTATTATGCTGAGTGAAGTAAGTCAATCGGAGAAGGACAAACATGGTCTCATTCATTTGGGGAATATAAAAAAATAGTAAAAGGGAAAAAAGGGGAAAGGAGAAAAAATGAGTGGGAAATATCAGAAAGGGAGATAGAACATGGAAGACTCCTAACTCTGGGAAACGAACTAGGGGTGGTGGAAGGGGAGGAGGGCGGGGGGTGCGGGTCACTGGGTGACGGGCACTTACGGGGGCACTTGATGGGATGAGCACTGGGTGTTATTCTATATGTTGGCAAATTGAACACCAATAAAAAATAAATTTATAAAAAAAAAAAAAAAAAAGAGAGGAGCCAGAAAGGAAGGGACAAGATTGCAGAGTGACGGAATGAGCAGAGAGGAATGGGAGTCGGGGAGACACCGAGGCTCTGTGCCCCCTTCCACTCATATCCCAGCCTCCCCTCTGCAGCCCTGCCTCATCCAGCAGACCCCCTACCAGCCCACCTGCCCCACCCCAAGGACAGAGGCCTGGGGGTCATAGCTGGGTCGCCTACCTCGGACCTCCATGCGGATGCTGCTCTCAATGCCGTTGGCCATGAACTTGAGCTCAGCGCCCTGCAGGCTGGCGGACACAGCACGGATGGTGAGGGTGTGGCGAGTGCCATCCTGGCGGATCACATACATACTGCTGGCCTTCAGGGCCTGCCCGTCCAGGAACCACTCGCCCTCCGAGGCCAAGGTGAGGTCCACGGAGAAGGTCACCTCGCCACCCTCCACTGCTGCCACTGCCTTCAGAGGTGTCTTCACGGCCAGCTGGGGGGCTGCAGGGTGAGGGCTTCAGGAAGTGGCCCGCCTCTGCCCACCTCACCTCCTCCCCTAGAGCTGGGGCCCAAGAGCTCCCTCCCCCAGGAAGCCCACGGAGCCCACACCCAGAGTGCCAACACCTACCCAGGTGGACAGTCCCCGGGAACTCGAGGTAGGGGCTGTGGCCAAAGCTGTTCACAGCTGACACCCGGAACTGGAAGTCCGCCTCCTCAGACATGTTGGCTATGGTCAACTCCTGTGTGGCCACCCACTCAGCCTCGTGGCACCGACTCCAGGTATAGGCGCCAAGCCGCTTCTTTTCCACCACATAGCCGTCGATAGGGACAGGGCGGTCTCCGTGGGGTGGTGGGGACCAGCCGAGGGTCACAGAGCACT
This sequence comes from Vulpes lagopus, assembly GCF_018345385.1. Lineage (NCBI taxonomy): Eukaryota > Metazoa > Chordata > Mammalia > Carnivora > Canidae > Vulpes > Vulpes lagopus. The sequence goes on along the minus strand of NC_054836.1, from coordinate 10,838,054 downwards.
CCGTCCTGGCCTTTACCACGGGGGCCTCAGGGGCTTGCAGGGGCAGCTTCCTAGGGGCTAGGGAGAGCACAGCTCACTGATGTCACCAACTGGGAGCTCCCTCAACCCCTGGGTCCAGGTCAACCCAGCAAGGTGTTACACAACCCCCAGCCCTACTGAGGGGGCTGCTTCCACGGTCTGGAATGGCCATGGCCCAAGGGGACAGCAATACCAATGGAGGCTGTGGGCGCGTGACCCCTGGCTCCAGCCCTATGGCCGTTGATTTGGTTGCGGTGGAAAGAGTGCTCTGGCTTTCGGGGAAACACAGCCCAGGTGGCCTAGGGACAAACCCCATCTGTGCATCCAAGGCTCAAGCTAGGCAGTGACCACAGCAGAGCACATTCCACAGGTCCATGTGCTGGGGCACATTCCTTCCCCAACAAAGGGCTGGCCCAGTGGGGGCCCGTGGGGGAGGGTCCTACCTCCCAACCTACAAATTTGAGACCAAAGGGCCCAGAAAGAGGACATGCTCACCCACAATGCCCCACACCTGCCTCACCCACGCGTGTGCTTCTAGAACAACCTCTACCTTCTAACTTGGTTTGCAGAGTGGGGAATCACCAGCACTCCTACCTCGCAGTCACCTGGGGTGATCACCGTGAAGGAGGGCAGCAAACCAGGGGTGGGATGCGTCGGCCCAACCCCCCAAACCCTCCCTGTGGCAGACCCCAGGGCACAGGGCTGGGTGGACAGAGGAAGGGGGGCTCTCCTTACCAGACACAAAGAACTGAGTGGATGTCCGGCAGTCCCCAGCCGTGAAGGTCACCTCGCCCACGTCCTCCAGGGTGCACTTGGAGATGGTTAGCGTGTGGCACCTGCCATCCGTGGTGATGGCCACTCGGCCCCCAGCCACCACCTCCTCCTGGTTCCTCAGCCAGTGGACGGGGTCCTCGGGCCTGGCCAGCTCCACGCAGAACATGGCCGTGTCCCCCACGCGCACCGCGGTCTTCCTGGGGAGCCTCCGGACTAGGTTGCCTGCGGTAGGCAGGGCGCGGGGGCGGGGTATGGTCAGGGGGAGGGGGCACGGGCTGCCCTGCCGGCGCACCTCCGGCCCCGCCCCAACCGCAGCCCACCTTGCACCGCCAGCTCCGCCACAGTGCGGCTGCCCTCCGCAGTCTCGCAGATGTAGACGGCGTCGTCGTCCGCCGACACGTTGCGCACGGTCAGCCGGCGCTCGGTGCCCGCCTCCTCGATGCCGTACTTGGCGCTAGCCCACAGCCGCGTCTCCTCCTTGTACCACGCGGCCTCCGTGGACGGCAGCGGCACCTCGCACTGGAACGTAGCCGACTCCTTCTCCTGCACCTCCAGGTCCTGCAGTCGCTTCTTGAAGGGCATGGTGGGCTCTGCGGGGAGAGGGGGAGAGCGCGTGAGGCGGGGAGGGGCGGGGAGGCGCAGGGGAGCGCCCCGGGCGCGGCGGGGTGAGGGTTAGGGCTGGAGCGGGGGCAGGGGACGGGGAAGGCAGAGAGGCTGTAGGGATGGGGAGGAGGAGGAGGACGGGAGGGGGCAGAGGAGAGGGCACAGAACCTAGAGCCTCCCCTCTTAATATAAGATGTCTGGAAGAGGAGGAGAAACAGGCACGTAAAGCCACAAGAAGCCCAGGGACGCTGCTCCCGGGCGCAACACCCCGTGGGCCCGTGGCCCCGCCAGCCTCCCGCCCCCAGCCCCTGGGCCCGCTGAGACCGCGGGCCCAGCCCTGCTGCCTTAGCACTTCCCCCGCACAGTGTCTGCAGGCACCCCCTAGCCCTGGGGAGCCGGGCCACTTCCCCCGCCCTGGGAGACTGCTGCGGGTCAGAAATGGAGGTCAGGAGCCTCGCCCACCAAACCCGACGGTGCTTCCCGTCCTCTGCCCCCGAGCCCTGGGGGAGGCCCAGACCCCTACCAGGGCCCTCAGCAGAAGCCCGAACAGCGGTCCAGAAGGGTCTTCAGGCTCAGCGACCACAGCCTCTGGCCTGCCTTTGTCCCCACCCTGCCAGCGAGAGACCCCTCAGCATCCCGTGACGGCGGAGTGCCTGGGGGGAGGGGGCGCCGAGGATACAGCGCTTTGCTGTTCACTCCTGTGACTCGCAAACGCCAGAGCCAAGACTCCGGATTCCACCGCGGATTTCGTTCTCGGTGGAAAGGAGCGGGGAAGGGGCCGCGCGGGGATAGTGCGGCCCGCGAGCGGAGCTCACCTCGCACGACCACCAGCACGGAGCTGTAGGTCTGGCCCACCAGGTTGGACGCCGTGCAGGTGTAGAGGCCCCGGTCCGACTGCTTGCAGAAGAGGATCTTGAGCACGAAGTTCTCCTGGGCGTCCTCGTACACCACGTGTCGCCGGCCCTCCACCACCAGCTGCCCATCCTTCTTCCAGACCGTCTCGGGCTTGGGCTCCCCGGTCACGTAGCAGCTAAGACGCGCGTGCTTGCCCTCGGTCACCGTACAGGTGCGCGTGCCGGAACCGGGAGGCGAGGCTGGGGCGCCCTCGGCGCGCATGGCCTCGCGCCGCCGCTGCAGGTGCGCCAGGAGCGCGGCCGTGGAGGCCCCGGGCGGGCTGGCGGCGTCCGCGTCCGCGTCCGCGTCCACCGTGAGCGCCGCGTCCGCGCTGGCGGCGCCCAGCGGGTTCTCGGCGCGCACAGTGTAGGTGCCGCCGTCGCGGGGCCGCGCGTCCCGGATGCGCAGCGCGCTCGCCTCGCCGAGGGCCTCCACGCGCACGCGGGGCTCGTCCGGCGCGCCCAAGCGCCGGCCGTCCTTGGCCCAGCTCACGGCCATGGGCGGGGAGCCGCGCACGCGGCAGCGGAAGGTGGCCTGGGCGCCCTCGCGCACGCGGATGGACGTGGGCCGCAGCAGGAAGTGGGGCGCCTGCTCGGCGCGGGCCGCCTCGGCGTCCACCTGCAGCCCGACGGCCGCGAAGGCCTCGCCGATGGCGTTGCGCGCGCGGCACACGTACTGACCGCTGTCGCCCAGCGCCAGGTCCAGGATGGTGAGCCGGTACAGGTCGCCGTCCTGGGCCAGGCGGAAGCGCGCACCCTCCTCCACCGGCAGCTGGTCCTTCTCCCAGCTCACTTGCGGCGTCGGGTTGCCCACGATCTGGCAGCTCAGTGTGGCGTCCTTGCCCACCGACACCACAAAGGCCTTGGGCCGGGTCAGGAATCGGGGGGCCCCGCTGAATGAGTGATCCATGGCAGCGGCGGGGGGGGGGGGGTGGGGGGGCGGCGGGAGGGACCTGCGAGTGGGTTGGCGGCGGAAGGTCAGAGTGGGGAGGAGACCCAGGTGGTGGCCGAGTCCCACACCTGTGCCCCACCTGGCCATTCCCCATTCAGACCTCCTGAAGGACCCGGAGGTCTCACCCCCCACCCCACCCCCGCCCCTCACCCCCCACCCCCGTATGTAGAGTCACCAGGAGGCACCATGGCCCAGAAACTCAGATTTAACCCTTTCTGGGCATTCGTGTTCTGTTGCCACACCCCCCACCACAGGCTTTGCTCACAGTTGGGTATCTCTTCCTCCTGACCCCCAGCTCTAGCCCCACAGCCCAACTCGAGGTCCTATTGAGCACCATCTCCAAACATCACAACAGCAGCCTGGCTGGCCCTGTCCACCAATGTCCTTCCTACCTGGGTCCACACAGACCCGCATGTGTGTGCCCCCCACCCAGCTGCGTCCAGGCACCAGTCCCCCTCCCTGACATACCACAGCCTCCTGGATGCTGAACCTCCAATCTGCCTGTGTCTCCTGCTCCAAGAGGAGGCAGTTCTCCCACCTGGGCAGGGCAGGCCCTGGGAGGCCTGTGCTGGGCACCTGCTGCTAGCCCAGCCCCTCTCTGACTGCTTACTCCCGAGGTCACGGGATTCTCCACCCCAGGAGGCTCTCCTTTCCTCTGTGGGTCCCTGCCCTGCTTGCCCAGGCAGTGCCCATGACAGAAGTCCCCCCTGCAGCTGCCAGTGCCTCTCCTGGGAGTTCCAGGTCCCTTTAACCCCGAGCCTGCCATCGTCTGAGTGCTGAAGCCCACGAGCTGCCCACACCCCCTTCCTGCGAGCACCCGCTCCTGGTTTGGGACAGCCCACAGTCAGCGGACAGGAAGACAGGCACAGAGTACTCCGGAAGAATCTGGGCGGTCCAGGCTGAGGCTGGCCAGGTTAGCCGGCAGGGCCTGGTCAACCTACAGACTTTGGCTGGCTCCCTGCCGGGACAGGGTTGGCACCACACAAACCAAAGGCCTCAGGTGACTGGCCTCTGCCCATCCCGGCAGGCCCTGGCTGGCCTTCAGCACAGGTGGGTTAGGTGAGCCGGGCCTGGCCTACCCTCCACCCCACCCACCCCTGGCTTCAGTAAGAGCAGCAGCCTGTTGGGCTCAGGGCTGGCCCCAAACGCCTGATCACCCTCCTCAATCGGGGCTGGGCTTCCAGCAGGACTGCCTACTGGGGACAAGTGGGGTGACATCCTGTGATTCAGGGCCTAATCCCCTTAATCCCCCTCGAGGAGGTGAGTCCACAGCAGCCTGCTGACTCACTGTGCAGTCAGCACCTCTGTCCCCTACCCCCCACTGCCTGGCCAAGTTCTGGGGCTGGGAGGACCCAGGCGAGTGGCTACCCGGGCCCCGCCTCCATGGACGCCCTCCTGGGCCTCGATGTCCCTCTGGGGAAGGGTTACTCTGACACCAGGTCTCCAGAGGCCCTGCGCTCTGAGCTCCCAGTGACCCTCCCCTGGATTGCAGTTGGCCCGGGGGTCCCCTGAGCCAGGACAGTGCACCTCACGCCCCCCACCAGCCACTGCGGGAGCAGGTATGGGAGCTAGGTGCTCTGAGCTCACAAGTGGGCAGGGTCAGAGGGCCACCTCCACAGCTGTGGCCTCTGGGAGCCAGGACCAGGATGGGAGAGGGAGCTCCCATCACTGCACATGCTTAGAGGGAGCCAGCCCAGCACTCGGCAGGTGATAGCACTCTGGCCTGCAAGGGTGGGTGGAGACCCCAAGATCCTAGAAGGCCTCAGGGCTGGTGCTGATGCCCGGCTCCCTGGCATGGGGCCTGTGTTCCCCAGCTCAGTGCAGCAGCCCATGAGGCCTGGGGGCCCCCTCTAGGCAGGTACCCCCTCTGCTCAGTAGGGCCATGGCACCCTAGATGCTGACAAAGGACTCCAGAACCCTGGAGCGGGGGGCAGAACTCCTCCTGGGCATGAACATGCAACAGTGATGGCAGAGACGGGACACTCAGGAGGGGACACAGGGCCAGCACCTCAGCCCCAGCCTCCCAGGGAAGCCCCTTCTTCCCTCAGTGTGGACCCCATTCACACTCCTCACCCCTTGGAGGCCCCAATCTGCCACTAGCAGGAGCCTCCCTCCACATGGCTACATGGCGACCATGACCTCCCCAGACCCATCTGGGGTCATGCCTCCAGAGCTTCCAAGTCCCTAGGACCAACCTGAGCCCTGCTCACAGCCTCCATCCTTGTTTTTCTAGAACTTGGCCAACCTTGGGGCCTCCTCATGGGGCCCCTGGACCATTTCCCAGATGAACCAAGCATGGGGAATTGCTGGCAGCCTCACTGCACAGCCTTGACGCCTCCCTGGAGCCCCCGCTGCCCCCACCCCTGTCCCCCGCACCCCTCTTCTAGAAAAGACCTTCCCTAAACCCCTGGGCTGGCGGCTTCCCGAACTCCCGGGGAAATTCTTTCCTGGAGTCAGGTGTCAGTGCCCCTCTGGCTGTCCCCTCTGCTGAGCCAACAGGCCAAAAATAGCCCCAGCTGTCAGCGGGCATCCATCCTAGCAGGCTGGGGGCAGGGCCGGCCAGACCCCCAGGCCTCCCTCTGAGCAGGGGGCAGTGGAGGAGAAGGTGGAGGCCTGCATGGCCCCTGACCTCCCACCCTGCGTGAGGGCCCAGCTCAAGTCACCAGGGCATCAGGGGCTGGGTTCCAGGGCCCCAACCCATGGAGCTACACGGCCTGGCTGGACACCCCCCCACCAGGCCCCTCTGTACCCCAGAGTCCTGACCTTCAACTGGACAGCCCTGGGGGAGAGGGCCTAGGTCCCGCTCAGCCCCCACCCTGCCTGTAGGCCTCCTCACCTGTCTCTACGGGGAGGCTGGGAGCAGCTCCCACGTGGGGGGTGCAAACGGTGGGCAGGGGCTGCTGGGTCTCACTTCCCTCCACAGGCCCAGGACCGACACGGCTCCCACCCAGCAGCCCACTCTCTGGCCGGTCCTCAGACTGGATGGGGACAAAAGGACAGGCGGACGCTGTCAGCTGGAGAAGGCTGGGCCCGCCCCCACGGCTGGCCAGCCCAGCCCAGCCCAGCTCCAAAATAGCCCGAGTGTCAGAGCTGGGATTTGGTTTCACCCCCAGCCCCAGGGAGGCAAAGGGCAGAGGCTCTGGGTGGCCAGGGGTGGGGGTGGGGGGCAGCGATGGTGTGGGTGAGGCTGGGACCCCACCTGGTAGGGAACCCTGCTCAGACTAGCATCCTGGAGTACTAGGCAGAGGGGACCCAGGATGCACCAGAGGGCACCCAGGACAATCCAGCGGGGAGAGGGGGACTTGGGACCACCCAGAGGGCACCCAGAATGTGTCAGAGGGCACCCAGGACTGTCAGGGGGGGAGAGGGGGACTTGGGACCACCCAGAGGGCACCCAGAATGTGTCAGAGGGCACCCAGAACTGTCAGGGGGAGAGAGGGGGACTTGGGACCACCCAGAGGACACCCAGAAAGTGCCAGAGGGCACCCAGGACAGTCCAAGGGGAAGAGGGGGGGTTGGGACCACCCAGAGAGGATCCAGAAAGTACCAGAGGATGCCCAGGACTGTCCAGGGGGAGAGGGAACCCAGAACCCCCAGAGGGCAGATGGACTCAGGCCATGCTGAGGGCACTGCCACCTGAGGGTCCCGGAGTCTGGGTGGAGGTGGCACCCAGAAGCCCTGCACACCCCAGCATCAGCCCCCATCCATCCCCACCACACCATGCCCAAGGCAGCTTCTTTATCCCTGGTCCCTCTGGGCAGCACCTGGCCTGGCTGGGTGTCCCCAGCACCTGTAAATGGGGGTGAAGACCCTGAGAACCCATCCAGGGACCTCACTGGCCATGGACAAGGGCCCAGGCCCAGGGGGATGGCTGGCAGGACAATGGTGAGCACTGCTATGTCCCCAGAAAGGCTGTCCCCCTCCATTCCCTTGGTCCTGCTGCAGGGACAAGCAGGGACAATACACCAGGCCCACCTGGAGGAAAGGTGGCCCTTGCCTGGTGAGGGCCTCACCAGGACCCAGAGGCCCCTGTGCATGTCCTGGGTCTCCTGGGAAGGGGCTGCCCCCTAGCCCCTGAGGCCCAGGTCTGAGACCCCCCCCCCCCCCCATCAAGGAGCTCATCTAGGGGTGGGACCAGGGCAAGATACCCAGCAGGCTGCTTATATCCGCCCGCCCCGGAGGCCTCTCCTGCAGTATCCACCTGCTGACACCCAGCCCAGCGGGTGGCCTGGGCCTGGGTCTAAGCACCCAAGGGGTGGGAACAAGGGTAGGCAGGATGGGGGAGGCTCTGCTGCCCAGCCTCACCCCTGCCCCCAAGCATGAGGAAACTGAGTCTGAGCCCAGACCAGAAACCCTGGAGATGCAGAATCAGGCACCATCATGGCCACACACAGCAGGACGTTAAACACATTTATTTCTCAGGGTGCTGGCAGGTGTCATCTGGGAAGGCGATGCTTGCAGACCCTGGGATGCTGAGGTGTCTCCCAGGTACAGACGCAGCCCCCCTCAATGTGCCCCAGTGAACAGAGGGCAGCACTGGGGGACCCCCTGCTCCCTGAGGACACTGCTCCCAGTCCGGGCCCAGGCCAGGATGTCACTGCACTGACCCCCCTAACACCAGCATACGAGGGGTACTCACTCTCCTCCTCCTGTCCTTTGTCCCTCTACAGCTCATCCTCTTCTTCCTCCATCTTCCTCCCTGTCCTGTGTTCCTCCACAGCTCATCGTCCTCCCCCTCAGTCCCCCTCCCTGTCCTGTGTTCCTCCACAGCTCATCGTCCTCCCCCTCAGTCCCCCTCCCTCTCCTGTGTCCCTCCACAGCTCACTCTCCTCCTCCTCTGTCCTTCTCCCTGTCCTGTGTCCCTCCACAGCTCATTCTCCTCCTCCTCTGTCCTCCTCCCTGTCCTGCTCCACAGCTCACCCTCCTCCTCCTCTGTCCCCCTCTGTCCTGTGTCCCTCCATAACTCACCCTCCTCCTCTGTCGCCCTGCCTGTCCTGTCCCTCCACAGCTCACCCTTGTCGTCCTCTGTCCCCCTCCATGTCCTCTGAATCTCATGCTCTGTGTCTCTGGGTCACTTGTCCCCACTTCCCTTGAGGACATTTGGTCCTAGGAAGTGGCAGCTGCAGTTCAGCTCCCCCACACACACACACACCACCTGTGCCACATCGCATATGGCGTCACTGCTGTTGCCCCTGCCCACACAGCAGAGGGCTCCTGTGGGACAGCCCTCTGCTGGTGCTCCCTGCCTCTAGTCAGATCCCCCACACTGGCTGCACTCCACAGTATTGGACGTCGGCCCTGACTAGGACTAGCCTCCCTGGGCTGTAAGCGCTCCGTCTGCGGGGAGCCCATGCTCACAGGCATCCCAGGCCTGAGCCCCTTCCTCTGGCCATGGCCCCGCACGGCTCCCCCAGGAGCAGGGACCGGGCTGCAAACTCCTGGCCTGGAAGCTCTACCACGAGCCCCTGTGATAGCTGGCAGTGCTCCTAAGGGGAACATGGTGCACTCGGTGGGGGAGGGGAACCTGCTTCACTCTCCCCGACTTGGACCCTGTGTGGTGTAAATGCTCCTCTCGGGAAGGCAAGCCCGCGTCACCTTCTGGTGTTCCCTCCAGAGACATGGACAGTCCCCAGGATGGAGTGTCTGCAATTTGCAGCAGGGGGACTGTGGTTCAGGGGGCATGGTTTGCTTGTTCACACGGCTGAGGGGTCACACCTTTCTCCCTGAGTGACTGACCAATGGCCAGGAGACCAGGGAGGTGTGATGACACAGCCTGTGCAGACCCAGGCACAAAATGGGGACATTAGTGGGGGAAATGGTGGTTTCCAAGTAAAGTTCCAAAAGAACTGCCACTGTTTTAAGGGCAGCGGGGGGATTGCACACATGCAAGCCTCCCATCCGGCCAGTTCCTGGTGCCCACACCACCCGCTCCCCACCATGAGAGGCTGAGCTTCCAGCCAGGAGCTGAGGGTGAAGGCCAGGGGTCAAGCAGGGGAAAGGGACCCAGAGCCAGGCAGTGAGAGGGGCTCCTGGGGAGCAAAGGGACCACAGGGACATCCTGGGCTGGGCTGGCCACAGGCAGGACCCCCAGGCTCTGCACAGTGGCTGCACTCACCCTCGTGCAGGAGAAGGAAAAGGGGAGCTGGGTGGGGAGATGTGGGTGGGCAGGGCAGGTCTGGGAGAGGCATTGAGGGTCCCTGGGGCAGAGAGAGCTGCCAGCCCAAAGCCATGGCTGAGGCCCGGGGAGGAGACCCAAGGTGGGGGGACCCCAGCATCCGCGCTAGTGCCCTGTGCACACTCCTGGGGCAGGCCATCTCTCTGGACCTGAGTGCAGCCACCCGCGACCACAGCCCACACTGGAGAGGTGCCAGGACATGCCGCCTCCAGGCCTGCACCCCAGTCCCCACCAGGACCACGGAAGCCCCGCCACTGGGGCCAGCCCTGTCTATCCCCACCACAGGGGGGCTCAGGGGGGCTGCAAACCCCAGAGAAGGTGGCAAAAGAAGTTGTCACAGATTTACACCGCATGCAAGGAATGGGGGGGCCAGCCAGCAGTCATGGGGTAAAGCCTTTGACTCCCGCAGCCCCAGAAGGCCCATGTTCCTGGGGCCCTGCCTCCTCTCACTCCACTGGGGCTTCAAGTGGACTTTCCCCGGGAGTCCTTGGAGACACAGTAAGACCCACTGGCACAAATGACCGCTGCGCAGATCCAGGGAGTGCTGCGGCTAGGGAGCTATGGGGTGGGGAGCCACAACAGGAACCCCACAGGCGCACAGATTCCCAGAGTCAGTGTGCAGAGAACTCGTCCACAAGGTTCCTAACGGGTGGGTCCCAGGCACACAGCACTGCTGGGAGACCGGGGGCTTTCTCCCCTCCATGTGCCTCCCCAGTTCCACGCCTGCCCGAGACCAAGTGCTTGCTCCCTCCCAGGTGACTGTGCTGTTTGTTGCTGGGTGAGTTTGGTCAACAGAAGAAAATTGGACCATGGAGGAGTCTCTGATCCTCTTTCTCTCTTTCTCCTAAACATACTCCAAACAGCCTCACCTTTCTGTTTCCAAGACAAGAGTGAAGGAAGGAGGCCCCCAAATGTGTGTGCTATGAGGGTATAGCACCTGCTGCCAGAAATGAGGTGCATTAAAGACCCAGGACTTCATCTGTGGCCATGAGGACCAGGGGGCAGGACAGGGCTCGCCCAGAGGGAACCTCAGCTCCGGAGGGAAACTGGGGATCATCTTTGGGGAGGCTGTGCTCCAGTCAGGGGTCAGCAAAGCTTTCCAGGGACATGCAGACCCCTCCTGAGGAAGTACATCCCTGGTGCAGGTGCAGGCAGCGAGCTCCTGCTTCACCGAGGCCATATGCACGAGGCCATATGCACATGTCCTCAGGACTCTGGCTAGGTAGGGCCTTGGCTGAGCTGGGGCCCCTGAAAGCCAGTCTTCTGGGTGTGGGCCCAAGGGCTACCTCCAAGGTATCCAGGTGTGCAGCATGCCTTCTGGGTGTGGTCCCAAAGGTTACCTCCAGGGTATCCAGGTGCACAGCATACCTTACTGGCTGCATCGTAAAACCTCACCTGTGCCCAAGACAAAGCGTGCCGAGGTGCAGCTTCTGCCTCCTTCCTAAGATGGGTTGGGGGCCTCAGGAGCAGAAGGAGGGCAGCTCTGCACCTGTAGGACCCTGCTGACCTTCTGTCAACCCACAAGGCTGTCCCCACTCCCAAACGGGCTGTGTGTGTTCTGAGTAGGGGGAAGACATGGGTGTTTTCTTCACTGAGAACTCAAGTGTGAACCAAACCTAGAGACCCCTTGATTCCAGGAGGACCCCAAGATTTCCTGGCCTGTGGTGCGGACCCAACAGACTCACAGGTGGGCTTGCTTTAGACCAAATGTTGACTGCTCCCTCAGGTACCCCAGCACCACCCTGGGAGCTAAACCCACACACTGGAGAGCTGCCCGCCCCCTAAATTCATACACTGCCACCAGTGCCATGGTCCTGGAGGCAGGGCCTTCAGGGGGTGATGAGGTCCTGAGGGTGAGTCCCAGGATGGGATTTGTGCCCTCGTGAAGGGAGTGCCAGAGAGCACCCTCACCCCTTCCGTCACAGGGCACAGTGAAGGACGTCACCTGTGACACCACCTGTGACCTGGGAATTGGGCCTCCATAGACATGGCAGCATCTCCAACACCCAGCCTCCAAAGCCCTAAGAAATGTCTTTACAAGAGTCCCATCTGCACTGTCCCATCTCAGCAGCCCCAGAGGACTGAGGGACCGACCGCTCATCGGAAGAGCCACAGCCACATGTGTGAACCCATGGCTGTCACATCTGAGTCATGAAGCATTTTGTACTAGGCTTTTAGAGGATCACACAGCCCCAACCAGATCGACTCAGAGGCAATCACAGAATCTTAGGGAGGGCTGTGCCTGCCTGTAGCCGAGCCTGCTGGGGAGCCAGGGCCAGGTGCTAGGCAGCTGGGCTGCCCACACGGCTCAACCTGTGGCATCTGGTCTCACCCTGGTTCCTGACACGGAACTCCTGGCCCCCTGGGAAGGCCCCGGCAACAGCAGCACCCCACACTCTAAGCAGGCCACTCTGGGTAGGCTCTGGAGTGGGGGCTGGTCACCAGGAGGATGAAGCTGGACCTGAAGCCTGGAATTTCCAGCCCCACGTCTACCCTAGGGGCAGGTTCCTCATCCTTCATGCCTCCTTGATAAAGCTCCCATGGGAATTCCAGGAGCAGGGCATTCGGGGAGCTTCTGGGTTCGTGCCTCCCAATGTGGGGAGGGAGGGGCACCCCGAGTCCACAGGGAAGGACACTCCTGTGCTCGGGGCCTCCCAGACCTCACCTGTGTGCCTGTCTACCTGACTGCTCATGAGTGCCCTGCGTCACATCCTTCACTGTATAAGAAGCCAGTAACCGTCCATAACTGTGTCCCTGGAATCCATGAGCTGCTCCAGCACATAGTGGAATCCAGGGTGGGGGCCCTGGGGACTGCGGACCTGCAGCCTGTGGGTCGGAGCACAGGTGACACGGGGATTGGCATCTGCGGTGAGATGGCCTTGTGGCCTGAGAGCCCTGATCCCATGGGGCCTGACGCCAACACCACACAGACAAGGTCAGACCTGAGTTAAATGTAGTCCCCCAAACGCCCCCACCCCCACGCTGGTGTCCATGGAAAATCAGAGAATTGGTTGTTGTCGGAAAACACCCCGGGTCCCATCGGTTCTGAAAGCTCGAGGGGAGTAGCAATTTTAACAAAACTTCCCTGAGGAAGTGGCCCTTGTGGAAAATGAAAGTGTGAAGATGAGTGAAGCCATCACGTCACCTGCACACCCACGGCCACACTGTCCAGCCAGTGAATGGCACTAGCTGGGCTTTCTGGTTTTCACCCTGTGACATTCTGATAAACCACCCCTTGTATGATGCATATCACAAGCGCTGAACATTTCTAAATTTTTTTTTTTTAATTAGGCTCCACAAGCCTCGGTGTCCATCGAAAGATGAATGGATAAAGATGTGGTTTATGTATACAATGGAATATTACTCTGCCATTAGAAACGACAAATACCCACCATTTGCTTCAACGTGGATGGAACTGGAGGGTATTATGCTGAGTGAAATAAGTCAATCGGAGAAGGACAAACATTATATAGTCTCATTCATTTGGGGAATATAAATAATAGTGAAAGGGAATATAAAGGAAGGGAGAAGAAATGTGTGGGAAATATCAGGAAGGGAGACAGAATATAAAGACTCCTAACTCTGGGAAACGAACTAGGGGTGGTGGAAAGGGAGGAGGGCAGGGGGGTGGGGGGGAATGGGTGACGGGCACTGAGGGGGACACTTGACGGGATGAGCACTGGGTGTTATTCTGTATGTTGGTAAATTGAACACCAATAAAAATTAATTTATTAAAAAAAATAAAAATAAAAATAAAAATAAATTAGGCTCCACAATCCAACATGAGGTTTGAATTCAACGATCCTACTGATGGAGGTGCCCCAGGTGCCCCGGTAAATGCTGAATATGTTGATGAAACAGTGCTTCTGCTTCCCAAAGCACCAGCCGCCTGCAGCAGTCACCCAGTGCTAAGAGGCTCCACCTGCCCCAGGCCCTCCCATCACTGGAATCATCCTTGTGCCCCGTGGAAATACTTTTTAACCAAGACCAGGGGGAAATCACACATTTTGTAACTTATGTCCGGAGGTGTGTCGATCTTCTGATCCTCTATTTTGTTGGATGTGGTCAGTCCACACTGGGATGAAGCTGGTGTGTCTCCAGAGCAGGTCTGCAACACCTTGGGGGCCCACAGACACCTTCCCAGCTGGCAGGTCCCCCCAACATGTTCACAGTCCATAAGAGTGCTGTCAGCCCTGGCAACACATTAGCATCTACAGTGTCCCACATGTGCCCAGGCCACAGCCCAGAGCCATCGGATCACCACTCCTGGGGTGGGTAGGCCGAGCAGCAGGGCCCCCAGGCCTTGTCCCCGAGCACCATGGCCCCGACCTCCATGCAGAAACAAGGTACCAAGGTCCCACTTGCAGGGACTTGCTCGGCAGCAGACCAGGTATAATGGGCAGGTGAAAACCAACTCAAGAAAACACGTATAATCTCTGGACACGTCTCCTCAGGGCAGGGAGCCCACGAAGAGACCCAGATTCGGGAACATCTATGAAAACAGGTATGACATTGAGCATGTGGTGCTGTCTGGCCTCGTGCTCCAGCTTGGCTGCTCAGCGAGGCCAAGAGGACGGGCTCCCCATTAGCAATCAGCAGGTGGGGTATGCGCCAGTGCTGCTCACTCCACAGCCACATCGGGGGGGCTAACCCCTAAGGCAGCACGGGCCCTGGGTTCCCAGCAAGCGCCCACCACATTTGGAGGCCGCACCTATCCACGGAGGCACGGCAGACACAGCACCCAGGCCCTGGCAGAGCAGCGGCTCCAGCGCAGGAGAGCCAAGCAAGCAGCCCAGGCCACTGTACAGGGCACACGGCGCACACCCCAAGAGCTCTCAAGCTCTGCTTGGAGGAACCCAGGCAAGGAAGGTTCTGGCCCAAGGCTGCCCTTGAAAACATCAGCCTGTCTTGAGTAAGCCAGAGAGCTTGTCAGGAAGCTTCAGTGATAAAGCTGTGGCTCAGGGCTGGATGAAGGGAAGAGAAGGAAATGGAATGGGATGGAGTGGAACCACAGAAAGCCTGGAAACCAGAACCAGCAGCTCTCCTCTGAAACACAAATGATGTCACCACTTCACACCTGTCACAGGATGATGTCCCCAGCAGCCATCCTAGAGGAGAACAAAACTCCCTTGACCACACTGAGATTTGTAGTGGCTGCCCAAGAAAAGACACCAGACACAAACTTTGGAAATGATGCCGCCACACACATGCCTTTCAGGAGTTCCTACACGCATGTACCACAGTACAGGGACAGTTAGGGCAGTGGTGGTGGCAAAACATGGTGAGCGTCAAGTAAGTCAAGGCAGAGCACCAGAAACACTGGCAGCTCCTCAGCTGTTGCCATGGAAGACACTGGTACGAGCATTCCCCAGAGACACAGAACCAACACAGGCCCATCCATGTTCACCTGGGTGAGCAGGCTGGAGGCCCAAGAGAGCCAGTGCTCCAGTGCAAGTCCAAGGACAGAGAGGGGATAGGGGACCCAGAGGAGGGCGTGGGGGAACGTGGGGGGCTAAGTTGGATGCCAGTGTGAGGACCGCAGTGAGGAGCCAGCTAGGGCAGCAGTGGCTTCCCAGGCCTGGGGTCAGGCATTGCCCTGACGAGGCTCTCCAGCACGCCTTCTGTTCAAAGCAGAAGGGAGCCCATGCTGTGGCTCTCACCATGTGGGTCCCTGCACCCCATGGGCCCTTCGAAGGACCCAGCAGTCAGGACAGTCCTCACGGAAAATGCCATCTGCATCTTACCCACAGCCTCAGGCCTCCCCTCTGCAGCACTGTGCCAAGAACCCAGCTGTCTGGGGTGCAGCTTGTGTTAGAGGGATTCCCACACTGCGATAAATGGCACTCCCTTCTCTGCGTTGTGTTGTTGGTTTTGGAGAACATAGCTTTTCATTAAAAGTATGTCTCCCATGTGAACATCATCTCCTGTCCTGCTCTGTGTGCCAGGTAAGGAGCCAAGTTTACTCCCTTGGTGAAATATCATTGAGTCAGGATCCCTGAACCTGCTTTATATTGTGATTAACTTTTCCTTTATGATACAATAAAGCTGACAGCATGGAAAGATGCAATCCACATGAGCATCTTTGTAGTTTCGTCATGACGAGCAGGAAGGCCCAGGTCTCACTGAGACCACTCAATGGGTGAGGGGCAGCCCCCTCAACAGACAGTGTTGGATGTCCACAGTGGAAGTTCTCCCTGACATTGGCCTTGGCAAAGATTTTTTAGACCTGATGCCCAAGCACAAGTGCCAAGAGCTTGTGGTAGGGAGAACCACATGGAAGCCCTAGCTTCTGTGCAGCAGGTGATACTGTGGATAAGGTGAAGTGACAGCCTACAGATCAGGAGCACTCTCTGTAAACCACATGGCCGTAAGGGATTGTGGCCAAATGAACCCATGTGGCCCAACCGAGGCAGAAAAAGAAAGGGTCAGATTCACAGTAATTAGTCAAATGGTAGCTGCCAGGGGCAAGCGGATGAGGACAAACATCATCCTTCATGACAAGAGAGAGTCCCAGGGATCTGATGCACAGCATGGTTACAGAAGGAAAACACAAGCAGACACTTCCCCGAACTCACTGGATTATGCACTTTACATGGATGCAGTTGACACATCAATATAGATGATTAAAAAAAAAAATGATATCATGGGGCACCTGGGTAGCTCAGCCTGCCTTCAGCTCAGGGCATGATCCCGGGGTCCTGGGATCGAGTTCTGCATCGGGCTCCCCGCAGGCAGCCTGCTTTTCCTCTGCCTGTGTCTCTGCCTCTCTCTGTGTGTCTCTTATGAATAAGTAAAATCTTTTTAAAAAAAATATTATTATGGGATCCCTGGATGGCTCAGTGGTTTGGCACCTGCCTTCGGCCCAGGGCGTGGTCCTGGAGTCCCGGGATGGAGTCCCACGTTGGGCTCCCTGCATGGAGCCTGCTTCTTCCTCTGCCTGTGTCTCTGCCCATCTCTCTCTCTCTCTCTCTGTGTGTCTCTCATGAATGAACAAATAAAATCTTTTAAAAAAATGATATCATGAGCAATCTCATCACAATGAAATTGAGAACTAAGATGATGTGGACAAGTTTTTAGAAAACACAACCACCATTTCAATTCATGCCTACAAAAACCAGTAAACTCCAACAACCAGTCATGATATTTCCTTTAGGTTTTATTTTTTATTTTTTGGCAGGGAGAGAGTGCATGGGCAGGGTTAGGGAGGGGCAGAGGGAGAGAGGATCTGAATGGACATTTTTCCAAAGAAGACATGCAGACAGTAACTGGCACCTGAGAAGATACTCCACATCACTCAGCCTCAGGGAAATACAAGTCAGAACTACTGTGAGGTACCACCTCACACCTGTCAGAATGCCTAGGATCAGAAAGATGAGAAACAACAGGTATTGGAGAGGGTGCAGGGAAAGGGAAGCCCTCATGCTCTGTTGGGGGCAATTTAAGCTGGTGCAGCCACTGTGGGAAACAGTGTGGAGGCTTCTCAGTGAAAAACAGAAATGCCATAGGATGCAGCAACTCCACTTCTGAGTATCTATCTGAAGAAAATGGAAGCACTAAGCTGAGAAGACCTCTGCACCCCCATGTTCAGAGCAGCAGTATCTACAGAAGCCCTGACACCGACCAGGGAATGGATAAACATTTGGTGTATGTACAAGGGAATAGTATTCAGCTATATAAAGAACAGAACCTTGCCATCTGCAACGTGAACAAACCTCCCAGGCATTATACAGAGTGACATGAGTCACAGACAAACATTTATTTCTTGATTACAGGATTTTACTCAGATGTGGAATCTAAAAAAAAACCCAAAGAACTCAAATAAGCTTCCTTCCTCCCTCCCTCCTGTCTCTGTCTCCGTGTGTCTCTCTCCCCTCCCCCCCTGTATGGTATCACGTCTCATTCACAGACTTCAGCATTGGGATCAGACTCTCTTCTCCCCAGAAGGGCTGGGTGTCCATGGACAGCTCGAGCTCTGAGTTTCCATCCAGGTTCTCTGCTTCTAGGAAGCCTGACCAAGGTTCACCGTGGGCTGCGGGCTGCAGCTGCATCGCCCTTACCCGCCTGTGTCCTTCCCTTCAGACACACACCTGCCCGTACTGACCCAACTCACACCCCTCATCATCTTCTCGCTGTGCTCTCTCCTGTAAGGGACTCCTCCCTATGGACTATACCCTACCTGGCTTACTCTCTGGCCAAAAAGTAAGTTTCTGGAAAATGAACCATAGTTTTCCTCTGAGTCACACTTAGAACGAATCCTGTAGATATGTTTCTTTGCAGGAAAGTCTAAGCTGAAAAACTTAGTTCACTGTCTTCCCCATTATATACTGGAAACTTCTGTTTATGACTATGTTTTGCGGGTTAGAGATTTTCCTAAATTGATACTCTGGTCTCTCAGACACTCTGTCCTCCCACTTAATATTTCTATTGTTTTAGGTGATGCATCTCCCCACAATTTTTTTCCAATACAAGACAAGCCTCTTAATGTCACATATTGAACTAACACAAAATGAGGTAGCGCAAAACTGACGAGCTCTATATTTCCACAAGTACATGGAGCCTGTTTAAAATAAGTGACATGGGCAGCCCAAGCTCATGATCCTGGAGACCTGGGATTGAGTCCCACATCGGGCTCCCTGCATGGAGCCTGCTTCTCCCTCTGCCTGTGTCTCTGCCTCTCTCCTTCTCTGTGTCTCTCATGAATAAATAAATAAATAAAATTTAATAAAATAAAATAAAATTAAATTAAATTAAATTAAATTAAATTAAATTAAATTAAATAAATTAAATAAATAAAATAAAATAAATAAAATAAAATAAAATAAAATAAAATAAAATAAAATAAAATGACATGTACCAAGAACAGCTAATGGTGTCAATTCTGTTCACCACTAGATTTCCAGCACCAGCATGAGGCCTGCATTTAGAAATCTCTCCAGGGACGCCTAGGGGGCTCAGTGGTTAAGCATCTGCCTTCGGCTCAGGTCGTGATCCCAGGGTCCTGGGATCGAGTCCCACATTGGGCTACCTGCATGGAGCCTGCTTCTCCCTTTGCCGGTGTCCCTGCCTCTCTCTCTCTCTCTCTCTCTCTCTCTCTCAGAAGAAATAAAATCTTTCAAAAATAAATTAATTAAATAAATTTGTTTAAAAAAGAAGTCTCTCCATGTGTTTGCAGAATTATGTAGACAGGGGATCCCTGGGTGGCTCAGTGGTTTAGCACCTGCCTTTGGCCCAGGGCGTGATGCTGGAGTCTGGGGATCAAGTCCCATGTTGGGCTCCCGGCATGGAGCCTGCTTCTCCCTCTGCCTGTGTCTCTGCCTCTCTCTCTCTCCGTGTCTCTCATGAGTAAATAAATAAAATCTTAAAAAAAAAAAAAAAAAAAGAATTACGAGACAAGCTCACACTCATATCCTCAATTCTAAAGTTGAAAGTACAACTGACTTAAAAAAGAATTTGCCTGTCAGTGTAGGTAGAGAAATTTATAATCCTTGTTTACACAATAAACCATCATGCTCTTGAGAAAGGAAAAAAAAGAAAGAGAAAAAAATGTAAGGCTTCTGGTAGACACACACTTCCTCTGAAATTTATATGTGAAGGTGCAGACCATCCAAGGCCTGAAGAGCCTTGAAAAAGAATTAGGTGGAAGAGCCCATCATGCCCAAGAGAAGGCATGGACGGATGAGCGGGACAGCACAGGGTACCCACACACAGACCCACACACACATACCCTGCTGGCCTCTGGCACACTAAGGGAAGAGGGGCCTTTTCAAGAGAGGGTTCTGAGAACCTGCACATCCACCCAAATCTCACCCCAGATGTCTGCAAGACTCGTGCAAATCAGGGGCTCAGACACAGAACAGACACCATGCAGCTCTCAGAGAAAACACAGAAGAAAACCTTCCGAGTCTAGGACCCCAGCAAAGAGCACCTGCACAGGGCACCCATCACAATGCATAAAAGGGAGCATGGGTATCAATACCCCGCCACTGGGCATCTACCCAACGGATTTGCAAAGACGAATGCACCCCTGTGTTTTGTGCAGCACTGTTCACAGCAGATGAGACCCGGCAGGACCTGAGGCTCTATCCAGAGATAGATACCAGGGGGATACTCGCCACCGAAGAGGAGATCCTGCCATCTAAGGCCACCAGGCCGGACCCAGAGTGTATGGTGCTAAGTGAAGTGAGTCAGTTGGAAAAAGATAAATACCTTGTGATTTCACTCACTTGACAAAGATAAAAACATCCAAACAAAACCCAGAAGCAGACGTGTAAATACAGAGAATACACTGAAGGCTGCTGGGGGGTGGGGAGGTCCCAACTCCCTATGATAGAACGACTAAGTCACGGGGAGGAAAGGCACAGCAGGGGGACACGGTCCATACTATTATGACAGCATCTGCGGTGACAGATGGCAGCTACACTTGTGGTAAGTCCCCATGAAGTACAGAGAAGCTAAGTCACAAGCTCACACACCTGAAGCTGCCATGATGCTGTGTGTCAGCTATACCTCAACAAAAAATTCATTATATAAACAAATAAATAAAAAAGAGGTGGGAAAAAATGACAGAAGGGACATCCCTACGAATCCTACAGAAATTAACAGGGTAATAAGGGAATACGATGAGCCACTCTGTGCCCCAAAGCTGATAGCCTGGAGGACACACAAGGTGCCATCTGCCAACAACACTCCGGGAAGGAGAGGCAAGCAGTACCAATAGGGCTCAACCTACCAAAGAAACCAAGGCAATAATAAATAACCTTCCAAAACAGAAAGCACCAGGCCTAGCTGGGATCCGAGTGGATTCCACCAAACATTCCAGGAAGGAAACTAACAGCCCCCTCTAGTCTCTGTGGGAAGATAGCACATGGGGAACACCTCCCTTCTCCATGAGCAAGGCCAACAGCACCCGGACACCAATACCAAAGACATTACAAGAAAAGACCACAAACCAACATGTGTCTTCAACAGAGACACAGAAACAAAAACACAAAAAGGAAAAAGGAAAGACCAGTGTTTTGGAGCCCGTCAAAATTTAGACCTTCTGCTCTGCACAAGCCCAGGTGACAGATGGCACGTCCAGCCACCCACAGGGCTGGAAATGTGCAAGCCACGGTCGACCCTCGGCACTCATGGTTTCTGGCTTGGCGAATCCGCCCATGTATGAAGCGTGCCTATGTGCCCACAGCAGTTCTGGAGACATGCTGCATCCCCGCGGACACATGCAGAACAGTGACACAGTGCTACAACATGCACCCTCCATAGGGTCCCTTCCACGGTTGGTTCAGGACCGTGATCTGCACTTGGGGATTTCTGCTGGAGATGTCCCTGTGTACAAGCAGGGACCTGGGGGGTTGTCTGGTGCTCCAGAGTGCAAGGGGGTTGCACTGTGCCTCACAGGGAGCATGAGCGTGCAGGAGATGCTGCAGTTGGGCCTTGAGTCTCGCTGGGGCCTGTGGGTCCAGTGTGAATGCATCAGCAGTACCTACACATAAGTGGTCTTCAAACAAGACATACATCAGGTGAAGCCGCCTATTGCCGACAGAAATGTTGAGGCCGGAGCTTGGCAGGAAGCAAAGTGCACTTTGTGGGAATCAACACAACAGGACACTCTAGTACAGAATGCACGCACCGTTACAGGTGGGCTGCCCCAGGTCAGGAGAATCCTCAGCATCTGAGGAAGGACTGGGACAGAAACCCAGACTCCCCAGTAAAAATGAAACACAAGATCCCACTAGGAACCTGGCAAAAGTCCTGAGAAGGCATTGCAGCACGAGGGCAGACAGGCCATCAGGGAAATTCATGTCAAATCCACCACAAGACGCCTCTCACAACAGGTAAAACCAAATCCACTGGCTACCCCAAAAACAGGAAACTGGATCTCTGGCATGCTTCCGATAGGAGCGCATGACACAGCAGGTGCTCTGGAAAAGTCTGCAGACCTTGTCAGGTTAACACGTCAATGGCCCAGGCCGGCCTCACCTCCTCTGGGCATGTGTACACGTGAAACCTGTGCATGAACATTCACAGCCGCCGTTTCTGCAGTCGACTCAAGTGTCCTGGCCCAGGGGGTGGCTGAACAGACCATGATGGATGGCCCCATGGAGCCAAAAGACAGGCAGAAATGAGCTCCATGCAGCCACCATGGGGACCTAGCACAGTCCTGGAGAGCTGTGCTGAGTGGCCCAGGGGAGATGTCTGGGTGGGTCCTCTCCCAAAGCGCAGCTGACAGGACAGAATGTAGAAAGAGGGCAGATGGTGGTGGACATGGAGGGGCTATAGAGGCTGGGGGGGGGGGCATCCTGTGACCCAACTGTCCTGGAGACACTGCCCCCGGGTGACAACCCCAGCAGGACCGTACAGGCACAGGAACAAGAGGAGGGGGTGCTCACCAGGACACTGGGTCCTGTGTGATGTTGCAGCAGCTGTGCACACAGCTACCACTGGGGACCGGCAGGGGGCGGGGAGAGGGGGGCCCAGAACACAGGGTGGTGGGGATCCCAGGCAGGTCCAGGCAGGGGGCCCCACTGGTGAGCCCTGGGCCCAGTGTCCCCCAGAGCCCGGTCCCTCCCATGGGTCCACCATACCTTCTGCTCCTGTCCTCCAGGCCACCAGCCACCCAGCAGGCAGCCCTGCAAAGCCTCCCTGATGCCTCCTATAAGGAGGTGGGCCACCCCTGGCTCCTCACCCGTCAACACCCTCCCCACCCCCAGCCTGGGGATCCTGCCAGGACTGCCACATTTCCCCCAGCTCCTCCTGTGCACAACAGCCCACCTCCCGGACCCCACCCGAGCTCCGCCCAGCCAGGCGTCCTCCAGCGCTCCCCCTGCTGGCCGCCCCCCCCCACCCCTCCCAGCCCCCTCCAAGCCCCGCCCTCCCAGCCCCCCTTCCAGCCCCACCTGCAACCACACTGCCCTATGCAGTTGGAAAGACAGTCAAGGTGTAGCATTCTGCAAGGCTCTCCCCAAGATGTACCCTCTCTCCGGGGATGCCGAGCACACCTGCCCCTCCACCCCGACCCTGTGTGTGCGTCCAGGCCCTGCTACACCCCGACTCCACACACTGCCTATCGACCCGCTACTCCTCCACCCCGCTGTGCCTGGACCCTGCACACAGCCTGCCCCATTCCAGCTTCATCACATGAAAATCCAGCCTACTTTGTAGTTATCTCATGGCTGGTGGGCACTCACCTACTGAGGGAACAGATGAGTGAATGAAAGGTAGACCAGGACACGACATGGCAGACTCCAGAATGTTCACCAGCAGAATCCCTGTGGCCAACTTTCCCCGACCAACTCCCCTTGGAGAGCTCTCCACAAAACACAATTTCTTCAGAAATTACTCACAAATATGACCACACTGGATCAACACCCCAGGAAGAAATGGAGACAGGGACGTTGCGGTGGCTGGGGCTCCCCACCGTCGCTCACACACAGCCAGGCATCGGCCAGATGTCTGAAATCTAAACACCAGATCTCCAAGTGGAAGTTACAAGGGCTGCCACAGGTCAGCAAGGCCACGCTGTCCGCGGGCACACCACACGGAGTGGTCACACGGAGAGCATGGGTGGCTCCCCACGCAGCCCTGTGGGTCTGACCTCGGGCAGTGATCTGACCAGGTAAGGCTTATGTCTACAAAGGGCTCGCTCCCATTGTGGGCATCCGCGGAGACCCCCGCCAGAACAGGCAGAGGCCACCTGCTCAGAGCTCTGACATGGCAAGGGAGTCGGCCACCCAAGCCATGTCTGCAGATTCACAGGCAGTTGGGGGCCTCCACCATTGGTGATGGATTATGGGATTATGGTGTGGCTGCCAGGGCTGGGGCTGGAGATGGGCCAGTTTCCTGGGCAGGCTATGGGGTCATGAGTATTTACAACAGTCCAGCCAGGGTCCATCAGTCCATCTGTCCGCTCAGGGCTGCTTTCCCGGTAACAGGATACAGCGACACTACCTGTGGTCCAGCTGCCCGACAGGAGCACTGCCCTCCCCGCAAAGCTCTAGAGCAGCCTCAGCTGTGGGAGGTGGGGTGTAGGCACTGCCTGGAACGGGGTGGACAGGAGCTGCCCGGTGGTGGGAAGTTCCAGGCTCTGGGGTGCACAGCTGTAAACACTTCTCAGAACCCATGAAATAGCAGCATCTATGCATTTCACCATAGGCCAATTTTACCCCTGAGGGGAAGAAAGAGGTTGATGTTGATGAAGGCATTAGGCATGAGGGGGCTGAGGTCTGCCACCTGCTTGGACAGGCAACGAAAAATGACAAAGGCTGAGGGTCCCAGAAGATGGGGGTGCTGGCCGGGGACCCAGCAGCCAACTGCCTGCAGTCAGGCAGGTGCACAGGTGCTCACTGCCAACTCTCATGCCCCCTGGGCCCCTGGGTTATGTGTACACAACAAAATGTAGAGGGAAGTCAGGGCACTCCGGTGGCTCAGCTGGTTAAGGGACTGACTCTGGCTTTCAGCTCAGGTCATGATCTGGGGGTCCTGAGACTGAGTCCCACGTCAGGCTCCAAGCCAAGTGTGAAGTCAGCTTCAGATGGTCTCTCTCCCTCTGCCCCTCCCCTCCTCCATGCTCACCCTCTCTAAAATAAATAAATAATTTCTCAGTCTCTAAAATAAATAAGCCTTTAAAAAGCAATGTTACAAAAAAAAAAAGCAATGTTACTTGACAGGATAAGCACTGGGTGTTATTCTATATGTTGGCAAATTGAACACCAATAAAAACTAAATTTATTAAAAATAATAATAATAAACAAAAAATAAATGTTGAGGGAAACACGTCTAAACAAGCTTCACAGGGGGGACCAGGGGCCTTGGGAGGGCCAGAGCCCTTCACCGGCCACTACCCAGACCCTCTCAGGACACAGGGGTGGGGCATATGACAGCTTACTTCTCAGAACTCTGAGCTTCGCACGCACACACAAGCAGCTGTGAGACACAGCAAGGGGCTGAACACACACACCCGTTCTCAGAAATCGGCATTTGTGAGCACAGAAGCAGGCGTCAGCATCACGCACTGCCTGATGCCCTCGGACCCCCAGTGGCGAACACCAGTCTGCCCGCCTTCTGCCGTCTGCTCCAGGCTCCCAGCTCCCCAGCCCTCCCATCCTCAGAGGCCTCTTCCCAGGGCTCTGCTGGGAGATTTCATCTGCTGAGTTCTCAGGGTGTCTGGTCTACACAAAACCAAGTCCCACCACCTTCTACCCAAAAGGAAACCAGAATTCCACACAGGCTACTTGTGGGTCACATTTTAATAGCCACCCTGTAACATCAAAGAGGACACCCCAGGACTAGAGGTTCACATTGCAGGGGACAACGGAAGTCAGTGGTCTCAAGCGGGGAGGAAAGTCACCCCCAACTGTGAAACCTTGGCCACATCTCAAACCAGAAGCAAGTATACCAAGCAGAAGCTCCATCCTGGGCCCTGCTGTCCAGGCCCAGGGCAGCTCCAGGGCAGGAGATGTGGAGGGCTGGCATGAGGAAAGGCAGTGCCCAGAGCCCGCCTGTTCTATTGGCCAGCCCCAGATGCAGAAGGATGCAGGCAGCCCCAGGGCGAGGCTGGACTGCCCTTGTCCTGCGCTGATGGTGGAATGACCTGCAAACCCTCAAAGCTGGTATCTTGTCCAACATCACACAGCAGAGGCTACAGCTCAGCTCAGTCCAGAAACAGATGTGCAGCAGGCTCCTCCTCACCCCCAGGCCAGGGTGGGCTTCTGCCACTCCCAGCCACAGGGAAGCCCCCACACAACGGCCCATGCAGGGCCTCCAACCCACCACAAGAAGCACGGTGGGCAGGGCATGCCTGGGCCGCACCTGCACACCCGCAACACCGGCGGCCCTGGGAGGCCCACTACACCTGGGGGCCTCCAGAGCAGGGGACCGCTGTGGGCAGTGAGGGTCAGCCTGCAGAACGTGGCCAGCAGACAGGGCCCTCCACAGCTCCCTTGGCAGCTCCAGAATCTCTGGGAGTGGCGGGCATCTGGGGCTACTTGGTAGCCATGGGCCACCAGTCCGGCACAGACACAGTTACGGCCACCTGGCCGCTCTCAGAGGTCCTGATGTGGAGAGGACCTCTGATTTTCTCTGACCGTAGCAAGGCCAGGCCCACATCTCCCTGGCCTGCCCGGTACTTGCCAGCCACCTGCCCCGACTCCATGAGCACCGTGGTGCCAGGCGTGATGCCACTGGCAGGGAGAGGGCCTGAGAGCTGTACCGGGAAGAGGCGCTTGCGGATGACGCCCATGTGGTGGGTGCGAGCTGTCAGCTCCTGGCCGATGTAGCAGCCCTTCGTGAAGCTGACGCCATTCATGAAAGCCAGGTTTGACTCCAGGGGCAGGGCTACTCCTGGGGGCAGGTCACGGATCCCCTCGG
Organism: Vulpes lagopus; assembly: GCF_018345385.1. Classification (NCBI taxonomy): domain Eukaryota; kingdom Metazoa; phylum Chordata; class Mammalia; order Carnivora; family Canidae; genus Vulpes; species Vulpes lagopus. The sequence goes on along the minus strand of NC_054836.1, from coordinate 10,812,274 downwards.
GAACACCTGCGGGGTAGGAGGGAAGTGGCTCCCTGAGGCCTGAGGGGTCCTTCAGCCAGGGGGTGGGGGGCACCCCTCCCATGCCCCACACCCTGCAGAGCCCGCTGTCCACGCGCCAGCCTCCAGCACAGGTGGGGTTGTGGAGAGCTAGCACTGAACACCTGAGCCCCTGCCCAGGCCCCCCAGAGCACAGGCCCAGCACAGGGCCACCACTCCACCCCACCCCCACCCGACCATGCCCCATCCCACACCCAGACCTTGCCGGTACCGGTGCCGGTGATAGTCCCGGAGGTCTCCCAGCTGGCCCCTGGGTACCAGGGCCAGGCCCTCATCCTGGGTGAGAAGCCGCCAGCCCATGCGGGCGGTCCGAGGGTCGCGGGTGAGGATGGTGGCCCCGTTGGCCTGCTCCCACAGCGGCACAGCCCCACCAGCCTCCTCAGGGGAACTGGGTAGTATAGCCCACACACGCAGCTCCGGGCACGGCTCCACCTTGACCTTCCGTCGGATCTTGTACAGAGCCAGGTGCCCCTGCAGCGCGCCCAGCACCGCACTGTCACACTCCAGAAGGAAGGCGGGTGCCTCGTCCAGCTCGGAGAGACTGCAGGCAGAGGCAGGAGCTCCTGAGGTCAGTGCCCAGCCATGGACCACCCGTCTGTACCGCTGTGTGCCACCCTGAGCCCCACACGCCGTGTGAGACCTCACGTCCACTGAGGCAGCCCTCCCCACCCATAGGGCTGGCAGAGCTGGTGCGGGCCCAGGGAGTAGAGCACGCGGGGCAGGCCCGGGGCCACAGCCCTGCAGGTGGGGGCAGGCCCGGGGCCATGGCACTGCGCAGTCTTCACAGACAGAGGAGCACAGACCACGGCTAGTGCAGGGTCCTTAGCGGGACGTCCAGGGTCCACACAGTACAGAGGCGGGATCCTGGCTACAGAAGTGGATTGAACACGGACCCACAGCTGAGGGGAAACTGAGGCAGGGAACTGGTAAGACCAGCCAGGTTTATGTCTGAGAAGGTCACCAGGTGCTGCCCCTGGCCCTTCCCCTAGTCCCCACCAGCAGGCGCCCCCCCGGCCCCTCCCCCAGACCCCACCAGGTGCTGCTCCCCTCCCCTCCCCCCATGCCCCACCACCAGGTGTCCCTGGTCCTTCCCCCCAGGTCCCACCAGCTGGTGCCCCCAGCTGGTGCCCCCCAGACAAAACAGGGTTAAGTGCTGCCCTGGAAAAACCAGTCACTCTCAAAGAAAAGAGCTGCAGGGGTTTGCTTGCCTCACCCTAAGTATACATCCTGTTGTGTTCACACTCATCCCACAAACAGCAGCCATGGGTCCCAACCAATACAGGTGGACAGAGCTAAAAAAAATGTCAAGGTATGTGAGCCCAAGCCAAACAACTCCCTTTGTCTAACCTCCTGAGACGACCCATTACTCAGGGTAGAAACGAACAGCCAGGGAGGAGTAGGGGCTGAGAAGGGCGGATGTGCGCACAGGGCTGACGGGACAGCTGTCCTAACCCAGTCACAGACACCTGCGCACCCAGACACACATTCACACGTATGTGGCTCACGTCCCACCCCTGAGTGTCACCCCAGACCACAGGAGGCAAGACTGTGTGAGGAACTAGGGGAAAGGTGCTTGGAGCCTCCCTGCTCCTTTTTCTGCTTCCTGTGTCTACAATTATTAAAAAAAAAAAAAAAAAAAAAAAGTTAAAAGAGATAAAAAAGCAGCTGCCTGGAAAGGTGGAGCTCAGGGTGTCTGTAGGGGATCAGCGCCCTGCACAGCGCCCAGTATGCTGGCATGTGCCCTGCCATAAACAAGATTCCACTCTACCCTGGGCCAGGATCTTCACACATACACGGTCCCTTGAGGATGCGGTGGGGGGCCAGGACCGGACAAGGACAGAGGCTGGCTGGCATGCTCCAAGTCACCTAGGGGTGCACCTACTGGGTGCACAAGAGGGGCTGAGGACACAGTGGCATGCAAGCTCCCAAGAGCCACCCCCCGAAGGCCAGGGCAGGAGTGCTGCCGAGATGCTGGTTATATGCATATATGCCAGGGGACACCCCCTGCTGGAAACAAGGGAGCAGATGACGGTCCCTGTCCTCAATGGGGAGAGCACCTAGCAAGGCCAGCATAGCCAGGGGCAGAACCTACAGCATCTCCTACACGGTCTGTACCCGGGGAGGGCCCACAGCACTCGGGGAGGGTCCCGCAGCATCAGGGCCACGTAGGGGTCCCATGCATAGTTGGAATGAGACAGCACACAGCCTGGCCTGAAAGGATGAGCCAGCAAGTGTCACATCTGACAAACGTCTGTTGTTCAAAATACAGAAGAGCCCTGGAAACTCATCAAGAAACAAACAACCAGATTAAAAGCAGGCCAGAGACTTTAAGAGACAGCTCCCAGGGAAGACAGCAGAAGGCAAAGAAGCTGGTTTGTAGGACAGTACAGCCGCTCTGGAAGACAGTTCGGCGGCTTCTGGCAAAACCAAATGCTCTTCCGCTACAACCCAGCCATGGAGCTTCTAGGCACTGTCCCAAAGCAGATCCCCAAATCCCGACTCGGGGGCTTACAGCAGCTTTACCACAATCGCCACAACCGGGAATTGTGAATGCCTACAGACACCTTGGGCCGTCCACACAATGGACAGGACTCAGTGCTGAGAACAAACGGGCTTCTAAACCATAAGGAGCAGTGGGGGAACCTGAGGGGTGGGTTACTGGGTGAAAGCCGCCCATCCCAGCAGGCACGCACTCTGTGATTTCAAGTGTGGGCGTCCTGGAGAAGACGGGGCTGTGGACACAGGAGACAGGTCCCCTCTGTGGGCGCCTGGGGGCAGGGGGGAAGACTCGGGGGGCACGGAGGAGCTTTGGGGCCATGAAACCATCGTTGTGTGACCCTGCGGTCCTGGGCACACACATCCTACTCCATGCCCACGGCAGGCACAGCACCAAGAGTGAACCCCATGGAAGGGGGGGTGGGAGGGTGAGGGGGCTCTGGGTGATGCAGCACCAGTGCGGGTCCATCAGCTGGAACCATGCACCCTCCTTCTGGTGGGGACGCTGACCTGAGGGCGGCTGCAAACAGGAGCTCTCCAATCCTTCCCCTCAATTCTACTGGAGCCAGAAGCCGCTCCAAACAGTGAAGGCCACTATAAAAGCAAAGCAGCGAAGCCACCCCTGCGACCAGGTGCCGCACCCAGGAACACAGAACAGGGAGCCTGAGGAAGGGACAAGGTGCGGACGCCAGAAACTCCAGAGAGCAGCAGGCAGGGGCGCTGGGCTCCCAGGGAGGCGGCCGTCTCCGCAGCGCAAACTGGGCCAGGCAAGTAGGCAGGACTGGACCCACCGGAGGAGCCAGACCTCACGGCAGGTACTGGGCCTACACATACCTCAGGCAGCGACGTGGCTCCTCACCGCCCCGAAAGGGAGCCGACTGCGGGGCGGGGCGACCCCCCGTGGCACCGAGGACCCCGCACGCGGCTTCCCCAAGCGCAGCTGAGCAGAAACCGCCCCCGAAGGCGCCCGCCTCGCGAGCCGCGGGGAGTCTCCGGCGCGGCGCTGGACGCCTGGTCCGCCGCCCTCCCCCGGGCCCTCCCGCCGCCAGCTCGGCGGCCCGCGCTCACCCGTACAGGAGGACGTCGCAGAGCGTGCGGCCCTGCACGGTGAGGAAGTGGGCGTAGCGGGCTCGCAGCGGGGGCGCGGCCGCGCCGGCAGGACCCGGGCACGGCAGCTCGTTGGTCAGCAGCCCCAGGAGGAAGGGCGCCGAGTCCGGGCCGCGCACGCGCACCAGAGCGCGCTCGGCCAGCGGGAAGCAGGCCCAGGCCGCAGCACCCCCAGGGTCGTCGCCCTGACAGCCCGCGCCCTGAGCCAGGCGGCGCTCTGGAGCCGCGCGCAGCCGCCAGCACCGGGCCGGGCCGCCGCGCCCCGGGACCGCGCCCCGGAGCAGCGCCGCGGCCGCCATCTTGGGGAGGAGTGGGGCGGCGTGAAGGGGCGGCCCCGCTCCGGCGCGGGCGGGCGGGCGGGCGCCACAGCGCTCTCTGGCGGCGGGCGGGAGTACACGGGGGGCGCGGCTCGCGGAGCCGGACGGAGCTTCCGGCGGGCGGGGCTTTGGCGCGGAGGGGGTGGGGCCAGGGCCGTGGGGCGGGGATTGTGAGGAGGGGCCGGGAGGGCGGGGCGGAGCTTGCGGGGGGCGGGGCTTTGGCGCGGAGGGGGTGGGGCCAGGGCCGTGGGGGGGATTGTGAGGAGGGGCCGGGAGGGCGGGGCCTCGCGTTGTCCGTCAGCCTCCCGCCTGGTCCTGGCCCCTGACCCGTGCCTGTAGTCCCGCTGGCCTTACTGCGGCAGGGTGAGCTCCGCCACCTCGCTAAGGCGCCGTCCAGCTCATTTACGTGCCCCGCCACCAGCTCCCGGGACTCCCGCTGCCCTGTGTCGGGGAACCTGACTCCCGAGGGCGTCCGGAGCAGGCCAGTTTCCTATGTGTGGGAGCAGGTGCCAGGGCTTCCTCTGTCGTGGGGAGGTGTCCGTGGCTTGGAGACCCCGGTCGCAGTTCCTGTGGGTTCGTGTGCAGGACGCCTTTCTCCCCCTGTGGATTCTCAGCTCTCACAATCCCCTTTTCTGATGCCCTGGATGCTAGATGTGCTTGGGAGGGGGGCTCCGCTCTGCCCCCATCCACGTGGAGTCACACCCCACAGGCCACCTCACAGCAGACGCCAGCCACAGTCCAGGGCCGCCCCCGCTGACCCCCCAGCTACAGGCCAGAGGCTCCCACAGCCCCTCCTCGGGTCCCTGAACTTGCTGGAGCGGCTCAGATCTCAGAGAAAAGTCTGACGTTACCAGCTTATTATCCAAGGCTGTGACCCCAGGGCCAGACCCGGGGCAGGTCACTGTCCCCACGTCTCCACGTGCTCACCAGCCCCAAGCTTCCCAAGCCTGTCCTCCCGGGTTTTCATGGGGCTTCATCACTGGGCATTGGCGACTGACCCCTCTCCCCTCCCAGAGATCAGGGGGCAGGACTGAAGCATCCAACCCTCTGCTCCCAGGATTGGGTCCCCTGGCCACCTGCCCCCATCCTGAGGGATTGCCCAAGGTCACCTCCACACTCCCTCAGGGGCTCCTTACGAGCACCAGGACACCTTCATCACTCTCCTCACTTGGGGAAACCCCAAGGGCCTTGGGCGTTCTGTGCCAGGAGCGGTGACAAAGACACACACATGCTTCCTGGTATAAACCACATGATCATAGGTGCACACCCCAAGGGGAGTTGCCAGGTCATATGGTAATTTTCTGACTTTCCAGGGAAAGTCCATACCATTTTCAGTGGTGTGTGCATCAATTGGGAGACACTCCCCATCCCAGGTGGCTAAACCAGACATCGGTGTCTTGAAATTCTGGAGCCTGGAGTCCAGGAACGGTCAGTTTCTGCTGAGGCCTCTCCGTGGCGTGCAGACAGGGCCCTCTTGCCTTTACTGTGCCTTCTCCTGACCTGGTCTACCTGTCAGAGCCCCCCCCCCCCCCCGTAGCAACCTGGCATGCAAATGAGGCCAGAGGCCAGGCTGTGCCAGCCCCTGCCCAGTGCTCCAGGGCCATGCTCACACCCTGTGGTACCCACCCCCCTCACACTGCCTGCAAGCACAGCTCCACGTCCCTGTCTGCACTTGAGACATCTTCCCCAAATTCCAGATCCGCAGCCTGCTGGGCACCCCCTTGTGTGTCCCGTCCCTCAAGCAAGAGCATGTTTGCACCAGTGGGACCGCACAGCTCCAATGGCCCTGAAGAAAAATTTTGGGACACCTCCCTCTGCACTCCTGCATCCAGGAGCTTGGGGCTCCACATGGCACCAGGTCCCCCTGCGGCGTGGCCCCTGGGACTACCCGGGTGGTCTCCTTGGGTTCGGGTACTGAAGAGACCACTTGAAAAGGCTCTGGCTGCTGGAGCCACAGCCACCCTGAGTGGCATCCCACGGTAAGCAGTGTGGTCCTGCACCTAGTGACCCCACAGCTGTCCACCTGCGGCCATCTCCAGACTGCCCCCCCTTGCCCTGGCCACTCTCTGAGACACTGAATGCCCCACTGATTCATGTGGTTAGTGTTAGTGTGTGAAGCACCAGCATCTGGGGTCTCTGTGGCTCCCTGCCGCACCCTGGGGCACAGGTAACAGTTGCAATGCACAGGCCAGCGTCCAGGCAAGCTCCATGGAAGGGCCCATCGTGCATGGTCCAAGCACCTTAGCAGCCTCATCCGGGGCCCTGACCTACCTGTCCCTCTGCCTCGGCACCTCTGCTGACCCGGCTCCCTTGCACCCTTCCCAACCCTTGTCACACTCATGCTGCCCAGGACCTAGGAGGTGCCAAGTCCTTCCTGACTGGCGGCACAATGACGAGTGTGGGTGTCCCAGGTCCTTGGCCCCCCTCCCGGCTGGCGCCCTGGCTGTGACCCGCCAGCCCTGGTATGCGTCCCCCCTGGCCGCTGGCTGTGCGCCCTTTCTATAGAAGGTCTTCCTCTGCCCAGCCTGGCATTCCACAGGTGACCTGGCACCTCCCTGTGTGCCCGGGGAGGATGGAGAGGAAGCCACTGGGACGACACGGGCTGGGGGTCACGTTCCTCTGGCCTCACGTCAGCCCATCCCTCAGCCAGCACAAGAGAGCTTTCCCACCAGCTCTGGCCAGCAGGCACCCCCCGGAAACTTCCCTGACCTTCCCAGTGCCCCCCCCCACCCCCGGCACTGTCCATCGCAGCAGCTGCCTGCCCCAGGGCTGCTCAAGGACTCCCCAACCCAAACAGAGCCAGTGAAGCTTTGGCTTCTGCCTCAAGTCACTGCCACGCCCAGAGCCTCAGGGCAGGTGGCTGCCCCCACCCACCCACCAGCGCCACCCCAAGCCCCCTCCTCCAGGAGGCCCTCTGGGCTCTCCATGCCAGCCTGGCCAGCCCGCCAGTGTGTGGGCTGTGCCTTCCTGGGTGCAGCTCTATGCCAGAGGTGGTGGAGGTGGTGGAGGTGGTGGGGCGGGGGTCTGTCTGGGCGCGGAGGCTCCCGGGCACCCATACTCCTCTACCTGGGTCAGTCCGGCAGCTGCATCGTCGCTGTGCCCCCCATCGGAGGGGCGGAGAGCCGGGAGCTGGGAAACCGGCAGGCCTAGGGGTCCCGGACTCGACTTCCCAGCTGCTGCTGGGACAGGGGTGGTTTCCTGTTATTCTCTGCTCGCGGCCTCCTCCCTTCCCAAAGGGAAGCGTCCGGGCAGCCCCTCCCCACAGCCCTCCACAGTTGCCCCAGTGCCAGCAAGTTGGCTCCAGCTGTGGAAACGGATGACAGCCAGACAAGGCCATCCCGTCCGCTCTGGCCCCCCAGCCCAGCAAGGCCTGGGCTCTGCCTCCTCCACGCTGCAGGGACCAGAAGATGGGGGGCACTTAGGGGTTGGCCCTGCATCCTGGGTTCAGCCTGCATCCTCACAGCACTCCCAGGTGCATGGGGAAACTGAGGCACTCATGGAGAGGGGCTTGTTCAAGTAGCTGAATGAGTATTGAGTGCAGGGGACCGCTCAGGTGTGTCTCCAGCTCCGGGAGTTAGGAGCCTCAATAGCCTGGGCACCACGTCCTTTAGGGCGCCTTCAGGTGTGGGATCAGGCCTGATCAGTGTTCTGTAGGCTCTAGGCCTGGGCAGCCGAGACGGCATGACCACAGAGCCTAAGTCCCTGCGTGCAGAGGGCACAGAAGTCAGGGGATCCCTAGGGGTACATGTGGGCCCCCGTGTCCCTGGGGTGGGTGCTCTGTCAGCAAGCCTTGGCTGCTAGGATGTGGACTAGTGGGGGGTCTCCAGAGAATCAAAACCACTAGGGTATGTGTCGAGGGAGAGAGATTTATCTTAGGAAATGGGGTCGTGTGGGGATGGGGCTGGCGACCTGCATGATGGGCTGCATGATGAGCTGGGCTGTAGTCCCAGCCTGAGTCTGTCCCAGCATCACCTCATTGGGTCAGACCCACCCACACTGGCCCAGGCATCTACTTTACTTGGTCTGCAGATTTTTTTTTTAAGATTATTTATTTATTCATGAGAGACAGAGAGAGAGAGAGAGACAGAGACACAGGCAGAGGGAGAAGCAGGCTCCATGCAGGGAGCCCGATGCGGGACTCCATTCCGGTCTCCAAGATCACGCTCTGGGCTGAAGGCGGCACTAAACCGCTGCGCCACCCGAGCTGCCCTGTCTGCAGATTTAATCCCCAGACTGAGCAGGGACCTCAGGCTTTACTCGGCAGACCATCACCTGATTGGATGAGGCCCACCTCCACTGGCAAAAGCAATCTGCTTGACCAAAGTGTGCTATCAGTGTCAATGTCATCTGAAAACACACCTTCATGTGACATCTAATCTGGCGTAGGCACAAGTCACTGGGCACGGATACCTAGCCTACCCACATCTGCCTTCTGTATCCAGGGACTCACAGCAGAATGGTTTCCCCAGCAGCCCCCTGGCAGGTCCTCCTCCTGCTGACTCCAACTGCCTCAAATTGCATGCAAACCAATTAAGAGTGGGGTGAGGGAGGGGATTGGGGTACAGAAGCCAGATAGGGCAGAATTACCCTAGAGGCAATTCACAGGGGGTGTCAGGACACTGGTTTGAGGAGGGTAAGTGACCACAAAGTCCCTGGGAGCAGGCCCCAGCATGGGTGAGGGGATGGGGTCCCTCATCTATGGGAGGGGGGGTAGCAGGTGACCAAGCAGGCTGCAGCATGGGGAGAGAACAGGGTCCTTCTTCCTATGGGGGGGAGCAGGTGACCAAGCAGGCCCCAGCTTGGGTGAGGGGACAGGGTCCTTCGTCCATGGGAGATGCAGGTGACCCAGGCTGGCAGGGCCCATGTGGTGGTGGTGGTCTCTGAGATCCCACCGTCAGATTTCCTATTCCACATGTGCCCTTCACTGTAACATGGACTCCCCCACACACACACAATGAGTCCGGTTGGCTCCTGGATCCCGCAGGCCTGTGGCCACCGTGGAAACAGTGTGACATCCAGGCTGGGGACCAGAGTCACCGGCCTGAGCCACGCTGAGAGGCCCCACCACAGAGACCTGGACTCCCAGGACAACACCACCAGTAGCACACCTCAAATAGGGATGCATAGGCCTCCAGCGTGTCCTGGGCTGGATGCCCCTGGGGACCCAGCGTCACTTGGTGTCACGGGCAGGCTGACACTGGGCCGGGGACACTGACAAGGGTTTGCCGGCCAGGAGGGCTTGTCCCAGCCTGCTCGGGGCCTGAGTTGTTTTGGAGGATGCTGGGTCCCCTAAGTCGAGTTGGAGGGGGCTCCTTGCTGGCAGCAGCTGAGCCTCCCCTCAGCTGTGGCCAGGTTCAGTAATGCTGTGCCCTGAGTGCCTGCCACCCGCCTGTGTTCTTTGTTCTCACCATCTGCGGGTTCGGCCATGACCCCCTGGCCTGCTGCCTGGCACTGAAGGGCACCCACGTGGCTTGAGCCTTGCTTCTCCCAGCAAAGCTGGAGCTGAGCCATGCATCCCTGGGGGGCAGTGGTACACACAAGCGCATGTACAGACACCCGCACGCATCACACATGCATACACACAGGCATGCACACTCACCTACATGTCCACACCACACTATATACACGTGTGTGCATGCACAACATAGGTGTGCATGTCCACATGCACCCACGGAGGCAGCTGTAAACAAAAGTTAGTTTTATTTTGCTTCCTTTGTCCTGGGAACTGTGTTTGAATTAGGGAGGGGGCTGGGGGCAGAGAAGGGGCACAGAGGACCCCAGAACCCCTTCCCCAGGATGGCCTCCACCCAAGCCCTGACCACCACCTGCAGAAAGTGAGCCCACAGGTTTGTAGGACTTCAGTGTGTTCTGAGGAAGGGGCCACAGCACAGTACGAGAAGCCCCAGCAGCTGTGGTCTGTCTTATGGCATCACCACTGTCCGGCAGGGAGCTGAGAGCACGCTCCCCTCTGAGGGAGGACCAGGGCCCAGCAGGGGCCAGGCCCATCCCAACCTTGGTTTCCCCTTCTGCTCAAGAAAGACCTAGGATTGCTTTCAGCCCTGCAGGAAACAGGAGGGGGGCGGCGGGGGGGAGGGAGCCCCATTGGTGGCCACAGGGAGTAGGGACCTAGCACGGTGCCCCCATCCCCCCCCCAGGTGCCCCTGGGTGACGCAGGTGGGCTGCTGCAGGGGAGAGGGTGAAGCCCCTGCCCGCTCAGCGGGGTCCCTCCTGCTCGGGTAGCCAGCCAGGGGGCCAGGAGCGGCTAGGAGGGGGTGGGAGGAGTGTACCCCAGCCACAGTCCCCTCCACCCTTCCGGGTTGGGGATCAGAGCTGGGGACCCTCGCAGGGTCCTCGTCCTACCCTGGACACAGGAGGGCTCGGGGAGGGACCGGCAGGGACATGGAGCAGACGGCGCGTGCCCCCCTCCCGCCTCCCGACAGTGAGGGTCCCCGCGGAGGTGGGGAGGAGAAGGAAGAAGACAGACGATGCCCTGCGCGCCCGCCGCGTCCGCTGCCCGCCCCGCCCCGCCCCGCAGCCCCCGCAGCCCCCGCAGCCCCCGCAGCCCCCGCGCCGCCGCGAGGCGCCCGTCAGATCCACACCGTGGTCTTGCCCTCCCTACTGCTGGCACTGCCCTTCTCTGAGCCCGCCCGGGGCTTCCCGCCCGGCCCGGCCTGGCCGCCGCCCGCGCCCGTGCCCCCCGACGCGGCGCTGCCCGAGCCCGAGGCGGGGGCGCCGGGCCGCGCGGGGCCCCGGGCGGCAGCGAGGAGGCCGGGGCCCGGCGGGCTGTCGCGTTCCCCCAGCGCGTGGCGGTCCCGCAGCGCCCGCAGCGCCAGGCTCGCCAGGTCAGGCTCGGGGCGCGCGCGCTCGGCCGCGCGCACCACCAGGCTGTAGTCGGGCGGGCAGGCCAGGCCGGTGGGCGGCGGGCAGGGCGGCGGGCGGGCCGCGGGCCCCGGGGCGGCGGGCGCGGGGCGGCGGGCGCGCACGGCGTCCTGCGCGCTGCCCAGGCCCAGGTGCGCCATCTCGCACAGGTTGAGCAGCAGGCAGAGGCAGCTGACCACGTACATGACCAGCAGGAACACGGTCTTCTCCGTGGGCCGCGACACGAAGCAGTCCACCACGTGCGGGCAGGGCTGGCGGCTGCAAGGGAAGAACGGCCGCACCTCGAAGCCGTACAGCAGGTACTGGCCCACCAGGAAGGCCACCTCGAAGGCGGCCCGCGCCACCAACTGGGCCACGTACACGCGCATCAGGCCCTCGCGCTGGATGCGCCTCCGCCCGTCGTGCTGCCCCGCGGGGCCCACCGCCGCCGCCTTGTCCAGGCCCGCGCCCTTGGCCGCCAACGCGTCCTCGGCCTCCGCGTCGTCGTCGCCCGGGCCGTCGGCCGCCCCCGACTCCTCCTCGTCGTCGCCCAGGCCCAGCATGGGCTCCTCCTCGCTCAGGCCGGCGGGCTCGGGCCACCCGGGGTGCGGCGGGGGTGGAAGCGGCAGGGGCGCGCGGGGCGGCCGGCGGCCGGAGGCCCCGGGGGGCAGGCGGCGTCGGGGCGCGCGGCGGCGCTCCTCCTCCGAGGCGCGGGCCAGGCGGTGCACCGCGTAGCCCAGGTACATGACGGACGGCGTGGAGATCACCACGATCTGGAAGACCCAGAAGCGCACATGCGACAGGGGCGCGAAGGCGTCGTAGCAGACGTTGTCGCAGCCTGGCTGCCGCGTGTTGCACGTGAATTTGGTCTGCTCGTCCGAGTAGATGGACTCCCCGCCCACGGCTGTGAGCACGATGCGGAACACCACCAGCACGGTGAGCCACACCTTGCCCACGAACGTCGAGTGGTTGTGGATCTCCTCCAGCAGCCGCGTCAGGAAGCTCCAGCTCATGTTGGTCATAGGGGCGGGGGCGCGGGACCTGCAGGGGCGGCAGGGGGAGCTCAACCTGGGGCGGGGCAGAGGGTGGGGTGGGCGGGTAGTGAACCAGCGGATCTAAGGGGCGCTCCCAGGGCGCGGGGGGGGGGGGGGGGGGGGGGGTGGGTGGGACAAGACCAGCGGGGACCGGGGCGGAGGGGGAGCTCAACCGGGGCTGGCCGGGACCAGCTCCCGAAGGGGTGGGGAGGGGAGACAGGACCAGGGGACTCAAGGAGCTCTCCTGGGTGGGGTGGGGAGGTTAGGACCTGAGGACCGGAGGAGCACTCCTGGAGCAGGAGTCATGGAGCACTGGGGGGGACTGGGCGCATCTCAGCGCCTGGAGCCAGGGACCCTGCCTGAGGAAGGGGGGTGTCTTGCCACCCTCCAGGAGCTCCATGCCCACCCTGGGTCCTGACCTCGCCCTGAGGAGGGATAAGGGAGAAGTCAGGATACCCCTGGCTCACCCCAAGGTCCCTCCCACATCCCAGCGGCCTGCAGCTGCTCCAGCACCCTGTCTACCCTCCCACCAAAGCCCGGCCCCTGGCAAACTGTGCCCCACCCCCAGCTCTGGGGACCCAGCCCAGACCCTGAGAGCCCATGGGAGACCAAGGCCAGCCCCCTCAGGCAGTGTGCAGGTCAGTGGAAAGGGTCTCATGCAGCCCAGTCCCCACCATCCAGGCACACCCCCAACCCAGCCCCTTCCAACCCCAGGCCCCCTAGCAGCACGCCGTGCCCCGCTTTCCACTCCACAACTGCGTGGGGCCTTGGCTTCCTCCCTCTGCACGAAGGACCCCCCACCTTCATGCCTCCCTGAAGGCACCTGTGGGGTCCCCACGCTGCTGCCCAAGCCTTGGGGCTGCTTCCCCTCCTGTCCCGACACCACCACCCTGTCCACCCTATGGCCGCATAGCAGGACATCCCCTCTGGGAAGCCAAGGGAGGCCCAACATCTGTCCAGGACAGGGACTGGTCCAGCAAGACACAGGGACCTTAGGGCATCTGTGACCCTTGGAGACAGACACAAGGCCACCCGCCACGTCCCAGATGGGAGGCCCTTGTGGATGAGCTGCCCTGGAGACAGACGCTGCTGTTCATCTTTCTCTGCCTCCAGGAAGGGGACAGGGGCGTCAGCCTCCCAACGCCCACCCTCCCAACTTGGTGACCAAGGCCAGTACCTGCGTCGGGGGAGTTTGGGGACAGGAGACCCCTGATGTCGGTGCGTCTGCCCCCTCCCTCTGCGTGGGAGGCAGCGTGGGCAGGTGTGGAATGGAGCTGCAGAGGCAGCAGGGGCTCGGGGAAGCTCAGCTTTATGCAGCTGGAGCCTCTCCCCTTGGGTGGGGGCAGGAAGAGGGGGCAGCTGGGGTTCCTGGGGAAATGACCCTTCTTCCTCACATCTGTGTGCAGTGCCCCTCAGAGCCACACATGCACAAGCCCTTCTCAGATGCATACATGCGTATGGTTGCACATGTGAACCCCCACCTGCATGCTCATGTGTGCACACGCTCACAATCAGATGCACAGATGTCCATTTGGGTATTTGGGAGCACACAGGATACACACGCTCCTGACTGCACACATTTACAAGCAAATGCACTGGCACATGTGCAAGCTCTCAGACACACGTGTGCACACTTACACCCTGGTGCACAGGTGCACACCCCCGGGGAACACAGACACACATGCACCACCCCGCCCACACAGGGCTGCGCACCGGAGCCCCGACTCCCTCTCTGGAGTGTCTCTGACCCCCTGAACCCCCCGACTGGCTGCTCTTCCTTCCGGGGTTCTAAGCACAGGTCTCCCAGGACCTGTGCCCACCCCAACCTGACAGCCCCACCTCCGCAGAAACCCAGAAAAGGGGGAGGCATGGGGGGAGGGGGGCCCCCACCTCTTCTCTTCCTCCCAGGACCGGGGCCCCAGGAGGAGCAGAGAGGAAGAGTCGTTGGTGTGTGCTCTAGGCGTGCATGGTAGCCTTGCTGTAGGCCCACCAGTCCCCGGGGGTCCCTGTCCCCACAGGCCCCTGGCCAGCTCCAGGTGTGCACTGTGCAGCCCGTTCCGAGGTGTGAGGGTCATATCCCTGGAGGTGACGCCTCCCATCAGGTCTGGCCCTGCAGGCCCCTCAGTCTGGGGGCGGGGTGGGGGGAGGGTGCCATCTGGGGAGCAGGAGGCTCTCCCCGAGGTCTCCCAGCACAGTGGGGACTCAAGTTCCCTTTGGGTAGGGGGCAGAGGCTCACAGGTGGCAGCACCACTACTCTTCAGACGAGGGCCAGTGCCCAGTGTGTGCAGGGCCTGGGTCGCACCCGCCTGACGCCAGCGCTGCAGTAGCCAGAAGGCTGCACTGACTGGCTGTGCCTGGAGGAGCCCAGGCCTGGCGTCAGGACCACGCAGGATGGGGCTCCAGATCCTGGCTTCTGCCCCCCCCCATGCCTCCTGACACACGCGGGTGCTGGCAGGAAGGGGACCCCAGCCCTTAGCCGCCCCTTGCGACCTGAACCCCGGAGGCACACTGCCACTCCCGCTCCCAGGGCTCCCAAGAGTCATAGCCAAGCACCAGCCACCCAGGTAAGCGACCCCAGGTCGAGCCCACGGCTGCAGGGCCTGTGCTCTGCCCTGGCAGGTACACACACACACACACACACACACTCATGCCCTCCTGGATGTGCCCACGTGCACTCCCGCCCATGTCCTCGCCCTGCTCACACCTTGCACATGCCCTACCCCGCACACACTCCTGCCAGTCAACATCCTGCGTTCCGTGCCCTGGCTTACCCTGTACGTGCCCCCACACCCACCCCTCCAAGCGGCACACGTCCCGCCCGCGGCCACGCCCCCACGTGTCCAGGCCCCGCCCCTCCTGCCTGGGGGCGGGGACCGAAGCGCTGCCCTCACCGGCGGGGGGGGGGGGGGGGTGGTCTCACTACTGGACCCGTTGGGGGAGGGGCGGGGAGTCGTGAGTTAGCGTGGGACACCTAGGTCTGCGCCCGTGTTCAGCTGCCCACGACACGATGGCTCCCCGGGGACTGACACGGAGACGTGTGTGTAGGGAGGTTTGTACACATGCCTAGTCCCTTGCCAGGTAGCTCACAGGGTGGCAGTGCAAAACACCCACAGCAATGGACACACGCACCATGGTCCTCCTCGGCAAAGAGCCCTGCACTTGTGGACATGTGGTGGGTGTCAGACATGTGCCAGAGCATGTGCCTGTGCCCGAGATCGAGGAAGTGGAACGGCACACGCACGCAGACATGGGCTCTCATGCACACCCGGGCAGACATACACTCATGCACCTGTGTGCAGACACACAGGCTCTCTGGCATACACGTGCCCACACGGGCTCTCATGGACTCGTGGATCAACATGGGTTCTCATGCACACGTGTGCGACAGGCTCTCAGGCACATGGGCTCTCGTGCACATGTGTGCGGGCACACAGGCTTTCATGCACACATGCGCACACGTGTGCCCACACACATGCACCCACACAGGCAAGCACATGCACACATCCATGCATGCACGTACACACGTCCTTACACTGCGAGGGCTGCGTCTCTGGGTAGCAGGAGTAAGGAGTGGTGCAGCCTGGGTCCTGGAGTCCCCCCAGGCATAAAGTAGAGGTGAGTGCTTACTGCTAGAAACTATTACGTGGATGAAAGTAGAAGGAAAGGGAATTCCAAAGTTTCTGCAGCCCCCTCCCCTAGCTCCCGTCCTGAGGGCCAGCATACCAGGAGGGACAATGCAAGCTGGCACAAATCCCCACCCAAGTGAGAAGCTGGCCTGGGGCCCAGGTCAGGTTGCCCCTGTGCAGAGACAGTCATCAGGGCACCAGGGTTAGCAGGGGCCAAGTGATGGGAGATTCTCCCACAAATACCTGACCTTCCCGGGGACTGGGGTATCAACACGGACAAAGTGAGGAAACAGAGCACCCGAGGCCCACAGGCACCCTCTCCAGATGACTCGATGCCCCCTGAGACCCTGGGCACCCCAGAGTAGCTGTGAGGATGAATGCTCTGTGCCCTGCTGGACTCCACAACGGGAGGGCCAGGGGACAGTGTGAGAAGGCAGGGGCGCCTGGCCCCCTGCTACCAGGTAGGTTCTTGGAGGCTGCAGGCAGGGGACCAGGCCTGGCTGCCAGAGGACCCTGACCCGGAGGAGGGGGATGCGGGGGCGCTGACCTGAGGCCCAGGGTGGGGGCACACAGGGGGAGGAGGGTCCGTTTAGATGGCATGTCACCCAGAGCTGGGTCAGGGGTGGGGTGGTGGTGTCACTTCGGGGATGCAGGAGGGGCCATTGTGGGGCTGGGGGCCAGCGGGTCATGGGGGTGGGGTAGGGGGTGGGCTCAGGCAGCACCAGGCCACCCCTATGCACCCCCCCACCTCGGTGGCCTCCGTGGAGGAGGAAGTTCTTCGCACCCCTGAGCCTGAACAAGCCTGGGAGGGCAGGGGGACACGTGGGGGGCTGAAACTGGGCCTGCCCAGCTGCTTCCTTCCCATCCCTGCCCTGCTTCCTCCCAGGAGCCCCTCCAGGCCAGGCGGGGCTTCCTCCCTGTGAGGCGGGGCTGTGGGCAGGACCCCCAGAACCCAGAACGCTCAGCCCCCTCAGAAGGCTCCGCTCCCCCTAGAATGCTTGCCCCCACCCCAGAACGCTCAGCTCCTCTGCAGTGTCCCCCCCACCCAGAGCCAGGCTCCTCCCCTTTCTAACTCATCCACCTGTGAGCGCCCATAAGCACCCTGAGGTCAGCTTGGCCTGGCCTCAGGACTCACCCGCGGACCCCCTTTGTCTGCTAGGGGTTGCTCCTTGGGGTTCCCCTCTGGGTCTCTGCCCCTGGACCCCCATCCTGGCCACCCCAGTCAGGTTCCACCTGCACCATCCAATCCCACGGTGTGGACTCCAGGCTGCCTGGGGGGGAGGGGCAGGGAATGCACATCCACCCACCCCTGCAGCAGCCAGCACTCAGCGTGCTGAGGACCAGCCCCCAGGCTTCCGGCCCTCACAGCCTCTCTCCCTGCCCCTCCACACACTCCCGACTCCCCCACCAGCCTCCCCTCTGGCAGCCTCACTCCCCCTCCACACCCCTAGGCGCCCCCCTCTGCAGACTCCCTCCCCTTCCATATCCCCAGGCTCCCTGTCCCCTCTTCAGCCTCCCTCCTTCACCCCCCCTTCGCCTCACCTCTACAGCCTCCCTCCTCCTCCACACCCCCAGGCTCCCCCTTCCCCTCTACAGCTCCCACTAGGCTCCCCTTTCATGCCCCCTCCTGCTCCTGGCTTGTCTGCAGGTCCTGCCCAAGGGGTTCACAGGTCCCCATCCTCAAGGTTCTTGGGCTGGCCTGGTGCATGTGCAGACTGTGGCACTGGCACACAGGGCACGCACGCATGCACACTCCCCTACTCCCCTATTGAGCCCCTTCCCCCAGGCCCTTGGTGTGTTCCACTCCTACCACACCTGTGCTCAGCAGAGGCAGATGCACCTGGGAAGCTGAATGGGCGAGTACCCGCCAAGGACCCAGGGGCCCCTCTCTGTCCACTCCCACTGCAACCCTGATGTGAGGGTGGTCCTCCTATGGGGAGCCCTGGGGCCCCGGGCGTGGGGGAGGGCTGGGACCTGGGGGAGCACCCTGTGGGGCCCTCCAGCCCTGCCCAGGCCCTGCTGGCAAGGCCTGGAGGCTGCATCCACCGCCCCCCTAGCCATTCTGGGTGACTCCACTCCTCCCGCCCCACCGGACTCCGCACATCCTCGGCACCCGCTCCAGCCCACCTGGTACAGATCCCTGCCCCACAGCAGAGCCTGGCCACCCGCCCTCTCCCCATTCCTGCCTGGGTCGCCCAGACAACTCACTCACGACATCTGGCACCCTGGGGGCCGCTCCTGGGGAACAGGCTCAAGTCTGCTCTCAGTGACCCTAGGGCCCAGACCTGAGGAACTGGTGTCTACCAGGCGCCTGGAAGGAACCTCAGGCCGGGTCAGAAGCAGGGTGTGGGGGTGGGCAGGTGTGCCCACCCCAGTTCCTCCGCCTATGTGTACAGGGAAGCCTCCCCAGCCTCCTACCAGGCCCGATGGGTCTGAAGCTCAGCCTCTGGACATGCTGCAGCTGCCTGGCCAGCAGGAGCTGGCTGGACAACGCAGCCTGAGAAGTCCCAGCTGCCGGGGAAGGTTCCAGGCGCACCCCCTCCCTTCCTGCTCACCAGCTGGCCTGAGTAGGGCCCCCTCCCCCATCATCACTTTGTCCCCCCACATCAGGGAGGGGGGCCTTGGTCTGGCCACGCTAAGTACCTGTGGTCCCCTAGGGGCAGCCACTGCAGGAGGGGGATGCCTGGGCCAAGACCCTGTGCCCACAAAGAGGTCGCATGACGCTCATCTCCAAATTGATGCCCACATCTGGTCCCTTGGACAGGGCCCTACCTTCTCCAGGCCAGGAAGTAGGAGTCCCTGAGCCCTTCCACCTGCCAGCCGGCTGGACACTGGCCCTTCAGGGTGTATGCCTGGCTGAGTCCTGGGCCTGACCCAGGGCCACCTCTCACCACCAAGCACAATGCAGGGGGAGGGCCTTCAAGGGCTCCATTGTTCCCCCCAAGGCCTAGGGTGTGAATTCCCGATTGTCCGGGGCTGGACAGGGCCCAGAGTAGGAAGGGGCGTCCCCTACGGCCCCCTCCCTCCCCTTCCCTCATGTCAGGCTGGCCCCGCCTCACCTGCCTCAGGCCTGGGCATGGGGAGGCCCAGGAACCCTCGCATCCAGGCCAGGCTCCCACCTACCCTCCTGGTGCATCTGTGCTTTGGGACAGGGTCCACCCACCCCGTCTGGCTTCTGCCTGGGTCCCAAGAGCACATCCCAGGCGTAGCACGTCTCCCACCCTCCACAGCACCCTGGCTCCAGGTATCTCCCTGGACCCCTAAGTCCCATGTCCCCCCCGGAGCCCAGCACTGGACTGGGATGGGCCACAGGACGCAGGGTTTGGCCTCCCTCCTGGGGCAGCAGTGCCATCCCTCAGCCACCACAGCTCAGCTCAGGGACCCTGAGGACAAAGGGCTCAGGCAGGGTGAGCTCTGTGCCCTCCCCACAGCCTAAGGGCACCTCCACAGGGCAGCAGGAGAGGCCAGCAGACCCGTCTGCTCCTGCCAGGGCCCCATACCCACTGGGGCCTCGGGCAGGAAGCAGCCCAGCTGCAGGGGATGTACCCAACACCTGATGGGGGGCAGCTGCTGCCAATCCCTGATGTGAAGATGGGGCACAGGAAGTCGGGCTGGCAACCCAGAGCAGCAGGTGCTGCACAGCACGTGCGGCTGGTCAGGGATGGGCTGCCAGGAGTGGGGGTGCACATGTACAGCCCGTCCCCAAATCCTTGGCCCAAAGGGCAATCCACGGGCTCACAGACACCATAACCCAGCAGTTTTTTATTGGAGGCCACCCCAGCTCCCAGGAGATGGGGAGAGGCCAGGGTCTACCAGCCGTGGCAGCCTGAGCAGGAGAGGTGGGCAGCACCCCCACCAGGGAGGACACCACTGGCATTTCTTCTCAGGAGCAGCTGGTCCTCTGAGCCTTCTTGATTTCCTGCCACGGAGAGGAGGAGGGTTGGGGCCAGGGTCGGCTGACAGGCCACGTAGCCTCTACCAGCCCTCAGGCCTGTAAGCACAACAGGCCTGAGTGCCCCCTGAGAGCCCACCTCTGATAGCGCCTCCTCCAGGGCCCGATAAGCCTTCTCCAGATTGTCGTTGATGATGACCAGGTCAAACAGGCCCTGCTCCTTGCCTGTGGGGTGTGTATGGGGGGGAAGGACACAGGTTGGCATGGGCCCTCCTCCCCAGGGACTCCCGTGCTGCATGAGGAGCCTGGGGGGAGGGGGGACGCTGGCGCCCACACTCACTGCTCTCCATGTCCACCTGGGCGGCAGCCAGCCGCTTGGCCAGGCTCTCCTCTGTCTCTGTGTTGCGCTGGCGCAGCCGCTGCTCCTGAAACATGTGGGAGGGTCAGAGCCTCTGTGGTCACCTGCTGCTCCCGCTCCTGCCCTGGGGCTCCAGCCTCACCCCACCCCCACCAGGACATCCAGTGAGGGTGGCTGCACGAAGATGTAGATGGGCCGCAGGTCAGTCTTCTTAATGTTACGCACGCCTTGCAGGTCCACGTCTAGCACGCATATGCGGTTCATGGCCTGCACGGCCCGCACGGCTGCTTTGCTGCAGGAATAGACAGACAGGGATGGCTCAGGGGGCTTCCTGTGGTCTCGAAGAGCCTGAGCAGAACCATCGCTGCCCATACCCTGGGCGTGGACCTGGCCGGGGCGAGCATGGGAACCTACCCGGATCCCAGCACCTCCTCCAGCTCTCTGGAAGCACTTGTGTGCTGGGCCCTCTGTGGGGCTGAGGGCGCCTGTGGGCCAAGGCACAGGGTCCTGGCTGTCACCACACAGCCCAAGGCCCCAGGGACTCCCTCTGGGGGCCCACCAGCATTCCCAGCTGTGCCTAGGGTGCAGCGAGATGGGTCTTGCAGGGGCTCAGGGACAGGCTGCACATGGAGGCCTGCCCAGGCCTGCCTGTCTGACCCGGACGTGGCTCTGGGCCTGGAGCTCTAGGCATCCCAGACAGATGGGAGGTGCTAACAAAGACCCTACTGTGGGTTATGAGGAGGGAAGGGGAGCCCAGCACAGCCCATGCCCCTATGGGATCCAGATGCCTTGAGTCCCCGCTACACACGGGTCTGGAGGCGCCCTTGGCTTCCAGGGGCTTGGCCAGGTGGATGGAGGTGGCCTGGAGAGCCCCAGTGCTGTCCCACCCTGAGTGCTGGCGGGGTGGGTACTGACCCCAACTGCCCCAAAACCCAGAGAGCACCCCCTGCCTAGGTCCAGCCAAAGGGAGAGCCTCTGGGAGGGAGAGA
This sequence comes from Vulpes lagopus, assembly GCF_018345385.1. Lineage (NCBI taxonomy): Eukaryota > Metazoa > Chordata > Mammalia > Carnivora > Canidae > Vulpes > Vulpes lagopus. Next base: position 10,791,540 of record NC_054836.1, on the reverse strand, counting down.
ACATTGGCAGTGGCCCACCTGGTCCCATACAGGTTCCCCGAGAACTCGGCGTGCTCGATGAAGTCGCCTGCAGCGATGTCCCGCTGCATCACCTCCCTGGTGACGAAGTAGTAATCTGCAGGGAAGGGTCCACTGAGCCACAGCGGCTGAGCCCCCAGGGCCCTCAGGGAAGGGATCCATCTGGCTCACAGGGGGGTTGCACTGGCCATCAAGCAGGGAGCATCCGTGCACACAGCATGTGGTTACACGCCCCTGCTCAGGGAGCCTGGAAACCATGGGCTCCCTGGGGGAGGCTCCTGGGGGCCGGGGGGCCAGTCAGCATGGGCAGGGGAGGTGGAAGGGACTTCCTGGGTCCTGCTACCACCACAGAGACCCTCGTGGTACATGGAGAATGGCCCACAAGCCAAGAGAAGGGCCTGTGGAGATCTCCACAGGGCGTCGGGGCCCCCACCCCGTCTGGACTATGCTCCAAGTCTGCCTGCCTTGCAGGAGGACCCGAGGACCCAGCTCACCTTTGCCATTCTCTTCTCCAGGCCGCGGGTCCCTTGTGGTGTCTAGGAACGAGCACCCAGGATCCATATGGGCCCAGCGTCCCTATACTCCATCCATGGTCCTCCCCACAGGGCCTGGCTCAGCCTCCATGTGTGGGTGTATGGGGTCAGGATCAGGGTAGCAGTGCGGGAACCCTCCCCATGGGTGGGTGTGGGAGCTCAGGGTCAGGGTCAGCAGTGCGGGGACCCCCCTGTGGGTGGGTGTGGGGGCTCAGGGTCGGGGTCAGCAGTGCAGGGACTCTCCCTGTGGGTAGGTGTGAGGGGGTCAGGGTCAGGTCAGCAGGGGGCCCAGCCCCCCATCCCCCCTTCAGGCTCCCTGAGCCAGGGCCTCACGGGACACGCTGAAGCCAAAGATGCTGCCGTGCTCCTGCAGCAGTCTCTTGAGCAGGGTGCTCTTCCCTGCCCCTGACGGTCCACTCAGAACGACAGGCCTTGGTCCCGACATCCCTGCGGGTAAGGGGAGTGGTGTCAGCAAGGCTGGAGGGACACGCCCCCCCCCGCCCCCCCGCATGCGGACATGTGAACAACCCCACGGCTGGGGCAGAGCTGCAGGCCCTGGACTTAGAGCCCACCTGTGGCTTCCCTCCCCATCCACAGAAGGTGCCCTGTGCCCCCAGCACCCTGCCCCACAGCCTCAGACCCATCTGTGGAACCCAAGGCCTGGTCTGAACAATTCCACCGGGCCCAGCCGGAGGGACCACAGCATCCTAACTGCTCTGATGTGGGGCCCCAGGAAGCTGGCAGGTGGACAGTTGCCCCCCACCCCCACCCCACACGGGAGGAGGGGAGCTCTGCACCCACCCGACCACCCCGGGCTGCAGCCTCCTCACAGACTGGGCTCCCTGAAGAGCTGGCAGGGGTGGTAACCAGGCCCACGCCCCACCCTCCGGGCACTAATCCGTCCCAAGGCAGCTGGCCCCACCCCCCCAGGACAGAGGGAAGAGGCAGCTCCCCCCCCACCCAGGCACGCGGTGCCACATGTGAGGAGGACCAGGCACAGCCTGCCATAGGGAGGCCGGGAGGGTGTGTGGGGAGCTGGCGCCGCCCCCTCCTGGCAGGTTCCTGTCCAGGGTCCCCAAGGGCAGGGCCAGATTCCCTGGGGCTGCCCAGTGTTCCGGCCGAGGGCTGCCACGGGGCCACCGGCTTTCCTAATCCTTGATGTAGGCCAACACGGTAATCTGGCTCAAGGCGGCTATTCTGAGACCACCCCGCCACACACACTGCCCCGAGAGGACACCACCCCAGGAGGATGGAGCAGGAGGGATCCCCTGCTGAGCACACATGAGCCGATTGAGGCCGCACATGTGAGCGGCACCTCCAGTGACACCTCACCTTACCAGGTGTCCTGCTCAACGACATGTCTTTCAACTTAGCCACAACCCCACTGGACTCCCCCTCTGTCCTGGAGTCCAGGCTCTCCTGTCCAAGGCCCAGGCTCAGTGCCTGGTGGGGTCACCCCAGCTCTGTGGGACTTCCCAGGTGCTAGGGATGGGGCGAGCCAAGTGGGGCTGCAGGCTGGGGTGTGGAGTGTGGAAAGAAGGCTTGGCTCTGTCCACCACGTGCCTGTCCCCGGCCTGCATGGTGCTGTGCCACTGCCCGCCCACCCCACCTTCCTGCCTGCAGGGCTGAGCAGGTCTCCCTGGGCCCTGCTGTCCAGATGGCAGTACAGGGGGACACCCGCCCAGTGGTGATCACAGCGCCACTCCCTCAATCCAGCAGACGTGGCTGGGCACCTTGGGACCTGACTGGGAGCACCCACGTCCCGGGGCAGAAGAACATAAAGGGGCTCCCCACCAAGGATGGGAGGACGTGGCACCCCCATGCCCTGAGCACTGTGTAGCTCCTGCTCCCCAACCCACAGGCAGCTCTGGCTACTGCAGACAGCAAACCTACCAGGAAAGACACGTCTTCCATCAGGGCCCCACAGTGCACATGAAGTCCCAGCGCCTGCCGCCCTCACAGGTCATGCCACTCAGGTCTTACTGGCTCCTGACCTGACGCCGGGGCCCTCTGGCCTGTCCCAGGAGGCTGTGTGCCCCAGAGCCCTGCCAGTGCAGGTCACTCCCACCTGAGCAGGCTGCAGTGGAGGGTGTACTCAAGATCCACCAGGGCAAAGGCCGCCCCCCTCCCTCCCGCAGCTGGGAGGCAATGGCGTGCCCTGCCGGCCTTCTCCCAGTATCCTCCTGCCTGGCCCCCCCACCCCCCACCCGCTGGCCCTCAAACCCAGGCTCCAGACCTCCTCCTGCCCTCCCTCAAGTGCAGAAACCCTGATACGGTGGGTAGGCACAGAAGCTTGGCCCTGCCAAGGGCACTGAGTGGGTCCTCACGTGGGGCCCAGAGGGCCGAGTTCCCTCCCTGCTCCCAAGGCTGACTCCACCCACCACAAGCACAGGCTCACCTGACCAAAACAGGGCAGCCTGGCCTGGCACCCAGGGCCACGTATGCACAGTGCTGAGCAAAGTCACCAGCATGGGATGGCACTACAGGCCCTGGCTGTGCTCCAGGGTGCCCTCTCATAGTGGACCTGGCCAAAATGGCTGGTCATGGCTGTCCCTGAGACAGGCCATGTGAGGACACATCCCAACTAAGCGACCTCATACAAGCCTGTCTTGAGAGGGGACGCTCAGAAAGCAGTAGACACCTTTTTTCTCACTTGCTCTCCCCACTTCCTTGAAAGAAAGCCAGGCCCTCTGAAACTGTGGACGGCTCCAGGGCAGGGCTGGGGGGCCCCAGGCACCAGAGCTACAGAGCAGGAAGGAGCCCAGACCCTCAGAGGGGACACCCTGCCCTGAGCACTGAGCAAGTGCAGGCTGGGTGGGGGCAGAGGTGATGGCCCCCACACCTGTGCTCCCAGTAGGTCACCCTCACTGCTGCACATTTCCTCTGGACAGGGGGTTGACGGCTTCCACCCCCAATCCTATCACAGTGCTCCCTCTCTCGGCTACACCCGACACACTACAGAAAACAGACACAAGCTGCTTAGACTGAACTGTGCCCGCAAACAAACATGCGGCAGGTGATAACTCCCAAGACTGCTAATCCAGCCACGGGGCAAGGGCTCGGTGGGGTTCCCAGAACACGACCCTGGTCAGCACAAGCAGACAGCACCTCTGCAGGCACAGCAGGGACCTGGGCTGTGGGTGGCCCTGAGGAGCGCTGGAGTGCCACTCTTACCAGAAAAGGGCAGCACAGGGGTGTCCAGCTGTGGGTGCAAAGTCCGGAGACGGAAGCACCCCAGGCCCCCTTGTGGATGAAGCACAAAGCATGCCCAGTCAGGGTCCAGAAGATCTCAGGGTGACAGAACAGTCTGGGAAGGTCCACATTTGGGGACTCAGTAGAAAACCATGCCCCCCCCCCCCACTGGCCATTAACTCCTCCCCTTCCTCCTGGCGGGAAAGGACCAGTGACAGCTGGGAAGGCGGCAGGCCCCCGCCCTGCACCCCAGGCCAGCTCCAGGCCAGCTGAGCTCACCCCTCCCTCTGCTCCCAAAGCCCCGTGTAATCGCAGCAACCACCCGTACGCAGCAAGCCTGACTCCTGTCTGTGCTCCTGCGACAGGCTGAAAGACGCCCAGGAGCCAGACGCGCCGCAGGCTAGCCGAGGGGGCCGGGGGGGCCGGAGGGGCCGGATCCGGAACGTGGAGGGGCGGAGCGGCCAGCGTCACCCGCGCGCGCTCCGCAAGGCCGCCCGGCAGAGCGCGCGGGGCCCCGGACGCCCCGGCAGAGCGTACCCCGGCGTGGCCGCGTGCCCGAGGCGGCAGCAGGCCCGCCCCACTCCGGTCCAGCCTCCGTCCCCGAGTGCGGGAACACGCGCCGCTCAGGACAGGGCCGGCCACACCGAGCGGTCCGCATGCCCCCCGCTCTACCCCTGCGCTCGCTCCCGGCACGGGCCGCAGAGGCGGGAGCGCGGCGCCTGGCCGGAAGCGTCCCCCCCGACCCCCGGAACGGCCCTTCCGACCCTGGGAGCAGCTCCGGTTCTCGCCACGGCTCCCGCGCAGACCCGCGCGCTCCGGACGGCTTCGGAGCGCCGCCCGCCCGCCCGCCCCTCGCTCCGCCGCGTCCACGGGGGAACGCGCTAACCCGCTCGCGCACTCCGAGAGCCCCGGCGCCAGCCTCTCACCGTCCGCGGGGGCCCGGCCCAGGGCGGCCGCCGCCAGCCCGGCCAGCGGGCGTCGCAGCATGAGGGGGGGCGCCGCCGCCGCCGTCGCCGCCGCCCGCGGGGCTACGTCACAGCACCGCGCCAGCACGCCTCCGCCCGAAGGGCTAACGTCACAGCCCGGCGCCGGCCCCGCCCGCCCCTCAGGGTTGCGTCAGCACCGTGCGACGCCGCGAGGGCGGAGGACGTAGGCGAGGTGGCCCCGAGCTGGGGGACGGGGTCAGGTCGGTGCCGGGAAGGGCGCTCCCGACGGGTGGTCCGGGCCTCGCCGCCGGCGCTCGAGGGCGGCGGCGTCGGGAGTAGCCCGGCAGCCCGTCTTCCCGGGGCGCGGGGAGGGCTGCCCACACTCCCGGGGCCGAGGCACGCTCGCGGTCGCGGACACTGGCACGGACGCCCCGGGGCCCTGCGCGCGGGAGGAGCGGCCGTGCGTCCCCGCTGTCCCGGTCCGCACGCCGCTGTCCGCCGGGAATCGCCGCCGTCCCGCCGACCCCCCTCCCCGCCGCTGACCTCCCGTCCCGCTGATCCCTTCTCCGCGCTCAGGACCGCTTCCCGGCATCTGCCGCTCGGAGACCGTCCACAGCTTAGTCTAACAGCGAGTTGGGGGGTGGGGGGCAGCCTGACAGGTCGCGGGGAGGACAGAGACCTGGAGGGGATGCCTCTGTGGGAGACACCATGTGTCCGAGCTCTCCCTGGGGCTAGGCGAAGGTTAATGAGGTGGGAAACCCTGTTTTATTCCCTCCCCAGGCCTCAGCTGCCACAGGGGCCCTCAGGAGGAATGGCCGCCAGGGGCAACCTGCTTGGGTAAGTGGGGACTTGGGGCCCCTTGGCCTGCTGTCTGGGTGCTAGAGGGGTGGTCAGCACCTTGCTCTGGAGCAGGCAGGGGGGTGTGGATGGCTGCCCTGGCAGGGGTTGAGGGAGGCCGCAGGAAACACACCGTCACCGTGACTTTCCTGTTCAGATCTGCAGCCCAGCCTGGCTCTGGGTCCGTGGAGAGAACCATGCCTGCCTGCTGTTCCCACTGAAACCACTTGGTCTCCCCGACAGGACAAGTGTGGCCTGAGGGTGGTTTTTATGAGGACAGAAACAGAGCCAGTCTCTAGTTGGCTCTGTGGATATGGGGCGGAGGGGGCTCCTGACACCGCCATCAGGGTGAAAGGAGCCAAGGGACTCTGGCTGCTGCCTTCCTGCAGGGCATCTGCCCTAGGAGAGTTCCCCCTGTAGCCCTGTCTTGCTGATAGGACAGGGAGCATCCGCTGTGTTCTCAGCCCTGCAGAAGCCGCCTCCCCCCCCCCCCGCCCCGCCCCTGCAGTCCACCGGCCCAGGGTCCTCAGGGTGGCCATGTGCCCTCTCCCCAGTGCTGCTCCTGCCCTGCCAGCCTAACCACAGGCTTCTCTGGCGCTGGAGCTGGCCATCTGTCTCCTCTCTGCCGGTGTTTCTTTTGCCAAAATTTACTGAGTGCCCAGTTGGGGCTCTGGGACTTCAGAGCAAATAAGATGTGGTTCTTGCAGCTAGGGCCGCGGGGTCTAGTGGAGGATGCATAGGTACCATACCCTCAGGCCGAGGGGTGCTGGGAACGCCACCCAGGGCAGGTGCCTGTGCAGGGGCTGTACTGCTGCTCTGTGGAACCGGAGATCCTGAGAGCTGAGTGAAAGCCTGCAGAGCATGGGGACTCACCAGGAGCCAGAGAGGGGATGGTTTGGGCTTCGTCCATCAGTGGCTCTACCACTCACAGCCAGGGAGCCCTCTGAAGGCACTTGGTGGCGTCAGACACAGCACTGGGCAGCAGGGCTACTCCTGGAATGCCTGGCAGCTCCAGGGAGGTGTGGAATTGTACCCTGTCACAACCTGGGGTCGTGGGAGGGGGACGGGTGGGGGAGAGACAGCTTTGGGGTCCTGTAGCCCCTATAGGTGGCCCGCATGGGGCTTCCTCTTCTGGTTTCTTGGAGGCACACCCTGCTGTGTGCAGGGAGTCCAGCTGCCTGCCGCGTTCAGAAGCCAGGTGGACCCTAGGGGTGTTGGTTACAGGTGGGTGGCTTCCTCTGTTGGCAGTTCTGGAGGCTGCAAGTCTGAGGTCAGGGTCCAGGCAGGGTTAAGTTCTGCCAAGGCCTGCCTTCCTGGTCGTGAATGCTCTTCTAAGAGCAGCAGTCCCACTGTGGGGGGATGGGGGAGGCTCATGACCTTCTAGGGTTCCCTTGTCTGATGTCATCTCATGGAGGTAGAGCTGCAGTGTGTGAATTTGGGGGAGACACAAAGGTCCAGGCTATGGCACTAGGTCTCTGCTCCCCTGGAATCTTTCCTGCCTGATGCTGTGTGGTGACCCTGCTCTCAGCCCACTGGGGGCCTGGCTGCTGACCTCTGACGTCACTTGTCCAGAAGGTCCCTGCACTTGCCCCTGCAGCCTCTTCCACGGGGCAGGGGCTGCTCTGACCACACTCCAGTCTGGTATGCGTCACTGCATGCCCCCACAGGAGCTGGACAGCCTGAGCTGCATGGGCGCTTGGGTCCGAGCACCAGCCACTGACCAGAACGTGTGTTTGTAGCCTGCTGCGGCAGCAGGTACTGACGGGGGCTGCTCCAGTATGTCGCCTACACACATCCTCCTGGCAGGCTGACAGCAACAGGGCCTTGCTCACGCGTGTGCACCGACAAGCCTATGCACGCCTCTACCCTGTGCTCCTGGTCAAGCAGGATGGCTCCACCATCCACATCCGCTATCGGGAGCCACGACGAATACTCGAGGTATGCCTCCCTCCCCAGTGCTCCTTGGGGTGCAGCTGCTCCTCCAGGGGCTCGTGGGCTGTGCCCACAAGCAGCTTAAAGCGGGGAGTAGGGGGAGAAGCCATGACCTGGGATTGCTGGAGGTGGAGTGGTCACCCCATCTGTCAGACCAGACAGCAGCGGTGAGCTGCGTATGTAACGATGATCAATCTTGAGAAAACAATGTGTAAAGATGGAGAGCTCTGATGACAGAGAAAACCCAGCAGAACGTAAAAGCCCTAAATACAGAGTGGAGAATGAGGTGAAGTGTAGGCAGGGACAAGGTCCTAGGCCCTCGAAGTGAGCTTGTGCATGCCCTTCCCCACAGATGCCCGTGGACCTGGATGCCCTGTCCCCAGAGGAGAGGCGGGCACGGTTCCGGAAACGAGAGTCACAGGTCCAGAAGAAAAAGGAGGAGCCAGAGCTCTATGATGACTTTGACGTGGAGCGGTACAAGCAGTTTTGGATGAAAAAATGACCAGGCCTGGAAGTGTCCTTAAACCGTGTGTTCTCGAAGCTGCCTCCACCTGGCCTTTCCTTCCTGCACGCTCGAGTCTGTTGTGAGCTCTCTGCGACCCAGAGGGCTAGGTGGCTAAGGATTGGGTCAGGCTGTGGTGTTCAGACGAGGTCTGAAGGGAGTGCCCGTGTGGGAGGAGGAAGGAGAGGGCCCTGGAGCCCCTCACTCCCTGACCAGCTGCAGCCTTGGGGGCCAGGGGTCCTCAAGAAGAGAGTGGGAGGAGCAGGGTGTCAGGGATGCCGGTATGGGCTGTCAGTGGACTGGCCCACAAAGGGAGGTGCCTTCAGCTGGGCTTGTGGCCCCTGTGGCTACAACAAACCTGTGGTCAGCTGCCATTCTTCTGCTCCAGCGGTGGGTTTCAGCCTGGCCAGGCTTCTGCAAGACCAAAAGGGCAAGCCCCAACATTTCCACTTGTCGCTGGCCTGGCTCAGGCCTGCCTCTTGCCCTGGCCTGGGCTGTCGGGACTCTTGGAAACCTGAGTGCCCACTGTAGGGCACTGATACAAAAGGTGGGGAAGGTGCCCATGTTCCATGGGAGGGGGCTGTGTCTGGGCTCCCGGGGAAGGGTGCTGCATTAAGCACCCACCTTTGGACTCCTAAGTCCCTGCTGGTCCACTGAGTTTCCTGGCCATGCGCAGGGTCCTGGGAACATCCAACGGCATTGTCTGCCCTTCCCTTGAAGTGGGGTCACAGCAACGATGCAGGGGTCAACAGCAGAGCAGAGGGTGAGCGGGGCAGGGACAAGTGGGACCTGTAGCCACAAGGCAGGGTGGGTGCTGGTGATGGAAATCACTAAGGGCCCCCCCAGGCAGGGGGTTCTGGCAGAAATCACCTACTGAGATTGCTGCTGGTGGGCCTGGCAAGACCTCCACTAACGCACGGGCACCTGCTTAGCTTCTGAAGGTGGCGGGAGGTGGCAGGCTCTTCCCCACAGTGGGTGACACGGTGAAGTGGACAGAGGGCCCAGGCCCGTCTGCAGCACTCTGGTCAGTGGAGGTCCCATCTGCACCAGGTGTTCCTGTGTGTGGGCCCCCGACCCCCCCTCCGCAGGACCTCTCCGCCACCCATGTGGGGGGCCTCACACACTGTCCATGCTGCTGCTCCCCCGTGTCCAGGGCTCGGAGCTGATCCTGCTTTGCCCAGCACAGCCGCCCCCCGCGGCGCCGGAGGAGCCCGTGCATTGGCGCACCTGCGCCGTCCCGCCTGCCCTCCACGCTGGGGTCTCCAGGGGACAGCCCCGGGAGTTGCCGGCCTGTCACGCTCCCTCCGGAGCCGAGCCGCCCCCGGTGCCCGCTGCCGGCACTGCGGCCCCACCCGCTCGCCCATCTCCCGGCACAGCCCCAGGCCCGTCGCCCGCACAATGTGGCTCTCAACGCCGGCAGGATCCTCGGGACCCGCCTTGGCGCCGACGCCCGCTCGCTTCCCTGGCGGTGCGCCTAGCGCTGGCGGCGGGGCGGGGCGAGGCGGGGCGGCGGGGCCGGGGAGCAACGCGCAGGCGCCTGCGGCGCTGCCCGGGCATGCGTGAGTGTGACGTCAAGGCGCGCGACGCGGCAGCGGGCCCGGCGCCGGCGCCGCCCGGGGCGGCCAGGCCGGGGTTTACGAAGCCAGGGGGCGGCGGACGGCCTGGCACCATGTTCGGCTCCAGCCGGGGCGGCGTGCGTGGTGGGCAGGACCAGTTCAGCTGGGAGGACGTGAAGACCGACAAACAGAGGGAGAACTACCTGGGTCGGTGCGGCGCCGGGCCCGGGGGTGGGGGGGGCGGGGGGCTGCGGGGGCTGGGGGGGGAGGACGCCCGAGCTGCAGTGCGAGGTGCCGCAGGTGCGGGAAAGCGGGGTTGCGAGGTCCTCGGGCGTGGGAAGCCGGGGGCGCGGGTGCGGGGAAGGAGAGGGCGCGAGGTGCGGAAAGGGGGGCTGCGGGCGTGGGAAGGCGGGAGCGGCGACCAGCGGGCCGAGCTGTCGCGCTGCGTCCCCGCAGGCAACTCGCTGATGGCCCCCGTGGGCCGCTGGCAGAAGGGCCGAGACCTCACTTGGTACGCCAAGGGCCGGGCGGACGGCGCGGGACTGAGCCGGGAGGAGGAGCTGGCGGCCGTGCGGCAGGCGGAGCAGGAGGCACTCATGGCGGCGCTGTGAGTGGGCCCCGCGGGGTCGGGGGAGCTCGGGGGGCCCGGGGGCGAGGCGGGGTCCGAGGGGCAAGGCCAGGGACTCCGGCCGCCGCCTGAAGCTTGCCCGCGGCCCCCACAGAGGCTACAAGAACGTGAGGAAGCAGCCCACTGGCCTGAGCAAGGAGGTGAGGGGCGCACGGGGGGCGGGGCGCCCGGAGTCTGCGCGAACCCCCGCCTGAGACCCGCTGCGCTCCGCACAGGACTTTGTGGAGGTCTGCAAGCGAGAAGGAGGGGACCATGAGGAGAAGGGAGTGGACCGGCTGCTGGGCCTAGGGAGCTCCAGGTGCGTGGCTGGGGGGTGGAAGGGGCCCTCCCCAGGTGCACGCACCGCCCCCCGAGGGAGGCCTGGGCCTTCTCACCGTGGGGTCCTCGCCTGCCTTCCCGCAGCGGCTCTGCAGGCCGAGTGGCGCTGTCCCGGGAAGACAAGGAGGCCGCCAAGCTGGGGCTGTCGGTGTTCACGGTAAACCCCCCTCTCTGCGGGCGGGCGCCAAAACTGGGACGCCCCCCCCCCACAGCCCCCTAGAGTGCCTTCCTTCCTTGCTCCTTCCCTCCCCAGCACCACCGCGTGGAGAGCAGCCGCCCAGGGGCCTCCCCCGCCTCTGCTAGGAAGAAGCCTCGGTTTGAGGAGGAGAAGGTGCAGCCTGGGTAAGGGCTGCTCCCACCCCTTGGTCCCAGGCCCACCTGCTGGGCTCCCCGGAGGGGGAGGCAGGGTGCACTCCCACCCCTGCTTTTCCTCCCTGGATGGGGAAGCAGGGCACCTTCCTACCTCTGCTGCTCCTGGCAGTTTCCTGCCACAACGGGAAGGACCGCTGTACCCACTGGCCACGGGGGTGGTGGGGGGGTGGGGGGGGTGGTCTGTGTGGACAGTGCACAGGGGACCCCACCCCACGTCCCTGCAGCCTGGAGAGCCACAGGAAGAGCAGGAAAGAGAAGAAAAAGAAGAAGAAGAGGAAGAAGAAGCACAAGAAAGAGAAGAAGAAAGACAAGGCACACAGGAGCAGGGTGGCCTCTCCACTGTCTCCAGCTCCTGCGAGGTAGGTGTGCTCAGTCTTGGTGGGGCAGAGAGAAGGTCTGGGGAGCAGGGCAGCCTCCCCCTGACCGCATGTCCCCATATCCCCAGGCCAGGGCCCCACCAGTGCGGCTCTGACTCTGAAGATTCCTTGCCCTGCTCCAAGAGGCGACGCAGCCACCACAGTGACTGAGGCCAGATCACAAGGGGCCCCCATGTCCAGCAGGGGACCTGCCCCGGGAGGACACACTTGCCTGGGAAGGCCCCGAGACACTTCTATTTTTCAACTCACTTTGTACTTAAATAAACTTATTTTAAGGGGAAAGTCTCTAATCCTTGAGGGAAGGTGGCTGTCATGTCCCAGTAAAGTTCCAGCAAGACCAGCCTGAGACCCTGCTGGGACGGTGGGGGGGCTCTCCCTGGATTACCAGGTCCAACCCCAGGGCACGGACGTGAACCTGGAGCCAGCAGTGTGCCCCACCCCTGGGAGGTGAGCACCTAGTCATTAAACCCTCCTCTTACAGCCTGCCTGCAGGGAGGATGAAACCCAGGGTTCACTCATGATTGTGAAACTGGCATCTTTGTTTGACTTTAAGTCATCAAACTAAAAACGATTCTGTCTTCATAACCCTGGCCCCGGTTTTTCAACCTGGTAATGGTGTAAACAATCTTGGGCGGGGGCCAGACTGGGCACCCCCAGCCAGAAGAAGGAACCAGACCAGCATGCCCAGTCAGGTGGGAGGGATGGCCTCCAGCCAAAGAGCCACTAGGAGCCCTGCCAGGGGTTTCCTACCCATCAGGAGCAGGCTGGCTGGCAGGGATGGGCATGGGCAAGAGCAGGCCTCGGGCACACCCAGTGTGGTGACCCTGCTGTCCCTCCATGTCCCAGTACCACAGAATAGACCAGGACCAGGGGCTGCACTACCAGTCAGCGGGTGGATGATGAGAGGGCGCTGGGTCATATGCACACCTAACACAGGGAGCAGTGAGCCACACAATGTAGGTCCCTAGCCAGTGACATCCTCTGTGCACAGTGGTAAGTGTGGGTCAGTGGCACCCAAGCACTGGAAAGCCATGAAATAGTTAAGAGATTTTATTCTAGTAGCTATAATTACAGTGCTTGTTTGTCGAAATGAAAACTGAAAACAAGTATACAAAACAGTTGATTACTAATCGTGTATTGAAAGCAGTAAGAGGTTCCACGACACCAAATAAACCAGTTCTGAGAACTTCCCCAAGATAAAGTTGAACAGCTCCAGCTTCTTCAGTGTTTATCAAAATACAAAAGAAAACAGTAGAGGTCGTTGTTTTGATGGCAAATCTGACCCTTGCAGGCTGAGGGAGTGAAAGCACATGTAGACCAGGGCTCCCGGGGCTCGGGGCTGAGGTGCTGGGATGACTGGCCTGCCCGCCCGCACTCCTGCTGGTGAGACCCCAGGCAGCCCAGAGGAAGCCAGAATGCCCACACTGCCCCCAGGGAGGCCGGGGTCCCTCCGAGGGGTCCGTGAGCGGTGATGCAGCCCCCAGCCCATCTCCTGGGCAGCCGTGTAAGCACAAGTACAAGCACAAATGCTAGGGGATACAGGATGACCCGAGACAAGAGCGATCACAGGGACCCTATTGTGACCATGCAGAATGGACCGTGGCTGGTTCTGCCCTGTCTCACGTTCCCGACGGGAAATGGCCCACTGGTGGACTGGACTCTGGCTGCCACTGCAGAACCTACACTAGGCACATATCTCCCTTCTGTGTGTTCAAGTGTTCTCCTTTTCTTGTATTTGTAATGATTTTAAAAATGCACTGAGTTTGGGTTAAAAACCAACCACCAAAATGGATCTCAACATAGACCTAATGCCCAGAGGAGGTGTGCCAGGCTGGTCTCACACAGCGACTCCCGGAGGCCCCATGTGCCTAAATCCCTTCTCAGTATTGAACGGTGGGTTGATTCTCTTTATACAATAAAAAAAGCTGAGTAATATTGCATAGGAGTACCAGAAACTGCCTCGTTGGGAACACAAAACTATTTACATTAAATAAAAACCCGGCTGCAGGCTGCGTCTGCACATTTACAGCATGGTGAAGCACACTGTGACCAACCATGGAGACAGCTTCTGGCACTCACACCACATGAGAGTAAAGCAGGGTGGAAGGAGGGAGTGAGGGGAGGGGGACGCGGCTCACTTCTGGTTCCGGAGCTGATTGGACAGCCAGTCCAGTCCCTCATAGAGCCCATCCCCGCTGGTGGCACAGGTGGCCTGAATGTACCAGTTCCTGTGGCGCAGGGAGTGCAGCCCCAGCTTGTCCGTGATCTCAGCTGCATTCATGGCGTTCGGGAGGTCCTGGTGAGAGAGGCCCAGTGGCCTGGGGTCAGCAGATTGCAGGGACCAGCCCTCCTGCCCTGGGACCCCTGGCTGCCCCACCCCTGCCCCCATCCTGCAAGCCGTCCACTGGCACAGGGCACGGTCTGCTGGCAGCCAGGTCCCGCTTGTGCGCCTACCTGCTTGTTGGCAAACACCAGCAGGACGGCATCCCTGAGCTCATCCTCCGCCAGCATCCTCATGAGCTCCTCACGGGCCTCATTCACACGCTCCCGGTCATTGCTGTCAACCACAAAGATGAGACCTGCGGAGCCGTGGGCATTAGTACCAGCACCAAAGGCACCCCGACCTCTCCCTCGGGCCATAGCCCCTCTGCTCACCTTGTGTATTCTGGAAGTAGTGGCGCCACAGAGGCCGGATCTTGTCCTGGCCACCCACATCCCACACGGTGAAGCTGATGTTCTTGTACTCCACGGTCTCCACGTTGAAGCCTGTGGGAGCATGACCTGGGTGAGCCTCGCGAAGAGCTGCCCCCGCCGTCCCCCCACGCCCACTGCCCCCCCTCCTCACCTATGGTGGGAATGGTGGTCACGATCTCACCCAGCTTTAGTTTGTACAGGATGGTGGTCTTCCCTGCAGCATCCAGGCCCACCATGAGAATGCGCATTTCTTTTTTGCCAAAAAGGCCCTTGAAGAGGTTTGCGAAGATATTTCCCATGCTGTAGACTGGTGGGAGCAACACTGGCCAGAGAAACCTGTAGAGACAGGAGTCCTGGGTCTCTGTGCTGCTCAGGGCCAGCAGTGTAGGAACAGCTTGGGGCCCTCCCTCCAGCACCAGATGAGACCTGGTTCCCAAGCAGCAGACATGGAGTCCTGCCCTTACATGGGAGCTCTGGGGATCTCAGGGCAGGTATGACCGAAGCCAGAGGCTGCTGTCACCAGAAAATGATGCCCACATCTGTTCCACCTGCCCTGGGCGTGATATATAACACATGACACATGGAGGGGGGAATGCTTTCAGTGAATGTGAGATGCTCCAGAGTATCGGCAAAGCGGCTGCAACAACCATCCCAGCAGTGACACAGGCCAGAGCCCACCTTCACTGACAAACTGAAGCTTTGCATTCACCCACAGGCAGGACCTGGGCCCTGGGACAGCACAACAGCCATGACATCCGAGGGGGAACCTGTCAGGCGGGGACTTTCACCCCAGGGTGGAAGTAGCCCCTAGGCCACATCAGGGACTATTTGCCCCAGGGTCCCCTCGTTGAGAGCAGAAACCTGGCCTGACCCCTCCACAGGGAGGTACTTTCATTCTAGTTTCCTTTCCTAACAGGGACTTGGGAGACAGTCACTTGCTCAAATGCAGGTTGCCCAGGCATCTAGGTTTTTAACACCTAGCAAAGCCATGTAGCAGGGTGTGGGGCAGCCTTCAGACAAGAGCAATTGTCTGTGTGGACAGAATGTTAGTGTGTTCCAGGCAGGCAGGCAGATAGAGCAGTCCTGAGGTGGAAGGAGCCCAGCCATGCACAGCTGTCCCTAGGAGTGGTCAGGAGACCCCAGGCTTTGGAGCATGGAGAGGATGCAGGCCTGCCTCCATGTCACTTCTGATGACAGGCTCAGGTAGCATCACCAGGGCTCCACTATGTTCAGCCCTCATCACCAGTGAGCACTGGGTGAGAACATATACATTCCCACTCCCCCTAGTTTCAGCACCCAACACACTCTGGCCGAATCACCACCAGAATGACTGTCAAACCTGCCTCATCATTCCTACAACCAGTCCATCAGCACTGGCCCCTAGGATCCAGGAGGCAATGACATTCCTGTTTTATGTGGTAGGTCTGATGCTGTGGTGGCTCCAGGCATGCCCAGTGGAGGCCTTCCAACAGGCTTGAGTACACTTTTTTCAGTTGTTAAAAAATTTTATAATTAAGTCCTCTCTACCCCCAATGTGGGGCCTGAACTTACAACACTGAGATCAAGAATTGCACGCTCTACTGACTGTGCCAGCTGGGCGCCTGGATTCAATGCATTTTTGACGTTTTTATTCTTTTGGTTGTGAACAGTATTTATTCACAAAATTATAATTTAAAATAATCTTTACTGCAACATTTCCTTTTTCCTCAGCCAATTTTCCTAACATATACTCTCTGGGGAACACACATGTTCATTCTCAGTTCACTGTTGAAATCACTAATGAAGAGGTACCCAACCCACAAAGACAAAAAGAAAAAGAGGGCGACAAGGCATTCTAGAAGCCATGGTGGGGTGGGTGGGCCTGACCTCATCATGTGTGTCCTCAGCTCTGCAGGGAAGGGACCTTCTTAGAGCAACTGAACCAGGGGCCCTGCTGCCCCCTGTATCCTTGGCAGGTGAGGTGCTGGACAGACAGGCACTCTACCCCACCGGCCTCCCAGCCAGGGCAGGACCTATGGCTGCTCGTTTCAGGAGGACCCAGAATAGCCATGGCCTAGCTCCCTTTAAAAACCTACCAATGGAAGAAAGGAAAAGAATTTGGGGGTGGGGGGGGTGGGGGACAGAAGACTATTGAAAACAACCACGCAACCCACACCTAGCCCCAAGGCAACAAGGTGATGATCTGATGCAGAAAAAACAAGGACAGGGTGTTGGACACAGGGAAAGGTTCTTGGCAGACCTGACAGCCAAAGTGAAATACACACACACACACACACACACACACACACACACACACGATGGATAAAAAAGATTAGGAGCAATTTAAAAGGTCCACATTGACCTTGGTCATGGGAGTGTCTTTTTAGACACAACACCAGAGGCATGAAACATGAAAGAAACAACTGACATGGGGGACTTCATTAAAGCTACAAACTTCCACTCTGGGCAAGACCATGTCAAGAGAGTAAGACTGACCAGACTGTGAGAAAACATGTGCAACATCAAGGACTGTTGTCTAAGAAATACCCAAAAAGACCATTTAAAATTCAGTAACAAGCAAATTTTTTTCTTTTTCTTTTATTTCTCTTTTCTTTCCTTTTTTAAAAAAATTTTTAAAGATTTTATTTATTTATTCATGAGAGACACACAGAGAGAGGCAGAGACACAGGCTGAGGGAGAAGCAGGCTCCCTACAGGGAGCCCTATGTGGGACTCCATCCTGAGTCTCCAGGATCACGCCCTGGGCTGAAGGCAGCGTTAAACTGCTGAACCACCGCGGCTGCCCAACAAGCAAATTTCAATTGCATTTCGGAACTATAAAATGGGAGACACCTGGGTGGCTGCATCAGTTGAGCTTTTAACTCCTAATTTTGGCTCAGGTCATGATCTCAGGGTCATGGGACTGAGCCCTTCACTGGGCTCCAGAATGGGCACGGGGCCTGCTTAAGATTCTCTCTCCCTCTACCCCTGCAGTTCCTCCTCCTCTTAAAAAAAGAAAAATCGTAAAATGGACCAAAGACCAAACACCTCCCCAAAGACATATAGATGGCAAATGCACACATGAAGAGACTCTCCACATAATACGTCATCAGAGAAATGCAAATCAGAGCTGCCCACTACACACCTATTAGAAAGGCCCAAACCCACGACCCGGTGACACCACCTGCCAGTGAGGATGTGGGGCCACGGGAACTCTAATGCCTCATTGGTGGTTTGTAGGACAGTACAGCTGCTCTGGAAGACAGTTCGGCGGCTTCTGGCAAAACCAAATGCTCTTCCGCTACAACCCAGCCATGGAGCTTCTAGGCACTGTCCCAAAGCAGATCCCCAAATCCCGACTCGGGGGCTTACAGCAGCTTTACCACAATCGCCACAACCGGGAATTGTGAATGCCTACAGACACCTTGGGCCGTCCACACAATGGACAGGACTCAGTGCTGAGAACAAACGGGCTTCTAAACCATAAGGAGCAGTGGGGGAACCTGAGGGGTGGGTTACTGGGTGAAAGCCGCCCATCCCAGCAGGCACGCACTCTGTGATTTCAAGTGTGGGCGTCCTGGAGAAGACGGGGCTGTGGACACAGGAGACAGGTCCCCTCTGTGGGCGCCTGGGGGCAGGGGGGAAGACTCGGGGAGCACTACAGAGCTTTGGGGCCGCGAAACCACCACTGTGTGACCCTGAGACATCCTCCCATATGTGTCCATGCCCACAGCAGGCACAGCACCAGGAGTGAACCTGGAAGACAGGGGTGTGGGCGGGCTCTGGGTGATGTAGCACCAGTGCGGGTCCATCAGCTGGAACCCATGCATCCTCTCTCTGGTGGGGACGCTAACCTGAGGGCGACTGCAAACAGGAGCTCTCTAATCCTTTCCCTCAATTCTACTGGAGCCAGAAACTGCTCCAAAGTCTTTGGGGCAGGGGGAGCAGAAATTCTTAAACAAAATAACATTTAACAGAAACTCCAAAAAACAAAGAGCACAGAAAATTTTGAGAAGTTAGTTCTTAAATGTTCCAGCTCAGGAAAACAGAAACCTCCAGACTGAGGGAGCCTGGGGTACAAACACTGAAACAGATCTACTCAGGACACCAGGGGTCAAAGCACATTATGGAAGGGACACAGCAGGGCTTTCAACCTCCAAGTCTATAATACCCAGCCACAGTAGCAATGCAGGGGAGGGGCAGAGCAAAGGTAAGGCCAGACATGCAAGCCTCCAAGTAGGTGGCTACAGGTGAGGGGAGCCCGGGGGGGCTCCTGCACAGGCTAGAGCAGGAAGGCAGAGTTCCAGAGAAGGGGAAAGCGCTATGCGCATGGCTAAAAACTGGGGCCTGGCAATCCTACTGATGACAGGTGCGATGACAGGTACACAAAAACACCCAGGGATGAAAAGGAACAATAAAGATAGCGTTTTAAGATTTCCTGTGGGAAAAAAAATAAAATAAAATAAAATAAAAAAATAAATAAATAAATAAAAAATAAAAAAAATAAAAAAAAAAAGATTTCCTGTGGGAAAATGTAAGCCAGTCACCAGCTGGCTCAATCACAGTTCCATTACTGTTACTGCTGGGATCCAGGGGCTGAGGCCAGGGCCCAAAGCAGACAAACTAGGACTGTTTGCAGCACATTCATCTAGAAACAGCCCTCAGAGCGGAGCCACGACAGGGGACTGGGGTCTACTTGTTTCAGCGTTACTGGATCTTGTTCTTACCAATCGACACAAGGTCCCAGGGGCCCCCACCTTGTCCCTGGCCTCCTCTGATGAGCTCTCAAGACCAAATGTGGTCCCTGTCCTGCCCGAAGTCCTAGAGCCCCCCAGGGGGGCTGGGGATGAGCATAAAGTCTTGGGTTTACCATTTCCTGTTCTGCAAAAGGTCAAGACTTAGCACAGCATCTGCCACAGGAGACAGTTGACACGGACCGCCAGAGCCATCCTGTGGCCTCTCGGCACAGGTTCTAACATGCAGGACACCTGGCCCAGGTGCTATGTCACACCTTCTGCCACCAGAATCCCTTGAGCTCAAGTCCAAACCCGTCCTTCAGGTTTACGGTGATGATTCTCTGCATCAGGGAGCAATGAAAACATGGACTTTGTCACCAAAGCTCCCTCCTGGGAGGATGAGTGCCACCCCACAGCCCTGTAGGAATGAGTTTTTCCTCTGTTAGGACCAGGAAAAATGTAAAGCAAAGAAGGTGGTGGCCTTTGTTCTCGGATGCAAAGGTCTACTTGGCCACAGGCCAACGCCAACAACGGGGCCTCCCTGGGCAAGCCAGTCCAACGAGATAAAAACGCAGCTCCGTGAGTTTACAACTGTTCCACTCCGATAAATGAACACAACGTGACTGGTTTAGCTGCTGTGGAAAAGTGCAGCCTCGGCATCCCCTCCACAGGCCTGTGAGGTTTCAGGAGACACAAAGGAAGAAAGTCTGCTACCTTCCCTGAAACCGTCAGAGGTGATTACCAACAGAACCTGAACTGTTTGCAGTCGTTAGCCCAAAGAAACCAACAACCTGAGTTTGACTTGGAAAATGAAAACGTGACCCAGGGAGGCAAAGACTTGAGGGTTTGGGCTCCATTCTGTACTGGGAATGGGGAGTTCAGATGGATGAATCCTGTACTCCAATGAAAAGGTGGGAGACACCTGAGCTTTTCTTCTTTCCACCTTTGTGAAAGTCAGGTTTATTGGGCCTGAGTTACACACTGTAAAATGTGCAACTCCGCAGTCCAGACTCTCACTTGATATCTAATGGAAAAGAAATTCACAAACCAAAGACTTTCCCTAGGAGCTGATATGCATTGGGGACCACTTTTTTTTGTGTGTGTGCCCAGGAGAGCATATTCCTATATATTTTATATATATATATATAAGTTCAATTTGTCAACATATAGTATAACACCCAGTGCTCATTTCGGCAAGTGCCCCCACCCAGTGCCCGTCATCCAGTCACCCCAACCCCCCACCCACCTTCCTTTCCACTACCCCTTGTTCGTTTCCCAAAGTCTCTCATGTTTTGTCACCCTCACTGATAGTTTCACTCATTTTCTCTCCTTTTGGGGATCACTTTCTAAGGGTTTCCTGAACAAGCAAATTGTGTCTAGCAGCCACCTATGTGCAGAGACACTCAAAAGCCCAACTCACCCAACATGTAGAATTTGACTGTAAAAGGGGTTTGTTGGTGATATGATCACAATGTGCCACAAAGCAGCTTTTTGCCCACCAACTCAGGACCCCAGTCTCGGGTCATCACTCTGCCTGCAAGCCCAAAACTCCACTTAGTAGCACAGGCTGCTTCGGCAGCTGAGCAGTACATGACACATCATCCCTATTTCATAGAATCAGTCTGTGCCAGTACTAGTGATGAGGTACGTCTCATACTCCTAACACAACTGTGACAAAAGACAGGGATCAACATGCTCACAGGGGCGAGTATTCAGCCTGGCACTCAGTGGATGCAATTAAACTGTAATCTTTTCTCCCACCCAGTGTTATGTACATAACGGACACATCACTGAACGAGTCTCAGGTATGCAACACAATGACTCTGTGGGTAGGTATATACTGCAAAAGGATCATCACAAAAGTCTAGTCAACATCCTTCATGTCCCAAAGTTACATATTATTTTCTTATGAGGAGAACTTCTGATTCTCCTCTTAGGAATGTCTCTATTATAAAATCCAGTCCTGTGAACTAGTCACTGTAGTTCCTGATGTCCCAGGACAGACTTAGACTGTTAAGCCTGCACCTCTGGACCACAGTCACCCAGCCTCCCACTCCTAGCAGGAACTTCCAGCAGGAAGGGACAAGGCACCCAAGCAGAGACTATCCCTCTGCTCTGCACCCTTAGGCCAGCTGTCTACTCGCCCTCACTCTGTGCTCTGCCTCTGAGAGCTGAAGAAGGGGCTGGCAGATCTGACTCAAAGGGCACAGCCAGGGAAATGCAATTTGCTTGCCCTTTGCCTGCTTTAGATTCAGAGTTAAGGGACGCCTAGGTGGCTCAGCGGTTGGGCAAATGCGTTCGGCTCAGGGGGTGATCCTGGAGACCCAGGACTGAGTCCCACATTGGGCTCCTTGCACAGAGCCTGCTTCTCCCTCTGCCTGTGTCTCTGTCCCTCTGTCTCTCATGAATAAATAAAATCTTAAAAAAAAAAAAAAAAAGATTCAGGGGATCCCTGCGTGGCGCAGCGGTTTGGCGCCTGCCTTTGGCCCAGGGTGTGATCCTGGAGACCCGGGATTGAATCCCACATCGGGCTCCCGGTGCATGGAGCCTGCTTCTCTCTCTACCTGTGTCTCTGCCTCTCTCTCTCTCTCTCTGTGACTATCATAAATAAATAATTTAAAAAAAAATGCCATGCTAAAAAAAAAAAATAAAAAAAAAAAAGATTCAGAGTTAAATGCAACAGCTAGAAATGAATTTCGTTATCAGTGTAGCTCCTCTACAGTAACACACATGCCCAAGAATCACTGTCCACTGTCAAAGGGAACAGACCACATGGGGACTGCTGGACTGTAACTCACCCCTCGCCACCAGCTACAAAGACCAAAGCTCCTAACTGAACAACAGATTTAAGGTCTATAGTTCCTCTCACTAAGAGTCTTCAAGTTTTACTATTTTTTAACCTATCCTCAAAACACCTCACCGAAATGAATGGATGGGAACAAATAAGCAGACAAGCTAGCACAGTGTGAACAATATGCACAGGAGACCACTCAACACAGGTCAGTCGGCCCCCGAATCGACTCATCTGAGACAAGACACACACACTGCGGCCTTGCCAGGATGCTGCGTCAGGAGCCTCTCTCAGCTCTGTGCATTCGCCCTGCTGGCAGATGCTGACTGACTGTTCCAACACCATTTCCTCACGCCTGACTTGTCCCTGGGGTGGGGCAGCAGCGATGGGTTGCCTTCCAGGTCCTCCTGCAGGGCTGGTGGTGGGGACCCCTGGCCCTCACTCTACTCTGACTTACAGGTTAAGGGCACAAATACTTTCCTTCTGACCCTAAATGCAGTAAAGTCTGAAGGACCTGTTACTGAAAAAGAAACCCCAAAGATTAAAAAAGCAAATTTGCATCAACCACAACAAATTAAGCTGCAAATTGAGGAATTCAAGTAATTTGTGACAAGGCAGAGCAGCATCTGAAAAACCACCCATCACCCCAAGAAGCATCCTGGGACTGACCCTTACCAATCTGCAGGGGGTTAGTTACTGGTCCTTCTCAAGCCAGCTGGAACTGTAGCTCAATCCCCCACAGTGGCAACCAGAGGACCAGCAGTCTGGGATAGGTCAGGAAACCTCAGACCTCATTCCAGGGACACTCCAGTGCCTTCTCCATGAGGTGCTCACTCAACCTGGGACCTTACCTTGATAGGAAATGGTCCTTTCTACGCTGCCTTCTCGGTGTATCCTCACCACACTCACGAAAGGAGCAACTGCACAAGAGCAGCACCGGGTGCAGAGCTTCAACAACATGCAGCAAACACAAGTGGCAGACCAGGGAACGGGAGTGGAAGAGTGCCAGCATACGCCCTCTGACCCCACCTCCACCGCGAGCAAGTTCTCAGAGGAGTCTTTCATGGTGGGGTCCCCATCCACGTGCTGAGGCTGCTGCACCTTTACTGTGCCTCTTCAGAGGGGTCACCAAAGCCCACCACACAGGCCCTGAGATTCCCCCCCCATACCCTTCTGGGAACCACCTAGGACAAGGAGGCCCCTGAGGCTCTCTCAGCACAGAGGCATGGGGGGCAGATTAAGCTAATCTTTAACCATTGGCTTCTGTCTTCCAGGGACCATTATTGAAAATAAAATAAACGAGCAGCCCCATCTCTTTTCTGTAGGACGGCCTTCCTGAGGACATAGAAAAGCCAAGTGCAGCAGAGGTTCAGCACCTCTGTGGGATCCCCTAGTATATCTGCCCTCTGCCAGTGGTCTTCTCAGGCTCAGGGCCCCTCTACCATGCTGGTCCTGTTCTGGAGGCCACCATCCTTATGGGGACTTCTCATGTCTGGCCATCTCTCCATGGTGGCCTCTTCCTGCTCTGGCCACACTTGCAACCACAGACAGCCCTGGTGCCCATACCATCCTCTGCTTGAAGCCCCTCAGATGAACAGGAGGTCCCATCAGGTCAGCATCCTGCACATTCACATTCTGGTACCACCGCCTCCAGGGACCCCCCCGCCCCCGCAGACTCCTTTCCCACAGATCTCCCAGCAAGACTGAACCCCAAACATAACCTAGCAACCTCCTCCTAGGTCCTTGGGTCCAAACCCCAGAGATACCCACCACCTCAATTTGTGCCCCTCATCCCCCATCTGCCTGCTTCACCAGCAACTGCCCTCACCCCTCCCTCTGAAAGGCACCAGTACCTGCCCATGAACTGGCCCTGGCCCCCTCATCTCCCCTCTGGCATCCCAATAGCCTGTGGCTTCCACCCCACCAGCAAGGGGTCTGCTGGTCAGAGTCAAATGCCTGCATACTACCTGTCATGCTAGGGTGCTCACAAGGGTCACGGCTGACACCATGGAGTTTCATGTGCCACACCATCATCTCAAGAGGAAGCTGGCAGCCAGCACAACCAGCACACACCCTGGACTGCAAAAAACCGGTCATGTTGCTCCACCTATCACCAAATGGGGAAATAAAGGGCAGTGACCCATTATCAAACATGTGCTTCCAGAGTAGGAACGACCACACTACAAATTCCGCCAAACCACCTGCCAGAGACTGCTGCAAATGCACACCACTGCAGCACATGTCAGGGCCTCAGATCTGAGGACACGGTGGCTCTGTCGACAAAGCAGTTAAGTTTCTCCTGGAAACAGAAAGAAACTCTGTAATAAAGTTCTACAAAGAACAAAATACAATCTTCCTTGATTTGCAAGGTAGTCGCATTTATGGAAAATTCAGAACATCTATTAAAACCACACACACACACACACACACACACACACACACACACACACGTGTTGCTTCTGTACACAAAACACAGATACGAGGTCACACAGAACGCATTCTTCCCAGTCCCACAAACTCCAGGGTGCTGGGACCACTGGCTTGCAGTAGGCTTCCCCGCCCTCCTCACCCAAACTGCTCCTGGCAGGTGTCCAAACCCACCAGGTGCACTCCTGCCAAAGGGCCTCAGCACTGAGGGCTCCTCCAGCAGGGAGAAGCTTTCTGTTTCTCCCACACATCCACAGGACCCCTTCTAACCCTCTGTCCTCACACCCCTCTCCAACATCGCACATCCATCCACCCTGTCTCATGCTCCACCAGTGGGGCTTCCTCCACTGCTCACCCATAAGATCAACTGTCAGGGAGCAGAGGAAAAACCATAAAGCCACACCTATCAGGACCCAGAAGGATTAAAACGTAGAAAGACTAATCATACATCTATAAATATGCTTTTCCTAAAAAAAAAAAAAAAACAAAAAACAAAAAAAAAAAACGAGTTTGTCAGGAAAAACCCATCAGGTCAACAATGAGTTTCATGCTGGGGCAGTCTGACAATCCTCTGACATTCCAGGGAGGCAATCAGGGCTGTAGAGACATGGCAAGCGTGTGCATCTCGGCAAGGGCCCATACCATGGGACCTCAGGTACTAAATGTTTTCTTCACTCTCCTCAAGAATTGGCAAAACCTTCCATCACTTTGACAGAGAGAAACACTAAAAGCTATTATTATTTTCAACGAAGTTTCACCACCCATACCAACAGAACATAGGGTATTTTTTAACATGAATTAATAGTTTCAATTAATCAGGAATCCCATGCTCACCTACAGATAGGAAAATTCACATGGAAAACACACTGTTGGCAGCAATTTTTAAGACAGCCTCTGTTTTGAATCCTGTGATCAAAACGCTGGCAATTTAAGTCTCTCTTCATTGCTACCCCTCATGAATGAGACTACGCAGAATCTTGAAACTGCTTTCTTGGCCACCTGCACCTAGGTCAAACTGATGCGATACTGAAGAACGTCACGTTAAAAGGTAACAGAGCTAACCACCAAGTTTTCTGTTTGACTTCCTTATACTGCACCACACAAATGATTTCACACGTACTACAAACCAAAAGACATGAGATGTTTAACATTTGACTTGTCTTTTAAAATCCCTTCTAGTTCGCTAGCATCCCTATGAGAAGCAAATTTATTAAAATGTATGTGGATCCTAAGTGGGCCTCCCTTTAATTTATGCTGTACACTAAAGGTCACCTCTGCAGCCTCAGAGATACATAGAAACATTTGTGTCCTAAACAGTATCACCCCCATGCTTGTAAAATCTCAGCCCACCTTCTGCTTCTGTGCTTTTTGTTTCTTCTCTTCTTTAGTCAGGGCTGGAGAGGAGCCCCCTCTGCCCTATCTTCTGTGGACAGGCTGCTGAGCTCTCCTGGCCAGGGTGTGCAGAGACCAGGACACAAGGGGCTATAGGGACGTTTGCCACTGCTCCCGACTCACACAAGGAAGTTGGGGAGGCAGGCCTGCAGGGGATGGCCTATGATGCTCCTAAGGACACAAAGCTCTGAGGCTCTTTTCGTGAACCTTGTCACATTTCTTTTAGCTCGTCAGGCCAACCCATCCAAGAGCATGCACAATCTCCCAGGACAGTGACAAACTGTATAGTAGTTACACTACACCTACGCTTTAGAGTTCCTAGTAATCACCAGAATATGCACCTAGGACGACGTAAATCAGCTGAGGGTCACTTGCGTGACCTGGAATCCCCTCAGCCTCCTCCCCATCCATCCACCACCCCCAATACTCTGGACTCACATGCTCACTATCCCACTCTTCCTCTTTCTCATGCGTGCCCTAAGCTATTCTTTCCCGGCCACATAGCAAGTCACTCAATCCACTACTGGGTCAAGACCAAATACCGGCCATGCCAACAAGGAGATGGGAGTACAGGACCTAAGCTCTTACCTAACTTCAGGAAGCCAAGGAAGAAAGAGAGCAGACTGAAATTCACACACCAAGACACCCTCTTGAAGAACTGGAAGGATGGAGTGCAGCTTCTCACAGCAGGTGAGCACACTCGCTATGGACCTGCACAGGCTCATCCCTCTGGCCACCTGACTGGAGACCACACCCAGCAATACTGAAACAAGCAGAGAAGCCCAAGGGTGCCTTCCTGGACTTCCGAGCCTGTCCAGTCTGGGGAGACACAGCTCAGCAGGTCTGAATGTCCTCTTTGTGGAGCACACAAAGCTAACAGTTCGACCACGTGGGAGAAACCAGAACTGTGAGGGGCACACCACCAATTTCTGCTTTTGGGGGCAATCAGACAGCACATGAATCAGCCATTCTCCAAACCCACTACCTCAAGTCCTTTGAAGTAGCAAATCTGGACACCTGTCTCTGAAGGCAGCCTCCTAGGAAGCAGAGGCTCCATAATGCCCCAGTGATGTGGATTATTTCCAGCAAGGCATTCCTGAAAACAGGGACAACTCTGCAGAAGCACATCTACGTTCAGCCCATTAACAAGACCAAATCCTTAGGGGAGGAGGACAAGACGCTCTAACAAAATGGCTAGATTGGTGATTAACACACACTCAACTCCCTCTAATTCTGGAGCCAGCTGGTGAGAGCATATGCATTTCCAGCTTGTGCAGTTAGGGTACTCCGTGCTTGCCGACACTCCAAGCGATATCGGCAGCCCCGCAGTGGGTCCCCCATATAATACACTGGGAGAGGTCTGTCTCAGCACAGCTACAACACAGCCTGGCGTCCTTCACACAGACACACAAAGCCAGAAATGCAGAACCAGCCATGCAAACAGCAGACAGAAAAACGTGCTGACCACTCACTTGCTAGTTCTGAAACAAGAACTACAACCGACCACTGGAACACCAGCAGCAGGCCCAAGGCACAGCACTAACAGTGACTTCCGGGACCACCCCAAAGCTCTGCGTTCCCTCCTCCTGTCAACGACTTCTTGTGCAATTCTGCTTGACGTTTGAGGAAATGGGAGGGTGCCACGAGCTCAGAGGGCAGTCGGAGCTAAGCACTCTACACTAACCAGCAAGCCTTGTTAACCCCTGGCTCAGCACCACCCGCACCATGCAACAAGTGAGCGCTAGGGCGCAGGGCCTTCCCATCTCTGCCCACCGCGGGCGGCCGGGAAGCAAGGCCCGTGTCCTGGCCCCACCACCGGCGCTTCCTGGGGCCGCAGAGGCTACCATCGGACCCCAGGACCCCTCCCCGGGGCACCGGTACGGGAAGGCTGCCCCGTCCCACCCCCGTCCTCCGAGCCCACAGGAACGGGGCTCAAACCCTGGCCCTCGCGTGACCTTGGCAGCGTCCCGGACCCCGGGCTTCGGTTTCCTGGTCCTCGAGACCCCGAGGCGGGAGGCCTCGCAGGCGGAGCAGGAAGCAGAGCTTCCTGGGGAGCCCGTGGCCCGGGCCGGACTTCCGGGCGTCCACCCCGGCGGCTCTACGGGGCGCGAGGCCGCGGCGGGGCGCTGGGGCAGCCGACCCTCGCCCGGGGCTCCGCCGCCGCCGCGGTCCCCTCTCACGGCCGGCTCTCGGCTCCTAGCCCCCGCCCCGGCCCCGACCCGCCCCGACCCCCCACCCTAGCCTCGACGCCAGGCCCGCTCTTGGCACCCTTCCCCCCAGCCCCGGCCTCGACCCGGCCTCAACTTGACCCCAGCCCAGCCTCGACCCCCGGCCCAGTCCTCGACCCCCGCACTGCCTCGTTCCTCATCCCAGCCTCGACCTCGGACTCGACTCGAGCCCGCCCCCGTCTCCATCCCCGGCCCGGCCCAGCCCGCCGCGCCCGCCCCGCCTCGGCCCCGGCCCCCGCCCCCGGCCCCCGGCCCCCGGCCCCCGGTCCCGGCCCCGGCCTCGGGCCTCGCCACCCCGGCCTCACCCCGGCCCCCGCCCCGCCCGGCCTCACATGGCCCTCACCGCTCCGCCGCCACGGCGGTGGGCAGGGCCTCGCGGGGCCGGGACCGCCCCCGCCACCCAGCCCCGGCCTCGACCCCGGCCCCGGCCCGCCGCCTCACCCTCGGCGGCCGCGACGAGGCTACTGCTCGGAGCCAGGCGTTGGTTTCGCTCCCACAAGATGGCGGCTCTGACGGCGGCCACGTCAGTGCCTCCTGCCGCGGGGGACGCTGGGGGACGGGGCGGGCCCGCCTGCGGCTCCGCCCACTCCCCGCCGCAGCGCGCACGCGCAGACTCTGGGCAGGAGCGGGCGCGCGGGGACGAGGACTCACCGCGCGGGCGTACTTGCTTTCCCTGGCCCGGGGCGGAGTCAGCCTGCCCGCGCCCCGCTTTTTGCCGACCGCGGGTGTCTCAAACCCACCTACTGATGTAGATGAAGGGCCGAGGTGGGGAAGGGCCCTGCGGCCGCGGTGCACGAAAGGGCGCCTGTGCCCTCCCTAACCGAGCAGGTCCCGGTGGACCAGCGGCCCGGTGTGGGAATCGCGGCCGCAGTCGGTGCCCGGGCCCCGGCGCGACCCCAGAGCCCACCCGACGGAGCAGGC
This sequence comes from Vulpes lagopus, assembly GCF_018345385.1. NCBI lineage: Eukaryota > Metazoa > Chordata > Mammalia > Carnivora > Canidae > Vulpes > Vulpes lagopus. Next base: position 10,763,182 of record NC_054836.1, on the reverse strand, counting down.
CGCAGACCGAATAAAGAAGCCGCGTCCAGTGGCGCAGCCAGGCTGGGGACAGCGCTGCCCCGGGGTCGCCGCGAGCCGAGGTCCCGGAACACTGGAAGGAGGAGCCCCCTCCCCCGGGAAGCCTCCTTGCGCTGGTCTGAGGGGCGCCGCTCCCCAGGCCCCAGGCTCAGGCCCCGGCTGTGATCCCACGGAGGACCTGACTCTTCCCTCCTGCCCGAAACGTGCCTCGAAGCCTCATGCAACGTGCCCTCAGGGGTCTACACCTCCAGGAGTGGCACAGAATCCCGGTAGTGCTGGCCCCCTACCCCCAGAGACCAGTCCTGCCAGATTATGCTGGTGGCCCTGTGTCTTCAGAAACTTTCTTTGAAATTTAAAAAATCCTAGAAAATCTAGTCAGGAAGGAGTGTCCAAAAGATACACGCACAGTTTAAAAACGAATGATTCCTGTGCGCGGCCTCTCGGTGAAGGCATCCGCCGTCCTCTTGATTCCGTCCTTCCTGGCTTGTCCCCTGTGGGGGGGAAGGGGCATTTTTAGGCTGTGGAGGCCGAGAAAATTAAGGCCATTCCACTTTAAGTTCAGCGTTAGCACAAGTGCAGCCATCCCAGGCCCCTGCGAAGAAGAGCTGAACTTTACCTTACTTCAGTTACAGGAAGAAAACAGCTTGCAGCTTAATGGCCTAGAAAGCCCCTATTAGAATAAGAACAGAGCTCAATGCCCTTGAAGGCCCCTTATCAAAATGTAAACAGAACTTGAGGAATTGCTTCACCCCTTCTTGGGGTCCCCTAGACCAGCCCTTAAAACTAAGCTAAAACCCTGCTCTGCTGTGTCGGGTGTACTTGGACCGAAACTCGAGCTTGTAAATAAACACTCGTGTGTTTGCATCAGTGTCAGCTCCTTGGTGGTTTCTCGGATTCTTGGTGGTTTCTCAGATTTGCAATCTTGGGCCCAACAAGGCCAGGCCACACAGGTATGGGGTTCATCAGGGGAAGGATCCCTGCCCCCGCAGGAGATCTGTCAGTGAGCGAGGAAGTGCCAGGGGGTTTCCTGGAGGAAACCGAGGCCCAGGTGCTCACCAGAGGTTCTCCAGGGAACTATGGCCCTCTGCCCCTCTTCCCTGAAGCCCACAGATAAGACACCCTGGGGACATATAGATGGCATGGGGTGCCTGCCCACCTCCTGCCAGGAGGGGGTGAGGTGAGCTGGCTGCAGGGCACTCTAGATTCTCACCTCTAGTCTGACCTCTGACCAGGGGCTTGGGTCAATCTCCTATTCCCTAGGGGGCCCAGGCCCAGGCCCAGGTCCAACACAAGGATGCTAAACAGGAAGGGTGGCTGGGAAAGCAACTCAAGGATCGGAGGACTGGCAGGAGCATAGGGGCAGAGGAGGGGATTGGTGGGGCGCTGGGGATACTCCCTCCTTTGGGGTGCCCTGGCCGGCAGGCACCTCTCACAGCTATGTGATGGGTGTTGTTTGGGGAGGCTGAGCATACTCAGAGAGGTTGCATGAGGCTGGGCCTCCTGCCTGCCCCATCAGCACCTGTGCTATTGTGCCAGCCGCACCCTGCTGCCCAGGACAGGGGCTGCTATCTTGGGTGTCTCCAGATCACTACTCAGTTAAGGCCCTCATTATCTGGCACCTAGGACAGTGTGGGGAGAGGGGCCTCTGGTTCCCTGGTCTGAACATGGACCCCTGAGCCCAGAGGGGACCCCAAGACAAATTCCTGTCCAGATGGGTGAGGGCCCCACATCTCCCTCTGCTCTGTTTCCCTCTTCCCCAGGCCTAGCCCCAAAGCCCACCTTCCTGCATGTCCCTCCTAGGCCAGGCTGCGGTACCTTCGGCCCCTACACACCACCCCTCATTCCCCACCCCAGCCCGAGGCTGCCCTGCCTCCTGTCCTGGGGCCAACCAGGCGGTGACTCTCATCCCTGTGGTCATGCCAGCATCCCATGGTGGGCAGGGTGTGGGCACCACCCAGAGTCACACATGGGGGAGGCCTGCATCGCCTTAAGGCCCTTGAACATCCCTGCTTACCTGTACCCACTCCTGCCTCCGTTTCCCCATCTCTGAACCCTTACTGTGGCCTCCTCCCCCAGCCCAGCTCGTGGGGCCCCTGATCATCCCTGGCCCAGGCTGGAAGTACTCCTGATCTGGGGCTTTGCTCCTTCTGTCCCGGGCTGGGCAGCCCCTGCATGTGTTCTTGACTCCTCCACCTGGGGCACCGTGGCCCTCCTGGGGCAGGCCAGCGGCATGGGGCAAGAGTATCTCCCGCCTGGTTCTCAGCGCCTGGGGAGACAGCGGGGGAAGCCGAATGGGGTGCCCCACGCAGCAGGCACCGTTTCTCTGCTCTGAAGCCCTCTGTCTGCCATGTAGCATTCCTCACCAAACGCAGTCGTCCTTCCCAAACAGCAGGAGGCCAGGACCTGTGGATTTGTGGGCAACACAAACCCCACTTTCCTATCACATTATAGCTGGTATGGGAGCCAGTGGCAGGTTCCTGCCCCCCTCACACCTGCAGTCAGGGAAGGTGCCAGCCCACCAGCAGCCCCGTCATCCTGTGGAGCCACTGGGAACCTCCCACCCTTGAGGTCGTGCACCCAGGGTGCTTTTCTGCTTTCAGTAACTGGATCTGTTCCTGTGGAAATGGAACCCCATTTATTTTAGACACTAATGAGACAGGGCCCCTTTCACCAGCCTGATAGGGGGTCTCTGCGGCGCACATAGCCTCCACATTCCAAATCAACAGGGACCCCCGACACCTGCTGGCCTCAGATGCTGCTCTCACTTGTGGGGCCCCGGCAGATAGTCTGTGGGCGCCTGTCTCAGCCCCGCTTCCCCACGGTGGTTGGAATGGGGTCTCTGGGGTGGCCCTGGCCCCGGCCCCCACCCCAGCCAGCAATGGCACAGCTAAGCCCACCCAGCTGACAGCATGGTTCCCACTAGCCTGAGAGGCCACCAGGACTGGCTGGGGCATTGGCTCTTGCCCAGGCAATGTGGACAGCTAGACCCCTGGAGGGCCCCTGGAGGGTGGCAGAGCCTCTGGGCCCCACGCCTGCACCTCCTCCCACCTGAGCTTGGGCCTGGCTCTGTGGTATCCAGCCTGGGGGGTGGGGTACCGCACCCGATCTCATGGTGTGTCACACCCCCAGCCTCCAGCCTCACCCAAAGACAGTGGCCAGGGCGCTCAACTGCTTGGCACCCCGACCCCCAGCCCCGCTTCCCTGTGAGCCCGGGTCCTGGGGGACAATTCTGGTGGGGACAGGACAGGCTGCCTTGGTGACCAGTGGCTTCTCTGGGACAAGCCGTGGCGAGCAGCCATGGGGGCCCTGGTGTGTCCCAATGTTTTAAATGGATACGCACGTGTATTCAGGGAGTGTTGGGACACGGATGCATCCATGCACTTGGCGGGGCCACCCCCGGTTGCTGGGTCCACGGAGGTGCGAATTGGGCTGCAGGGAGTATCGTTACGCTGGCGTGGCAGGAATACTGTCCCTTGGGTGGCACCTGGAGCGGACTTGGGGTGAGATGGCAGGGCATCTTTACCCAGGTCCGACCCACCAGCCTTTGGGAGCAGCCATGCGGCTGACACCCTCGCAGGCGGGCCTCCCCTCTGCGGCTCTGCACAGAGCCATTTTGGAGGGGAGGCCACTGGTACTCAGGGCCTGGCCAGGCTGGGCTGCCCTTCCAGGGGGTCTCAGAATGGAGCCCCCACCCTCAGACTGGGGTCTTCCCTGGCCTCCTGGCTTCACCATCCACAGGGCACCCCCCCTCTTGCCCCTGCATTACCTTGTTGGAGCAGACGACTCTGGCCCTCCCCAGTGGCACCCCTGCCCTCTTCCCTCTGCCCTCTCCCCTTTAGTAACACCCTGAGCCTGCCCCTCTTCCTAGGGACCGGGGGCAGAGAGGAGCCTTCCCTATGTTGGAGAAAATCCTCCCTGGGCCCTGTGAAGGGAGCAGTGGACCCTTAGCCAGGGCCCACCTGGGACAGCAGCAGGACCTGAGTCTGAGCTCAGAGCTCACCAACCAGCCTTGGGGTGTCCCGTCAGGGCACATGGCCGGGGTGTGTGGTGCGGCTGCATCTGTGGCGCAGGCACTAGAGTCTGCTCTAGTCACAGCTGTCAGGAATATCTGGGGGCCAGGGGTGCAGCCAGGCGGGCAGGGGCCAGCCTGGGGCAGGAGCAGCCCTGGAAGGTGGGACAGCATGCGTGAGCTACTGTCACTGGAGGCATAGAGAGGAGGTTCAGTGGTTTTCCAGCACAGGAGTTTGGCATCAGGTAAGGCTTGCTGAAAGTGAGCTGGAGCTATAGTCCATTATGTGTTGTATAGAAGAAAGTCTGACGTGGGAAAGCTGGAGTGGAAGAGCTTCCTTTTGTCCCTGGAGCACGTGTTTGAAGGGCAGTGTGGGTAAAGGGTACGAGTGATACGTGGACACAGTCAGTCGGGGTGGAAGGAGAGCCCTCTGTGGGGCCTGAGGTGTGTCTGGGGGGTGCCTGGCACCCTGTGAGGTGGTGGGTTCGGGAGGGAGGAGGTGGTTGGGACCCCATGGGTCTGGCACGGAAACATGCACTGGGAGGGCTGTAACCCCCAGCTTCACTGGGATGAAGTTGTTCTCTTGAGGTCGACCCCAAGTTCGAGGCCCAGACAGAGGGCAAAGGGGGAACCCCGCCAGGCCACGAGGCTCTGTGCATTCAGGGTTCTGAGAACCCCAGCCATGTGCCCCAAACCTGGGGCCCCTGCTCAGGGAGGCAGGAGGGACCCTCCTGAGCCTTCAAGGTGACCTGGTCTCCAGACCTGGGAAAGGACAAAGCCTGGTCTCCTGAGCCACCCGGTGGTGGTCAGTGGCCGCAGCAGCCTGCACCTTCGGGTGGGTGCTCCTCACTCACTCAGTGGGTTCGTGCCTGAAAGAGTGGGGGCTCTTTGGACACCATCTCCCTGCTCTGTCTGTGTCCACGTGGTCTCTGCACACAGGCACCGCTCTGGGGCTCGGGGTTACCATGGCTCTGGCTACTGGGGTCAGACCCATGCCCTCCTGGGCCATCCCAGGCAGGACCAGCAGCGGGCCGCCTGGCAGCAGCTTGTGAAGACACCCCGTCACCCCACTCCCTTCACTCATTGCCCCCAAAGCCTGGTGTCTGCAGGAAACTAGGTGTGGATGTCAGTCCTGCAGCCATAGGTATTGCAAGACCCCCCAGGGAAAGATGGGCTGCCATGGGGCAGAGCTCACACGCCTGCCTCAACCTCCCCACACTGGCCCCTGCCCCGTCCTGGGTGTGGACCATTCTGGGGAGCCCACGTGGGATGCACGGACTCTCCCAAGGACTCACATGTGTCTCGTGTGCCACCCTACCCGGCAAAGCCAGAGCACTTGGACACCAAGCAGAGTGGGGGGCCGCAGGGGTCAGGTACCTAGCAGGTGGCCAGGTCAGAAGCCCCCAGGGGGGCTGACAGGCTCTCCACCCCCATGTGCATGGCCCTCTGCTGCCGGACACCCCCAGCTCATTTCAGCTCACAGGCCAGGCACTCCGGCCCCCACTCTCCTCGGCCCTGCCTAGGGTCCTCACCCAGGGCCTTTGTGCTGGCTGCCCACCTCCAGGTGAGTTCCCTCCCTCTGTCCCTCCCTCCATCCCTCCATCCGTCCCTCCCTCTATCCCTCTGTCCCTCCCTCCGTGGGGCTGTGTGCTTCCCCTGCTGCCTCTCTCTGCCCCTAACTCCACTCTCTTCCACTGCATACCACACATTTGATGCATTTATTTGTTTTACTGTGTGGCCCCCGCTGACAGGCAGGGCCTTTGCAGCAGACAGGTGGTGGATGCTCGTTGAGCACTTGTCCGCTGTTCGGGCGGGTCCCAGGGCCTGCCAGGAGGCTCAAAGTGGGAGCACAGGGACCAGACCGGAGCCTGGGCAAAGGCAGGCTGGCCTCCCCACCAGGCGAGCCGGATTCGCGGCGGCGGTCAGCGGGAGGCGCTGTTGCCCAGGACACGGATGCCCGTGCGAGCTGGGAACTACACGCTTTAATTAAAACCCGCCCCTCTGCCTGACCCCACTCTGCCACCGCATTCTCCACTTAATTGGGGCTCTTCAGAGCGGCTGAGGTTAATTAAAAAGCCCACCAGAGGCATCGTGGTGTCCTGGCATCTGCCGCCAGCGCCTGCCTGCGCACCCCACCCCGAGCCCCAGAGGGCTGCCCCTCGCCTGCCCCCGCGCCTGGGCCCACCTCCTCACGGCTTGCGCCCCCCCCCCCCCCCAGGCCAAATATCCTCCAGGAACCCTGTTTCTGACTTCAGGGCGGGGGGCTGGAGCGGACATTGCCTGCAGCCCTGCGATGTGCTGGCCTGTGTGCTCCAGTCGCAGCCCCCACCTGTGGGCCCGGTGGTGCACCAGGGCCTGGGGAGCCGGTTCCTGGGAGGCCAGGGGTCTCTGGCTCTGCCCAGCGTCCTATGAGGGGGAGTACGGTCTCAGAGGAAGAGAACAGAACTTGCCCCAGGCGCTCTGCTGCCAGGTGTGTTCAGGGCAGTGAGTGCCCCATGGGAAGCCAGCAGTGCCACGCGGGGGCTCAGGCCGCCAGGGGAGAAGCCATTGACATTGGGATCTGGGACCTGAACCTTCAAGGACCTCCTATCCCCAGGCCTCGCTGCAGGGAGGGATATGGCACAGGCCAGCAGAGAAAGGCAGAGTCCCTGACAAAAGCTAGTCTTGTTTGGCCATCGATGGGAGCACAGGAGGTCAGAGCATCCCGGCCGCTGCCCCAGGATGGCCTCCTGCCCACCTGCAGCCCTGGGCCTGGGCCTGCAGGAAGTGTAGGGGCCAGACCCAGGGGCCACAGAGGGGCGGGGCAGGGGGCTAGGGGGCCAGAGCGGGCATCCGGGCTCTGTTAGCAGAGAGAGACACCCCTCGTTAACTTGGTGAGAAAAATCCAAACCCGACAGTGACGGTGCGCAGGTGTGCGAAGTTCTCGTGGGAGCAGCACAGGGGGCTCCGGGGACGTGCTGGTGGGTCTTCCTGGCCCGTAACCTGCTCAGGCCCCGGGACCCCCATTGGAGGGGACACAGGAAGTGTATGTGTCCCTTCTCTGGCTGAGGATGCAGGCACCTCACCTGGGGGCCCGGCCGGGCTCTGCTCACAGATGAGGTCCCTGCAGGGACACAGCTGGCCCTGGAGTTAGGAACGCGTGTTGGTTCCTTGCACCTGCCACGTGTGGGGCCATGTGTCAGAGAGAGGCCAAGAGCAGGTCTGAGGCCCCTTGAGTGTGTCCTGGCCCGGGGCCCTTCCTCCGGCCTCCTTCCCACATGTGTGGGACCTGTGTCACCCCACCCTCAGCGCCCCCACCATACCTGTCATCCTCACGGCGGGTGGGCTGTGGTGGGGCTGCACCCCTGCTGCTCAGAGGGGAGGTTGAGGGCCCCGGCTGTGGGCTGAGCTGTGCACCGGGGAGGCCACGGTGCCCTGCGGGTCTGAACTGATTGCTGGTGGGGCTCGTGCAGGTGGGGAGCCAGAAGCATCTGCTGGTTATGCGGGCCTGTCCTTAGTTTGCTGTGAATGCTAGGAGGCCAGGACGAGGCCTGCCGCCCCCCCCCCCCCCCCCCCCGCCCCGGTCTGCACATGGTGATGGCTGTGCTGTCATTCTGAGGCTCGCCGGCGTCAGTCCTCAGGCCACCTCCCCAGGTCCTGACGTGGAGCACAGAGCCATTCCTTGGTGGGCACATGCATAGGGAGCCCCGGCGTCACCACAGAGCCAGCTGATAGAGTGAGGCGACTCATCCAATCTGGGGCTGGGGCCAGGGCCGGCTAGGGAGGGACTGAAGGGAGCTGAGCCCTTGGATCAGGAGGGGCACCCGCCATGCTCTGGCCTGCAGCCCTAGGGACAGGCCGGGTGGGGGGCTTGGCACCAGAGCCCCCCGCACACATGTGCAAGCACACATGTGGCCGGGTACCACGTGCAGGCTCATGAGGTGTGGCTGTTGCTGGCCTTGCAGGGTCCCAGGTGACAGTGCTCTGGGAGGCACGAAGCCACCAGCCCCTGTGGCTGGAGGGTGCAGGGAGGTGGGGGTACTGCAGGTGGGACGTGCCTTGCCTGCTGTCAGCGTCTCCATTGTGGGTCGGAGCACTGGGACCAGACGGCTGCAGGTGTAGGCCGAGACAGGAGAGTTAGCCTGCGAGCACTGGGGAGCCATGGAAAGTTCTTGAGCAGGGGAGGGGCTAGAGGAAGGCGACCTGGCCCTGCGCTCAGCTCCTGCAGTTCTGGCTCAGACCAGGAATTTTTTTTTTTTTTTCAGACCAGAAATTAAGACACACGGGAAGAAGCAGGTGTCAGACAGCTGGACCCACTCCCCGCCTCGCCCCTGTGCAGGCGCTGGGCTGGCAGGTCTGTGTCCAGCAAGGACCCCGTGATTGCAGCTGGAAGGGGGGTTCTGAGATGTGCTAGAGGTGCTGCCCAGCTTGCTTGCCCCTCCGCAGCCGGCCCTCAGGCAGGGACACAGGACGGGCAGTGCTGGCTCCTGCAAGCCCAGGGTTCTGCTCTTCAGCCTCCTGCATGAGGGCCCACATGGCTGCAGGGCACAGTCCTGACACCTGCCATCAGACCTGGAGGATGCCAACAAGGTGGGGGTCCTGCCTGGGAGGCAAGCGATAGGAGCTGCGGTTGGATGCAGAGTACCCTGAGGGAGCTGGAGGGTGCATGTGAGGCTTTGGAGCTCTTCCTCAGATGACCGTCTCTGCCGTGAAAGTCTCACCTCCTCCTAGAAGCCCCCCAGGATTAGCTACAATGTGCCAAGTGTCGGCCACCTGCAAGCATGCAAGGACCCTGCTGGCATATGCAGTGCAAGCCTCCCATGTGGCTGAGCTCCTTTAGCGTGGGGGAGGAAGGCCCTCCTGGAGCTGGGCCTCCCGGGGGGTGGGTGCCGGCCCTGCCAGCCCAGTGCCTCCTTCCAGCCAGCATGTTTGGGTGGACAAGTCCTGGTCCTCACACCATAAACACCAATTTGCAGGGCCCCGAGAGCCAAATGACTATTTACTGTGTGCTCCAGAGACTCAAATAAAAAAGTGGGAGAGAGAGAGAGAGAGAGACATGGTGGAGGTGCCAGCCTCGAGCTAAACGTCAATTAGCACCTCCTGACTAGCTCCTGTCCCTGCTGCCAGGCAGGCGGTGGCAGCTCCCTGGCTGGGGCCCTCCCGGGGCCGCCCGCTGACCTGGGCACCCCTCCTGGTCCCCATGGCTGCAGGCATGGACGCCAGAGTGTCTGGCAACGCCAGAGCCAGAGGAGCAATGCCTATGCTCACCTCCTGCTGGAATCCCCTCCGGGTGGCCCGGAAAGCAGTGAAGGGGGCCACCACCCTCCACCCTCCAGGGCCAAGGTCACCAGGCAGGTGAGGGGCGGGGCAGGTGGGAATGTCATCCACAGGGTGTTCCCCATTCCCCTACTTTACAGTGGGACAGGGAGGAAGAAAACAGGGCAGCCTTGCCTTCATGAACTCACACTGGGTAGAAACCCTTGTCCAGCATGCATCAGTTTACCTGGTGGACCTATGAACACAAAGGCTGGCAGCACCCCCACCCAAGCAGGAGGGGAGGGACACCATCCTGGTCTTCCCTGGCCATGACTGTGCCCTTGGAGGCTGCATGCCACCCACACCAGCTTACCTGGGCTGGGGGGCAGCACGGGCAGGTCAGGCACCGTGTTTGTGTGAGCCGGAGGCCAAGAGGCTTCCTGGTGGAGACGGAGCAGCTGACTGCCCAGCCAAGACCTCAGGATGCCCTGTCCTTGGGGCAGCGTGAGGGTTTCCACAAAGGTAGCAGGGGTTTCAATGGGAAACAGCCTGAGAGCTGAGTGGGTCACGGAGGACCTAAGACTCTGCTGGGAGGCTGCTGGGAGGGGCAGAGGGACTGGGGCCACTCCAGGCCAACAGGACAGCCCCCGACATGGACTGTTTCCATTCCAGACCCCAGGGCAGGGCCATGTCCCCTAGGCTGGACCCTGCCCTCCAGACCAGCCCCAGGGGCAGGGACAAAGATCTCCAGGCTCCTATGCAGGGTAGGGGTCAGCACCATGCGGCACCATGTGTGTGGAGCTGGGCTTAGCCCTTGGTGCCAGGCTTGAGGACCCCGAGGTGACCCTGCACCTGCTACCCCAGAGATCCTGGCCCTGGATGTTGTTATGGCCCAGCACAGAGTAAAGAGGTGGCCAGCATGTCCTTGCAGGGAGGGCACAGGACCCAGAAACCAGGAGTCTGGGGGAGGGAGGGCTGGTGGGGGCTCAGGGGAGGGGGCAGCCACACCCCTTACAGGACTTCAAAGCTGCAGCCCTGGGAGTGTGAGATTTGCAGGGGGCTGAGCCAAGGGGGGCCTGGTGGGGTGAGGCCCCACTACCGCCCGGGCCTTTAATATGGTTATTCCTGTCCTGTCTCAACTACCTGCGAACAGGCCCACCGGGCCCATTTCCTCCCTCTCCAGGGCAGCGGGAGGGGCTGTAAACTCCCTGCAGAGGCCCAGGGGCCAGGCTGCCCTGCTCTGCCCTCGGAGTAGGGGGTATCGGCGGTGGGGGGGAGTGGGCCAGGCCGCAGAGGGGGCTTTCCATGCAGTACCCCTGTCAGTAAGCAGTGAGCAGTGAGCAGACAGGCCCCTCAGCGCATTTCCTCTTGCCCCGGAGGGAAACTGAGGCTGGCCAGCAGAGCTGAGGGTTTTGGTTCCTTGCTCCCTCAAGCTGTTTCCAGTCACCCACGCCCGCACACCAGGCCTGCTCCACGTGGCCCACTGGCCAGGGTCGTGCCCCATCTTGGCCCCGAGTTCTGTCTCCCTCCGTCCTGCAGCCACAGGGAGCGAAGACCATGTCCTCAGTGGGCTCCCAGACCTGCAGAGGGGCCTCAGGCCCAGCACCTGGGGGCCTGCCCAGGTTCCTGACATGCTGTGTGTCCTCAGGCCAGCACCTTGCCCTCTGGGCACAGAGCCTGGAGGCTGGGGGTCTGCAGTCCAGTATGTGGGCCAGGCAGGCTGCGCCCACTCTGGCTAATCCCCCAGGGCGGCCCCATTGGCTCCCTAGCTCCCCTGGCAGGCCCTGTGGCAGCGCCCTCCCCTGTGACCTGGTGGCCATGCCTGTGCATCTGGCTCCTACCCCACCCACCTCTCCAACCCTTTCATCTGTGGCAACCCCAGCACCTGGGTCCCCACAGGTGCCAATTAGGGCGGCTGCTGCCTGGGCGCTATCTCAGAGGTAGTGCGCTGTGCAGTGTTCCATGGACTGGGCCCGAGGGTGGCAGGGCAGGGCACCTGTCACCCCCTATCTCCAGGGCTGGGGCCTGGGCAGAGACTCAGCCAGGATGGCTACGGGCTGCACTCAGAGCTCCCCCAGGGGACCCACTCCCGTGGAGCACATTGCTGTCCCTGCTCCTGCCTCGGCCTTGGCTGGTGCTCTTGATCACCGGCTCCTTCTTCATAGAGTGTCTGCCCACAGCCTCACTGGTTTAGCTGACGCCTGGGCCCCAGCTGGGAGTCCCCAGTGCTCTGCTGCAGCATCAGAGCAGGGGTGACCCACCCTGAAAGGGAGGGTGGGAGAGCAACCAGCATGAGGCCCTGGCCTTGGGGTGGGATGCGGGACAGCCAGCCCAGTGAGCTGAGCCTGACTCTGGGTGTGACAGGAGGGGTCCTGGGAGTCCATGGCCCTGCATTCGTGTCCAGGTCCACTGCCCTACTGGGCCCCTCCTGCTCTGTCTCCAGCTTGGAGACTCCGGGGAAGAAGACCAGTGTGGCTGGTAAGGGATGGAGGGGAGGCCTGGGCTCCCCTTGACATCCTGTTGCAGGGACGAGGCCACAACCACCCCCTACCGCCATAGCTCTGTTTGCTTCTCCTGTACTTCAACACCTACCACCCCACACCCTCTCCTGGTTCTCCCAGTGCACAGCTCTGCTGGATTGGATACGTCTGCCCTGGGTCTGCGCCCCCTCATCCCAGTCCCCTTCCTGCCCTGGGTCTGTGCCCCCTCATCCCAGTCCCCTTCTTGCCCTGGGTCTGCGGCCCCTGGCCAAGGTCCCTGTCCAGCCAGCTGTGACTTTCTGGCTGCAGGGATGCTGTGGTGGGGATGCCATGGGCCCTGGCGCTCTAGCTGCTGAGCTGGCTGCTTTCGGCTTCTCTCCCTCTGCTCTGCTAAGCCCCCCCCACCCCCCGCCACTGCCTGCCCCCAGCCCCCTCCCTTCCAGCAAATGGCCCCAGTTGGGTGGCTGTGCTGGGCTTGACCTCCGAGAGGATAGGGGCTGGTTCTTCAGCTTCCCTGTCACCTTCCTCCCATCCCCACCGATCCCAGCCTGTCCCCCACCCTTGACTCCTCAGCTCTCTCCTTCCCTGGTGGTTAGTCTGGCTGGGTATCAGGGCAGGGCACAGATGTGGGGCATGGATGTAGGGCACGGTGAGGGACAGGAGCCCTGCCTTGCACCTAGCTTGGGCAGGGAAGGCTGCGTGCAGCCCTGTATACCCCACATGCCCCGAGTCAGGCCAGACATGGGCCATAGCCTCAGAAGGGCCGGTGATGCTCCAGCCAGCAGGACACCTGGCCTGGGAAGGCAGGGAGGAGGCTCCCGAAGGCAGGGCCACCCCATCCCCATACCAAGGGCCTGAGCATGGTGCTGGGATACAGCCCAGCTTTGAGGCTGCCCATCCCTGCCAAGCCTTGCACCCTGCAGTTATTCCGCCCTGGCACAGTGGGGAGGCCAGGCATCCTGTGGTGCTCTGGCTTCTGGCCCAAGGAGCTCTTGGCCTCTTGCAGCAGCTCTGCCAGCAAGAGATGTCCTTTGTGGCCTTCATGCTGGACTCTGGCTGCATGAGCTGTGACTGCTAAGCTGGCCTTGATTGGAGGTAGGAGGAGGTCAGGCCCAAGAACAGCACCCCGATATCCAGGCTCTGTGTGGGCTGGCTAGACTCAGGTCAAGGGGTATGTGTGCCTCCCAGGCAAGCCAGTCTCCCGGAAGACCCTGTGCTGGGCCATGCTGGGGATCCCACACAGGGGCCACGTAGTCAGCCCTGGAATGTACGCTGGGGAAGCATGCTACGGATAACCGGGAACATTTGGGGCTTACAGCGGACTTGGGGAAGACTCCGGCCCCACCGATCGGCATGAGGTCTGCCAAGGGGCTGCCCAGGTGCTCAGCACGGCCCGTCTCCTGCAGTGAGCAGGTCGTAGCCTCCATCCCCCTGGACCCCTTCGGTCTACAGTCTATCCTGTCCCACACCTCAGGAGGGCCTCTTTTCTTTGGTGGCCATTCCTCTCACCCTGGACTCCTGGTCTCTGGCGTTCACCCCTGCTGGCATGGCACACGGACATCTCCTCTCCCAGAGGGCCACCGCTGATCTGGCCCCTGTGCCTCGCCAATGCACTGCCAAAAATCCAGCACAGTCCACTCTCGTTTGGTTGTTTCTTCTTTTTGTTTGTTTTTTACTTTCCCCAAATGGTTTGAAACTCACAAGCTATGACTAAAATAATTTCTTTCATAGAAAGAAAAGGAAAACAACAACAACACATCTGTTTGTCTAGCTCCAGTGTATGGTGGATATAGCAGCATCACAAATAAAATTAAAACAAAAAACGCAAGACTCAAGGCAGAGGGACTTTGCGTCCCCACCGGTGTGCAGGTCATCCTGCAGCACCGTCTCCTCCCCCTGCCTGGCTGTGGGCCCTCAGGGCCAGGGGTGGGGGACATTTCACAGTGGCAGAGGCTGAGCAGGGAGAGGTCTCTGCATGGCAGCACTGGGTGAGAGGTCCCGTGGGCAAGGGCCAAGGGTCCAGCAGCCTCTGGCTCCCAGGCAGGGTGGATGGGGCAGATGGAGAGGCTCCGGCAGGGGGCAGGCAGGTGTGGGACGCCATAGCCACAGCAGCAGGACCTGGGGTCAATCCTAGCCTCAGGGTGCTGGACACAGACCCCCTCCCTGAGGGCTGTGGGTCCTCTGCCTGCAGCATGGGTGTGAACTTCCCCTCCTCAAACCTCCCACACGGCCCAACCCCAGCCAAGGTGAGCCTCCAAGGCAGGGTCTGGATGGTGACACCGACCAGCTGCTTGGGCAGCCTTGGGGCCTGAGCCCCCTTCCTGCCTTCCCCTTCCTAGGGGGCTGTGGGCCAGGGAGATGGGGGGGACAGGTGCTGAGGCCCAGTGGGAGTCAGGATGGGGATGGGGATGGAACTGGATGCTTTGGTCCCCTGTGGATGGGAGGTGAGGACAGAGGAGGGCTGGCCAGGCACTGAGACTTTCAGGCAGCTGCAAAGTGCAGGTCCCTGCTGACCAAGCCAAGAGCGCGGTCTGGCAGTGACGCTGGAACCGTCCCTGGGAAGGTGGCCTGGGGGGCCGAGGCCAGGGCGCGTGGCAGCCAGGGCACAGCCAGGCTTTAGAGTCCAGACTCCTCTGCTGCTGGGCTCCCCGTCCTTTCACCGGCCAGAACCGGTTCCTGGGGCTCAGCACGGCCAGAGGCGACCCAGGCCGGAGTCCTGCGTCCTGCGTGGGAACTTTGGCAGATGCCTCCAGACCCCTGAACAGCTCCAGGGTACCAGACTGGACCACGGCGCCCAGACCAGGGGTAGGAGGGCCAGATGCCATCCCTCGGGGTCTCCGCTTCTAGTTCCGCAGGAGCTACTGCTTCACACAGACGAAATGGGGTGGGGGTGGGGGAAATGGCAGCAGGGAGCTGCGCCCCAGGGATGAACTCCCTCCTACACCCACGGAACCCCGCCCATCACGGAGGAGCCCCGCTCCCACCCAGGAGGCCCGCAGCTGGGTGGAAGCCCACCCCACTCAGGAGCCTCATCCCAGCCCTGTCGCTGGGAACCCTCCCCCATCCAGGGGTCCCCGTCCTGAAGTCCCGCCCCCACGGAGAAACCGCGGCCCTTTCAAGAAAGGAACCAGAATCTGTCCGAGGATTCTCCTCGCCCCCGCCCTCCTAGGAAGGAGCCCACCCCCATTCAGGAGCCCGCCCCCAGAGAGGATCCCCGCCCCATCCAGGGAGGAAACCAGCACTCGTCAGGCGGACCCCGCCCGCCACTGGAAGCCCCAGCTGGGGACCCTGCCCTATCGGGGTGGAGCCCCGTCCCCCTTCTTCTCGGGAGGAGCCCTCCCCCGGGTAAGACCCTAGCCCCTCGTCGGGAGGAGCCCCGCCTCCATCCAGGAGCCCCATCCCCGCACCACCAGGTAGGAGCCCCCGCCCCCATCCGGGGAGGAGCCCGCCCGCATCCAAGAGCTCCGCCCCCGCCCTATCCGGGAGGAGCCCCCGCCCTCATCCAGGGAGGAGCCTGCATCCATCCGGAGCCCCGCCCCTGACCCATCAGGGAGGAGCCTCCGCCCCCCGTCCAGTGAGAAGCCCCGTCCAGTGAGGAGCCCCGCCCCCATCCAGGAACCCCGCCCCCGCCCCATCAGGGAGGAGCCCCGCCCCACCTAATCAAGGGAGGAGCCCGGCCCCCAGCCCAGCCGCCCGCCGGCGGGGTCGCGCTACTTGCAGGTGTGCACGTCGTAGACGCGCGCGCACTCCTGGCAGCTCACGTAGCAGCACCAGTGGAAGACGCAGTGGCACTTCTCTCGGCGCTGCTCGGTGCGCGCGTTGTGGCCGCGGCCACAGCACAGCAGGTCGCAGCCGTCGATGCCATGCGAGCTCACGTTGCACGTGCGGTCGCGGGTGCCGAACGAGCCGGTCTCGGGGTTGGGCTCGCAGAAGTTGGGCGAGGCCTCGTAGTACACAAGGTCGCGCTCCGTGGGCACCTTGAAGTAGCTGTAGCGGGGCCGCAGCGTCTCCACCCAGCCGCGCGACTCGCGGTGCTTCTCCACCACCATCTCGGAGGCGCTGTCGTACTTGTCCTTGAGGAAGTCTCCGATGGAGCGGAAGTCGGGCTGCGACCACCAGCAGGTCTTCACCTCGCAACTGCCCGACAGCCCGTGGCACTTGCACTTGAGATGCATGTGGCTGGCGATGGCCTGCAGGAACGCACCCCGGGGCGTCAGGGCTGGCCCTCGGCACCCCCTGCCCGGGATGGCTCGCCTGTGCGGTCCGTCTTCCCCGGGGTGAGGTCCTGGCCGGCGGCTCCCCTCCTCCTGTTGTGCTGGCTGACCCAGTAAGACCTGTCCCTTCTCACGGGGGTCACCGGCGCCGCCTCTTCCATGCACTGCAGGGGGCATCCTGGCTGACCCAAGGTCCACGGAGGGCAGGGCCTGGGAGGAGAGAGGTCTCCTCGGCTGGGGTCAGGTCTATTTCTACATCCTCTAGGACCAAGCGAAGGAAGGGAAGGGAGTGTGAGGTGATGATGCGTTTCGGGCATGCAGGAGGGAGGATGTGGGCTGGAACAGTAGCCCAGAGGATCTGTGCATGGTGGCGAGGTGATGGGGGTGGCTGCACCCCCCCCCCCCGGAAGCTGGCTTCAGAGGTATGTAAGGGAATTGGAAGAGGTGTGCAGCACCAGGCTGGGGGACTCTGGGTCCTGAGGGTCAACAGCCACAGGGCCTGACTGAGGAATGCATTTCTTCCTTTCTCTCTTTGAGGGAAGGGACAGGGTTGGGGGCTAAGGGGTGTCTGACTCAATCAGGTTAATGTTGCATTGACCGCTGGGGTGCACACCTGCCACCCATGAGCCCTAGAGATGGGGCTGGTCCAGGGGGCCATGGGCTGTCTGCTGGCTGGCGCAGACCCCCCAGACCTCACGCAAGAGGAGGACTATAACATTTCATTCGCTGTTTTACTATTGTGACTCTCATTGCAATGATAACACATTGGTTGATATATCGGCCACAATAAAATTCAACATTAAAATGAATGCCAGCTGCTTCCTTTTTAAAATGCAGTTACAAGAATATCTGCAGCTGCGTATGTGAGTCTCATTATTCCCCTACTGGTCAGTGTGAGGTGGGCTGTGCATCCAGACACAGCCCCAAGTGCATCCCCACCCTGTCCCCTCCCTGCTGTGTCTTCCACACTTCTCTCCTACTGGCTCTTTCCCAGGGCATCTGCAATGACTGCACCCCACCCCACAGTTAATTTCTGTCTTATGTCTGTGCTCTTCTCTTTTCCAGAGGAGACCTTTTCAATGTCTTTAGGTTTACTTTTATAAAAGTTATATATGCATGTACTTTAAGGAGTCCAAGAGTACCTGAGACTTGCTCCCACACCCAGGCCCACACGGCACCTCCTGACCAGCCAGAGCAACACAAGGCCCTCTTGCATCTCAATAGAATGTTTGACTTGCTGCATCTTGAGTGTTGAGGGGCCCAGCAATGTCTCCCCTGTCCCCATGGAGGGCAGGAAGTCAGCTCTTTTATCATCACCCCGCCACTCCAAATGCACACCTGCCCAGCCCCCTCCACCCTAAAAACTGAAGCATACTCCAGTTAGATCAATAGTGAGTGCTGGCAGTATTGGCATTGTGTTAGATGCCATACCCAGCTGAGCCCCATGATCACTCCTTTTCTTTTCCTACAAAACTTTGTGGTTGCTGTTTTTAATGTACCTATTATGGATTCAGGCTCATGCTTTGCCCGAATTGTCTTTGAGATGTTTAAACACACCACATATTTTAAGATTTCAGCTTCTCGGGGACATCTTTTTCAGAAGCTGTCTGGCAGATTTGGGGAAATATGCATGTCCCAAAACGCAGCTTTTCTACCTAAAAAGTTGGCAAGGTGGTTTAGCTGGGTATAAAAGTCTTGGCTTAGAAACTCATTTCCCTTTAGCACAGCTCCATTTTTCTTCCAGCTTCCATTGTTGTTCTTGGGAACCATTTGGATCCCAGATCCTCTGCATGAAACCCACAGAGTGGACGGCTTCCCTGTGTTGTAGGCTGTGAATTTCAGGGTGATGGGTCTTGACGTGGGTCTCCTCTCTCATGCGCCAGTGCATACAGTCTGTTCGGTCTGAACCTTGTGATTCTGGGTACCTTCCTGCCTTCTTAGCTGACTTCCTCTACATCATATCTGTCATTGTCTCTTGGACAGATCCTTTGTATTCTCCATTCTTTTCCTCTTTTCCATCTCTGCCTTGTCTCGGACAACCTTTGTGCTGGGAGTTTGGTTTCTTCTATTCTACCTTTATTTTCTAGCAGTTTCTCCCACCTTCCCTGAAAGTTCTTTTGATTCGACATCCTATCCCACTTTTTGGAGAGAGTATTTTCTCTCTCTGGGTATTGTGGCAGGGTTTTTTTCTTTAACTTTTTTCAATCTTTTTTTTTTTAAATTAAAAAAGTAATCTCAATGTCCAATATGGGACTCAAACTCATGACCCTGAGCTCAGGAGTCATACACTCTACCAATAGAGCCAGCCAGGTGCCTGGAAGACTGGTGGAGTTTGAAGTTTTCACCTCTCTTTACAATGTTTTATTCCTGTTTGTTTTTATCTTTACCTCTGTGGTTGTGAGAGGCCTTCCTCAGATGTCCTGTGATCCCGGGCTGTCTGCTGATACTTAAAAGGAGGACCTGACCTGTCATGTTGGAAGCTCAGCTCCTTGGTGGGGGCTAATCTGCATGGGCCCCTCATTGTAGAGTGACCTGGCTCCATTATTTCTTGGGGAACCCCAGGTCAGTATCTTTGAGTTTCCTCTTGGGTTGGTTCCATCCCCCTTCCTGGAGGGTCATCATGGTCAGTGTGGAATACCGACAATAGGAAGGTAAATGTGTGTGTAGATGGGGATTTCACTCAGGGAAACCTCGCCTTCACCCAGGCTGTGCTTGCTGTCCTTCTGTCTGGACACACAGTGCTTTGTCTTTCCTGGGGAACACACCTGCAGATTTCTGCCTTGGTAAAGGGTGGGGGCATTTGCCTGGGTACAAGCTATTGGACAAAGGCCTGGTGGGTTCTAAAGTACTCTTACTGTAAATTATCAATCTATCTTCCCATTTTTAAGCTGCACTTTTCAAGACACCTGATACTAGTACGTCCCGAGTTGGTTCTCAGAGTTCTCTACTCATTTAGGATTCTACTTGCTTCTAAGACCGGAGTATTCATGCATCTGCTTCTTAGTTTACAAAATTTTGCTGCCATGCTCAGCTCCTGGCTTCCATGTTGTCGGGAGCATCCCTGTGTTGATGTGTTGTAAGATTCATTCACTGTCATTTTAGTGGGGTTCTGAGGGGCTGCAGAGGGAAATGCTTGTATTCACTGTGATTCCTCACAGGTCTTTCCACTCTACAGTTGCTACGGGATTCTTTCCAAAGGATATTATATGATCTGTATAGTTTCCAGTTCCCCGCTGAGACATTCAGACTCGCATTTTGGCTTTGTAAACCTAAGTAAGCATATTTCTTTTCCACAGTCTGTGTCTCATAATTCCAGTATCAGAGTCCCTGTGGACTTGTTTCTGCGAGTTTTGCTGACAATCACTCATTGTGTCACCAGCTCATGTGACAGGTTATCCTTTGATTCTGTGCTGGATGCTGTGTTTGGAAAATTATTTGTAGAAACATTTTTTGACCTTGAATATGGTTATCACCCTTCAAAGGGGGATTTGCCTGCCTTTTCCAGGTATGTGGGAAAACGAGCAATTGGGATCACCATAATCTGTTCCCAGATCTTGAGATTTTTCTAGCCTGCACTTGTATACAAGGGCTGGTCTCCTTCTGGTTTTCCTTTACTCCTCAGAGCTCCGGCCTAAACCAGGGGGAGGTTTCCTGGAGATGGCGAGGCTGCCGAAAGTGTATGCACTGTGGCCCAGTTCAGGATGAAAGCTGATTCAGCTCCTGGGCTCAGGGTTCTGCCTTCTCCCGGCCCTTGGGCCACTAATTTCTCACTATTCAAGGTTACATATTTGACACCTAAAATAACTTCATAGGAGCATAATATACATACAAAAGTATATATGTCATAAATGCAAAACCTGACAAAATTTCACAAATTGCCAGCCACTGGACATCAGCTCCCCAGAAACTCCTGTCATGTTCCCTTCCAGTTGTCTCTTTGGCCTCTTATACCCTTCTATGAATCTTTTAATATGTCCACGTTATTACAGTTTTCTTTCATTGCAAGTGCTTTTATCAGTCTGTTTACAAAATCTCTGCCTACTCCAAGGTCATAGAAACATTCCATGTTTTCTGCCTAACATTTCTGTTCATTTGTTTTACCTTTTCCATTTGGGTTTGGCATTAACTGTACATATGGCGTGAGGTAGGGGTCAGCGTCTTTTCCCCACCATGTCATTGTCTGATTGACTAGGCACCATTCATTGAAGGGACCATTTCTTGTCTGTGCTGCCCTGTTGTCCTGTGGTAGGTAGGGTGACTGTACACAGGTGGGCTTCCTCTGTGTCTAATGGGGCCCTTTTCCCATTTCGTCCTGCATTTGTACTTGTCTTGGACAGGAAGATGAGTCGGTTTCTTTGTTCTCTTTTGATGGCAGCCCAACGCTTCAGGCCTCTGTGATGCCCTGGTTCCCAGGCCAGCACCATCCTGGTGTTGCTGAAACTACTAGAGCATCACCTCCCATGACTGACCGGTCCCCTGTGGGCTCTCCACGACCATCAGACCCAGTCCACTCCAACATATATAGCCCTTCACAGCATGGTCCTGATTGTCCTCTTCCTCTGCTTTCTACATGCTGTCTTCCAGACAGCCTCACTCCTGGTCACAGGCTTTGGGTGGCCCCAGGGCTCTCGTGGCTTTCCTCTACCTAGATAGCTGTTAGCTATTTTGCATGCACTGCTCCCAGTACCAGCAGAAAGCATTTGTTTTAAGATGCCAGCCCGGGGTGTGGCCCCTGCAAGGTGCCCAGGTCACCCTGTGTGTGCATTTCTTTATCACACAATGTCCCAAACTGTGCTGCAGGGGCTTCACTTTTTCCTCCCTGGACTGCAGGCAGGCCAACAAGGCAGCCCTGTATCCCACCTGCCACCCTGTGGGAATGCCCTCAGCCCTTGTGCAGTGAATGGACTGGCTGTTTCAGAGAGCCCCAGGCAGTAGGTGAGCAGATTTCTAGCCTGGCCACCAAGGATGGCCCATCCACCCAGCCACACCTCCAGGGAACTGAGGCACATGTCCTGCTCAGAAATCTTCCATGGAGGCGGGGCTGGATGGCAGAAGAGTAGGGTCCCCAAGTAACCTGTCCCCACCTAATTACCTAGATAACCTTCAAATCATCCTGAAAACCTATGAATTCAGCTTGAGATTTAAAGAGAGAACAGCTGGAATGCTACAGTGAGAAGAATTAATGCCTCTATCAAGTACGACTTGCTTTTGGCCACTCTGCACTGAGCAAAATGACTAGAAGGAAAAACCTCAAAGGAAAGAATCAGAAACTGTCCTATCTCCCACAGAGTTACAAAATTTGGATTACAATTCAATGTCAGAAAGCCAATTCAGAAGCCCATTTATAAAGCTACTGGTGGCTCTAGAAAAAAGCATGAAGGAGTCAAGAGACTTCATGACTGCAGAATTTAAATCTATCAGGCAGAAATTAAAAATCAATTAAATGAGATGCAATCCAAACTAGAGGTCCTAACGACGAGGGTTAACAAGGTAGAACCAGTGAGTGACAGAGAAGACAAGTTGATGGCAAAGAGGGAAACTGAGGAAAAAAGAGACAAACAATTAAAAGATCATGAGGATAGATTAAGGGAAATAAATGACAGCCTGAGGAAGAAAAATCTGCGTTTAATTGGGGTACCTGAGGGTGCCGAAAGGTACAGAGGTCCAGAATATGTATTTGAACAAGTCATAGCTGAAAACTTTCCTAATCTGGGAAGGGAAACAGGGATTCAGATACAGGAAATAGAGAGATTCCCCCCGCCCCTAAAATCAATAAAAACCGCTCAACACCTCGACATTTAATAGTGAAGCTTGCAAATTCCAAAGATAAAGAGAAGATCCTTAAAGCAGCAAGAGACAAGAAATCGCTAAGTTTTATGCGGAGAAATATTAGGGTAACAGCAGACCTCTCCACAGAGACCTGGCAGGCCAGAAAAGGCTGGCAGGATATATTCAGGGTCCTAAATGAGAAGAACATACAGCCAAGAATACTGTATCCAGCAAGGCTCTCATTCAGAATAGGAGAGATAAAGACTTCCAAGATAGGCAGGAACTGAAAGAATATGTGACCACCAAACTAGCTCTGCAAGAAATTTTAAGGGGGACTCTTAAAATTCCTCTTTAAGAGGAAGTCCAATGGAACAATCCACAAAAACAGGGACTGAATAGGTATCATGATGACCCTAAACTCATATCTTTCAATAGTAACTCTGAATGTGAACGGGCTTAATGACCCCATCAAAAGGCGCAGGGTTTCAGACTGGATAAAAAAGCAGGACCCATCTATTTGCTGTCTACAAGAGACTCATTTTAGACAGAAGGACACCTACAGCCTGAAAATAAAAGGTTGGAGAACCATGTACCATTCAAATGGTCCTCAAAAGAAAGCAGGGGTAGCTATCCTTATATCAGATAAATTAAAATTTACCCCGAAGACTATAGTGAGAGATGAAGAGGGACACTATCTCATACTTAAAGGATCTATCTATACTGATGATAGGACACAATCACTAATATTTATGCCCTGAATGTGGGAGCTGCCAAATATATCAATCAATTAACAACCAAAGTTAATACATACTTAGATAATAATACACTTATACTTGGTGACTTCAATCTAGCACTTTCTACACTCAATAGGTCTTCTAAGCACAACATCCCCAAAGAAAGAAGAGCTTTAAATGATACAGTGGACCAGATGGATTTCACAGATATATATATAGAACTTTACATCCAAATGCAACTGAATACACATTCTTCTCAAGTGCACATGGAACTTTCTCCAGAATAGACCACATACTGGGTCACAAATCAGGTCTTGACCAATACCAAAAGATTGGGATCATCCCCTGCGTATTCTCAGACCATAATGCTTTGAAATTAGAACTAAATCACAACAAGAAGTTTGGAAGGATTTCAAACACATGGAGATTAAGGACCATCCTGCTAAAAGATGAAAGGGTCAACAAGGAAATGAGGGAAGTATTAAAAAGATTCATGGAAACTAATGAGAATGAAGATACAACCATTCAAAATCTTTGGGATACAGCAAAAGCAGTCCTGAGGGGGAAATACATCGCAATACAAGCAGCCATCCAAATACTGGAAAGAACTCAAATACAAAAGCTAACCTTACACCTAAAGGAGCTAGAGAAAAAACAGCAAATAGATCCTACACCCAGCAGAAGAAGAGAGTCGAGCAGAACTCAATGAAATCAAGACCAGAAGAACTGCGGAACAGATCAACAAAGCCAGGAGTTGGTTCTTTGAAAGAATTAATAAGATAGATAAACCATTAGCCAGCCTTATTAAAAAGAAGAGAGAGAAGACTCAAACTAATAAAATCATGAATGAGAAAGAAGAGATCACTACCAACACCAAGGAAATACAAACGATTTTAAAAACATATTATGAACAGCTATATGCCAATAAATTAGGCAATCTAGAAGAAATGGACGCATTTCTGGAAAACTACAAACTACCAAAACTGGAACAGGAAGAAATAGAAAACCTGAACAGGCCAATAACCAGGGAGGAAATGGAAGCAGTTATCAAAAACCTCCCAAGACACAAAAGTCTAGGGCCAGATGGCTTCCCAGGGGAATTCTATCAAACGTTTAAAGAAGAAATCATACCTATTCTACTAAAGCTGTTCGGAAAGATAGAAAGAGATGGAGTACTTCCAAACTCCTTCTATGATGCCAGAATCACCTTAATTCCAAAACCAGACAAAGACCCCACAAAAAAGGAGAATTATAGACCAATATCCCTGATGAACACAGATGCAAAAATTCTCAGTAAGATACTAGCCAATAGGATCCAACAATACATTAAAAAGATTATTCATCATGACCAAGTAGGATTTATCCCCGGGATGCAAGCTTGTTCAACACTCATAAAACAATCAATGTGATTCATCATATCAGCAAGAGAAAAACCAAGAACCATAGGATCCTCTCAATAGATGCAGAGAAAGCATTGGACAAAATACAGCATCCATTCCTGATCAAAACTCTTCAGAGTATAGGGATAGAGGGAACATTCCTCAACATCTTAAAAGCCATCTACGAAAAGCCCACAGCAAATATCATTCTCAATGGGGAAGCACTGGGAGCCTTTCCCCTAAGATCAGGAACAAGACAGGGATGTCCGCTCTCACCACTGCTATTCCACATAGTACTGGTAGTCCTAGCCTCAGCAATCAGACAACAAAAAGACATTAAAGGGCATTCAAATTGGCAAAGAAGAAGTCAAACTCTCCCCCTTCGCAGATTACATGATACTCTACATAGACTCCACCCCAAGATTGCTAGAATTCATACAGCAATTTGTCAGTGTGGCAGGATACAAAATCAATGCCCAGAAGTCAGTGGCATTTCTAGACACTAACGTTGAGAATGAAGAAAGAGAAATTAAGGAGTCGATCCCATTTACCATTGCATCCAAAAGCATAAGATACCTAGGAATAAACCTAAGCAAGGAGGTAAAGGATCTATACCCTAAAAACTATAAAACACTTCTGAAAGAAATTGAGGAAGGCACAAAGAGATGGAAAAATATTCCATGCTCATGGATTGGCAGAATTAATATTGTGAAAATGTCAACGTTACCCAGGGCAATTTACACATTTAATGCAATCCCTATCAAAATACCATGGACTTTCTTCAGAGAGTTTGAACAAATTATTTTAAGATTTGTGTGGAATCAGAAAAGACCCCGAATAGCCAGGGGAATCTTAAAAAAGAAAACCATATCTGGGGGCATCACAATGCCAGATTTCAGGTTGTACTACAAAGCTGTGGTCATCAAAACAGTGTGGTACTGGCACAAAAACAGACACATAGATCAATGGAACAGGATAGAGAATCCAGAAATGGACCCTCAACTTTATGGTCAACTAATATTCAGCAAAGCAGGAAAGACTATCCACGGGATAAAAGACAGTTTCTTCAATAAATGGTGCTGCGAAAATTGGACATCTACGTGCAGAAGAATGAAACTAGTCCACTCTCTTGCACCATACACAAAGATAAAGTCAAAATGGATGAAAGATCTAAATGTGAGACAAGATTCCATCAAAATCCTAGAGGAGAACACAGGCAACAGCCTTTTTGAACTTGGCCACAGTAACTTCTTGCAAAATACATTCATGAAGACAAGAGAAACAAAAGCAAAAACGAACTATTGGGACTTCATCAAGACAAGCAGCTTTTGCATAGCAAAAGATACCATCAAGATAACTCAAAGACAACCTACAGAATGGGAGAAGATATTTGCAAATGACGTATCAGATAAAGGGCTAGTATCTGAGATCTATAAACAACTTATGAAACTCAACAGCAAAGAAACACAGTCCAATCATGAAATGGGCAAAAGACATGAAGAGAAATCTCACAGAGGAAGACATGGACATGGCCAACATGCACATGAGAAAATGCTCCACATCACTGGCCATCAGGGAAATACAAATCAAAACCACAATGAGATACCATCTCACACCAGTGAGAATGGGGAAAATTAACAAGGCAGGAAACCACAAATGTTGGAGAGGATGCGGAGAAAAGGGAACCCTCTTACACTGTTGGTGGGAATGTGAACTGGTGCAGCCACTCTGGAAAACTGTGTGGAGGTTCCTCAAAGAGTTAAAAATAGACCTGCCCTACGACCCAGCAATTGCACTGCTGGGGATTTACCCCAAAGATACAGATGCAGTGGAAGGCCGGGACACCTGCACCCCGATGTGTATAGCAGCAATGTCCACAATAGCCAAACTGTGGAAGGAGCCTCGGTGTCCATCGAAAGAGGAATGGATAAAGAAGATGGGGTTTATGTATACAATGGAATATTCCTCAGCCATTAGAAACGACAAATACCCACCATTTGCTTCAACGTGGATGGAACTGGAGGGTATTATGCTGAGTGAAGTCAATTGGAGAAGGACAAACATTATATGTTCTCATTCATTTGGGGAATATAAATAATAGTGAAAGGGAATATAAGGGAATGGAGAAGAAATGTGTGGGAAATATCAGAAAGGGAGACAGAACATAAAGACTCCTA
Source organism: Vulpes lagopus (assembly GCF_018345385.1). NCBI lineage: Eukaryota > Metazoa > Chordata > Mammalia > Carnivora > Canidae > Vulpes > Vulpes lagopus. The sequence goes on along the minus strand of NC_054836.1, from coordinate 10,737,167 downwards.
ACTCTGGGAAATGAACTAGGGGTGATGGAAAGGGAGGAGGGCGGGGGGTGGGGGTGAATGGTGACGGGCACTGAGGGGTGCACTTGACGGGATGAGCACTGGGTGTTATTCTATATGTTGGCAAATCGAACACCAATAAAAAATAAATTTATATGTAAAAAAAAAATCTTCCATGTCTCCAGGACCCTCAAGAATGTGGTCAGAGAGTGCATCCCCCAGCCCCCACAAGGCCGTACAATGGCCCCCTTCCCAACCCCCTGGGGGCACACGGCCTGGATGGACAACTCCCCGTGCACCTCCAGGACCAGCCAAGGGCCGACAACATACCTGGCGTCCGGCCTCATTGTTGTGGCGGTTCATGGCGGAGCGGGCGTCTGGCCGGTTCTCCCGTGCGTCAGCGAATTCCCGGGACACCATGCCACCAAACTCGATGTCCTCGCTGCAGCCTCCCCACTTCCAGCCCTCACCTGGTGAGCCCTGGTGGCGGCTGCTGCAGCCACAGATGGCAGCGGAGCCCTCCGCACATGAGCGTGTCACAGCGAAGGCCACGCCGGCCGAGGCGATGGCGTGCACAAAGGCAGACTCCCGGGTGGCTGCGGAGAGAGGCAACCCAGTTGGCAGGACCCAGCAGGGCTGCGGGGGTGGCACCTGGCCCCAGGGTATCTTGGCCCCTTGCTGGGCTGGGCCTGGGTCCTTGGGGTGGTTGTGGGTGCTGGACTTACAGTCTCCCCAGTGGCCAGGCAGGGCCAACGAGCCCCAGGAGGGGGACTGGGTATCAGTCTCCATGAGGAAACACAGGGACCCCTGCAATTCAAGGGTCAGATCAGAGCCAGCACTGGCCAGGACGTGCAAAACCTGAACCCCCTACACTGCTGGGGGCAAGGAAATTGGTGCTGCCCCTTGGAAAGCAGTTTGACAGCTTCTTGAAGCCAGACCCCTACCATGTGACTGGCCATTCAGCTAGGTATTCACCCCCGAGGAAGCTCAGGTGCTTCAGGGGCCAGGAAGCAGAGGGCTTGGCTAGGGGCTCCCAAATGTACATCAGCAGGTGAACGGATAAAAATCTGTGGCATGAAATCAGTCAGCTCTGCCGATGTGATGCAGAAGCTCCCACTGCGAGAAAAATTATTGTAAGCACATGGTGGGAGGGGTACTAACCCGACTTACTGTAGTGGTCATCCTGCAATATGTGCATGTATCGAATCAGTATGTGGTACACCTGAAACTGAATGTTCTGTGTCAGTTTTACCTCAGTTAAACCAGTAAAGTGGTATTCTGTCTAATTGGGGACAAAATGAGGGGCATGGATGAATCTCAAAATCATCCACTGAGAAAAGGCAGATTTAAAGACCCCTTCCTCTTGGGCCCAAACAACCCGTGGTAGAAACCCCCAACCCAGACGTCCAGGATGAAAGTGTCCAGCAGCCTGGTGGCCTGCTTGGGGGCAGCTCCTGGCCCGCACACTGCCCACTTGTGCCTCTCATTCTGCCCGCACACTTTCCCATCTTCCACCCCTAATTCCAGGGACCTGCATGGTCCAGCTGAAGGGCCACTTTTTCTGGAACCTCCTCGAGGTCAGTGCTTCCACTGGACCCTTTGCCTCATGCTAGTTCCATGCTCCTGGACTTGGAGATGCTGAGAGCTGTAGCATCCAGGCTGCTGCTGACCCTGGGGGCTGGTCTGGAGGCTGCTGGGGCCCCCAGATGCAGCCTCCTCCCTCCACATGAGGGGAAACTGAGTGTGGGGACATGGTTTTGCCGAAGGGCCATGCAGGAGGGGTGGGGCTTGGGAAGCAGGAGCTGGTGAGGCTGACCAGGAGCAGACAGAGTCCACTGGGGAGGCTGTGAGGGCTCTGCAGAGGCTACGTCTGCAGCTGGGCTTCCCCTGACTACACGAGTGCACGTGCGTCCTGGGTCTGCGTGAGCCTTCCAGCAAGGGGACCCAGCAATGACCCCCTCTGGGGGGAAGGTGAGGATGGGGCTACCCTGCGTGAGTGGATGGGCCTCCCTCACTCCTTCATATGCACATATGGAGCCTGCTCTTTGCCAAGTTCTGCAGAGGGGAACATGGAAGCCTCAGGGAGCTTACCTGCTGGTGAGCAGGAATTTAAAAATCTAGATAAAAAGCCACGGGCTCTGGAGTTCAGCAGGCCTGGGGCTGAACCTGGGCTTGGTGTCCGGTGTCCGGTGCACCTGTGGGCATCTCTGCTGCTGTCCTGATGGGGACCTGCATCCCACCTCTCCTGCGCCAGCAGGAGGGAGAAGGGAGCAGGACAGGTGTGAGGATGGGCCCCTCCAGGCCTTCCATGCTGGGCATGGGCTGGGTGGTCTGGATGGTGCTGGGCCCCCAGCGGCTCCCATTGTGGGGTGCCGCTGTGTCCCCGCCCACATCAGTGCCTGGTGGCTTTGGTCTTGGCTGGGGGATGGGCAGGTGGGCTTCATCTTGGGGAGTGAGCAGAGACTGCCAGCAGAGGCTGTGGGCTATTCCCCTGGCTTCCTCAAGCTTGCTCACCCCCGACACCAGGCAGGTAGAGGCAGAGGAATGGCGAGACAGTTCCAGCCAGCAGCACACACACTCAGACTCATCCAAGAGCCGCCATACCTGTCACTGAAAAGCGCACAAGTACTGTCCCCTCCCTCCTCCCCTCCCCTGCCCTTGAGTCCAGCCCTCAGCGTCTGTCACCTGTACCATCACAGGCTCCTGGATGTGACCTGCACACCTGCCTCCAGCTTTCCCCCATGCACATGTGTGTGTCATGCGTCTCAAACACACGGGCACAGTGCGTGCACAAGCATGCACGCACACACAAACACATGGGCACACATGCACACAACACACGTTTGCACACATGCAATGCACACATGCATACACACACGTGGGCATATGCAAACACACAGACATGCAAACACATGTAACACGTGCACACAAACATGTATATGCAGAACACATGCACAAACACGCATGCATGCAAGCACGCATGCACAGACCTATGCACACACGCAAGCACACGTGCACATACACATCATACAAGGCTGAGGGCACAGCCCTTTGCTTCATGCCCAGTGCATCTTGCCTGGTCCCTCTGAGCTCCTGGGGCTGGTCCTTGCCTGACCTACGCATAGGCCCCCCCCACCTGCTGCCCCCCCAGCTCTGGCAGCTGCTCCCTGGCCTCCAGCCACAGTCAGCCTTTGTCACTCCCCTAGGGAGACTTCCAGTTGCTCCTCTGGTCATGTGCACCTGCCGTTTCCTCCGTGTGCTCTTCAGCCGGGGTCTGGCCATGCTGTCCAAGTGTGGTCACTGACTGGCCGAGGAAGCTCTCACCTGAGCCCTCTCCTGATTCGTCCCCTCCTTGGCCTGGAAGCTCCCTGAGGTGGGGACTGTGTCTTGTTCATTCTGCGTTTCCAGGAGCCCTGGGTTGGGACAGGGAGGCCCAGCAGGATCTGAGCCTGTGGGGCTGGCTCTCCACCCCTCCCCACTCAGCAACCTTCACTGTCCCTTCCCCGAAGGCCAGCAGACAGCTGCTCCCCCAGATGTTGGATGCCCTGTCTTACTCTCCTCTGTAGCACAGCCCATCAGTTCTCAGGCCCGGAACTGCCTTCTGCAGGTCTGAGGTCTCTGTGCATAAATGCCAGCGTGGCCTGGACCCAGGCACCTTGTCCTGCTGTCCCTCCCCTCCAGCAGAGCCACACCTTTATTTTGTCTTCTTCCTTGGAGCCAGACTGGGCTCCCTGCTGGCGCTGGCCTGGGGCCTCTCCTGCAGCCGGTGTTCTAGGCACTCGGGGAGCCCAGTGCACACAGCCCAGTGCTGCTTCAAGCTGCCTGAGGCCCCTGGTTGCCAGAAACACTCCTCTTGGGGGAAGACTGCCTTGGCCTCTGCCCACCACCCTCCTGTGACGTTGGGGGAGAGCCAGCGAGCCTGGGGCCTTGCCCCTTACCCGAACAAGGGCTTGCTGCTTATCAGGCTCAGGCAGACAGGCCAGGCCGCCAGACACACTCGAGGGGAAGGGCGTGATTGCGGCGGTGGGGGAGGCCTTCAACTTGGGAGGAAGAACTCAGTCCAGCCCTGCTCACAGCTTGCCCCAGTTGGCTCCCCTGTGGGCCCCAATCTCCCCTCCTGCCCTGAGCAGAAGGGGCTCATCACACACCAGGTCCGAAGGCTGAGGACACCGTGTAGCCTTCAACTTGCTCTGAAGGAGAAGAAGCGTCTGAGGAAACGCCACAAGGCCTGTGGCCAGAAAAGTGTGAGATGGGTTGTGCGGGCAAAGAAAGTCCACGTGGAAGTGGAAGACACGGCCTCCACGCAGTTTGGGAAGCTGAGACCTGGCATAGCAGATGCCCTGCCTGGCCCACCTAGCCGGCGGGCCCCACAGCGGGCAGGCGGCAGGTGCCTCGAGCAGGTGCTCCAGGGACACCCATGGAGGCCTTCCCAGCAGAGTCAAGTTATGTCAGGCAAACCCCAAAGGCCTGACGCATCTCCTCCTGGTCTCGAGGGCACAAGGGGCAAGGGCCAGGCAGACACACCTAGAGGGGACCCTGAACAGGTGGAAAATAGGTGAAATCGGGGTGAAGTCTGGAATTAACACCCAGGGATCTCTGCTTCAATGGATGCAGCTGGATCTGTGGGTTCTTAGCCTTGCGGGAGGTCTGGGAGGGGAAACGGAGTCAGCATCACTCCTGCAGTGCCTCTGTATGTCCACGGTTCTTTCCAGAGAAAAAGTAAAAGTGCATGCTGAGGTCGTGCAGGAGGAAGACCCCCTGCATGCCCGGGTGACACCTGCAGGACTGGGGCTTTCCATCCAGGGATCTTGGGGTAGCGTCACTCCAAGCAGGAATCACAGGCCATGTCAGAAAGCTTGTGAGTGGGGGGTTGTGTTGTTTTTGGATAGAGAACCTGTTGCTTTTATCAGATTTCCACCAGTGTTGGAAAGAAGAAGGTCATTATCTGACCGGCTGGAGTAGCCTCAGGCTTTGGGGGAGGTAGGATGGGGCTCCCCTGAGGCAGTGGGCGGGGAGGGCACAGCAAGGATCAGACTGGGGTCTGGAGCCCTGGCAGCCGCCCCAGTCACAGCAAAGTTCTTAGCCACCGACAGCAGCTTTGTCAGGTTTCTGCTTCTGTTTACACAACAGAGGCAGCTAGGGAACCAGAGGGGATCCATCCCACCGTGGGAAGGGAACCGTGTCTTGGGAATGAGATTGGAAACACCTTTGTCACTGTCACTGGCCATGGGCTACAGCAGGTCAGGAGAGGAGGAGGGGACACAGGTCTGGGATGGTGGCCAAAGGGCCTGTGCTGCCAGTGTGCCAAGTCCCTGGGACACCACCTGCCTGAGCCCTTGGAGCTGCTCAGACTGCCCTGCTGGCCCCAGGACTCTCCTCCACACCCGTGAGATGGGCTTTGCCTCCCGGGGTCTCAGAGCTCTGGAACAGGACCGATCTTGTTTCCAGACTTGGATTTCATGGGCTTGTCAAGTACCAGGGATCATTTGAGGACTGAATTAGGACTGCCAGGTGTTCTCACTTTCCTGTGAGAGGATAAGGCAAATGGAAAATGTCACAGTTTCAGAACTGAGGTCGGGGCTGGGAAAAGGAAGGAGAAAGGAAATTTGGTGACAAAGTCGTTCTGTGAGTTAAGCCTTCTCCACGGGGAAAGCCATCTTTGCCAGGAACTTGACATTGTTTCATTACCAATTATTTATTGAGTTCCTGTGAAATGTCAATGATCTATCCTTCTTGCCATTCATCTACCATCTATTCATTTATTCATCTATCCATCCACCCATCCACCATCCATTTATCCATCCACCATCCATCCATCCGGGATCTAAGAGTCTGTAAAGAGCTATATACTAGGCTCAAAACTAGGAATATGAGGTGGGTAAGATGTAAGGTGCCCATTCTCAAGAACCAAGCTAATAAATCTGCAAGAAAGGGGATTGCTGCTCTATCTGATGAAATTTCTAACAACCCAGGCTTTCAAAAGGTGAAGGAACTACCCACCCAATTGTTAATTAAGGAGAACCTAGATGACCCACTCTCAGGTGGAAAGAATCCTTGCATGGAGGGATGCCTAGGTGGCTCAGTGGTTTGGCTCAGGTCATGACCCTGGGGTCCTGGGATCGAGTCCCACATCAGGCTCCCCATAGGGAGCCTGCTTCTTCCTCTGCTTATGTCTCTGTCTCTCTGTGTCTCTCATGAATAAATAAATACATCTTAAAAAAAAAAAAAAGAATTCCTGCACTGGAAAGAAAGAGGGTGAACCAGGGGAATCCTGTCTTTAGTAAGAGGCTCCGCTGTTGTGGATCAAGTTCGCGGCTTTGGGCTGTGCTAAGTCACCTGCCTTACAGTTCATGAGAGATAGAGTAGGAGAAATAGTAACATATAATGAAGCTTGGCAATGTGAACTCTGGGGCAGGATTGGGATGGATGGATGAGTAGATCAATGAGTGGGTGAGTGGCTGCTGGATGAATGAGTAGGTGGGTGGATGGGTGGGTAGATGGTTGGATGTATGGATGGGGGGATAGATGAGTGGATGGATGGATGTGTGGATAAGTGGATACATTGGATGGATGGATGGATGGATGGATGGATGGATGATAGATGAATGTGTAGGTGGATTGATGGATGAGTGGGTGGATGGGTGGGTAGGGATATATGATGGATGGATGGATGGATGGATGGATGGATGGATGGATGGACTTATGGATGGATGGATAGATGGTAGATGGGTGGATGAGTAAAGTCTGGAGCAGCTGAGGGAGTCCCGTGTGGTGAGAGCTGGGTGTATGGCAGAAGGCAGGGAGAGCACCCCACAGTGCTCCATCACAGTTAGGCTAGTGGAGCCTTAGGTGTCACCCATGAGATGGGCTTCCGCAGTAACTTTGCCTCCTTGGGTTTCAAAAACATTTGAGGGATCTTAACAAATTCTTGTTTCCAGATTTGAATTCCACAGACTTGTCAAGTAGGAGAGATCATTTGAAGACTGAATTAGGATCACCACTTGTTGTTACTTTTACTTTTTTGTGGGAGGATAAGACATTAAAAATAGCATAATTTTAGAGAAAAAACTTTTTACATGCAAAAAGAATGTTTTCTGGGTACTTTGTGTTGAAGAAAGTTCACCTTCTCACATTTCACCATGAAGTTGGCGATCAGCAACTGCTAATTGAGCACTGACCGTGTTCTTAGTGGACAAGAAGCCTGCAGCCTCTGCTCTGGAGCTGACCTTCTTGCAGGGAGGCCATCCAGGAGGCTGTTTCAGCAGAGACCGAGAGGACACACTGCCTTGAGTCTGGGGAATCCTTTTAATGCTGCTGAGAGAACCGGCCCAGAAAGGAGAAGGGCACTCCTCTCTCTCTCCCATTGCCATGGGTCCTGTAGGCCCCCTCACCCCAGCATGCACTGGCCCACAGCAGTAATGCTGAGCCCAGACAGGGCCCAGGGAGAGGCTCCTACACCCCCAGCAAAGGGTCCTGAGATTCCACCAAGCTGGTTTTGGTGGCTGCAGCCTTGAGGTGGCTGGGCCCCATCTTCTCCTGGGGGAAGACTGTGAGGGCCAACACTGAATGAGAAGGATAGGGACATTTACATAAGCTCCTGGGATGAGACTATCTGTCTAGGGGGCTGCTGCAGTGGCCTTTCCCAGAAACACAGTGACCTCTGGCAGGAGAAGTTCCTGGAAGGGGCTGTGGTTCAGATGTGAGCACTGATTGATGTGATGGAATTCCTGTCTGCCCAGGTGGGCCCCTCAGGAAGCTGTGCGGGGAAGAGGGCCTAGGGGCTGCCCCAGCAGCAGACACCCCGGGCAGCATGTCACATCAGACACATGTTGGGCCCACGGCCATAGTTCTTGGAAGGATACCTATTTCTCTAAAGGGTCTCCAGGTGATTCTGATGCAACCCTGGACTGAACCCCCAGGCTCTTCCATAGCCCAGAGCACCATGACTCACAGGCCCATCCCCCTCCTCAATAGTGGCCAGATCCAGGAGGCCTGTAGAAGGAGGCCACAAATGATACCCACTCAGGAGAGGGGGAGGGGGTTTCTGATACCACCTCTTTAAGAGGGATGTGAGGGGTGACTACGGGATCTAACACGGGGGGCTCTGACACCTGCCCAATCAGAGGAACATGGGGGGCTAACACGGGAGGTACTGACAGCCGCTTCCATCAGAAGGACATGGGGGCTAACATGGGGGCTCTGACACCTGCCCCATCAGAGAGACATGGGGGCTAACATGGGGGGCTCTGACACCCACTCCACCAGAGGGACATGGGGGCTAACATGAGGCATACTGACACCTGCTCCACCAGAGGGACATGGGGGGCTAACACAGGGCCTCTGACACCCGCTCCATCAGAGGGACATAGGGGGCTAATATGGTGGGCTCTGACACCTCCTCTGTCAGAGGAATGTAGTGGGCACAGAGGAATGGGGGGGTTTCTCACCTCTCCTCATCAGGAACATCAGGGGGCTAGTATGAGGGCTGACACCTTCCCCATCAGAAGCACGTGGGAGGGCTAATATGGGGGACTTTGACACCTCCTTCATCAGAGTACTTGGGGGAGCTAATATGGGGGGCTCAGTTTCCTCTCCCTATCAGAAGGATGTGGTGGGGGCTAACATGCCGGCTCTGATCTTTGCACATCAGAAGGCCTTTGCACATCTGATGGGGAACCATCTTGGGGGGTCTCTGACATCTCCTCCCTCCTGCCATGGGTTGTAGACCTTTCGTCTGGCCCCTATATGAAGCCTGGGCCCTGGCCACCTGCCTTTAGGACTCAGGGGCCTATCTCCTGTCAGCTGGTGGCAGGCAGGGACTTAGACCAAGACAGGGTAGGGTGTGAGCTCTCCTGGGAGCCACAGGTCCTGCCTATCGGAACCTTTCCTTGGCTGACCAGTGGCAGAGGACCCGCTCTCCCTCAGCTGAGGCATCTTGGGACCCCAGGCTGTCTGTCCTCTGGACAGTGCTGACCTTGGGGAATGATCTGGTGCTGAGGTGGGTGCGCCTACATGTCTGCAGAGGGGGTGCTGTGTGGGGGCATGCTGTCCTGCCTCTGTGGAGCCCCCCTGGCAGGGGTTCCTGGTGTGCAGCCCATCACCGCAGTACCTAGTGAGGATGCTGGCTGAGAGGGCAAGCTGCGGCTGTCAGGCATCTCTCTGCCTCCCCTGGCCCTCCTGTTCCCAGAGCATCGCTGGTGGCCCTAGGAGAGAACTGAGGTGCTCTCACCATGTGGCGCCCCCAGTACACAGCAGGCCCAGCCGACAACCACGGTGGTGCCTCCCTGTCTGGACTCCCGGGGGCTCTACCCACCTGGCAGGTGAGGGGTGGAGGGGGGGCTGTCCCTCTGCTGGAGCAGATGCACCCCTCTCCCTCTCTCTGGCCAGGAAGACCTGCAAGGCTCCTCTAGAACATTCGGGAAGGGGATGCGTCTTCGGGCCCCCCCCCACGCCCCAACACGGAGCGTGCGGCCCCACGGGGCGGAGGAGCCCGGGGCCCGCTCCGCCCCTGCGCCCAGCACATCCACCTTCCGGGCCCTGCGGCGGGCGGGCCCTGCGGCGGCATTTGTTAACCCCCGGCCGCGCCGGCACAAAGGAGGAGCCACCTGACCGCGGAATGCGGCCCGCGCCCCACGGCGGCCGCGGCCCCTGACACCGCCCGGCCGGCGGCGCGGCCGGCGTCCTGATTACCTGCTGGGGCTAATGAATCTGGCTTTGTGAGCCACTGTCACGCCGCGTTAGGCCCACAATGGGCCGTGATATTTTATATGAATTTCCCCCTGGTCGGCGATTAGGCCATAGCCAGCCAGTCATAGCAACCGGGAGGTATGCGCGGCCCGGGGCCCGAGGCGCGCGGGGAGCGCGCTATTCACACGCTGCGGCACAGCACTCCCGAGGGCGTGTGAATCGCCCGCAGCATTTCACTTTCTCTTGTGCTTAATCTTGTCCTCGTCGTGGGGACATTGTGTTCTGAGCCGGGCGCGGCGGGGAGGCGCCGGGGTCCCTCCTGGCCCCTCTACACCCCCCCCCGCCGGGCAGAGTTAATGATATACAGGGGAGGCCGTGGAGACCGGCAAGCCCCCCAGCCACGGAGAACCGAAACACTTTCCGATGGGGGTCAGGGGTCGCAACCTGGATTCGGGAGGCCACTTCCCCCTGGGGCCTGGCCGGCCTCCCCAGCCCCATGCCTGCCTGCCTGCGTGCGCTCCGGACACCCAGGGCAGCCGTCGGACCACCCCCTGGAGTCCTGGACCCTGGGGCGGGGGGAGAGGCTCTTCCAGGAGGGGGCCACCTACGTGACCCTTGCACCTCCTCTCCCGGCCCAGGCCCCCAAGGAGACGGGTAAGAAGGAGGGCAAGCTGACCAAGGAGGAGGCAGGGGACTGCGGAGGAAGGACACCGTTGGGGGGGGGGGGGCACAGTCTTGCTGAGAAACGTGACTGACACCGGTAGACCCTGCCAAGAGCTTAGGGAGTCTGACCAGGAGAACTGAGCAGGCCTGATGCTGAGAGGGTCAGTCTAGGCCCCTAGAGGGTGAGCTAGTAGATTCCCAGGCCACGCCTGCCCCCACCTCTCCCAGCAGTACGTGGGACACCTGCTCCCTGGTGTGGAGGGGCAGGCCAGCATCCCTCCAGCCCTGAGACCCCGGGGTAGCCTGGGGAATACGGCCCTGTTGCACCGGGGCTCTGACTGGACAAGGCAGGCTGGGGTGCAGGTGGAGAGGCCCCAAAGCCCTCCCTCCCCTCTTCCTGAAGTTATAGGCTGCCCCAAAGCTCCCTGGCCTGGGCCTGGGCCCCTGGAGCTCAAGCTCCTGCAGGGGCTTGTCTTGCCTGGGCCTCCTCTAGGCTGGCAGCGGGCGTCTGCTGGGGGCACTGAGCCTCAGGACCAGCTTTGCTTGCCCCACATCTTCCCCACCCCCTCACCTCCCTGAGGGTCAAGAGGAGGTGTTGGCCAGCTCTCAGGCAGGCTGGCCCTTCAGGTGCCTGGGGGCCTGGGGACCTGCCTGGAGGAACAGATGCACTCCTTGCACTCAAAATTCTTCAAATGCTTTCTGCCCTATGACGGGAGTTACATGGGGTGGTGGCCTTCCGGAGCACGGGCAGAGGGCAGCTCTTCCCAGCCCCATGCTCTGCAGGGGCAGCTTCCAGGGGTCGGGCTGGACAACCCCGCCTCTGGCACACACACGTGCTCACACACACATGCACACGCTTGCACACGTCCACACAGGGCCGGGCCCCTCTCTTCAGCTGGCCGGGCAGCATTAAGCTCTGTTCAAGAGGCCGCCTCAGCAGGGGTGGCCAGGCGCCCCGTGGACCCTGCCACAAAGCTGGGGTGACCTCTGACACGATTAGGGTCGCCCTGACCCTAATCCAATCAGATTGATTACCACAGGCGCGGCCAGGCGGGCAGGCAGGGGCCTCCACAATGGCCTCCCAGAGCTGGCTTCTCCCTGGGGCACCTGGCGGCTCCTTCCTAGAGGGCCTTTCAGCTCTCTGGCCACAATGAATTCCGCCATTTCTCAGCCCTGCGGCGGGCGAGGGGGAGAGGGGGTGAAGGGGCTTTCTTTTTCCATGAAAGCCAAGTGGTGAGGGCCTGGGGGCTGAGATGATTTTCATCTGGCAGAAATGGTAGAAGGGGACAGACAGGAGTGGACACAGGGAGCACAGGGCAGAAAAAGGATCCTGGACACGAAGAGGGGACATGGGGATCATGGAAGTTATGCGGAGTGGACGTGCGGAGGGGACATGGGGAGGGGACATGGAGGACATAGGTATATGTGCAGGAAAGGGGCCAGGACACGGATTTTCAAGGAACAAGGGGGTGCATAGGGAGGAAGGGAGCTCCCTGGGACCACAGCCCAGGAGCCAGAGGCTTGTCTACTCCTTGGGTCCCTGCTCACTGGGCTCCCCTGCTCCCCTCTTCTCATCCCAGACCCCTGTCAGGTGTTCCCAGCACAGGCCGGGGTGGACCCAGGAGTCCTGGCCTGGCCCTTGCACTGCTTCTCCATGTCCTCACTTGCAACCAGAGCAGCAGTTCATCGGAGGGGTGTTAGGTAGGATTCAAGTTCCTGTCGTGTGCAAAACACTTAGCACATCCAGAAAGCACTGTGAACATGTTCCAAAGAAAGAGAAAAACTTTTGAGATCCAGCTCAGAGGCCACCTCCCTTGGGAAGCCCTCATCTCCTCAGCACCTCCTTCTGGAGCACCAGCTATGTGCCAGGGCACTCATTGGCACTGCCCTAGCACCTGCCTTGCGTGTGTGACAGAGGACCCACAACAGATGTGAAGATGCCCTGCAGGGCCTGGTGTATGTCCTGGGACAGTGACAGTAGGGAAGGACTCAAGAATCTTGGAGCAGCCCCGGGGCCTGGCAGAGGGCTAAAGGGTAAGATGGAGCTGGAGAGAAGGAGGCTTTCAGGGACTGAGGTGGTTTCAGACTGTGGGGGGCAGTGAGGACAGGGTGCAGAGGCAGGCAGCTCTGGATGGGCAGGGAAGTCTGTGTGCCACAGCCATGTCTGAAGCAGTGGGGAGTGGCAGAGGCCCCCCGGAGAGGGCCTGGGCAGCGGGTGGTGGTAATGCAGGAGAGCAGAACAGCAGGGAGTGGGTGCAGAGGCCAAGGGCCCTCAGAGGCCACCCTGATTGAGGAACTTGCAGGCATGTCTGAGTATAACTGCAGGGCTGTGGTTTTGGCTCTCAGATGATGTAACCTGATGTATGAACTTGTGGGAAAAGGATGGAGCATGTGGCAGAGGGGGCAGTGCTGCATCCCAGTGGGAACTATGGCTCACCCTAGGGGTCTCCAAGGGAGGGGGGTGCGTAGAAATGGGCCAGGATCTTTGGACAGCATACATGGTTCCAAGGCATTCTCCCTTCCTCTCTGCCTGTACCCCTACAACCACCATATCCCACTTGTCCCAGGAGGGGATTCCTAGGCTTCCGGGCCATGTTGATAACAACGAGGCCATGGAGCTCTGTGGTGCTCTGTGCAAATTGGGTACCTCATCCAGCTCTTTGTTTTCCAGAGTGAAAGGAGGACCCAACCAGGCCACGAGCTGACATATTTTTTAAATGTTTTGTTAATAGATCACTATGTGACTTTTGTCACTTACAATTCAGAAAAAAAAAAACTCAAAGAATTGAGAGACACATTATATTAAAACTCTCCAAAATCAAAAACAAACAAACAAAAAGTCTCCCATGTGTTTCATTGATGTGAGTGAGGATCTTCATACCTGGATTTTTAAAAGTTAAGAACAGGATACCCAGTGATGAAAGATGGAAAGCCACTCCTGACATCAGGAGGAAATCAGGGGTGCCTGTTTTGCTCACTGCCACCCAATAATGTCCCAGAGGCTCTGACCAGGGCAAGGAGCAAGAAAAGAAAGGGTATCTAGATTGGAGGGAAGAAGGAAAACTGTTCCCATTAGCCAAGGATATGAAAATCCTATGGAATACACAGAACATCCATCAGAACTGCTAAACCTTCTGCAACGTTACAGACCATGAGGCCGAGATCCAAAACCAATTATGCTTTTCTATGCACCAGCAATAAACAATCCAAAAATAAGATTAAGGAAACAATTCCACTGACAACAGCATCAAAAAGAGTAAAATACTTTGGCCTAAATTTAGCAAAAGAAGGTTTTGTACACTGGAAATTGCCCACTGTCATTGAAAGAAACTGAAGAAAGCCTCACTACGTGGAAAGACATCCCGCATTCATGGATTGGGTGGCTTAATATCAAGATGGCAAAATTCCCCAAGGTGATCTGCAGATTCAACGCACTCTGTAATGATGTGAGCTTTTGTTTTGACAGAAACTGACACGCTGATCCTAAAATCCATACGGGAAGGTAAGGTGTTGTGGACAGTCATGACAGTCTTGAAAAAGTGGAGCAAAGTTGGAGGACTCACACTTCCTGATTTCCAACTGTACCGCTGACCAGGCAGAGAATAGACCATGGGGTAGAAGAGAGCTCTGAAGGAAACCCACCTTCCTTCCCTACCTCCTAGGTGGACTGCCTTCCTCACCACCCAGTTGGCAGCTGCTGCAGGTAGGTCAGCTTCCTGTCTGCTTCCTGAAATCCCTGACATTCTTTTCTATCTCAGGGAGCAGGGGTGTCCAGGGGCCTACTGGACATGCATCCTTGGGCCACAACTCCACTGGCCACAGCACAGCAGTGGGTGTGGCAACCATACCACACATATATGTTCACATGTGCACAGGCACCTACACACACATACACACACGTGTGTAGATTCACTCATGTACCTGTGTGCTCACAGATGCACATATGCATGCCCACATATGCATATACCACACATGTACACCCACCCACCACACAAATGCACACACACATGCATAGGCCCTCATACAGCTGGCATATCACAGTGTCTTGTGACCCTAACTCCTCCACACATGGCAGCCGCTGTCCCTGTGAGGACGACCATGTAATTACCTCAACCAGCAACAACTCTGTGAAGTCAGCTGAGTGGCAATTAGTCTCCCATTTTATAGACAGGGACGCTGACACTCCAGGAAGCTGGCTGACTCACCAGTCAAAGTCACATAGTGTGATCCCCCTCTCTTCCCTGCATGGCCCCTGGGCATGGCCATGACCACCTGAAGTAAGGGAGCCTCAGGACCTTGAACAAATGCAATCTGGCACCACCAACCCTCCATGCAATGCTTGGTTGCCTGCTCAGGGACCCCCTCAGCTATCCTCCCCTCCACGCACACCAGTGGTTTCTGGGCCCAGTGTAGCTTCCTCCCAGCATTGCTTGTCCTTCCTTCCTCTTCATTCCAGAGGCAACTACACCACTGCATGTTCCATCCTTCATTCTTATCTCCCTAGGGACCTCTATATGCCACTGAGGCGTGGGTCTCGGTCTCCGACCTCAGAACCCAAGTGGACCTTCATAAGTGCCTCCACTAACAGAACGTGGCACTGTATGGTCTCTGAGGCCAGTTTGGAAAAGGGGGTATGGAATGGCATCAGCAAAACATCAGAGTGAGGAGCTCCAAGGGCCCCTCCCTCCACAGAAATATGGAAAGAATGGAGCAGAAACTGTCAGAGTCCTGGAAAGGAGTTCAAGGTTTTTAGCAATCAAGCAAATGCTGAATCAAGACAAAAGTGTCTCTGACAATGTGAGATAGCTTTGAGGCACTTTCAGTTGGTCACAGCACCACCCTCCCTGGCACAGGGAACACTGGAGGCAGTAGTGTTCCCACATGGGTGGCTGGTTCCAGAAGAAGCAGAGTGGATGTTGCTCCTCAAGAATTTTGTCTATTTGGCCTGTCTGGGGGTTCCCTGAAAAACTGATGCCTACCTTAGAATTCTCTCAGGTGGAACAGTGGCCAAGCAGTACTCCTGGAAAACACTGAAAATCAGATTGATGAGCTCCTGCCATGTGGGGCAAAAAATTACAGTTGGGGTGGACAACAGACATAGTGACCACCTGGGGGGAAAGTGCTGGGGATAGCTGCCTTGGGGAAGGAAGTGTTTGAAGAGCTCCTGTGTACCAAGAGAGCTAAAGCTATGTGCACACCAAGGGTATAACATGGGGTTAAGGAGGGACCATAAACTTTCACTCACAGCTGATCTTCAGCTCAGTGCAGGCAGGCAGCGAGGGCTAAGACGGGGCTCTGAGCAGATGAGCTCATGTCGAAAGCCAGCACAACACAGCCAATCTGCAAAAACCAGAGGAGTCTTCTTCCTTTGCTTTGTTTTCTTTTCTTTTTTCCTCCAAGACATTAAGGAAAATTTTTTGCCAAACCACTAGCTGACCACAAAGTAAAGACAAGTCACTGAATAAACAAGCAACTACAATCCACAGTAAGCACACCAAACTCCAAGGAGGGGAAAGAATTTGATTCTTTGAGTAACCATCTTATAATAATCAAAAGGTGCAGATTCCAACAAAAAATTATAAGGCATGCAAAGACACAAGAAAGTGTGGGCCATTCACAGAAAAGGGAAATTAACAGCAAGTATCCCAAGGAAGCACAAATATTGGATATACCAGACAAAGACTCTGAATCAATGTCCTAAATATGCCCAAAGGGATAAAAGAAACCAGGAGAACAAAGTCTCAACAAAGAGAGAATATTGGTAAAGAGATAGAAATTACAAAAACAACCAAATAGAAATTGTGGCGCTGACAAGTATGGTTACTTGAAGCAGGATATTTGCTAGAGGTTTTCAACAGCATGGCTGAGTAGGCAGGGGAAAGAATCAGTGACCTTGAAGACAGTTCTATTGCAATTATGCAATCCGAGGAGCAGAAAGAAAAAAGGATGAAGAAAATTGAACAGACCTGTTGGACACTATCCACTGTAGCAACAAACAGTGTATTGCAGGAGTCCCAGGGGAGGATAGAGAGAAAGGGACAGAAAAAATATTTGAAGAGACAACAGCCAAGAAGTCCCAAATTTGATGAAGGACTTGAACCAGTATTTCCAGGAAGCTCAATGAACTTCAAGTTGGACCAACATAGAGAGATCCACACTGAGATATATTTTAATTGACTATCAAAATACAGAGACAAAGAGAATCTCTAAAGCAGCAAGAGAGGAGCATCTTGTCACATATGAAGGGTTCTGCATGAGATTAACCACCAATTTCTCATCAGAAACTAGAGTCAGAAGGCAGTGGGATGATATGTTTCACATACTGAAGGAAAACACTGTCAACCAAGAATTCTACCTCTGGCAAGACTATCCTTCCAAAGTGAACCATTGACTTGGATGAGATGGATACCTTCCTGGACACACATACATACCAGAACTGACTTAAGAAGAAATAGAACATCTGAGCAGACCTATAACCAGGTATGAGATTGGATCAGTAATGTAAAGCCTTCCAAGAAAGCAAAGCTTCGCTGGTGAATTCCACCAAACAATTAAAAAGAATCCACACCGACACTTCTCAAGCTCTTACAAAAAGCAGGAAAGCAGGGGACATTTCCTAACTCATTCCCTGAGGCCTGTGTTGCCCTGATCCTAGAGCCAGACAAAGATACTACTGCAGGGAAAGAGAACCGCAGACCCATGCCCCTTGTAAATATTGACACAGAAATCCCTAACAAAATACTCACACACCAAATCCTCCAGCATGTTAAAGGGATTATTGACCATGACCAATGGGGATTTATCCCAAGAATGCACGGGTGCTTCAGTGGAGGAAAATCAACCAATAACACATTAAGAGAACGAAGGAACAAAACCTCATGGGCATCTTAATTGGGGCAGAAAAAGCATTTGGTATAATCCAACACCGTTTTGTGATACAAAAACTCAACAGATGAAGACTAGAAGTGAATTTCCTCAACCTGATAAAGGGCAGTTATGGAAAACCTACAGCTGACCTCTCACTTGATGGTGAAAGACTGAAGTGTTTCTCCCTGAGACCCGGAACAAGGATGCCCACTCTCACCCCTTCTGTGCAGCATGGTGCTGGAAGGGGTAGAGCAAGTAGGCAAAAAGAAATCAAAGGTAGGCTAACTGCACAGGAAGAAGTAGAACTGTCACCATTCATAGGTTACATGGTCCTATACATGGAAAATCCTAAGAAACTTTCAAGAAACCCTCTCAGAGCTACCAAAATATTAACCAAAGTTGCAGGATTCATGATAAAAACACAGACATTAGTCATATTTTATACAGTAGCAATGGACAGTCCAAAATGGAAAATAAGATAACAGTTTCATTTATAGTAACATCAAAAAGGGTAAAAAAAAACAACAACTTAGGAACGTGTCCACGAGGGAAGTGCAAGTCTTATGCACTGAAAAAATGTAGCTGGAAGAAACCAGGGAAGACCTAAATAAAGAGAATGTTATCTCATGTTCAGAGATTAGGAGGCTTAATAGTCTTAAAATGGCAATACCCCCCCCCCCCAATAATCTACAGGCCGGAAGTAGTGCCCATGAAAGTCTCAAAGCCTTTTTCACAGACCTGGAGAAGTTGACCCCAAGGGACCCTGGGGTCAAGGGACCCCAGATGATCCTGTAAAAGAAAAACAGAATGGAGGATTTGATTTGCATTTCCTGACTTCATAACATACTACAGACCTACGTCCATCAAACCAGTGTGGAAATGGCAAGAGGACAGGCATGTAGACCAAAGGAATGAATGAAACGGAGAGTCATGAAATAAATCCACACATCCACAGCCAGCTGATTTTTGACAAGGGGGCCAGGACCATGCCAGGAGGGGGAAACTATCTGTCCAACAACAGATGGCCCTGGAATAACCGGATTTCCACATGCAAAAGAACAAAGTTGGATCCCTCCCTCACACCATACACAAGTATTTATACACCATGGACCAAGGAGTAAAGGTGAAAGGTCAAATTATAAAACTCGTAAAGGATAACATAGGTGTAAATCTTTGTAACAGATGAGACAATGCTTACTTTAAAATGACATTTCAATAGATAAATTGGACTTCACCAAAATCTAAGGCTCTTGTGCATTCCGGGACACTGTCACAATAAGGAAAAGACCACCATAAGAAAATATTTGCAGATCACGGAGCTGATAAGAACTCAGTGTCTAGAATATATAAAGAGCTTTGAGAACTCAACAACAAAAAGACAAGCATCCCAATTAGGAACTGGGCAAGAGTGCCTGCGTAGAGCAGTTGATGGGGCATCTGACTCCTGGTCTTGGCTCAGATCATGACCTCAGGGTCCTGGGATAGAGCTCAAGTCAGGCTTGGTGCTCAGTGACTCTGCTTGACATTCTCTCCAACTCTGCCTCTCCCCTGTCCCCTCCCCATATATGCTCTCTCTCTCTCTCTCTCTCTCTCTCTCTCTCATAAATAAATAAATAAATAAATAAATAAATAAATAAATAAATAAATAAGTATTTTTTAAAAAATTGGGCAAAGACCTTGAATAGACACTTCTCCAAAGAAGAAGTACGGATGACCAGCCAGCTCAGGAAAAGGCACTTGACATCACCAGCCATTGGGGACACGTGAATAAGAACCACAATGAGGTACCATTTAGTGCCCACTGGGGTGAGAAGGAAAGAGGCAGAAGTAAGGTGATGGTGAGGGTGTGGAGAGCCGGGAACCCTTGGGATTGCTGTCAGGGCATAAGATGGTGCCAGCCATGCGCGGCAGAGTGGGGTTCCCAAAATCTTATACGGAACAATTCACCATGAAGAATATACCCCAAGGATATGAAAACAGGTATTCAGGTGAGAATCGTTTGCCAAGGGCCACAGCAGCACAGCACCGCTGACCACAGCCACCAGGTGGGAATGACCCAGTGCCCACTGACACTCCATGCCAGCCGCTGGTGGTCCAAGCACACCCTGGAATATTATTCACGTGTGTGTGGAGGGGTGCGAGGTGCTGACGATGCTGCACATGCATTAATCGACCTTGAAGGCATCAGGCTGGGTGAAAGGGGCTATGCTCCCTCAGCGCCCTCGGTGGGGCCCAGCCACCAGAGTGCATAGCCCACATCCTCTCATTCTCGCTGAGCACAGCATCTGTGGCCAGACCTGTGGGGCGCGGAGCCGGCTGCCCTCTGATTTGCACACGTTGGGATACCAGCACATGGTCATTATGGTGCAAAGCACTATCTTTGGTGAAAATGTGCTCGTCACCAAAAGTGAACCGACGCCCAGCCCTGTCTTCTACTCCTTCCTAAGATAAGCCCCTGCCCCAGGGCCCTGGGTGACTTCCCCAGAGGGCTTCTGCCCTCCCCTCTCCTCCTCCCCTCCCTGTGTTTAAAAAACATTATTTTTTGTATTTCCTGTCTGAGACGCCCCGAAGGCCCAGCCCCTGTGGGTGCTCTGAGATAGTTACTCTCGTCCCTCATCCCTTGGACGGTACCATGTCCCCTCCTTGAAGGGGAAACAGGAGGAATGTGTGCATGGAGCTGTCTCGCTGGCGCCCCAGGAGACCCCAGAACAGTGGGCGTGGAGACGTCCCAAGAATGAGCTCTTTGCGCCCTGCCCACGGCTGCACAGGCCACTCCCAGGCTGAGCGCAGGGGACACGCTGAGCTGGATGGAGACAGGCAGCTCCTGCCTTAGAGTGGGGAGCCCCTGGGCTGCAGCACCTGCCCCCGCTCCCCATGTGCACTGAGGGCCGAGCAGGGTGTCTCGCGTACCTTTGTCCAGCACAGGGCCGAAGATGGCCAGGCTGTTGTTGACTGTGGTGCAGTTCCAGCGGCGCCCGCGGAACTGGTGCTGGCACTCCTGGATGCTGATCTTCATGCCGTCCGCCACGCTGGGCATGATCTCCACATAGTTCCGGCAGAAGCGCAGCTGCTTGGGTACCAGGCCTGGGATGCTGGCGCACAGGATGGGCTGAGTGCCCAGGGATGAGTACTGGGGCCCGACGGCCAGGGACCTGGGGTGGGGGGAGGCCCAGTGAGGGGGCGGCCCTGCGCCCGCCCTCCTCAGAGTGCCCGCGGCTCTTTCCTTTGCGGACGCTACCGCAATCCTGACCCCCTGGAAGGAAGCGGGTCCCTGCTTGATGCCAGGACAGCACCGAACTTGGAGATGCGCCCGGGGAAGGGGCGTGAAACCAGCCAGGGAAACGGTGGGTATAGGGTGGAGCTTCGGAAACGCAGGGAACAGAACCTGCAGGCTCGGGATGGATGGGTTAGCCAGGGGGCTGCTTGGAGGAAGATAAGGTGCCTGCCACGGGCCAGACAGGGCACAGCAGGGCTGATCCACAGGGTGAAAATCGCCCTGAGCTCTCAGCTGCCATCAGCTGTTCAAGCAACAGAGAGCCACACGCCCACCGTCTGGGTGCCCACGGACATTCCCAGCTCTGCCGTCAGGCCACAGCCACCTGAGGCTGCACCCAGGAGCACAGGTGAGGAGCTGGTGCTTGCACCTGCTGGGGAATGAGGGCACCACGCTGCTGCGGGGGGCAGGTGCACCTCAGCCTCGCGCAGTCATGGGGGGACACAGCACGGTGGGGGCTCCTCCTGAATTGTGTTGGAAGACCTGCTGTGCAAAGGCACTGAGGGAACACCCGTCCCCCCCCCCCCCCCGCAGCCATGGCTCCCACTCCCCACAAGCCTGGGACACTTCAATTAGGTGAAAAAACAAAACAAGAGAAATTTGATTTTCCGGTGTCACCTGCCAAGACGGCCGTGGCTACCGAGCCAGATGGTTAGATGTGGGACCTTCCCATCCCCGTGGGAAGTTCTCCTGGACTCCTCTGGTCTGGGGTGACCAACATGGTCCCTGATGGAGGTGGAGCTGGCCACACACACGTGTACGTGTCCACACCCACCAAACCGCATCTATTTTACTGATGTGATCACACTTTGATTTCAGAGAAAGACCTGCCAGTTCCCGTTGGGGACAGGCAGCAACGAGCTTCTACAACCAGGTAGTGACACTCTGTAACACCCGCTGGGTCCCCGGGTGACAGTGGGTCCTGCCCCCCCATGGATGCCCCCACCTGGTGCCCAGGGTGACAGTGGGTCCTGCCCCCCTCCATGGACGCCCCGCCCAGTGCACACGTGCTCAGTCTCACACATGTTCCCCCTTCCAACCCAGGAGCCCGTCTCTCTCCATCCTGGGGCTGCTGGGTGTGCTGTGTCTGGGGCCTGGGGTGCAGATCCAGAGCAGCCCACACCCACCAGGATAGTTCCTGCTCACTTGGGGGCCTTGTCTGGGAAACTTCAGGCAAGAGGGCCTGTGTCTTTTTTGTTTGGGGGGAGAAACTGAGTCCAGGTGGCTTTGTGGACACCTCAGTGGAGCCCCAGAGGCTCTTCGGCTTGCCCTGGGCGGCTGAGCACCTGGGGGAAGCCGGGACAGAGGCCTCCATGTCCCTCAGCAGCCCACACACCTGCATTAGGACAGCGACCTTAGGTAAGTCCTTCCTGGAGTCTGACCCAGTTCCGTGGGGCTGTGCTGGGACCATGGGAATGGGGAACCACTGTCAACCTCCCTTTGGAAGCGCACAGCAGATGCTCACCACCCCCCCCCCCCCCCCCCCCCCCCCCGCCAAGATCTTCCAGGCTGCCCTGCCCTGAGGCTGGAGGCCCAGCCCTTCAGCACCAGATCTGCTTCCTTGTTGCTGGGCCGAGAGCACCTGGACTGTGTGCTCTCCCCGCACATGCCACAGCCCTGAGTGGCTGCCCCAGTCCCCTGCATGCCCACACCCCCGGCTGTCTCCCCATGGACACAGCCTTCGTCGGCCTGCACCACAGCTCCATGGCCCTGGGGCCCTTCCTGGGCAGGGCACTTGTCCACCCCTCCCCTCCTGCTCTGTTTCATCGGGAACATCAATGAGCAATTAAAGCCTGTGTGTCTGCCACAGCATCAGTGCCTTACAGGCGGAAGCCCGAGCCTTGCTGCCTTGCCGTGCGCAGGCCCTGCATCCCTGACCCTGCACACCTGCACACCATGTGCCGTGCCTGGGGCTCCCACTTTCAAGCACCACCATCTGAATCCTTACTTGGTGCGCTGCCCTTAGGTAATGTCTGTTGTCACCCAGGTGCCACGATGAGCCTGGCATCACATACCGGAGGCCTCCCCAGTCCCGCGTGACCTGCGAGGGGGTGCTGGCTCACTCCTGTGGGCTCACCCCTTGTGGACCCTACTAAGTGCCAGGCGCTGGGCCAGGCCTGAGCCTCCCCACACTTCCCCACCCACCCTGTAGTCCATGAGCCCCAAAGTTTCCAGAAAGGCCACCCCCTTCCCCACCTCCCTGTGTAGTCTTGCTCTCTAGGGTGTGTTCTGTGCTCTGGGCCTAGAGCTCCTCCCCGGGCCTTCATGGACAACTCTGAGTGAAGAGCACAGGGCTGCCCCCATGGGGACCCAGGCACTGACCATGGCTTTGCAGTGGACAGAACAGGCAGGCAGGGCGGGAGGGATGCTGGGCCTGTGGGTTACATGGGCTGAGGGGTACATGCAGACCCACACCAGGGTTCTCTGGCTTTAGGGGCCGCACAGCCAGTGTGTGGAAGTGAGGCGTCCAGGCTGAGGAGATGGGCCTGGCTGGGAGGGGGCAGAGAGGACGGGGGAGGCAGTCGGGCCATGTGGGGGGACGGGCTGCATCCACCCCCTGTGCCCCCAATAGGATTCCAGCTGGAGCTTACACAGAGGACCCATGAACCCGGGCTGTCCTTCACAATGTCGTCACCTGTGCTGCCTGTGCATCCTCCTCCTGCCAGTCCAGGTGGCCTGCCCACCGACGCAGCCTGGAATTGGCAGCAGAACAGGCTGGGGTGACTCCAACACGCTAATGAGCGGAGGGACCCAGTGGCAGGGTCCCTGAGAAGCAAGTAGCCAGGGGGCCAGGTGAGAACACGGCTGGGCAGATCACAGAGCAGGAGCTGCGGCAGGGTGGATGCTGGTTCCAGATCTTTCTGCAGCTTCTGTGGCCTCCCTGTACAGGAGTTTGCCCCTGCTTCCCTCTGGGTGGCCTGGCTGGTCATTCACTAGGCCCCTTTCTGCCTCCCGAGAAAGGGCTGATGTGGCCAGTCCTGGAGGCCACACTAGGTCAGCGAGGCAACTGTGGGGACCAGGCTGGTTGGGGTCTGTGCACCTCCCAGCACCCAGGAGCCCCAGGAGAGGTGCCTTGGAGGCCGTGGGTGGGGCGAGGCTGGGGACCCGCAGTTAGCAGGTCACCACAGGTGTGGCTGCATGGGGCTCGGGCTCCTCCACCCCAGGAGCCAGGACACCCACTGATGCTTGGACCACGGGAGACGTGCTTTCAAGCAAGCATGGGGCTCTGGTTCCTGACGCACCAGCCCCGGGGCTCAGTGCAGTGACACCTGAGATGAGATGAGAGGATGAGGTGGGCGCTGCTGGGCCGTGGGACAGCCATGCACGGTGGATAAACTGAGGGCAAACAATGTTCCCGCCAGGGGGCTTGCATCCATGCCAATGGCGAGACTCCCTCTGGGGGAAACACGGGGTGGGGGTCCCATCAGGGCCCTGGGGGTGAGCACTGCTGGGGGTTCCCGGCTCCTGGGGGTGGGCAGCAGGGGTGAGGGTTGGGGGCTCCCTTCAAGGCGCTTCCCAGGGGCCTGCCTCCTGGTGACCCAGGGGTGGAAGAGTCCCTCCAGTGCCCTCCAGTGCCCCTGGTGTCACAGCCCTGCTCTAGCACGGGGGGGGGGGGCGGGGGGGGCTGTTTATCACAAGGGCCTTGACCCCTTCTTCCTGGTTCATTATGCTTGTTCCCTTGGAGACTCGGGTTGAGCAGAAAAGAAAGGCAGCACTTGATTCAGACACAGGTCGGGCAACCTGAGGGACTCACTGCGGGGGCGGATGGGGGAGGGCAAAGGAGGACAAGGGGCCCCCTAGAGCCCCTGCACTGCCCCGGAGGCCCACCCCCCTCCTCCTTCACAGGTCAGAGGGGGAACAGCAGCTGCCCCCCAGGCCGCGCTTGGCTGTGGGGAAGCAGAGCGGGGACTTCCACACTCACCGATTCTGGCAGCCCCTGGTTCCGGGGAGCTGAGTCAGCTCCTGCCCGCCCGCCCCAGCCCTCCACCTGGGCAAGCCCTGGCGCGCTGTACCCTGGGGCCAGGGAGCCAGCCCAGATGCCGGTCCAGCTGTTCTGGCCTCCACCAACCCTGGCTGGGTTCCCCTAACCCTGTCCCGACCCCACGCCCATGCCCACGCCCATGCCCATGCCCCCGGAGCTGCTTCCACAGACCTGTGTCCCAGAGCCGAGGGTGCTGCAGACCCTGTTTGAGGATGGTGGCCCACCAGGGCTTCCCATCCCACAGGGCAGGGGCCAGCATGACGCGTGAGGACAGGGTGAGGGGGCTTGTGGGGACACGGGGTGGGGCTTGGCCGCAAAGGTAAGAAGGGCTCGTGAAAAAAGTAATCGCACGAAGTAGTTCAGTGGGCGCTTACTAAGCAGATTGCGGCATTGTGTGGTGGTATGTCGGTGTATGGAATCGCTGCGGTATAACCTCACGCTGGGGGAACCCTAATGGGCCGTGCATGACTCCCCCACACGCCCAGGACTCAAATTCCTAAAGAGAAGGTAGACATCCCAATCTATCAGCACTCAGGAAACACAGCCTTCTGGGAGGAAGTGGGGGCGCAGGGTGAGGCCAGGGCCACATCCAGGGTGGGAGGAGCTGCAGGCCGAGCAGTGGCTGCAAAAGGCCTGTGGCTGCCTCCAGGGACTGGGGAATGAGGTTGCCCTGGCCTGTCCCAGGGTCTCCCTGGGAACTGGAGGCAGTGCCCAGGGGGGGACGGCACCATCGTCTCCATGCCCTGCGTCGCCCCAAGCACTCCAAACACATAAAAAGCAAGAGCATGTAGTACAGGGCGGGCTCCTGGTCCTCCGGGAAGATGGCGACATCAGGCTGCTTGTGGTGCGAGGTCAGCGTGGTCTGCACGTAGGACGTGAGTGTGACAGGTGGGTGCTGTGGCGCGGAGGGCGTTAGTAGGTATGTCCTCACCAGCAAAGAAGGATGGCAGTGGGTGCAGAGTGCAAACCAGGAGCCGCAGCGGTGGTGATGGGTGCCTGGCTGCCATCTGACAAGAGGGCACCCTCCCTGGGACATGGACTCAGAAACCTGACTGCTGCCATGCCCCAGGTGCCTGGCTCCACTGCTGTCCACGGTCGGTACAAATGATGGGGTGGGGGGTGCCCGGTGCATCCAGGCTGCTCAGAAGCTTCCAAAGGGGACATGTGCCTCTGTGCCTGGGGAAGGCAGCATCCCTGCCAGGCCCTGATGGTGACCGCCCCAGGAGGCCCGATGACAGGCCCTGTGTGCATCAGGGTCACCGATGCCTGCCAACTGCCCGTCCAACTGCCCGTTCACCTTCGAAGCATGGTCTCCGCCTGGGAGCAAACATGGGACACGTGGGGCGTCCGGAGCTGCTGCTGGTCCTGTGCGGGGATGCTGTGCTCCCCCAGGAGCAGAGCACCACCCTGCCGGCCACCGTCGGCACAGCATGAATGAGAGGACTGGGTCCCCCATGGGCAAGGACCCAGACCTGACCGTGGAAGAGGACGAACTCTGTACCCCAGGCTGGCAATTGCAGACCTGAGGGGCCCTGGTGAGCCACCCAGACCTGCAGCCTGCTGGGCCTGAGCTAACAGGTTGGAGCCGTCTGAGGCAGTGCAGTCAGGCCACGTGGGAAGCAGGAAAGACAGATATGTTGTCTGTGCTGGCCGGCCAGGCCTCTGGGTCTCAGGGACAGAGCCTTGCCCAGCAGTGGTGGGTCGAGCAGGGTGCCCCCATCATCCAACCACCTGGGCATTTGTTCCCTCCTGTCTCTCTCTGTGCCCCATGCCAGTTGTCCCCTGATCCCAGGCTGGCCGCTTCTCCTGCCCAGGCCCAGTCACCTGGGCGGCCCCGGGCTCAACTGGCCCTACAGGACTCCTGCAGACTCGCACAACCTTGGGGATGGTGCCCTGAACGCCTGGAACAGGACCCCCGCTCTGATGAAGACACCTGGCTGGTGTCCATGTGTTCTTATGTCAGAAGGGCCTCTGGCTTGCCCCCTCCTATACTCTCCTGCTCTTTACACGTAGGGAGTAGTGTGCGTACAACATAGCATGGGAACAGGCGTCTCAGCCAGCGTGCACCGCCCCAGCAGGCCCCATGGCACAGGTGCCGCGGGTGGTCTGCACAGCACATCGTTGTTTCTCACTGGTCTGGAGGCTGGACGCCCCATGATCGAGGTGCTGGTGAATGTGCGGTCCAGTGAGTCCCCTGGCAGGCAGGCAGCCACCGCCTCGAGACCCTCACGGATTAGGGACACAGAGAGGGCACTGGCCTCCTGTTTTTCCTACGGGGACCCCATGTCCACCATGGGACCACCTTCCCACCCTGTCCCCATGCAGGTCAGGACTCCCACACGAATTGGGGGCTCCAACGCCTGTCTGTGAGGGTCACATGGCCCACACTCGGGATCCTGAGTGCCAAAGGTGTCCCGGGCCCCATACAGCTCCATGTCCATTGCTGGACAGTCATCGAGGGACGACAGGGAGCGGGGTGGTCTGCATCTGCCCCTGGCCAGCTGCACTAAGGCCCTTGCACCACACATTCTCCCTGCAGACACCCCAAGGGGGAGGGAAGAGTGATGCTGCATGGGGCCGCCCACTCCCTAACCTGTGAGAGGGTGCCTGGAGGGACCACGTGGACCAGGCCTCATGGACACTCAGAAGCCCATGCCGTGTGGTGGCCACGGGGCTTGCGCTGGGGTTGACTTCCGGTTGTCCCCTCAGCCTCACAGGTGACAGGTGTGCACACAGGGACAAGTGGGCTGCTTCCTCCCGCAGTGCTGGGGCCGTGGTGCCCATCTGTCTGGGTCAGGGTGAGGCTGTGACCCTGCTGGCTCCAGGGAAGGCTGATGGGCCTGCGGGTCTGGGGGGGCACAGGCCGCCGCACTCCTGCTGCACCCACTTCCGTTACCTTGCACCTGGCGCTGTGATTCGCCCCTCGAGGAATTCACTGTATTTCCGCAGGCAGGGTGCCATCCCAGAGGGCGCCCACACCCTGCTGCCCGGCTGGATGTCATGCCCGCGACCTGAAGGGCCCTCAAAGCTAGGGCGTCCCTCATGAATGCACCCTGACCCAGCACCCTGTCTCGCTCTGAGCCTGTACCCAGACCCAGCTCCAAGACCCCTGCTGGCTGACCACACGGCAGAGGGGCCAACGTCCCGGAGCAGGTGATGGTGGTCTCCCCGGGTCTGAGAGACAGCCCCCAACTTCTAGAAGACGTGCTGTGGAGGTAAAGTGCAAGCACAACATGACACCTCTGTATGGCACCTCTGTGACCCCTGGGAAGGTGGGTGACATGATCCATGGGGAGGGGATCGTGCTGTGTGGACAGTGGCCCTGGACTCTGGTCCCAGCCTGTGGCTGAGGCCAGTGAGCCCTGCCCATCGCCCGCCAGCGCTAATGGTTTTCCCCTCCCAGGGAGTGCATGGTGTCAGTGGGCGGGCACCTGGCCAGGCCATTCTGCTCAGGGTGGAGCGGGCGCTGGCTGGGACACGCAGGGAGGAAGGCCCAGGCCCCAGCCTGGGCTGGCGGCCGTCATCCGCTGGGGCTTCACCATGATGGCACGATGGGGCAGGGGGCAGAACAAATCTCAGGATATGTGGGGCGCCCGCCCATGGGCTGTGGGCACCATACTGCCTTCACTGGGGCCCCTGTGTCGGGGGCAGGTGTCAGAGAGAGGGGTTCTTGGGGGGTTTGGCTGGGCCTGGGAGACTCCATGCTTTACCTCCTTGCTGGCCTCCACCTCCCCAGCCTCCAGCCACCCTGTACCGAGGCTCCCGGGGCTGGGGGAGCTGAGTGCTGGCTGAGTGGGTCCACGTGTACCTGGCCTTCACCTGCAGCCACCACTCTGCTAGCCGCCTCCTCTGGGCCATGCAGAAGCCTGGCTCTACTCCTGCTTGTCCTTTCACATCTAGACCACTGGTGAGGGCGAGGCCGAGGGGCAAGGCCACCTCCTGTCATCTGAGGGCACAGAGTGAGCATAGCACTCAGCTGGGTGTCTGCAGAGGAGGGCTTGCTGGGCCCCTGGCTCTCCCCCTGGGGACCATGTGCCGGGTGTCACTGAGACACCCAGTTCCATCCACAGGCCGGATCCATGGTTATGTGGCTGGTCGGTGGTCCTGGGAGCTGAGGGCTGCCCAGCAGACGGGGGCTCTGTCCTCCCTGGGGGCCCACCTGCCGGGGCCTCCGGGGCTGCTTTTCTCTCTGCTTTCTCTCTCTCCATGGGGTGGGGTCCGGGGAGGGCCCGGGGCCCCCTGGCCCCTGCCCCTGCTGGGCCATCCCTCCCTGCCCGCAGCACACCCCCCTGCACCCCTGCTGCCCCGCCGGCTGAGCCAGGATTACTGACACATACTTTGAGCAAGTCCTGGCAGGCGGGCAGAGGCTCCTATGCCCGCGGCCATGCATTTGCCCGCTTCCCTGGGCGGCAGCAGCACGTTTTGTCAGGGAAGGAATGTGGAAGCACCAAAGTGCGAGACACCTTCAGGGTGTCACCTGGGGAGGCCGGGAGGGAGACCGAGGCAGCGCTGCCCAGTATGTCCTGGGGACTGGGGCCCAGAGCTGGGAGCTCAGCTAGCGGGTACGGGAACGCCCGGCAGTGTCCTCTTGTCCCCTGGGGGGTTTCTGTTTCTCACGGGAAAGATTCCATCACTCACTCACTCATTCATTCGTTCATTCGCTGGGTCCAGGATGGGAATCTTCCTGGGCAGCTGAGGGCTGAAGGGTGGAGCAGGGGAAGGACAGAGCCCAGAGACTGTGTGGGGCTTCACAGCGGGTATGTGGGCACCGCCCTTCTGCTGGCTCTGCAAACAGGGGCTCAGGGCCCTGGGGCCTCTGCATCCTGTGCCTTCTGGGGCCTGCGCACCTGCTTCCCGTGACGGGCAGCTCATCCCCTCTCGGCATCATGTGGGCACTACTGTCATCTCTGGGAAGCTGGCCCAGGACCCACCCTGCCTCCTGAGGCTTCTAGATCCTTTGACCAGGCTTGGGGGTCAGCTGGGGGGGGGCAGCTGCAGAGTGTATACCTGCCGGTGTGGGCAGTCACTCGCGGAGGGGTGCCAGTCCAGGGAGATGTCCCTCACTTGGGCTTCCTGGGTGATGAAGGTGCAGCTTGACCTAACAACTTGGGTTTTGGGGTTTTTTAAATTTTCCTATCCCTTATTACAGAGTACATAAAATCCTGCATAAAAAGTAGAGCGAAAGAAAGCACAACTGGCATGTTGTCCCCAAGTGGCCTTTCAACTTCTGTCATTTCCTCACGGACAACCATCCGGATGGCTCTGGCCTGGAGGCCACTGTGACTGGTCCTGGGTTGCACCCGCAGGATGGTGGCAGCGCCCCCAGGGACCCCTGCAGCCAGCAGCGGGAGGCCTGCACACAGGACCCACCTCAGGAAATGTGGCTTTACAGCTCTAAGACCATTTCCGCCCCCATTGTGTTGCTGCCCAGTCCTCCAGCCCGCCACAAGGGATGCTAGCAGGTTTATGCAAATACGACAGAAAATCATCTAATAAGAGCCCAGTGAGGTGTGGAGACACAGCCTGGGAGAGCCGGTCCTGAGTGGGGGGCAGCCAGGTTGGGGGTGCTGGAGGCTGGGGAGACACATGTGTGGTGCCCTGCAGGGGCAGGAGGTGAAGTGTGCCCACACAGTGGCTCTCTAGAACAGGTGCTCTGACCATGTATCTTTGACCCATGGCCCTGGATACGAGGATGCCACTGGTGGCCGTGTGGGGGGACACTGCCCCCAGCACCCTGAGATCCTACAACACCAGAGGGGTCAACCTGCTGTCTGGAGTCCTCTGGTCTTAGGGCCTTGCTACTGTCCTTAGCAGCCTTGGGGCAGCAGATGGAGACCGAGAGGCAGGCAGAAGGAGCAGGGAGACTGGAGCAGTGATGGGCAGGGCCGCCCTGGGGAGGGGGTGCAGGGGTGCAGATTCACCAGAGACAGGGCAGCTCAGGAGGGGCGTCTTTTCCATGGGCCCTGCTGCATGCAAAGTTCAGCCCTCAGGTCCCACTCACCTGACACAGGTAACCCCTCACCCCTCCTCTTTGCCCCGTTGAGGCTGGTGCCTCAGGGGCACCCCCAGAATGCCCCTGGCCAGCCACCTACTCTGAACTTGAGGTGAACCTGCACCCCACAAACAGCGGGCACAAGGAGACCCAGGTGGGGGCCAGAGGGGCGGTATGGGGGGAGGGCCAGGCAGAGAGAAGGCTCTGGAAGGTGGAGGCATTGGCTGCTGAGCAGGCCCTCCTGGGGCCAGAGCTCCTTCCAGTTGGGAGTCTGCATGGGGGATGTTGGTAGGTGGAGCGAGAAGGCCCTCTGAGGGAGAACCTGGGGGGGCCTCACTGGGGTACATTTTGGGCCAGTCCCCGTGTTGTCTGCTCCAGGGCCCAGCCTCTGTGCTGGAGAGCTTGCTGTGCTGGGGAGAACTAGGCGGTCGCTGGCCACTGGGGCTATAACTCCAGGGCAGAGAGGGTGTGGGGTTAGCAGCAAGGGCAGGCTGGGCCCAGGGGGTTACAAGATACCCTCTGCCCAGACTCGGGGACACAGGCTGAGGGAGCCCAGAGTGCACCATGGGGCACTGGCACCTACTGAGTAGCAGAGCTCTGCGCGTCCCCTCGACCCTGAAGCCTTCCAGCATCTGCAGGGCCCTCCTGCAGTTCTAACTCTGAGCATCCTGGTGTCCCAGGGAAGGGGGAGCCTGCAGTGTACAGCTCTGTCAAGGCTCTGCTCCCTTCTCTGCAGTCCCCCTGGTCCCGCCCAGAGGAGCCCAGAGACACACTCTCAGCATCAGGTGTTGGGACTGTGTCTGCATGTCCCTGAGGCTGGGCTGGGACCTGCCCCGGCACCGCGGGTGAGGGATGTTTCCGCGAGTGCTGGGGAGCGGGTGGCCCTTGGGATTCCTGCAGGGCAGCTGCCAGGAGCGCTGGCTCCTCCTCCCCCTCCACCCTCCCACCAGGAGCCACACCAACTTCAAAAGCCTAATTACTCCCGATTTGGGCTGTTTCCTCATCCTTCCCGCAGGTGAGAAAGCCCCCGTTACTTTCACTTTTATATGCAAGGTGTGTGGAGGGGGGGCATAGCTTCGTGGGGGAGAGAGGATGAAACCACAACCAATTAGGGAGGCTGGGCGTGAAGGTGAGAAGTTATAAAGATGAGACCCTCAGCGCCACGGGGAGGAGGGCAGAGAAAGGAGGAGCCTCCAGGGTAAGCTCCGCCAGGTAGGATGTGAACACAGGAAGGCTTTCCCTTGCTGGATGCTGTTGAAGTGGAGCCTTTCCATGTGTGCCCTCCTCACCATTCTGCCTGCAGTTGGTGCAGAGATGGCTCCCTCCTGTCCAGCTGGTCTGCGGCCAGACAGGAGGCCAAACCAGCCGCCCCCAGGGCACCCTGAGCTGGTGTGTGCCACAGGGGCCTCTCCTTAGGAAGCAGAATCACTGAGGGGGGTTTCCATGGCACCCCTTCTCTCTGGGGCCAAACAGGAATTGGGTGAATTGCTGAGTGCAAGGGCTCCTCCCCACCTGCCTGGAAAATGCGGGGCTGCACCCGGTCCACTGGAGCATGTGCCGGCCCATTCAGATGGAACACACCTAGCCCAGGTGCGAAGAGGAGCACACCTGTGTGTGTATGCGTGTGGGGGGTGTCAAGGCCAGGAGCCTCAGGGCCAACAGGACACAGATCCCAAGGTGTGGGGAAGGTCGCCAGCAGGCTGGTGGCAGGGCTCTTCCCTTTGGGAGCAGCGGCAGGGGCGAAGGGAGCTTCCTCCTGCGCCCAGGAATGCGGCGGCGGCAGAGTCTAATTAGAAGCCTGCGCTGGAGCGCGGCCGGGGGCTCTCTCGGACTGTACCCCCCCCCTCAGCCGCAGGCTCCGCCGCCCCAGCCCACGCTCCGAGCGACGGGGCGCTGCAGGTGCGGTGTGCGCCGTGAGGCCGCCGGGGTCCCCGAAGGGCCTCGCCCAGGTCCCTGGGCCGGCCTGTGCCGCCCCTCCCGCCCCGCCCCGCCCAGCTGCGTCGGGACCCGCGGCGCCCCTGCTCCCGAACCATCTCGGAGAGAAAAATTATTATCGGATTAGATGTACTTCAGCTGGCTCGGTTCCCCCCTTCCCCTCGGTGTAATT
Organism: Vulpes lagopus; assembly: GCF_018345385.1. Lineage (NCBI taxonomy): Eukaryota > Metazoa > Chordata > Mammalia > Carnivora > Canidae > Vulpes > Vulpes lagopus. Next base: position 10,704,598 of record NC_054836.1, on the reverse strand, counting down.
ATTATAATACCAGGCAAGCCGTCGGAGCCGGTTCCTGTGTGTGTGTGTGTGTGTGTGTGTGTGTGTGTGTGTGTGCACATGTGTGCGCGCACTCCCCAGCAGGCATGTGTGGGGGAACCTTCTCTCCAGCTCCAGGCATCCCCTCAGCCACCACCGTCCGGTCTCCGGACTCTCCCAGCGCAACCCAGCACCCCGCTGCTGCCTGACCTTCGCTGGCCGGCCTCTGCCTAATCAGATACCTGGGGGGAGGGTGGCCCTGACTCCCCCTCGCCCCACTCCCACCCCGTCTGTGTGCAGCAGACCCTGCGGACCTGCCCTTGGTTGGTCTGCACCTTCACCTCGGTTTTGCCAGGGTCTCCCTGCAGTGTGCGAGCTCTGGGCGGAGGGCGCGGCCCCCAGCCTCCTCGATTGCCTGGCCTCACTTCGGAGCCTCCTCGCCCTCCCTCCGGGTCCAAGCCCGCGAGCAGAGGCCCCTCGGGACACCCCCCCTGCGCGCACACACAGAGCCGGGAGGCGGCAGGGCTGGCGCTGGCCCCAGTGGCCGCCACTCCCGGCGGGTCCTGCTGTCTTTACGTAACCGCGCCGCCGCCAGCGGCTCGGGCTGGTCTCACCCACTTTGTCTCGAGGTGTGCGCGTGTGTGCGTGCGACACGGTCCTTGGGGAGGTGCACCCGCTCGCCCTCCTGGCTTCTGGCCTCAGGCTGCCTGGCTGTTGATGCCGTCTCTGCGGACAGCGTTCCCGCCTCTGCCCAGGCGCTGCGCCCCTTCCGACGCCGGCGGGCCCCACCAAGCCCGGGACGCCAAAGTCCCCGGAAGCTCCGACACCCGCGTCCCAGCCCCGGCCCCAACAGGTCGAAGTGGCCGCCAAGAAAACAAGCCGCCCGCGCCCGCGGAGCCGGAGGGGCAGGGCGCGGGCTCCGGGCCACCGCGGGGCCCTGCCCGAGGGGACCTCCGAGACCCAGGCGGACGCACAGGAGACTCACTCACCACCAGATCGGGTAGCTGCCCAGCGCCTGCTTCAGGCCGTAGAGGAATAAGAAGTACCCGAGCAGGGCCATCGCCGGGCGGGAGAACGCGAGGTCCGGGAGTCCACCCCGAGAGCACCGGCGCCGGACCCGGCCAGGCCCTGGGAGCTGGCGGGCGGCGGCGCTGGGCCCTCCTGCGGCCGCGAGGTGCGCGGGGTGCGCGGGTGTGCGCCGGTGCGCGGACTCCGAGGGCGGCGCTGCGCCAGGTGGGCCGGCGGCCGGGCGGCGGGCCGGGGCCCGGGGCGGCGCGGGACGGCGGGGGCGGGGCAGCGCCGCGGGGGGCGCCCGCCGGGGCTGGGGCTGGGGCCAGGGCCGGGGCGGGGCGGGCAGGGGGCGGGCAGGGGGCGGGCGGGGCCCTGGAGCTGGGGCGGGGGCGGCGGCTGCGGCCCTTCCCGTGGCTGCGGGGAGCGCGGGGTGCGCGTGGTGCGCCAGCTCCCAGGGCCGCGCTGTGCCAGATGGGCGGCCGGCGGAGGCCGGGGCCGGGGTGGTCCGCAGGCGTCCCCTCCGAGCTCCAGGACCGCGCCGTGGCGGGGAACCCCGCGCGCCCCGCGCTCGCCGCCGGACGCGCTGTCTGGCTCCGGCTCGCGCTCCCACTGCGGCTCTGCCGTGCGCGCCCTCCTGCTCTCAGAGTGGCGGGGCTGCGCTCCCTTTCTTCCGTCTCCTTGGCACGGGGACCCGTTCCTCCGAGGCCAGGTCGGCGCGAGCTGCTCTCGGCTGGTCCACCGGGAACCGAGCTGCCCGCGCCGCTCGCTGCGGACCGCGGCGGTGCTGAAGGCGGCCTGCCCTGGGGACGGTGGCTGGGTGGGCGGCCAGGGTGCAGCCCCTTATCTGAAGGCTGGGATGGGGACCTGGGCTGTCTGGAGCGCAGGTGTTGACGCCTCCAACTTTTCCCCCACACCCCACCAGGAGAGAGGACGCCCAGTGCGTGGCGCCTCCGGGGAGGGCAGCGCAGCCACGGGTCCCCGCTCTGAGACCTCCAATCCCGGGGTCTACCCAGCTCTGCTAGTCTCCCCAGCCAGAGGGATTTCGGACAATTTAGGTAAGCCTTACGCTTTAGTGTGGGGGAAGGGCGAACCAGAGAAGGAACGTGACTTACCCAAAGTCTCAAAGAGTGGTAGCAGTAGCCAACCCCCTCCCCGCCCCCCACCGGCAGTCCCGGGAGCCCTGCTTGCACATTCTGGGGTAGGTCGAGGGACCCCAGGGGGGCTTTCATTGGGGAAGGGAAGACCCAAATCCTGAACTCTCCCAGCTTCCCCTGGGCACAGGTGAGAGGGTCTGAGCCCGCCCTGCCTGTGGTGGGAGGCGACCCGTCAGTCTCCACGAAGCACAGAAGGAATTCATGTCACCACGATGGGGTAAAGGAAACAGAACTGCAGCTTGAAATCCCAACTCCAGACTCTTCTCTGGTGTCTCTTGTCCTGTGGACCCCCTGCCCCCCATGAGTCCCCTCAAGCCGGGCCTTATTGCCTGGTCCACCGTGGGAGCCCCATGGAGAGGCCATGGTTTGGGCATGTGGCCGCTTCTCCAGGCAGGGGTGGCTTAGCGAGCTTCCAGGTTTGGCGCTGAGAACCAGGGGCAGGTCACACCCACTGCATGCTGCCCCCACTCACTGTGGTTTCCCCATCTGCCTAGAGAGGCAGTCCCAGGGTCGGTCACCTGGGTGACAGTGTCAGGAGTCCCTTCCCAGATACAGAGCTAGAGCCCTTCTCTTTCTTTCTTTCTTTCTTTTTTTTTAATAAATTTATTTTTATTGGAGTTCAATTTGCCAACATACAGAATAACACCCAGTGCTCATCCCGTCAAGTGCCCTCCTCAGTGCCCGTCACCCATTCACCCCCACCCCCCGCCCTCCTCCCCTTCCACCACCCCTAGTTCATTTCCCAGAGTTAGAGTCCTTCTCTTTCAAGGAAACCTTCCTCCACACCGCCTTTGGGATCCAGTTAAGTCTATGCATGCCCGGACCCTCTACCTGCCCCCCCTTTTCTCCGTCACTGCAAGCCCCCCACCTGCAGCGTGAAGGAGAGAAGATTCTGGAATGAAACAAGGTGGGCGGGAGGGGAGCTGGCTCACCCTCCTCTGGACTTTCCCTCTCTCTCAGCGAAAATCCCACCCAATTATCGCATTACCGGAGACCTGGGCTGTGTGAGTGGAGTGGGGGCTGCGCTGAGGCGGCAGGCTCCCACACCCGCCCTGGCTCTGGGGCCAGGGAATTAGAGCCATTATGGGGAGCCCCCAGTGGCTGCTGACTCTGCACACACAACGGGGAAGCTATCCAAGCCCAGGGGGGCTTTACTCAGAATGGAGCTGATGGGCAGTTGCCCCACCTGCCAGGTCCCTTGGGGCTCGGTGTGCTGCTGGCTTCTCCCTCCTTCGTCCCTGCCTTGCTGTGCAGGTGACAGGGAGGGGAGCATGAGCTGAGCAGCCCCTGTGGTGCAGGGGGAGACAGTGGAGTTCCCTGAGGATGTGCATCTTGCATGTCTTTGGTGGTGGCCTTGGGCTGGGGGCTCCCAGAGCCCTTCATTCCCCTGCTGCGGTCTCAGTCAGAGCCTCCGCCCCTGCCTTTGAGCACAGCGATAAGGGGATCAGGACCCTGGAGGGCAGGTTGGCCTGGTGGGGGCTCACATGGAGGGGGGGTGGAGGGGGTTCTGCTTTATTGTCTGGGTGTCCTCAAGGCTCCGGAGTCTGTTTCCTGAGACCCCAGAAGCATGGGGTTGGGATGGTGTTCCTTCCAGCTTCCTGACTTCCAGCTGGGAATTCTTCAGGAGGGTAAAGGGCAGCTGGGTAAGTGTTTGCTGGGCGCCCTGCTCCAGAGGTGCCTGCCTCGGCCTTGGCACCCTTCCTCCTGCAGTGCCCCCTGCTGTCTCACAGAGGACAGATTGGCCTGAGGACTCCCCGTGAATGGGTGACCTGGGTGGAAGAGTCCCAGAGGCCCCCAGGGGAAGAAGTCACGTCCCAGGAGCTCTGGAAGCCCAGATGGGGGGCACTTTGCTTTGTGAGAGAGGCAGCCCCATCTGTGGCCGAGTGTCCGGGGTCAGTTCTTACTGTTTACTCACTTGCTTCCTGGCAGGGAGGATCTGGGCAGCCAGGGGAAGGGTCACGGGCAGGGTGAGAGGAGGGCCTGGGATCCTGGGGATCACCCAGGGACAGCCACTCGTCAGGGCGGGTGCTCACACCCAGAGCTGGACTTGCTTTCCTGCCTCACCTCTCGTGGAACCCAGTCCCAGAGACCCTGCCCAACTCAGCAGCCACTTGGTCCAACACTGAACATAGGACTCAGGAGGTCTCTGAAAGAAATACAATGTGTAACCCGTTCTCCTGTGTCTGCCGCAGCGCCTCATGTCACTGCTGCTGGCTTTTCATCGTGGAAGCAGCCAGGGCCCAGCAGAGACCGTAGGCATCTCTTCCATGGATAATGCCCCAGCTCTGGGTCTGCAGTGCCCTGGGGACTTGCTGGGGTGCCCTGGTGTGCCTTGGCACACCATTTGGGAACCATGGTTCTGATAAGCAGGACCAGCAGGGGCTGGGGGAGGGGAGGTCTGCTGTCACACTGGCCCACGTTCCCTCTCATCTTGTGCTCTAAGAGCCTCCTCTCCAGCCCAGATTTGGGTCAATTTTTACTTGCTCTTGATTTCCAGAACATTCTCCTTGTAGTTGCAGGCTATCCCATCAGACAACTTCTCTGAGACCCTCTGAGCACAGTGATGATGCCATGTGCCCTGGGGTCCTAGCCCTGCCTGGCATCCTGGGAAGCCACGTTCAAGGAAGTTCAGAGCAGCTCACTGCCAACTTTCCTCACACCCCAGACAGACTCCAGGCAGGATGAGGGTGGTGGTGGTGGTGTCTCTGGATTACGTTAGCCTCAGAAGTAAGTCCCTCCAGGTCTGAATGCCAGTGATGGGGCTCTGGGCCTCAATGTGGGGCAGAGAGGGTGTGTGTGGAGCATGTTCCCACAGGGAGCACGTATGATCCATGTGGTTTCTCCCCATGCACTGGAGTTCCCCAGGACTGGGAGCTTGCCGAAGTGTGGGGCAGTCCTTCTGGGAACCAACCTGTCCATCTCAAGTTATCCTCCACAACGGGCGCTCCCCCAGCCTGGGACAAGACCAAACCCCGGATCGGCCTCTCCTTGCACAGGGGAACTGCATTTGGGGGTGTCTGGAACCTCCTCCAGCGCCCACCATGCCTTCGTGCTGGGGAATCAGCAGCCACCCAGCCTGCCCCTTTGGGTGTCCCATGGGGGACTGCCCTCAGAGGCTTGGTGAGTTAATGTCGCCCGAAGCTGGACTCCTGTGTGCATTCTGGGCTGTACAACCCTGGCTCCTGTGTCTTACTGCCCAGCCTCCTGCCCCTGGCTCTGGTTAGGACAGGGCTACCTTGCAGGTCCCTGGCAGACCCTGTGCCCCTTGCAGTTTGCATTGTACTTGAGCCTGCTGTCCCTGGTCACTCGGATGGACGGAAGTGGCCTGGTCATGTGGGAATCCCAGTGTCATGGAAGAGGGGCAGCAGGCTGTAGCTCCCCAAGTAGCCACACAGTGCATTGTCCCTGAAGGAGCGTTTGCTCTGGACATGCTGGCATCACCCAGCCACAGGGGCAGGAGACCCAGAGCAGTTGGAAAGTAGAACCACTGGATCTCGGCATCAACTGCTTCCCAAAGCAGGGAGCCACAGGGAAAGTCTTAGGATAGTGAAGAAACAGAGAATGGGGTAAAAATCAGAGTGGTCTTGCAGTCCTGCCAGCAGCACAGTGTAAGTCAGCTGTCCTGGAGGCCAGGAAGGTGCGGGCGGGGGGGGGGGGGGCGGCCCTTGAATGCTGGCACCAGGGCCTCGCTCACCCACTTGCAAGAGGAGAACGTGAGTCAGCTGGACTGACCACGACAGCTGCTTCTGGGCCGACAGCACCACCATGTGGAGATGCTGAGGGAGGTGTGGTGGCGGCGCTGCCAGAGTCACAAAGGGCCTGCAGGCCTGGGGCTCAGCTGTAGATGGAGCAGGCTCAGCACCCTTCTGCCCCCTGGTGGCACACTCTCCTCCTGGCAACAGTGGTGCCCACATTAGGTGTGGCTTGCGAACTACTTGATGCTGAAATGGCTCTAGACGTGGTGTCACTACCTCCAGGGCAGGAGTCACAGCTCAGGCCACCCCGCGGTCAAGATTGAGGTTCGTGAGGTGAGTATTCAGAGCATCCAATGAGGACACGGCCTGGGCGGTGGTGTCCTCCCTGTGCTGCCCATGACTTGCCCACAATGTCTGACTCCCCCTACCCAAGACTCTCTTGTGTGCACCCCTAGTGCCACCTTGGCGCTCCCTGGGCTGAGGAAGCAGGATCACCTCCCCACACCTCAACTTTGGGCTCAGTGGGTCAGGAGGGGTGGGCAGGTCAGGGCCCAGGGCTGGGACTGACAGTGTCTCCATGGGCCACTCCCTCAACCTTGCTCTTCTCCAGCTGAAATGGGATCTGGTGACATGTGTCCTGAAAAGCTCTATCCCCCGCCCCCCCCACACACACACACCTGCTCTGCAGGTCCTCTTGCCCAGCTTCCCCATCAGCTCCTTCTCTGCCCAAGAAGACAGTGTTTCCAGCTACCAGGCTGGTCCAAGAGAGTCAGGAAAGCATGTGTTCCTGCCTCCCACTCAGCAACCACCCCCTGTCTCTAATTTTCCACCTGTTCGCAGCTCCCCACTCTCAATCTAGAGGCTAGGTGCTACTTTAAGTGGTATCATTTCTTCCCATTTCCAGTTCCATTATTTGTTGCTACTATGTAGAAATACCACTGATTTTAGGACATTGAACATGTGTCCTTCTTAAACTCACTTGTTAGTTCTACTGTTTTTTTTTTTTCATAAGTTCTGGAGGATTTTCTACACAGACATGGTGTCATCTGTGAATAGAGACACTTCTATCTCACTTTCAATTTGGGATACCTTTTATTTCTTTTTCTTGCCTTATTACATTAGCTGGAAATGCCAGGATAGGGTCAATAACCAGACCCTCTTCTTGATTTAGGGGCAGATTCTGAACAGGCATGCACTGTTTCATTTAGATATGATGCCAGTGGAAGATTTTGTATAGATGCTCTTTATCAGGTTGAGGAAGTTCCCTTGTATTCCTCATGAGCTGAGTTTTTATCCAAATGTCAGAATTTGCCCACTGACTTTCTTCATCTATTGAGACAATTGATGGTTTTTATTTTTTAGTCTGTTAATATACATAATGGTATTAACTGGTGTTTAAATATCAAGCCAACCTTGCATTCCTGGGATAAATCCTGTTTGGTCATGATGTACTGTCCTCTTTATATACTGTTCAATTGGAAATGCTAAAGCTTAGTTAAGAATTTTTGCATCTATGTTCATGAGGGATATTGGTCTGGTATCTTCTTTCCTTATAATATCTGTCTGATTGGGGCATCAGGATAATCCTGGTCCACACGGACTCCTTAGGAATATCACAACCTCTTTAATGTCCTAGGAGAGTTTGTGGAGAATTGTTAGTATTTTTCTTGTATGATTAGTAGAACATGTGCTGGTCAGCACCCAGGGATGACTTGAGGAGCACTCTGCAGGTCCTGGGAGTGCTGTCCATGTGGTCTTGTCCTCTCTGGTGCTCTGTTTTATGAGCTCCAGCCAATCTGGATTCATAGACCCCCAACTCTCTCCTTATCCAGGAGGGCTGGGTCCTCCTCCCTGTGGCAGGGGGGACTTTCCCCCATTGGTCTGGCAATTCCTACCTTGCTTTTTACCCGTCTTTTAAGGATGACTGTCCTACAATGGCTGACACTCATTCCCTGTGGTTTCGTGTATTTTCCCCATTACTTTTTCTGTTGTTCGTTGTTGTTGTTTTATATAAGAAGGTAAATCCATTCCCCATTACTCTGCCTGGGATGGAAGCAGAAGTCTTGATGTCAGTCACATTGATTTTAGTTCTGCTATTGGGTGCAAAGTGGTGGCTCACTGCAGTTTTGATTTGCACTTTTTCTCATAACATCTGTGTATCTTCTTACTTTGAAGTATCTGTTTGAGTGTTTTACTCATTGTTTTATTGAGATTTTTGCCTATATTTTTATTTGTAGGAGTTCCTTATACATCCTGGATGCAAGTCCTGTGAGTGTGGTTTCATGAAAATTCACCACATGTGTAGAACCACTACCCCGATCTTGTGAACCTCCTCCGTCACCTCAAAAGCCTCCCTATGTGGCTCCTTTCATCCACCACTGGTGTGTCCTCCATTCTCAGTAATGTCCTTTTGAGAATGTCATATCAAGGAATCATGTGTTAGGCGACACTTTGAGACTGTCTTTCACTTGGCAGAATGCCTTTGAGCTTCATTGAATCACTGTGTTTATCAATAGTTCATTCCTTCTTGTTGCCCTCACTGCAGGGGGGCACTATGTTTGTTACTCATTTGCCCTTTCTCCTGTTGAAGGCCATGTGAGTCTTTACCAGTGTTTGGCAATTGTGAGTAGAGCTGCTCTAAACTTCAGTGTGCATGTTTTTTTGTCTGAACCAAAGTTTTATTTTTCTCAGGAGTAAATACCTAGGAGTAGGATGAAAGGTCACATGGCAAACATGTGTTTGACTTTATAAGAAGCTACCAAACTGTTTTCCAGACTGGCTGCACCGTTTTGCATTCCCACTAGCAACATATACATTCCAGTTGTTTTTGCTTCCTGGTTAATACTTTGCATTTCATCGTCAGGGCTGTTTTTTTCTTTTTTAAATCTTAGCTGTTTTAATAGATATGTAGTCATTGCTCATCATGGTCTTCACATACATTTCCCAATGGCTAATGTGGGTAAGCACCCTTTCATGGACCACTTTGCCTTCTGGGTATCCTCTTTGGTGACATATCTTTTCAAATATCTTATGCATTAAAAAACCTTTTTTATTTAAAAATAACCATAGATCTGGGGTGCCCAGTGTCTCAGCCAGTTAAAATGTCCAACACATTGGTTTCAGCTCAAGTGCTGATCTCAGGGTCATGGGATCGAGCCCCAAGGCAGGCTTTGCATTCAATGGGGAGTCTGCTTCTGTTCACTCTCTCCTTCTGCTTTTCCCCCAGTCTCTCTCTCTCTCTCACACACACACACATTACCTCTCTCAGATAAATAAATAAATAAATAAATAAATAAATAAATAAATAAATAAATATTTTTTTATAAATTTGTTTTTTATTGGTGTTCAATTTGCCAACATACAGAATAACACCCAGTGCTCATCCCGTCAAGTGTCCCCCTCAGTGCCCCTCACCCATTCACCCCCACCCCCTGCCCTCTTCCCCTTCCACCACCCCTAGTTCGTTTCCCAGAGTTAGGAGTCTCTCATGTTCTGTCTCCCTTTCTGATATTTCCCACTCATTTTTTCTCCTTTCCCCTTTATTCCCTTTCACTATTTTTTATATTCCCCAAATGAATGAGACCATATAATGTTTGTCCTTCTCCGATTGACTTATTTCACTCAGCATAATACCCTCCAGTTCCATCCACGTCAAAGCAAATGGTGGGTAATAAATAAATCTTTAAAACTAACTAACTAAATAAAAATAACCATAGATCCACAAACAGTAGTACATAGAGTTTCCATAGGCTCTTCATTTACTTTCCCTCCAGGGCTACATTTTATGTCATTATAGTACAGTTGTCAAAAGTGGGGAACTGGCATTGGTATAATGTCTGTTAGCATTTCTCATTTCATCTGCAATTTGTCACCACCATCACAATCAAGGTAGGGACCTCTTGCACCACCACACTGCTCCCCTTCAGGTTACCCATTTACAGACCCACTCACTACTCCCCCCAAATCCCTACCCTGGCACCACAAATCTGCTTGTCATCTCTATAATTCACATATATAATTTCACAAAGGCTGTACACATGGAATCACACAGCATGTGACCAGATTGTCTTCTTCATTAGCACAATGTCCTTGAGATCCATTTAGGTTGTTGTGTGGATCAATAGTTATTTTTTTATATTGGTAAATATGACATTGAATGGATATCCTAGAGTTTGATGAGCCATTCACCTACTCAGGGATTTTGGTTGTTTGCATTGTTTTAGCCATTACAAATAAAGTAGACCACTTACATTTAATGTAATTGTTGATATGTCGTGGCTTATGTCTGCCATTTTCTTTGTTTTCTGTTTGTTCCCTCTTTCTCTGTTGTCTCTCTCCTACATTCCTGTGGTTTACTTGAACATTTTCTAAAATTCCATTTTAACTACTATGCTTGTGAATGTATGACTTTGTAAAGCTTTTTTACTGGTTGGTCTAGGTGTGTATATAACATCACAGGCTACTGGAGTAGACATCTTGCCAGTTTGAGTACTGTGTAGAAAGCTTACATTCCTTTACGAGACATTGTATTGGTTCCAGAGCATCCTTCTGCCATCCCTCATTTAAAATATAATCATCTTAGGGGATCCCCGGGTGGCTCAGTGGTTTAGCGTCTGCCTTTGGCTCAGGGCATGATCCTGGAGTCCTGGGATCGAGTCCACATCAGGCTCCCTACTTGGAGCCTGCTTCTTTCTCTGCCTGCGCCTCTCTCTCTCTTTGTCTCTCATGAATAAATAAATAAAATCTTAAAAATATATAATCATCCTAAACATTTTCTCCCCAAACTTTGAGAACCACACCACACAATCTTCTAATTTTTGCTCAAATCATCAAACACATTTTAGAAAACTCTAGTGGGGGAGGAGATCTTATTGTATTTATCTACGTTTTTATTCCTTCTTTCATAATATTCCTTGATTCCATCCACTACTTCCTTTCTGCTCCATGAACTTCTCTTCATCATCTTCTCAGACTGGGTCTACTGGGGACACATTCTTTTCATTTTCCTTCTTCTGCAATGTCTTCACTTTCTCTTCATTACAGAAGGATTTTTTTTTTGACTGGCTATAGAAGTCTAGGTTGACAATTCTTTTCTCTCAGTGCTTGAAACATATACCACTTCCTTGGCCTCTGTGGTTTATGATGAGAAAAACACCACAATTCAAGTGGTTTTCTAGGTTGGTAAGGTGTCTCTTTCCTCTTGATGCTTTCAAGATTCTTTCTTTGTCTTAGCTTTCCCAGGTTTGACTTTGATGAGTCCTGGTGGGCATTGTAACCATGGATCTGGTCAGGGTTTGCTCAGCTTCTCCAGTCTGTAGGTTTATGTTTTTCACCAACTCTCTCAGTGCAGCCCTCTTTCTCCTGTCTTTCCAGGATCCCGGTGACACAGGAGACGTTCTGTTGTCCTCGGGTCCCTTGGGGCTCTGTTCTTTTCTTTCTGCTTTCTTTCCACTATTCAGATTGGGTGGTTTCAATTGTTTTGTCTTCACATTCCCTGATTCTTTCCTCTGTCCTCTTTGTTCAGCTGACAAGCCTGTGCTTTGAGATATTTATTTAGTTGCATTTTTCAATTCTAAAATTTCTGGTTTGGTTCTCGTTTATTTCTCCTATTTCCTGACTGACAATTTCCCCCCATTTATTTCAAGTCCATTTGTAATTGCCTGTGAAACACTTTTCTGGTGGCTTTGTGAAATTCTTTGTCAGATAAGGTCAATATCTGAGTCATTTTGGTGTCTACTGATTGTCATTCAGGGTGAGGACTTCCTGGTTCTTAATGGCATGAGCGTCTGTCCTACATTCAAATCTGTATTGCAGGCCTGTTGTGACACCAGCCCCTGGGGCCAGGGAGATGCTGCCTCAATGCTGCCTCACTGCTGCCTGCCGGGGGGCGGGGGGGAGACACAGCTCCTACCATACCTCCCTGCTCCTCACATAGCCTCTGCCTGCACTGAAGGGCACTGGTCTCTTGCTCATGTTCTGTGTCATCTCCTTAAACTGTGTGTCATGCTACGTCTGCTTCAGATGATGATGATGTCTGTTGGCTTATGTTTGGGTATGGCTGACATTTCAGGTCTGTGCTCTTCTGAGGGCTCCAGCTCCCTGCCAAGTAGACTGAGTGAGGAAGGCCAGAACCAGCCCTGGTCTGGGTCAATCCATGAGCCTAAGAAGATGGCACAGGTGGAGCCCAGAGCCTCGGGCATAAGGCCTGCACAGAGCTGTCACTCCATGCTCTGCTGTGACAGGAACAGACACTCAGGGACACACAAACCAGGAGCTGCTGTCTCCACCTGCTGAGGGCCATGGGCGGCCCACACCTGTTGTGTCCTCCCCACCTAGAGCCTTCAGAAAGCCCTAAGATTAGTTCATCTCTGGACCCCAGAACAGGGGTCGGGATTCATGACCGCTGTCTCTGCCCAAAAGGCAGGTTTAGACAATGGGAAAAGCCAAGATCAGACACTGGACATGTTCTTCCTGCCTGATGATGAAGTCTAATAGATAAGACCATAAGAGGCAACCTCAGGGAGATCTCAGTGAGTTCATTGGCTTACTGCTGCAGAGGGAGCCAGGGCGCCTGCTGCTGTGCTGGGTGATCCTGAGAGCATCTGTGAGATAGAGGTCAGCTCTGGGTCATGGGCTGTCAGTAACTGAGGTCTTGGCAGTCTTCATGGGGGTGGGCGGGGGGGGGGGGTGGGGGCCCTGGAGGGAAGGACTAGTCAGTGCAGCCTGGGGAGAAATGCTGCTCCCATGGCCTCTGCCTGTGGGAATCTTAAGAAGAAATCATCATGGGGTGTCAAGTGTGGAGCCCCTTGACCGAAGCTCAGCACTGGTGTGTCCCTTTCCCTTTGACACACAGTGAATCGGCACAAGACCAGCACAAACAACCTTACTTATCACATCAGTCTGTAGATGGAGTCTGGGCATGGTGTGGCCAGGTCCTCTCCTCTGGGCCTCACCTGGTGAAACCGAAGGGGTGGGCAAGCTGTGTCCTCTTCTGGGGCTGGACTGAGGAAGTGGCTGCCCCAAGTCTCCCTGTGTCCCTGGCAAAACTAATGTCTTGTGGTTCAGGGTCTCAGTGCTATTGACCGGGGCCTAGCCTCTGCAGCTAAGAGCCATCCTCATGTCCTGATCTCCTGGCCTCTCACATGTCCAGGCTCTGTGACCTCTAGAAGGACTGGTCCCAGCTACAGGATCACCTGATTACATGAGGGCTTCTGAAACCTAACTGGTCAGTAACTTGACCCCATTACACTCACAGGTTTACCCCCACTCAAGGGTTGGGGCCCCTGCAAGGTGTGCACACCTGCAGTTGGGAATCTTGGGGACACCCTGGGTTGCTGCCTGCCACACCGGGTTTGGAAACCAATGCTGCTTGTCTATGTCAGAGTAACGCACGGGGCTTTGATTCTTCAGGCAAGAATGGGTTGTGCCCCTCTCAACGGATGTTTTTATTTATTTATTTATTTATTTATTTATTTATTTATCTATCTATCTATTTATTTATTTATTTTTCAACGGATGTTTTTAGACAGCGAGGTCCCCGGTTCTGGGAGACTGGGGACAAGGCTCCTTGGAGCAGGTGTCTCTGCCCATGGACATGCAGGTCCACAGGTCACATGGCCTCTGCCACCTTGGGGTTGCTGCATCCAGGCATCAGGGTGCTGCCTGGGTTGTGTAGCTATGGTGTGGTGTCTGTCCTGTTACAGGTGTCCTGGTTTCTGGAATCCAGGGCTGAATTTGTGACACGGGGCCGCAACTTGTTTTAATTTACCACGTCAATGACCATATTTCCTCATTTCTAGCCTTGATGTTTGTGACCAACGCAACACCTCACATGTTGCATTACTGGTGCTTCCATCTGAGCCAAGCAAGGGCAGCCCAGCCTAGGGCTACCTGGCTCTAGGCCTTGCATATGTGCAGGTGTCAGGAGGCCTGCCCTCTGTCCCTGTGGAACTGGCTGGAGCCTCCTTGGGTTCCCACTCCTGTGCTGGCTCTGCCTGGTGTGACTTGCCCCTTGCCCACGCCTCGCTCACTGCCCCACTGACCTCCAACACCCCATGTGCCCACCACAGGGCTGCTCAGAGCATGCCCCTCACTGCCACAGGGCTGGAACAGGTGTCACGGTCCCAAGAAGCTCATTCTGACCCCTGACCACTCTTCCCTGGTTTAAGTTGCCTGTGCCGTGTGTCACCACAGGCGGCTGCCTGTCACCTATCTATCGTCCGTGATCTAGCTGTCATCTATCAATCTGTTTGTCTACCCGTCCATCTGACTGATTGTCTATCTCCCTGCAGTGATAGATGAGAGGGCCATATTTTGCTCTCCTGTTCCCTGCAGGCCACAGAAAAACCTCACAGTCCTAGGAAACGACCAGTACTTGTTGATCAAGTGAGCAAACGTGTCTGAAGCAGCACTGAGCAGCAGGACTTCCTGACAGACTTGTTCTGTCCGCCACGGTAGCCACTGGCCACATTTGCTTCCATGCACCCAAGAGGCGGCCGAGGCCATCGAGGACCTCAGCGTTTAGTTTTAGCTTATTTTAACTTGCATTTAAGTGGCCACATGCAGCATCTGCCAAAGATCCGCTGTCTCACCATGAAGGATACAGTCAACACTTTGTTTGCAGTGACTCCTTGAGATTCAGTCTTTGTGGGAGCCCCACCATGGGCTGCTGGGGCTCCTCCCAGGAGGGGAAGGGCCCTTTGTCTACTGTGTTCTCCCGTGCATGCCTGAGACAAACCCCCGGCCTCGCAGGCACTTGCTGGGGCCCAAGCGTGACTTGTGACAAGTGCACAGGGAGCTGCTGTGCAGGGTTGTACACCTCTTCCTGTGGGGGAAGGCCCTGCCCTGAGTCTTCTCTGCCTGAGGCCCCATATCTAAGCATAGTCACCGTCCGCTGGCTTTGCCCACACAGGACAGCCACAGCGCGGAGATGCTCAGCAGGACCGTGGTCTCAGGGACCTTTCTGCCAGGGGATGGGCTTAGAGAGCAGTGGTCTCCACCCACTGCTGATGCTGCCAGGGGTGAGGAAGACACATGCCTGGTCCATGCCACGGCAGGGTCTTACTCCCTGGGCTGCCAGGTAATAAGGAACCACAGCCTGTCAGCTCAGACACCTGCAGGGGGCAGGGCACCTGAGGCCTCCATGCTTGTGGATAGATACAGAAGTGTGTGGCCTGGACTGTGCCCCTCCTCTTTCCTCTCTTGGATCAAGGCCCTCCATGGCCTCAGTTTACCCAAATCACGTCTTTACAGGCTGTGCCTCCGTATGCAGTCACACTCTGATGTCCTCCAGGCAGGGGCACCCACATGTGAATTTTGGGGGGCCACCGTCCAGCCCACAGGTACCTCTGGGCTCCAGCTGTCCCCTCAGCTGGGGGGTCTGCTGGACTCCACTTCACTGCTGTCTGGAAGCCCTGGATCCCCCATCTGGTTTCTTTCTTCTGAAAGTCTGCTGTAATCTCTGCCCAGCTTCTTCTGATGATTCTGCTCCACAGGCCTTGTATCTTCTCATTCCTTGGTGACCATTTTTGTGAGGCCTGGGGCTGAGGAAGACATCGATGTGTGAGCTCCACAGCCATTCTCAACCAGAGGTTTTCTTCTATCTTTAAACAGTTGAATTTTCCTTGAAACATTACGTGAAAACAGATCTCCTCTGGGGGACATTTATAATGCTTGTAATTTTGTGCTATTACAAATAATGCTTTGGTTATGATCCCTGTCCTGGGGAACGTGTGTGCATCTCTGCTATTTTTCTAGCATATAAATGCCTAGAAACTGGGCCAGTGCTTTGACGAGACTGAACCTTCTGTGCTATGTGGCCAGATGCCCTACAAAACACATGCAGCCTTCTGCCCTCTGCCACCACCACCATTTCCTTCTTATGCTTTAGAAGGGCTTTCTCATCCTGATGTCAACAGAAAGTTCTGTATTTTATTTTCATTTCTTTTCTTTTAAAGGTTTTATTTATTTATTCATGAGAGACACAGAGTGAGGCAGAGACACAGGCAGAGGGACTTCTCCCTCTGTAGGGAGCTGGATGTGGGACTCGATCCCAGGACCACAGGATCATGCCCTGAGCTGAAGGCAGACACTAAACCACTGAGCCACCCAGGTGCCCCAGATCCATGGATTATTTACAAGTGTGCTGTTTATTTTACAAACATTTAGAGAATGCCCTGGTGTCTTTGGGGTATTGATTTCCAGTTTGACCCCACTGAGGTTAGAGAACACACCCTGTATGATCTCAATTCTTTCACGTTTGGTGAATTTTACTTCATGCCCCAAAGTATGGTTTCTTTTGGCAGATGTTCCAAGGCATTTGCAAAAGATGCATGTTCTGCTGCTGTTGGGTGGTATTGATCAGACCCTTGGTCAAGGGTGGTGTTGGTTCCTCAGTCACCTTGCTGATTTTCTGTCTAGTACTTCAGGCACCTGCTGACCAAGGCTGAAGTCCCCAGCAACAATTGTGGATTGTATACACCCCTTGTCAGCTGTGACAATGTTTACCTTGTGGGTTTTGAGGCTCTGTTGTAATGTGTATAAACATTTGGAAGATAAGAGGAAAATAAAATATATTAAAACATGTGGGGTGCAGCAAAACCTGTACTGAGAAGGAAATTCATAGCACTCACATCAGAAAGGGGGGCAGACCTCAAGGCAAAATTCTGAGTTCCTGCTTCAAGAAACTAGTAAAGGAAGAGCAAAGAAGTTCAGTATGAAATAGGAGCCATCACTACAGATCCCAGGACATCGCCAGGAGCATCAGATAATGTTAGGAACAACTTCACGGTAAAAATTCAAATTACAAAAAACGGACCAATTCCTTTCAAACTATAGATGACTGAAATTCAACAAGGATGAAGGAAGCCACCAGGATACTCCTATAACCATTCAAATGATTTGTGTAAATAACAAGCTTCCAAAAAAAAAAAAAAAAGAAAGAAAGAAAGAAAGAAAGAAAAGAAAAGAAAAGAAAGAAATCTTCAAACCCAGTGGTTTCACTGAAGATTTCTTCTTATTTTTTAAAGTATATTTTTTATTGGAGTTCGATTTCCCAACATATAGTATATTTCCCAGTGCTCATCCCGCCTAGTGCCCCTATCAGTGCTCGTCACCCAGTCACCCCATCCTCCCCACCCATCTTCCCTTCCACTACCCCTTGTTAGTTTCCCAGAGTTAGGAGTCTCTCATGTTTTGTCACCCTCACTGATATTTCCCACTCATTTTCTCTCCTTTCCCCTATAATTCCTTTAGCTATTTTTAATATTTCCCATATGAATGAAACCATATAATGATTGTCCTTCTCTGACTGACTTACTTCACTCAGTATAATACCCTCCAGTTCCATCCACGTTGAAGCAAATGGTGGGTATTTGTCATTTCTAATGGCTGAGTAATATCCCATTGTATATAGACCATATCTTCTTTATCCATTCATCTTTCGACGGATACCGAGGCTCCTTCCACAGTTTGGCGATTTTGGACATTGATGCTATAAACATTGGGGTGCAGGTGTCTCGGCCTTCCACTGCATCTGTATCTTTGGGGTAAATCCCCAGAAGTGCATTTCCTGGGTCGTAGAGCAGGTCTATTTTTAACTCTCTGAGGAACCTCCACACAGTTTTCCAGAGTGGCTGCACCAGTTCACATTCCCACCAACAGTGCAAGAGGGTTCCCTTTTCTCCGCATCCTCTCCAACATTTGTTGTTTCCTGTCTTGTTAATTTTCCCCATTCTCACTGGTGTGAGGTGGGATCTCATTGTGGTTTTGATTTGTATTTCCCTGATGGCAAGTGATGCAGAGCATTTTCTCATATACTTGTTGGCCATGTGTATGTCTTCCTCTGTGAGATTTTCTCTTCATGTCTTTTGCCCATTTCATGATTGGATTCTTTGTTTCTTGGGTGTTGAGTTTAATAAGTTTTTAGTATAACTTGGATACTAGCCCTTTATCTGATAGGTCATTTGCAAATACCTTCTCGCATTCTGTAGGTTGTCTTTGAGTTTTGTTGACTGTTTCTTTTGCTGTGCAGAAGCTATTAATCTTGATGAAGTCCCAATAGTTCATTTTTGCTTTTGTTTCCCTTACCTTCATAGATGTATCCTGCAAGAAGTTCAAAAGGGGGTTGACTGTGTTCTTCTTTAGGATTTTGATGGATTCTTGTCTCAT
Organism: Vulpes lagopus; assembly: GCF_018345385.1. Lineage (NCBI taxonomy): Eukaryota > Metazoa > Chordata > Mammalia > Carnivora > Canidae > Vulpes > Vulpes lagopus. The sequence goes on along the minus strand of NC_054836.1, from coordinate 10,686,573 downwards.
ATTTAGATCTTTCATCCATTTTGAGTTTATCTTTGTGTATGGTGTTAGAAAACGGTCCAGTTTCATTCGTGGCTGTCCAAGTTTCCCAGCACCATTTATTGAAGAGACTGTCCTTTTTCCAGTGATAGTCTTTCCTGCTTTGCCGAATATTAGTTAACCATAGAGTTGAGGGCCCATTTCTGGGTTCTCTATTCTGTTCCATTGATCTATGTGTCTGTTTTTGTGCTGGTACCACACTGTCCTGATGACCACAGCTTTGTAGTACAACTTGAAATCCAGCATTGTGGTGCCCCTGGCTCTGGTTTTCTTTTTCAATATTCCCATGGGCTATTCAGGATCTTTTCTGATTTCACACAAATCTTAAGATGATTTTTTCCAACTTTCTGAAGAAAATCCATGGTATTTTGATAGGAATTGCATTAAATGTGTAAATTGCCCTGGTATCATTGACATTTTCACAATTTTAATTCTTCCAATCCATGAGCATGGAATGTTTTACCATCTCTTTGTGTCTTCCTCAATTTCTTTCAGAAGTGTTCTGTAGTTTTTAGGGTATAGATCTTTTACCTCTTTGGTTAGGTTTATTCCTAGGTATCTTATGCTTTTGGTGCAATTGTAAATGGGATTGACTCCTTAATTTCTCTTTCTTCAGTCTCATTGTCAGTGTTAGAAATGCCACTGATTTCTGGGCATTGATTTTGTATCCTGCCACACTGACAAATTGCTGTATGTGTTCTCACAATCTTGGGGTGGAGTCTTTTGGGTTTTCAAGCTACAGTATCATGTCATCGGCGAAGAGGGAGAGTTTGACTTCTTCTTTGCCAATTTGAATGCCTTTAATGTCTTTTTGTTGTCTGATTGCAGAGGCTAGGACTTCCAGTACTATGTTGAATAGCAGTGGTGAGAGTGGACATCCCTGTCGTGTCCCTGATCTTAGGGCAAAGGCTCCCAGTGTTTCCCCATTGAAAATGAGATTTGCTGTGAGCATCTCATAGACGGCTTAAGTTGCTGAGGAATGTTCCCTCTATCCCTATACTCTGAAGAGTTTTGATCAGAAATGGATGCTGTATTTTGTCAAATGTTTTCTCTGCATCTACTGAGAGGATCCTATGCTTCTTGTTTTTTCTCTTGCTGATAAGATCTATCACAATGATTGCTTTATGAGTGTTGAACTAGCCTTGCATCCCGGGGATAAATCCCATTTGGTCCTGATGAATAATCTTCTTAATGTATTGTTGGATCTTATTGTCTAGTATCTTGGTGAGAATTTTTGCATCTGTGTTCATCAGGGATATTGGTCTATAATTCTCCTTTTCGGTGGAGTCTTTGTCTGATTTTGGAATTAAGGTGATGCTGGCCTCATAAAATTAGTTTAGAAGTACTCCATCCCTTTCTATCTTTCAGAACAGCTTTAGTAGAATAGGTATTATTTCTTCTTTAAACGTTTGATAGAATTCCCCTGGGAAGCCATGTGGCTCTGGATTTTTGTGTCTTGGGAAGTTTTTGATGACTGCTTCAACTTCCTCCCTGGTTTTTGGCCTGTTCAGGTTTCTATTTCTTCCTGTTCCAGTTTTGGTAGTTTGTGGTTTTCCAGAAATGCATCCATTTCTTCTAGATTGCCTAATTTGTTGGCATATAGCTGCTCATAATATGTTTTTTTAGATTGCTTGTATTTCCTTGGTATTGGTTGTGATCTCTCCTCTTTCATTCATGATTTTATTAATTTGAGTCTTTTCTCTTTTGTTTTTAATGCGGCTGGCTAATGGTTTATCTATCTTATTAATCTTTCAAATAACCAACTCCCTGTTTTGTTGATCTGTTCTACAGTTCTCCTGGTCTCTATTTCATTGAGTTATGCTTGAATCTTTATTATCTTTCTTCTCCTTTGTAGGTTTTATTTGCTGTTCTTTCTCCAGTTCCTTTAGGTGTGAGGTTAGCTTGTGTAGTTGAGTTTTTTTCCAATATTTTGAGGGATGCTTGTATTGTGATGTATTTCCCTCTTAGGACTGCTTTTGCCATACCCCAAGGATTTTGAATGGTTGTACCGTCATATTCATTAGTTTCCATGAATATTTTTCATTCTTCTCTAATTTCCTGGTTGACCCTTTCATCTTTTAGCAGGATGCTTTTTAACCTCCATGTGTTTGAGTTTCTTCCAGATTCTTCTTGTGATTGAGTTCTAGTTTCAAAGCATTGTGGTCTGAAAATATGCAGGAAAGAATCCCAATATTTTGGTATCAGTTGAGACCTGATTTGTGACCCAGTAGGTGATCTATTCTGGATAAAGTTCCATGTGCACTTGAGAAGAGTGTGTATTCAATTGCATTCGGATGTAAAGTTTTGTAAATATCTGTGAAATCCATCTGGTCCAGTGTATCATTTAAGGTCTTTGTTTCTTTGGTGATGTTGTGCTTAGAAGATCTGTCATTTGCAGAAAGTGTCATGTTGGTCTCCTACCACTAGTGTATTATTACATAAGTATGTCTTTACTTTGGTTATTAATTGATTTATGTACCGGACAGCTCCCACATTAGAGGCATGAATATTCATGATTGTTAGGTCCTCTCATTAGACAGACCCTTTAAATATGATATAGTGTCTCTTCATCTCTTACTACAGTCTTTGGGGTAAACTTTAATGTGTCTGATATGAACATTGTTACCCCAGCTTTCTTTTGATGACCATTTAAATGGTAAATGGTTCTCCACCCTATCATTTTTAGGCTAGAGGTGTCCTTAGTTCTAAAGTGAGTCTCCTGTACACAGCATATAGATGGTCTCGCTTTTTTATCCAGTCTGCAACCCTGCATCTTTTGATGGGATCATAGGCCATTCACATTCAGAGTAACTATTGAAAGATATGAATTCAATGTCATCATAATACCTATTCAGTCCCTGTATTGTGGATTATTTTTGGGCTTCCTCTTTCTTTTGCAGGGTCCCCCTTAATATTTCTTTCAGAGTTGGTTTGGTGGTCACAGATTCTTTCAGTTTCTCCCTATCTTGGAAGATCTTTATCTCTCCTTCTATTTTGTTTTGTTTTGTTTTGTTTTTTATGATAGTCACAGAGAGAGAGAGAGAGAGGCAGAGACACAGGCGGAGGGAGAAGCAGGCTCCATGCACCAGGAGCCCGATGTGGGACTCGATCCCGAGTCTCCAGGATTGCGCCCTGGGCCAAAGGCAGGCGCCAAACCGCTGCGCCACCCAGGGATCCCTCTCCTTCTATTTTGAATGAGAGTCTTGCTGGATAAAGTATTCTTGGCTGCGGGTTCTTCTCATTTAGGACCCTGAATATATCCTGCCAGCCCTTTCTGAACTGCCAGGTTTCTGTGGAGAGGTCTGCTGTTAATCTGATATTTTCCCCCATATATTTTAGGAATCTCTTGTGTCTCTCTGCTTAAAGGATTTTCTCTTTATCTTTGGAATTTGCGGGAACCCTGGGTGGTGCAGCGGTTTAGCGCCTGCCTTTGGCCCAGGGCATGATCCTGGAGACCCGGTATCGAATCCCACATCGGGCTCCTGGTGCATGGAGCCTGCTTCTCCCTCTGCCTATGTCTCTGCCTCTCTCTCTCTCTCTCTCTCTGTGACTATCATAAATAAATAAAAATTAAAAACAACAACAACAACAATATATCTTTGGAATTTGCAAGTTTCACTATTAAATGTTGAGGTGTTGAATGGTTTTTATTGATTTTGGGGCAGGATCTATCTCCTGGATCTAAATGCCTGTTTTGTTCTCAGATTAAGGAAGTTCTCAAGTATGATTTGTTCAAATATGCTTTCTGGCCCTCTGTCCCTCTCGGTGTTTTCTGGAACCCCAATTATACGTAGATTTTTCCTTCTGAGGCTATCATTTATTTCCCTTAACCATTCCTCATGGTCTTTTAGTTGTTTTTCTCTTTTTTCCTCAGCTAACTTACTTGCCATCAACCTGTCTTCTATGTTGCTCACTCTTCCACTTCATTAACTCCTGTGGTTAGGACCTTCAGTTTGGATTGTATCTCATTTAATTGATTTTTAATTTCGGCCTGATTAGATCTAAATTCTGCAGTCATGAAGTCTCTTGATTCATTTATGCTTTTTTCCAGAGCCACCAGTAGGTTTATAATTATGCTTCTGAATTGGCTTTCTGACATGGAATTGTGATCCAAATTCTGTAACTCTGTGGCAGACAGCACTGTGTCTGAATCTTCCTTTTGTGGTGAGTTCTTCCTTTTAGTCATTTTGCTCAGTGTAGAGTGGCTTTATGAGTGGTCTATGTCAAGAATATCAACCAGGAACTAAGTAAATTTCACCCTAGATGATTCTTGATAGAATATAGAACCCTTCTCTCTGTAGCTTCCGGCTGCTCTTTCTTTAAATCTCAGGGCGAATTTGTAGGTGTTCAGGATTATTTGAAAGTTATCCAGGTAAGTTGGTGAGACCAGGTGAGTTGAGGATCCCTACTCCTACACCATATTGCCCCCTAGCTCCTCATTGAATATTTCTATCAAATGTTTAAGGAAAAAAAAAAAACACCTATTTTTTTTTTTTTTTTTTTACAATTTCTCCTAGGAAATAGAATAGATGGAAATAGATTCCAACTTGTGTTAAGATGTTAACATTACCTACCATTCTAATGTCCAAACAAGGCAAAGACAGTGGAGAGAGCGAGAGAGCGAGAAAAAGTGACAGACTAATATTCCTTATGAACTTAGAAGCAAAATTCTCAGCAAAATATTTTCAAACTGAATCTAGCAATGTGTAAAAGGAATTGTACACTATACCAAGTGGGATTCTCTTGAGATGTGGAAATCTCCATCCACACTTGAAAACCAACCACTGCAATCCACCACAGCCATAGGCTAAGGGGGAAAAATCATGTGATTGTATTTATTGATGAAGTAAAAGCATTTGAAAAAACCCAACACTCATTCATGATGGAATCTCTCAGAAAACTAGGAATTGAAGAGAACTTGTACTGATAAAGACCATTTAAAAAAAAAAGGAAACTAAACCCCGTAGGTAGCATACTAAATGGTGAAAAATAAAAGCTTTCCCACCAAGATGGAGCACAGGGCAAGGGTAGCTGTTCTCTTATTGAACACAGAATTGGAAGTTCTGGTCACTGTGTTAAGATAGGAAAAAGATTATTGGCAGATGACGTGATTATCCACACAGGAATTCCTGATGAATCTTGAAAACAAAATAGAACAACTCACCAGAATTTCTAGAACTGAGTGAATTCTGTAAGGTTTTGTAGGACACAAGATCAACACACAAAATTAACCTCATGTCTGTATACTTAAAATGAATATGAGAAAATGAAATACGATTTTAGGGGCATTTGGGTGTCTCAGTCCGTGGAGCAACTGCCTTAAGCTCAGGTATGACCTCAAGATCCCAGGATCAAGTCCTGCATTGGGCTCCCTACTCACTGGGTTGTCTGCTTCTCCTTAAAAAATTTAATCATTTATTTGAGAGAGCATGTGTGTGTATGAGAGAGAGACAGACAGACAAAGAGAGAGAGAGAAAGAGAGAGAGAGACATAGCAGGAACAGAGGGAGAGAGAGAAGCAGACCCCTGGAGCAGAGAGCCCAATGCAGGGCTGGATACCAGGACCCTGGGTCATGACCTGAGCTGAAGGCAGATGCTTCACGGACTTAGCTGCCCAGGGACCCCAAGGAATATGATTTTAATCACTCCAAGGAAAGGAAACACTCATTGATAAACTTAACAGATACCAGATCTGTGTGCTGAAACGACAGAACAATGAGAAAAGAATTAAAAGAAAACTCAGTAGAGACATGTTCGTATTGAGGGGTTGGAAGACTCAGTAAGAAAGGTGCCAGGTCTCCCCCACATTGATCTATAGGCTTAATCCCTATAAAAGTCTCAGCAAGGTTTTTTTCCCTCCCCCCATCAGGCACAGACAAGCTTATTCTAAAATTTATGCGGAAAGGCACAGATCTTAAACTACCCCAAAAGTCTTGAAATAGAAGAATGAAGTGGAAGAACCAGGCTTCTCGATGTTAATGCTTACCATACAGCTGCTGAGAGGAAGATGGTGTGGTATCCATGGAGACACACTGCAGACCCTGGGATGTTACAGATGCAAACCGGGCGACTGAAAAGAGAATCATACCTACAATTTATTAAGAGCTTTTAAAATTCAGCATTAAAAAAAGCCAATCCAATTAGAAAACCGGCAAAAGATGAACAGATCTTTCACCAAAGAGGAGACACAGATGGCAAATAAAAATCATCAATGTTCAACATCATTAGCCACTAGGGAGATGCAAGTTAAAACCACAATGAGACACAAGCACATGCCTATAAAAACATCTAGAATAAAAATACAGTGACAAACTCATATATTGGCAGGGATGTGGAGAAACTGGATCTCTTATACACTGCTGGTTGGAGTGCACAATGGTGCGGCCACTCTGGAAAACCGTTTGGCAGTTTCCCACAAAACTCGACCTGCAGCCATCATATGACCCAGCTGTGGCTCTCCTGGGCATGCATCCCAGAGAAATAAAACTTTTGTTCACACAATACTTTTACACAAATGTTTACAGTGGTTTTTTAAAAAAAGATTTTATTTATTCATAGAGACACACACACACACACACACACACACACAGAGAGAGAGAGAGAGGCAGAGGCACAGGCAGAGGGAGAAGCAGGCTCCATGCAGGGAGCCCGACGTGGGACCCGATCCAGGGTCCCCAGGATCAAATCCCGGGCTGCAGGCGGCGCTAAACCGCTGCGCCACCGGGGCTGTCCTACAGCGTTTTTTTTTTTTTTTAACTCATAATGCCCAGAAACTAGACGCAGCTCAGGTGTCATTCAACAGGAGAATGCTTAACAGACCACGGTCCATCTCTAGAGTGGAATCTTACAAGACATAAAAAGGAAGGAATGTGCAACCTGGATGGATCCCTAGGGAATTAGGCTCAGGGCAAAAGCCAATTCCCAAAAGCTAGTCACTGTATGACTCTATGCATGTGGCTTTCCTGAAGTAACAAAGCGATGGGTAGAGAATAGGTTAGCAGATGCAGGGGAAGGGAGCAGGGTGGGTGTGGCTCTAATAGGGAAGCGAGGGGACCTTGTGGGGATGCAGATGCTCCATACCTGGCTGTGGTGGTGCACACATGAGCCCCCATGTGTGATGACAGCCCATGGAACTGAACACATGGGCACATGGATGAGTGCACGCACCAAGGTGGACAGATTGTGTCAGTTTCCTGAGTGTCATATTGTCCTAGATTTTGTAACAGTTTTTCCGCCAGGGGAAGCCAGGGGAAGAGTACAAGGGCCACCTTTATTATTTCTTACAATTATATGTGAATCTACAGTTCTTTTAAAATAACACATTTTAAAAACTTTGAAACATGTTAAGATGTTTATTATGCACCCAGGTTTTCCAACGCACCTCATAGAGGGCGAGGTGGTGTGAACAGATGGTATCGCACCATGTGGAAAAAGTTCCATGTCCATTGGCATGTCTCAGGACAGGTCCTGTGCTGGGCACTGCCCAGAGGGTGGGTGCACAGGCTGGGATGCTGGCCTGGATCCTGGACCAGGATGCTTGGCTGGGATGCTGGACTGGGTGCTGGCCCAGATGCCAGCCCAGGATGCTGGCTGGGATACTGGACCAGGATGCTGCTGGGATATTGGACCAGGAGGCTGACTGGGATGCTGGACCAGGATGCTGGCTGGGATACTGGAAATGGATGCTGGCTGGGATCCTGGAAAGGATGCTGACTAGGATACTGGACAAGGATGCTGACTGGGTTACTGGACCAGGATGCTTGGCTGGGATACTGGACTGGGCACTGGCTGGGACGTTGGGCCAGCTGACCTGCAGGGGGCAGCCTGGCCACATAGGGATAGGCCATGGTGGAAGCTTCACTGGGCTCAGCTTCCCAGTCCCAGCTGTGAGAGAACTAGCTTCTCTTCCTTCCTCTGCCCCTCATGAGTGTGCGCACCCACACAGGCACATGAGCACACACACACACACACACACACACACACACACACACACATACACGTGTCCCACAGCCCATGAGCTCATTCTGCCCACGGCTGGCAGGCTGGGTGGGATCCTTTCTGCTTGAGCTCTTTGTCCAGCTCAGTTTCAAATGACTCATGAGTGGCTTTCAGCATTGCCCCCAGGGGGACCCCCCCGCTTGGCCCCATAAACCTTCCCAATTAGGCAATATTTCCTGATAAGCGCTGCTCGCCTGCGCCTTCCAGACCACCCGGAGAACTGCACCCCCACCCTGTCCTGGCAGTAGCTGGCAAAACTTCCCCAGGCTGGCCTCCCCGAGTCTCCCAGAACTCCACCTTCATTGCCTTTGACTAGGAAACTGAGGGTCCCAGTGGGGGTATGGGTTGGGTGGATGCCAGCAGGGAAGGCTGGCTTCCTCCTGTCCTCTTCCCCTCCATCTGTCTGTGTGTCTGCCTGACCTCCCCCTGGGGAGGAGAGGACCAAGACCGTCAGCCACCGTATCCACAGGGGGCTTTGGAGACAACCAGTAGTCCTGCCCTTGCCCTGCCTGGGGACATGGTGACACCTTGACTCTAGGTTGAGTCCTGGCAGCCCCCATGCATGGCTAGGGACCCGCTCAGGGCCCGTTGTGGGGCAAGACTGCAGCCATTCACGGACTGGGCTCTGCATGAAGGTAGGCATCTGCAAAAGCATCAAGTCTAGTGAACACTGAGGCCCATCGCCTTCATTTCCTCTTCCCAGGGTAGGCTTCTTTTCGGGACATAAGTCCCTCTGTGGCACTGATGCAACCCTCTTGGGCCTGCGCTCCTCCCCACTTGGACAGCTCCACGGTGTTTCCCAATCCTGACCCAAGTTAGGGATGCGAGGATGCGAGCAGAGATGAAATCCAGCCTGGTCTGGGCCATTCCTCAGCCTCACAGGGCAGCTGCAGTTCTTGGACCAGTGGTGGAAGCTTGTCTTGCCCCTGGCTCTGGATATCCTCCCCTGCAAGCTGACCTGTGCCCAGACAGGCCTAGGTGGCCATAGGAGTGTCAAAGTGCTTCCAGCCAGGGATGCCCCAAGCCCAGGCTTCTTCAGCAGAGACATGGGGCCACTTTGCTATTGCCCAGATGCCACTGGCCATTGCCAAGGGTGCCAACGAGAAAAGTCTGCCCTCCCTGGACAGCATCCTCTACTCTCGCTGTGCAGAGGCATGTGGGATTGTCTGCTGGGAGGCCAGGATCAGGCATCTGTGTCCCTAGCCTACTGTGCATCCTTTCCTGGGGTTCTCTGGGCCTCAGTTAACCCCCCAGAGTCAAATTAGCCATGCGGGTCTGCTGATAGCTGCTCCACGCAGAGTGGCTGGTCTCGAGAATGGGCCAGGGCAAGTGTTCCAGCTGGACAAGAGTCTGGAGAGCTGGTCTGGGGCTGAGTGTGGGTAGAGGCAGGCATGTAGGCACAGAGGTGGGGAGTGCCCAGGTTTGTGAAGGCCCATCAGTGATGGCGGGGAGAGGGGTACATGGGTCAAGGCAGGGTGGAGTCTGCGGCTGGGGAGACAAAACCTGACTGCAGGATCTCACTGGGGTCACTGGTGGCACCCTGTGCATCTGCTGCTGTTTCCCCAGGGTGTAGGGGCTGGGGGCTGGCACAGCCAAACTGCAGGGCCCCTGGGCCCTCCTGCTCTATGGCCGGCAAAGACTGCTGGTCCTGCCACTTGACTCCTCAGACCTGAGGGGTCTCTCAGAGCCCCTCCCCTGCCAATAGCTGGGGCGGCTTCCTTATGGCTTCAAATGGGGCGCGGTGGGGCAGCTCGGGCTGGCCTGGGCTCCCTCAAGCTGCTGTGAGCTGACAGCCCCCAGCCCACCTTTCCCCCCTAAGTCCACAGACAGTTCTCAGCCTTTCTAGCCTCCCTCTGCCAGCTGTGGCCCCGCCACCCTCACAGGTCCTGGCTTGGGACCGCCACTGCCACCTCTGGCCTCAGGACTCACTGGATAACCAAGAGGAGAGCCCTCCGCTCCCTGCAGGAGAGAGCTCCGTAATGCATGCAGCGCCTTCCAGACATACATTTACAATCTCACACTTCATTTTTCTTGGATGCAATCTCTGTGCCTTTAAACATGTCATCACTCTCTGTACCCCCCATTACCCCTTCCCAGCACTTCCCGGGTGTGGGAGGCAGGCTTCAGGTGGAGGCCCTGCAGGCTGCACCCGGCTGCAGTCGCTGGCGGGGGCTGCCACCCCCCCCCCCCCCGCCCCAGGTGGCCCTGCAGCCTGGGTGGGCTGGGGCTGCCTTTGGTCGGCCTTCTTTTTGCGGAGCCAGCCCTGCCACTGGGGAGGTGGCCAAGCAGGGTGTGAGCAGATGAAGGCTAGGGAGAACACCCCCCCCCCAGGAGGGGTCCCTGACAAGGGAATGGTGTGAGGGGGGGGGTGTCTGCAACATGACATCACGACTCAGAAAGAGCCACAGCTCCCTGGAGTTACATGGGCCTCTGATGGGGAAACTGAGTTCCCTGAGAGGTGGTGACTTCTCCAGGTCAGGCCCCGTGTCCTCCCCACCCATCCCTCCCTCCTTAGGCAAGACTGGACATGCCCCCCAGGGTGGCATGTCCTAGACAGGCAGGAGCCCAAGAGCCATTGGCTCCCAGTGGTCACGGTGAGGTATGGTGCCCACATTCCCACCCCCCACCGGCTTTGCCTCCGCTCAATTCCAAGACAGCTCAGTGAGTGGCAGATTCTAGAGCCCCCAGCCCAACCTCTGGAGGTGCTCAGACCCCCAGATCCAGGCTCACCGCGCCCAGAGGCTGGTCCTCCAAGGTGAGACAGGCTGATGGGGAGTAGGCTCAAGAGCAGCCGCCCGGCGTAGGGCCTGGCTAGTCCAAGGGGGTCTCTAACGTGATCGGGAGGGTGCGTTTCCTGGGAACCTACAGCGCCGCCCAGACCCCACAGCTGTGCAGTGCTCTCTTCCTTGGTATATGCGCTGCTGACACGGAGAACCCGGGGGTGGGGGGTGGGGGTGCTTCTAGACGCCAATCTGGCGTCTGTTTAATTTGGACTCTGGGGTCTCTGACGCTGCTTCGTTTCAGCAGTGTCTCCGCCATGTCCACTGGGGTTCCTCTCGCCTCTGGCCGCGCCAGACCCCTTTGATCCCCGAGCTCTCTGCTGCGGGCTGTCGCTGGACAGAGGCTGTGAGAACGGGGTCGCCCGGGCACCGACTCTGGCAGCGACCTCAAGCCTCCGTCTCTTTAATAAGGACGAGGAGACAGAGGTCCCAAAGGTTAAGCGACTCGCTGGGCCTTTGCCCCTCCGCTGGCCAGGTCGCCTCATTCCCAGGGAGCAGCGCCCCTGCGGCCTCGCTCCCGGAGCGATCCGGCCTCGCAGAGCGCAGGCATCCCCTGTCGCGGGGGCTCCTCGTCCACGCGAATTCCCAGGGAAGCAGGCGCGCGCCCTCCGGTCGGGGCTGACCCTGGGTCCTCCACCACCCACCCCACCGCCCGCGCCGCAGCCTCGGGCTCCGCCCCGCCCCCGGGCCCCACGCGCCTCCCGGCCCCGCCTCGCGGCCGCCCTGGGTACCCCCTGCCCGGCCGGCCGCCAAGAGCCAGCGCTCCGCCCCGCCCCGCCCGGGCCCTCCGCGCGCCCCCGCCCCGCCCCAGCCCCGCCCCCGCGGCCGCCCCACGGCCCTCCCACCCCCACCACCCCAGCGCGGCGCCCGCGCTCCGCCCCGGCCCCCGCCCCCGCACTGTTCCTCACCCCCCCCTGCTCCGCCCCCGCCCACCCGCACTGCTCCGCACTGCCCCCCCACCCCCCGCCCCCCCGCACTGCTCCCACTGCCCCACCGCGCTCCGCCCCCCGCCCCCCCCCCCCCCCCGGCACTGCTCCGCACTGCCCCACCGCGCTCCGCCCCGGACCCGACCCCCCCGCACTGCTCCTCACACCCCCCCCCCCCCGTGCTCCGCCCCCGCCCCCCCCGCACTGCTCCGCACTGCCCCCCCCGCCCCCCGCCCCCCCCCACACTGCTCCCACTGCCCCCCGCCCCCCGCCCCCCCCCCCCCCCCGCACTGCTCCGCACTGCCCCACCGCGCTCCGCCCCGGACCCGACCCCCCCGCACTGCTCCCACTGCCCCCCCCCCGTGCTCCGCCCCCGCCCCCCCGCACTGCTCCGCACTGCCCCCCCCGCCCCCCGCCCCCCCCCGCACTGCTCCCACTGCCCCCCGCCCCCCGCACTCCCCCCCCCCCCCGCACTGCTCCTCACCCCCCCCCGCCCCGTGCTCCGCTCCCGCCCCCCCGCACTGCTCCCACTGCCCCACCGCGCTCCGCCCCGGCCCCCGACCCCCCCGCACTGCCCCACCACCCCCCGCCCCCCCGCACTGCTCCTCACACCACCCCCCCCCGTGCTCCGCCCCCGCCCCCCCGCACTGCTCCGCACTGCCCCCCCCGCCCCCCCCCGCACTGCTCCCACTGCCCCCCGCCCCCCGCACTCCCCCCCCCCACACTGCTCCTCACACCCCCCCCCCCGCGCTCCTCCCCGGCCCCCGCCCCCCTGCACTGCTCCGCACTCCCCCCCTCGCGCCCCGCCCCGGCCCCCGCCCCCCTGCACTGCTCCTCACTCCCCCCCCCCGCGCCCCGCCCCGGCCCCCGCCCCCCTGCACTGCTCCGCACTCCCCCCCCCCCGCGCCCCGCCCCGGCCCCCGCCCCCCTGCACTGCTCCTCACTCCCCCCCTCGCGCCCCGCCCCGGCCCCCCGCCCCCCTGCACTGCTCCGCACTCCCCCCCCCCCCCGCACCCCGCCCCGGCCCCCGCCCCCTGCACTGCTCCGCACTCCCCCCCCCCGCGCCCCGCCCCGGCCCCCGCCCCCCTGCACTGCTCCGCACTCCCCCCCCCCCGCGCCCCGCCCCGGCCCCCGCCCCCCTGCACTGCTCCGCACTCCCCCCCTCGCGCCCCGCCCCGGCCCCCGCCCCCCTGCACTGCTCCGCACTCCCCCCCCTCGCGCCCCGCCCCGGCCCCCGCCCCCCTGCACTGACTGCTCCGCACTCCCCCCCCCCGCGCCCCGCCCCGGCCCCCGCCCCCCTGCACTGCTCCGCACTCCCCCCCCCCGCCCCGCCCCGCCCCGGCCCCCGCCCCCCTGCACTGCTCCGCACTCCCCCCCTCGCGCCCCGCCCCGGCCCCCGCCCCCTGCACTGCTCCGCACTCCCCCCCTCGCGCCCCGCCCCGGCCCCCGCCCCCCTGCACTGCTCCGCACTCCCCCCCCCCGCGCCCCGCCCCCCGCCCCCCTGCACTGCTCCGCACTCCCCCCCCCGCGCCCCGCCCCGGCCCCCGCCCCCCTGCACTGCTCCGCACTCCCCCCCCGCGCCCCGCCCCGGCCCCCGCCCCCTGCACTGCTCCGCACTCCCCCCCCCGCGCCCCGCCCCGGCCCCCGCCCCCCTGCACTGCTCCGCACTCCCCCCCCCGCGCCCCGCCCCGCCCCCGCCCCCTGCACTGCTCCGCACTCCCCCCCCCCGCGCCCCGCCCCGGCCCCCGCCCCCCTGCACTGCTCCGCACTCCCCCCCCCCGCGCCCCGCCCCGGCCCCCGCCCCCTGCACTGCTCCGCACTCCCCCCCCCCCGCGCCCCGCCCCGGCCCCCGCCCCCCTGCACTGACTGCTCCGCACCTCCCCCCCCCGCGCCCCGCCCCGGCCCCCGCCCCCCTGCACTGCTCCGCACTCCCCCCCCCCCGCGCCCCGCCCCGGCCCCCGCCCCCCTGCACTGCTCCGCACTCCCCCCCCTCGCGCCCCGCCCCGGCCCCCGCCCCCCTGCACTGCTCCGCACTCCCCCCCTCGCGCCCCGCCCCGGCCCCCGCCCCCCTGCACTGCTCCGCACTCCCCCCTCGCGCCCCGCCCCGGCCCCCGCCCCCTGCACTGCTCCGCACTCCCCCCTCGCGCCCCGCCCCGGCCCCCGCCCCCCTGCACTGCTCCGCACTTCCCCCCCCCGCGCTCCGCCTCCACGCGCGGGGCGCGCCCCGACACCCGAAGGCCGGGCGGCGGCGCGGCGGGGCGGTGCCCTCGGCTCGGGTTTCGGCCCGCCCCCGGCGCCGGCGTGACCCCTCCTTGGGCGCGGGCGGGCCGGGCCCAGCTGGCCGGCGCCCCGCCCCCGGCCCGGCGCTCCGGGCGCTATAAGAGGGCGGCGGCCGTGGGGCGCCCTGCGCGGGGCCGGGAGCGCGATGGTCAGCCGCCGAGGCGCGGCAAGATGCTGGATGGGCCCCTGCTGGCGCGCTGGCTGGCCGCGGCCTTCGCGCTGACGCTGCTGCTCGCCGCGCTGCGCCCCTCGGCCGCCTACTTCGGGTAGGTGCCTCGGCGGCCCGGCGGGCAGGCAGGCGGGCGGGCGCGCGGGGACGGGGACGCGGCGCGGGCGCGAGGCGGGGGGCCCAGGTGCGCGGGCCGGGCGGCTGGCGGGGGCCAACGCGTGGCCGGCGCTGTTTGTTGGCGGCGTGCGCGTTGCTCGGTCAGCGAGTCAGTGTCCTCGCGGCGCTGCGTGGGGAGATGGGCCGGCGTGCCCTACGGGCTGGCACGGGGCCGCGGTCCTCCGTGACCCCGGAGTCGTCGTCGCCGCGACGCACCCGTGCGCCGGCCTCCCTGGAGCACGGGGACCAAGCCTGGTCCTGGCTTCGCGGTAGGCCGCCGGGTTCTGGTGGAAGGGCTGTAGCCTCTCCTGGCCCCTGCCCATCCACCCCCCTTGCAGCTTCCCCCTCCTTTCTCTCCTCGAGAAGTTAATTTAACAACAACAAAAAAATACGTACAAAATCCAGATGTTCCTTGCACGGAGCCCCAAAGGGGAAAAAAAAATCCCTCCAAGCTGGAGGAATTTATTTTTCTTGCGCTTTGCTTCTTAGGCCCGCTCGGCCCGGCCCGCGGGAGCGCTTCTGTGGGACTGGCCGGGTGCGCAGGGCTGGGCGGTGACGCCGCCCCCGCTGTCTCAGGGGTCGCTGCCCCACGCTGCCCCGCAGCAGCGCTGTGCGTGGTCTCGGCGCGCCGCCCTCCGCCGGTCTTTCCTGCCCTACCTCGCCTCCGTCTCCCACATCTGGGATGCCCAGCCCGGAGACCTGGGGGGGACCCTCCCTCGCTGTGCCACGCAGATGGGCACCCCGAGGTCTGGGCTGGCACCGCGCGAACAGCCCTCTGGGGCCCTCAGCCTCCGCTCCTGCCGCCCGGCGCTGCCCCGGAGCCTCGGCCCACCCTCGCGCCCTGGCCCCTGCCCAGGGCGCCCCTTGGCGGCTCCTGGCTGCCGCCCTCTGCCCGTCACCTGTTCCCTAGCCCAGGGCCCGGGCGCCGTCGCGCGGCCGCTGGCCAGCAGAGGGCCCCGTTGGTCCAGAAATGTGGCACGGCCAGGGCGGGGAGAGGCCACTGGGCGAGGAGCCCTGCAGGTGTATCCTGTTCTCAAAGAAAATAAAATATTTTCATGGGAAACTTTCCCTTTGTGTTTTTCTTTCCCCCCTTTCTCCTTCTGTTCCTTTCTCTTGGGTCATCTTCCAGGGTCAGCTCCGTGTCTCCTTCCCCTGGAGACCCCACCCGCCAGCCCTCTGCTGGCTGCGGCAGTGGGCCCGGCCCTGCTTAGGGCCTGGGCTGTGCAGAGGCTGGCACGCCCCTGCACGCCATCTGTGCAGCCTTGCCTCGCCCTCGCGGGCAGAGGGAGGGTCAGAGGATGGCCGTCTGGCCGCAGGTCCACGGTGAGTCACGGCAGCCCGGCAGCCAGCTGTGCCTTCCCGCTCTGCCGCCGGCCCAGCCTCGGGTCTGCTTACTAGGCTTCAGACACACCCTACGCTTGTCTGCAGCATGTCTGCTGCCAGCCCTGCTGCTTTGTGGAGGGTAGGTGGGGGTCTTGGGTCCTGGGTCCTGGCTTCTGGCCCCCCAACCCCCACCCCCACCGCAGGCAGCACGGGCATTCTGCACCTCTGGGGAACTCGCTGAGCTCTGTGGGTGTGTGGAGGGCGCGCAGGGAGGGCTTGCTGTCCCTGGGCCTTCTCTGGCTGGTCCCCTTGCCCAGCACCTTGTCTCCAGGGGGCGGTCCCATGGAGAGCATGGGTGGCAGACGTGCTGCTCTGGGGACAGCTGGCTCTGCTGGGGCCCCTGCCATCCCCCGGGCTCCTGGCAGGAGAGCTGGGTTCTGTGTGATGGACAGACGTCCTGGAGCAGGGGCAGGCCTGGTGCCAGCTGAAAGGGTGGAAAGGGTGAGGAGGAAAGGGTGCTGGTGCTAGAGGGGTCTTTACCCCTGGGCTCCTTGGGAGGTGATTCCCTGGTTCCTGAGGAGGGCGCGAGACATGCTGTGGTCTATTCCATACATGGAGGCCCAGGCTTTCTGGTCAGCAGTGACTTGCTGGGCCCCAGTCTGGGGCCTGTGGTCCTGGCCCAGTGATGTGGCAGGAGCTGGAAGACTGGGGGGAGCAGAGGCCCAAGGTGGGCAGGGCAGGGGCTTCCCCCCAGCCTGGTGTGGAGACAGAGCAGGAGGAAGGAGCAGGGATTCAGGCTTTCCTCCTCCCTTCCCCCTCTCTGAAAGCTCTGCCTGGCACGAAGGCTTGCAAGCAGGCAGGGCAGCTCCAGTTACAGCCCAGAAACCGAGAGAGGCTGGCCTGGGGTGGGGTGGGGGGTGTCACGTGGGCAGCAAGAGCCCTCCCTGCCCCCTCCCCGAGGCTGCAACCCAAGCCACCCTGCTCCTGTTGCCCTGTCCGCCTCTGGCTGCTAGGCAGGACCCGCCAGGCTGCTGCCTGGCCATGGGGACGGGGCTCTTCTCTCTTCCTCCGTGGCCTGGCCCTGCTTCTTGGTGGTGTGATTAGCAGGTGGCGTTTCCATCTGGTTCTCCAGGGGCCTAGACAGCCTGGTCCGGTGCCCTCCTGGAAGGGGGTGTGTGCCTGGCTCCAAGCAGAAAGGGGCCAGTCCCGGGTCTCCTGGTGAGTTTGGGAAACAGGCTCAGAGTCCCACCTCCCCATCCCTGTGGACCTGGGTGGGCTGAAAGCTCCGCCTGCACCCAGCCCTGCCCCTGGTGTTACGGATAAGAGGATGGAGCTGAGGAGTGTCCTGTGTCTGCTGAAGATCCATGCAGGAAGGGATGCCCTCTGACCCAGGCTGAGGCGCTCTGCTGTCCCCGACTAGCATGGAGCCAGGGGCTGGGTCCAGCAGAGAGGGTGCCATGCTGCCCTTTCTTAGAGATCCCTAGGGTGCCAAGCCTGCACCCGTGGAGATCCCTTGCATCTGGGAGCTGCCTCGGGTTTCTACGGTGGGTAATCGTCAGGGAACTAATAAAGGCTCCCATGGACCCTCTCAGGGTTGGTCCTGGTACCCTGCATTCTATGAGACACCTTGGCTGGCTGGCTTGGGGCAGCAGGACCCCACTGGGAGGTCTGTGCAGAGGAGGACGAGCGAGGCACGGTCCTGGGGGTTCTCACGCTGGCTGGCCGTTGGTGTGTAGGGGTGCTCAGAGCCTGTCTGAAAGGCAGTTGAGGGGCTCAGGGGCCAGCCGGGGTTTCTGCGATGGAAACACAGCTCACATCCTGTAAACCCACCCCGTGAGAGCATGCAGCTCGGTGGTTTCTGGTACATCTACAAGGCTGTGCGGCCGGCACCTCTATCTAATTCCAGAGTGTTCCATCACCCCAGAAACCTCATATCCTGTCCCCGCCTCTGCCCCCCACCCCTGGCAACCGCTAATCCACGTTCTGTCTCTGGATTTGCCTGTTCTGGACATTTTACATAAGTGGAATCATACAGCATGTGGCCTTTGTGTCTGGCTTATTTCACCAATCCATTCTCAGGATTCATCCACGCTGTGGTGTAAACTTGTGCTTGGTTCCCTCTGTGGCCAGATTATTATCGGTCGTGTGGACGCTCCACAGTCTTGTTCTTCCGTGCTCCTGTTGTGGGCACCCGGGGGGCTGGCCCCTTTCTGCTCTCATCCCGCTGCCGTGAGAGGCTTGCAGTTCTGCCGGGTGTGTGCTTCGAGGTGGGAGTGCGGATCCGGGGTGACTGTTTGGAGGAGCTGCTCTACTGGTTTGGCTGTGCCATCTTATGCTCCCAGTAGCAATGCAGAGGAGGGCCAGTATCTCCACACACTCGCCAGTTCTAGTTATTTCTGTTATTTTTGTTGTTCTGTTTTGCTTTTTATTCTAGTCATCCCAGGGGATGTGGGGTGGTATCTTTGGTTTGTACGTTTGGTTTGGTTTGGGGCTTTGGTTTGTATGTCCCTGATGTCTGGCACCATGAGCATCCTTCATGGGCATGCGGGTCGTCTGTATGTTCTCTTTGGAGGAATCTCAACTTACTTCCTTTGCCCCGCTCTAGGCAAGGTTGTGGATCTTTGTTGTTGATTTTTAAGAACTCTTTATATATCTGCATATATTATTGAGCAGAGAACAACCTGAACCAGGAGCTGGCACGCCGTCTCTCACCCATGTGTGCAGAAGCTGCTCGCGTGGGCCTCCACCAGGGATCATTATTCTGCTTGGCCGCCAGCGTGGCTGGGTGGTGCACATGACCATCTGTTTGCTATAGCCTGGTCTGGGGGCCCAGCCAAGGGTTCTGGGGATGTGCCCAAGAGGCTGCCCTGGTCCTGCTCTCCAGCACTGCTGTGCATGTGGGGTCAGCACCAGGGGGCAGGGGGCAGGGGCCAGGGGGCAGGGGCACCCCTCTGCAGGAGCCTGGGGCCCAGCTGGGAATCCTGTGTGGTCAATGCCTGCTGCCTCCCTGGAGATGGTGTGTGCAGCAGGTCCCTGGAGGAGGGAGGAGAGGGAAGGGCTCGGGGCAGGAGGAGGGAGCCCCCTGTAGAGCTAAGAGGCTGCTCACTAGGCCTGTGGTGGGCCAGGTGCTCGGGGTCACCTGTGGGGGGAGACAGCCTCCCGTGGCGGAGAAGGGCGGTGGGCAGCCGGGGAGGTGTCCCGGTTATCTCAGGCGGTGTAAGCAGCAGGCAGGACAGGTGTGCCCGGAGCAGCTGTGCAAGGCCTCAGGTCTAGCGTCGGTGGGGAGGTCCTGCAGAGGGGGGCCCGCAGAGGGGGGTGTGCAGAAGGGGGTCTGAGGTGGGAGCTGAGTAGGGGCCCACACAAGGGGCCACAGGGAATGTGTGAGGACCCTCGGGAGTGGCCCTGTGGGTGAGGGGGACGTGGGGAGGGGATGTGGCTCTGGCGAAGAGGGGATGCAGGGGAGTGGGGGGGGTGGGACCTTGGGGCAGGAGCAGGCGTGGGGAGGCACGTGGATGGAGCAAGTGGGCAGGGGTGGGGATGCAGCCCTGGATCCTCTCTGTTCTCCACAGTCTGTCCCTTCCTGTCTTGTCCCGGCCAGTCTGCTCTGCGGGCTCTGTGCCCCCATCCCCCGCCCCAGCACAGAGGCAGTAGAGGCAGGTGCTGAGCGCCAGCCCAGGCCTTGTGGCGAGCCTGAGGTGAGAAGGAAGCCATGGCCACCTGGCCCCCCGCAGCTGTGGGAGCAGATGTCCTGCCACAGCCGGCAGCCGTCTGGACGGGGGGACAGCTGGCCTAATCTCACCCCCATCCTTGCCACTGTGTTGGGGGCACTTGTGGGACCCTGCCTGGGCTCCCAGGGTGGCCCTAACTCAGGGTGCTGCCCATTGCTGCCCTGGAGCCCCTGTGTCAAGGACAGTCAGAGAAGTGAGTGGGTAGTTTCACTCCTGGGAAGAATGCACACCTACGATTGCCCTGAGGCCATCGGACCTGGATGGATGCAGGAGATGAGCTGATCAGGGGCCTGGGTTGGTTTCCTGGATGCAGAAAGAGGACACCTGTCAGCAGAGCCGGCCCCCATCCCCGTCCAGGCCTGCAGGGCTGCAGGCTCCTTTGTGTATTGTGCCCTGGGCGGTGGGGCTGCCCCCACCATACCCGCCCTGCCCCCGGGGGGGCCGAGAGGGCGAAAGGCCTGGGCCCCCCTGCAAGTGTCCTCTGGCAGCGGGTGGCCTCCGCTGCTCCAGGGTCGGCCTTAGCTGTCGCGTCCTCCAGGAAGCCAGCCAGAGCCTGGCAGGGTCGCCCCTGGCCAGTGGGGCTGTCCTCTGGGCTGCCCTGGAGAGCAGGGCTCTGTGCTCAGAGCCCCAGCCCCCCCCCCCCCCGGCCCTGTGTCCCCCGCGGCACCCACACTACCCTCCCTCTGGCGCCGCAGACCCAGACCCAGCCGTCAGATGCGGGCATCATGGGCCCCTGGAGCTCCGGGGGGGTGGGCGGAGTGTATGTGTCTTGGGGCCCAGGGTATCCCCTGGGCTGGGTGGGAGGTGGGGGCCAAGCTGCGCGGCAGGGGCCTCCACGGGAGGGCAGCGCCGACCTGGGTGGCGGGGGGCCGCCTGGCTCCATGACCCGTGGGCCCGGCCCGCCGTCCTCCGCTGCCCCTCCCGGCGCGGTTCCTGGCTGGCCCAGCGCCTCTGGCCGCAGGAGGAAACCCGGCCGCCCAGCTGGCAGGCCCAGCATCTCGAGGCCGGCAGCCGGACGAGAGAATGGAAAAACGCAAGCCTCAAGCTGCGTTTGTTTTTCTTAGCGATACCTGAGGTAGACGAGGCCAGGGAAGTGGTCTGGCTGGGGAGGGGGGAGGCCCCCAGGGGCGCCCAGACCTGAGCGCGTCACAGCTGGCCCCCTCCTGGACTGCGGAGCCGCAGCAGCCACCCAGCACCACCACCAGCCCCCAGGGCAGGACATCCCTCGGGGCTGCCCCGGTGTCCCCCTCGGGGCTGGGCACGTGAGAGGTCAGCTCTGGGCAGCAAGGGGGTCGCGGAGGTGACACTATGGAGGCGACACCAGTGGCAGCTTTCCCAGGATCTGCACCAGGTCCTGCCTGTCCCTTCTGTCACAGCTCGTTGGGCTCCTGTTGTTGTGAGGCCTGGGCTGGGGTGATGGAGGTGTCCTGGCTGCTTCCCGCCTCTGCCCTCTGCTGTCCTGGGGGTGCTGCTGGCCCCAGGGGTGCCAAGCGTGTGCAGGGATGTTTCTGTGGGGCTCAGGGGCAGCAGGCCTTGTGCAGTGCTGTTTGCCAGGTGTGACCGAGGCCTGTGTCTGCCAGCCGACCCCCAGCCCAACCCAAGCCAGGAGCTACCCTGGAGCATCCATGCTACCCGCCCAGGATGCCTGCATGGACGCGGGGCCCTGGAATGTGGGGCCCTGCAGCTCTCGCAGCTGACGGTGGTGACAGCTGTCACAGACACAAGGGTGCTTGGCCTGTCCTCCCAGAGCGCACGAGTGGCCTGTCGGCCAGGGCCATCCTCCTGCCCTGCTTGCCGTGGCCGGTGTCCTCTGCTACCTCCTTGTCTGTCAGTGCCCCAGATGGCAGTGGAGCCTGCCGGGAGCACCCAGGGTCCAGGGATGTCTGCACCCACCCCGCCCCACCCCCTCGACCTACGTGCTTGGGCAGGAAACTGGGCAGGACGGCGTCACGCAGCAGGCCTCAGGAGGACGGAGGGTTAATCTCAGAACCAGTTTCTCAGCATTGGAATTTGTTTTGAATTTGATTCACACAGAAATTAAACGCCGTCTGGTGGGGCTGAGGTTTCCTTGGCAGGGTGCTGTGGCTTCTGGAACTCCAGCCTCTTCTCCCTCCGCCCAGCCCAGGGAGCTGGGTTTGTGGGCAGGGTGGCCCTTGGGGTGGCTTGGCCTGTTGGCAGGAGGAAGGGCCGTTGAAATCCGCTCCCACTGTGGAGTGGGAAGGAGCAAGTGCTTTGGGGACCAGGCTCCCAGGCTCCTGCCTGAGGACGAGGGCCTCCCAGCGCCTCACCAGCACTGCCAGTCCAGCCACCTCACTGCCCTTGGGGGCAGATTTGGGACAGTATGTGACCAGTTAGGTGCTTGGAGGGGTGGCCCCATCCCTAGGCCACTGAACAGTCTGAGGCCTGGCCTGTGGAGGGGGATGGGCCCCAGACTTGGCTGTATCTGTCCTGGGTTCTTTTCACTCCTGGTGGGACTGGGCTAGGCTGGGCGTTCCTCTGAGCTGCTCTGGGCTGGTCAGGAGGATGGGCCTTCAGCAGCACAGAACCTTGTCCAGCGTGACTTTCTCTCAAGAGCCTTTTCTCAGTTACATCCACAGAGGTCCTTGTTCCAAACAGGGTACATTCCAAGCTTCCAGAGGGTGTGAATGTGGGGACCTGTCTTCTGCTGCTGGCATATGGTCGGCCGCATATGGTGACCAACATGGGTCGGGGTAGCTGGGCGTGCATGCATGGAGAAGCCTCTGTGCGCCCCACGAAGTGTGGCAGCAGACCTGTGAGCCTGGCCTCACAGGCCCGGTGGACGCTCTCCATGTGCTTTGAGTGAGATAAGCTTGGAATTTCTTTCTTTTTTCTTTTCTTTTCTTTTCTTTTCTTTTCTTTTCTTTTCTTTTCTTTTCTTTTCTTTTCTTTTCTTTTCTTTCTTTCTTTTCTTTTCTTTTCTTTTCTCTTTTCCTTTCCTTTCTTTTCTTTTCTTTTCTTTTCTTTTCTTTTCTTTTGTTTTCTTTTCTTTTTTAAGCTTGGAATTTCTATAAGGAATAAGAGACCACAAAAACTAACCCTGCAGGTTTGGAAAACCAAATGGAATTGGGGGGTGGGGGAGATGTGATCTGTCGATTGGTTTGAAAGCAGATTAGAAATAGCTGAAGGAAATTAGCGAGGTTGGAAGGTGGGGCAGGAGAGGTTGCACCCAGTATGGCCTGTGAAGGTTGGGAGGGGCCATGGCCCAGGGGGTCCCCTCAGTGTCCCTGCAGGCCAGGTGCCAGGCTCTGGGGCTGGTGGACAGAGGTCCTGTCCGAAGAGAATGGCCTGGGATTTTCCGAAATTCTCAGAATTTGTTAGGGTCACTACAGGATTCAGGAGGCCCCAAGGAGTCTCAAGCAGAAAATGCAAAAATCATACCAGAACATAAGGAACTGGAAATGCAAAATTCCCAAGATGAAGAGCTACCTGGGAAAACAGATGCAGACAAGGTCTCACGAGCTGCGGAGGGGAAGGTACACAGGGGCTCTGCGAACTGCTACCTCCTGGGGCGTCCAAGGGAGGTGTTTTCGAACAAGTGCAAGCTACCCTGGGGACGAGGATGCTGTACAGGAGCGAGGATGCCCAGGACTGGGTATGTGGGTGCTGAATAGCATCTCGTCGGGTCCCAACAGTGGAGTGCATGATGGCACACATTTTGGGGAGCCTGCTGGCCTGTGTCCTCAGGCCTGGAGTTGCCGCCAGATGTGGGTGAGCCACAGACGGGTGTCCATGTGCAGCAGACATGAAAGTAATGGGAATGTGAAACTTCAGATAGCGGGGGCAGATGGACTGAAACACCACAGGGCAGGCAGAAAGAGAAACAATAGGTGTGGCCAGTGGAAAAGGTAAGCTACAGCCCCAGCACCCAGTACAGGACATGCCCCAGCTGCAAGGAGAAAGGATCGGGGTTGTAGCGGGCTCCTCAGTCTTATCGTGGGCTCGTGGGTGACACAGATGTAAGCACAGGGCACTTGGGAGGATGGAGAGAGAACACACAAACTCAGTGGACCTTAGGGAGAGAGTGGAACTATAGGAGGGACAGAGAAGCAGTGAGCGCCACAATCCAGGCTCTACATGGTGACCTAGACTCTGCACAATGACTGGGGCTGTGACCCAGGCTCTGCATGGTAACCCAAGCTCTGCATAGTGACTGGAGCTGTGACTCAGGCTCTGCATGGTGACCCAAGCTGTGACCCAGGCTCTGCAAGGTGACTCGGGCTATTGTTTATGATCTGTAAAGTGACCCAGGCTGTGACCTAGGCTCTGCATGGTGACCCACGTTGTCACCCAGGTTCTATACAGTGACCTGAGCTGTGACCTACGCTCTGCATGGTGACCTGAGTTGTGATTGAGGCTAAACTATCTCCAGGCTGTGGCCCAGGCTCACACAGTGACTTGGGCTGTGACCCAGGTTCTGCACAATGGCCCAGGTTGTGACCCAGGCTCTGCATGGTGACCTGAGGTGTGACTCAGCCTCTGCATGGTGACCTGAGTTGTGATTGAGGCTGAACACTATCTCCAAGCTGTGGCCCAGGCTCAAATGGTGACTCGGGCTATGACCCAGGCTCTGCACAATGACCCAGGTTGTAACCCAGGCTCTGCACAGTGACCTGAGGTGTGAGTCAGTCTCTGCATGGTGACCTGAGCTGTGATTGAGGCTCTACACACTTTCCAGGCTGTGACCCAGGCTCTACAGGGTGGTCTGATTGTGATGCAGGTGTAGTAGTTGTTGAAATGCATATTTGAGAAGTGGAGAAGCCTGGAAACACTCAGCAAGCATCGGTCCCGGATTTAAGGAAAGGAACAGTAAGCTACACCTGAAGAACGCAGACGCAGTGCAGAAATGCACACGTGACACCTGTGCATCTGAGATGAGGAAATCACTCTCTGGGAAGATGTGATGAGTCAGATGCAGCAGAGACACTCAGAGCACTCCTCTACCAGGAAGTCCCCCAGATTCTGCAGACAGAAGAGGGATGCTGGACACTTAGATGCCAGTGCGGCTGCAGGTTCTGAGGAAATGCAGAAAACTGGGGACAAAACGTCTGGACCGGCAAACCCACCAAGTGGATTAGTGGGGGGCAGGGGTGGGGGCCGCAGCAGTGCCTTTCTTTGTGAGACTGTGAAATACCCTGCAGTCGACCTGGAGGTGTTTGCACACATCTGGGAATGTGTGCCAGACCCTGATTCCGAGACCTCAGGTGAGTGATTTTATGGCATGTGAATCATACCTCCGCAAAGCTGATTGGAAAAGAGAAAAGTACTTGGATCAGAAGGAAGATCTTTTCATCTAGCAGAGGTCAGGCCACGGGGCTTCGCAGCAAGTCCTACCAAACAGGACAACATGATGCTAGTCTGACCTGTCTTCCGGCAAAGTTATAGAGCGAATTCTTGCTGAGGTGCGGAAACCTGGAAACCTGGCAGGATGAGTGTGGAAGAGAAAATTAGAAATGCAGATGTAGGGGCCTAGACACAACATCCTGGGGCAGCAGCTAGGGTGTGAGGGAGGCCAAGGCACCCCGTTGTCACTCCGGGAGAGCAGGGAGTGGCTGGTTTAAACAGATGACAGCACAGGAGTCACATGCCTGCAGGGGCAGGGGCTACCTCTGATGACCCTTAACATCCGTTGGTGAGTTTTGAAAAGCTTGGAGCAGACATAAAGTGGGGGGAACTTCTTTAGCCTAGAGGCAGCCTCGAACCACATGCTTGTGGCTGCTGAATCGGCCAGAGCTTCCCATGAGGACCAGGACTCAGGCAAGGATGCTGTGGCTGCCCGTGACGTGTCTCAGACCCTCGGGCAGGATGGTGGTGTGTCTGCAGCGATGGTGTTCTGGCCAGGTGAGCACTGTGATGCTCCGGCTCTGGCCTCTGGTGCTCCGCCCACCTGCAGGGCCTCTGCACCTCCCGAGGGTTGGGTCTGGGTGGCAGGGACGCAGGTTTCGGCATGTGGTACAGGTGAGCAAGGGCGAGGTTCCCTGCATCCTGGCCCCGGAGCCCATGTCTCTCTCTCACGCAGGGCACACCTCCCTGCCAGCACAAGGAACCATCGAGGCGCTGGGCCCCACGGAGCAGTGGGCAGATTGTGCACCGTGGTGCTCAAAGCCCTCATGGAGCAGGAAGACAGCAAGGGTCCCTGCGATGGAAAGAGAAAGCCAACAGCCTTGTCTGTCTGCAGACCACATGACAGGACACAGCCTCTGGATGCTGTCGGAGGCGAATCCCCACACGGTGGGCACACAGGAGGCCAGCTAACGTCAGATCAGCTGCATGTCCCTGCTCCTGGTCAGGAACCGACCAGCACAGGGCCCGTACCTGTCACATGGTGTGGGGCTGCTGCTCAGCCTCCTGGCCCAGTACGGGCAGAGGGCAGCCCGCTGGGGTGGGGTCAGGGTGGGCAGCTGGGCAGGGCCTGAGCTGTGCCAGGGGCCTGGGGCACCATTGGGGCTGGACCAAGCAGCATCAGATCACAGGCCCTGTAGCTGGAAGCTGGCCTGCGGGGCTGCATGTGAAGCATTGCTGGTTTGCATGGGCCCCCGCCATCCCATGCACATGTGACAAGCTCTAGGGGATGGAAACGAGCTGCTGCTGCCCGGGGCCTCCTGTGTTCTGGGCCGACTTCTGCCCTGGGCCCCCTGGTGCAGCAGGTTGTGGCTTCCTGGTACCTACCAAGCTCCACGGTACGGATAGCCCCATTGTTCAGCCAGCTGCGGGCCTCGTGGTATAACACGGCGCTCCCAGGGTCGTGTCACGGCAGGCGTGGGTTTCGAGTATGTGACATGAGTGTGCATGCTTTTTCGACCTACATCTGGAGCCTGTAATTCTGGAGACAGACCTGGGGGGCCTGTGTCCAGACTCCCAGCCTGCAGGACTGCCCCCCGCCCGCCATGTCCCAACTGTCCTGATCTCTGTACCTCCAAGGATGCATCTGTGGTGTTTCTGAGTCGGGTGGAGCCTCTTGTAAGTTTTACGAGATGTGTTCCCTCCCTTTAAGCTCCATGCTTCTATCTCATGTCCACTCGCCACCGGCTCCTTTTGTTGCTGCTCCACAGACAAGTCCGCATGCACCTGCACACACGGAGGACGCTGGCTCCTGTGCCCATGTGTCCCCTGAGACATGTCTTCTGGTTTTTGGACTCTGCAGCCCTTTGCTGGGCACAGGTTCGTGTCCTTTTGGAGGCACAGGAACTCACTGCATTTTTAAGGGCCATGTGGATGCAGGCCAGCCCCAGGGGAGCCCTGCCCTCAGCCCTGTGGGCCATGTGGACACAGCACTTCCAGGCGGGCTGGGGGTGGTGTCACCCACCATCTCACTGCCTCTCCTCATCCACACCCACAACTGCCCTTCCCAACACAGCCCCAGGTACTCCGGGGATGGCCTTGCCATAGTTGGTCCGTTTGGACCCAGGATGTCTTGGCACCAGCCTGGAGCTGGTTAATCTTGAAGAATCCAGTCTGGGGGACATGCAGGTTGCAGGCCACAGCTCTCTGATGTGTGGTGGTGTGCCGTCCTGGGCACAGCTGTTGACATTCCTGTCTGGGGACCAGTCGCCACTGTGTGAGCTGCCTTTGTGTGGGGAGTGGCCCTTCCAGTCCCTGGCGTGGCGTCATCAGGCTCCTGCATGCCCCTGGCCCAGCTTGGCAGCTGTCCTTGTGTTTGGGGCTGTCTGAGCTCCGGCATGAGGCCTGGGAGTGTAGGAGCCGTCCAATGTCCACCCCTACACATACCCATGTCTTTGGGCGTGAAGCCCTAACCCAGGATGTGTTGCTGCCTCCTCCCTGTCCTGTGGCTCATCCAGCACGGTGTCCTAGCTCCGGGCTCACACGTGCCTTCTCCCCAAAGGCCTTGCTGCCCATGTGAGGCCTGTCTGTGCTCTGGGATCCTGTTGGGCTTCTCATTGGCTCACACCCACACTGGTCACTGTGCACCAGTGGGCCCTCCTGGGATGGCATGTGCCCTGCAGCATCTGTATGGACTCAGGCTTGTAGGAACATGCTTTGGGTTCTGCTCGGCAGCACCCTTGTCCATGGGGCCAGTTGGAACTCTCCGCTCATGCCCACAAGCTCTCTGGTGCTGGCTGGCTTGGAGCACCATGGGGAAGAGGGCCAAAGTCTGGGGTGGCTATTCTCAGGGAGCCGCTAGCCACCAGTGTGAAGAGGGTGGTGGGGTTGGTTCTTTCCCCTCCGGGTGCATCACTGGCCTCAGGCCCTGCCTTCGTAGCTTCACCCTGCAGGCTGTGTGCGCAGAGCTGCCTATCTGCCACCTGACTGCCTGCTCCCCTCTGCACCCCAGGCCCAGACCATCTGCAGTGGAATCCCCGCAGCCTTGCCCTGCTCCTGCCTGGGCTTTAGCACCCTGGCCTCCTGTCCACAGGGAGCTGACCAGAAAGGCAAGACAGGTGCTGCTCCTTCAGGGGCCTGGGTCCAGGACCCTTGGAGCAGGGATGGGCTCTACCCTGCATAAGCCCTGCCCTTGGCAGAGTAGGTGTGGATCCACCTCAACACACACACACCCCAGGCCCCTGCAGCAGGCAGGGCCGAGGAGAGGCCACACAGGGGGATGTGAAGGGCAGGGGGAAGGCTGGGGCTTTGGAAGCCAGGACCTTAGGCTGTTCCCAGGGAGCCTGGCCTCCAGTATCAATGCTGGGGTCTGCTACAAGGCCTGCCCAGATCCCTTCCCTGCAGAAAGCTGCTGGGAGCCAGCCCAGTGGCCACCATGCCCTTGAGGGGGCTTTCGAGTGGCAGCAGGAATAGGGATGGAGCAAAGTGTCGGATTAAGTGTCTGGGGATGCCTGGCACCCCTGGCTCCTCTGGGCTGGTTGGCTGGGGTGGGGAGGCTTGTTTCCTGTGATGTGCATGTGAGGAAGGTCTAAGCCCCACCCACATCTGGTTGGGCACTCCCCTCCACCTTGTCCTGAGGGCTAAGGGTCTGGCAGATGCTGGGCAAGGGTGTGTGAGGACACAAACCTCTGGGTCGGAGCCCAGAGCAGGCAGGAGGTCCGAACTGGTCCTTCCCTGGGTGAAGCATATGAAATGGGGGTTGGGGAAAGCCTAAGAACTGGTGGTTGACCCTCAAGGTCTGGACCTTAGCTCAGATGAGAGATGTGGAGCTGCAGGAGAACCAGGAACCGGCCTGGGTTCTGCCGGGAGGTTCTCTGTGCCCAGGAGTTCGGGAGACCCCACTGGGCCCTGCAGGGCCATCTGCAGAGGTGGCAAGTGGGCAGGGAGTAGCCCAGGGCCCTCTCCCAGAGGCTGCAGGCCGAGGGGCTGGGCCACCCCAGCTGGGGTCCTGGAGGAGTGCCTGCTCCGGCTGGGTAAGCACAGGAGCAGGTGGGTGCGTCCATGTGGTCCCCCCTGGGCTCTGACACCCCTCCCTGCCCTGACCAGCTGTGCCCTCGGCACACATGCTGCGCTGGGCTGCCCTCTCCAGGTGTGGGTGTGTGTGGTGGTGCTCACCTCCAGAGCGGCCCTCACCCCGGCCTCTCTGCACCCAGGCTGACTGGCAGCGAGCCCCTGACCATCCTCCCGCTGACCCTGGAGCCCGACGCTGCAGCGCAGGCACACTACAAGGCCTGCGACCGACTGAAGCTGGAGCGCAAGCAGAGGCGCATGTGCCGCCGAGACCCAGGTGTGGCCGAGACGCTGGTGGAGGCGGTCAGCATGAGCGCCCTGGAGTGCCAGTACCAGTTCCGGTTCGAGCGCTGGAACTGTACTCTGGAGGGTCGGTACCGGGCCAGCCTGCTCAAGCGAGGTGAGTGCACCATAGTGCCTGGCAGGCCTTCCAGCTGGGTCTGTGCCCCCGGGGCACCACTCCTTCACCTGGTCCTAAGTGGCTTAGGGAGCCTGGGCGCTTCACTTCCTCCCCACCACTCACTCCCTCATGGCTCAGTCTTCACTTGATCACCCTTCCCTTCTGGCCCATCCGTCCATCCACCTGCAGTTCCTCCCTCCTTCTGAACTGCCAGTCTAGTCTCCAACCCTGCCACCTGGTCCTGTCCCTGTCCCTTCCTTCCCACCTGCCTCTAACTCCTACCCTGCTCTCTTCCCACTCAGACCCTTGACTCGCCTTTCCTCTTGCCTTGCCCCTCCTTGGGGAAAACTTGCTGGCCCCAGGAGGCATATTTGGGTGCTTTGATGCAGCCTAAGGCAGCTCTGATGGCTCTGGCCACATGGTGGTGACCGGGGCCCAGCGGCTGGGCATGAGGTCCAGCTGGTGCCCTGAGTAGAGAGCCTTCTTCCTTACGTCTCCCTTGGACTCTGATCTGAGCTTCTCAACAGCCTCCTTTAAAAACTGGGGACCTGAGACCCAGGGCAGGGTGGGGCTCGCCGCCAGTCTGGTGGGTAGGTGACCTTGAAGGACGAAATTTCTGATCCCTGGGCAGAGCTGGGTCTCCAGGTGCTGTGAACTCTCTGTGCCCTCTTCCATCATACCCCAGGGCAGAAGGAGCACACCTCCTCCCTGCGGGCCTCCACGGCAGCCCAGGCAGGTACGCCCCTATCCAAGGCGATCATCAGCCAGGGTCCTTCCCATGGACCCTACCTGTGGCCAGGAGTCAGGGCTCTGGCCGGACTGCCCCGGCTTGGCCGTGCCTGGGCCACATGGGGGGTGCTCCCGCCGGCTCACCGGCCCGATCGTCCCTGCGCCACCCCCCACACCCCACAGGCTTCAAGGAGACTGCCTTCCTCTACGCCATCTCATCTGCGGGCCTGACCCATGCGCTGGCCAAGGCGTGCAGCGCGGGCCGCATGGAGCGCTGCACCTGTGACGAGGCCCCAGACCTGGAGAACCGGGAGGCCTGGCAGTGGGGTGGCTGTGGGGACAACCTCAAGTACAGCAGCAAGTTCGTCAAGGAGTTCCTGGGCCGGAGGTCAAGCAAGGACCTGCGAGCACGCGTGGACTTCCACAACAACCTCGTGGGTGTGAAGGCAAGCGGGGCGGGGCACCGCGGGGTGGGGCGGGGAGTCCACAGGACAGGGCGTCTGTGGGCAGGCTGTCTGGGGCGGGCAGGGTGGGGGATCTGTCGGCAGGACATCACTCGGGGCTGGGCATCTGTGGGGTGGGGCATCTCTGGGGGCAGGGTGTCTGCCGGGCGTGGGGGCGGGGTGGGGCTGCTGCTTGGGGGTCAGTGCCAGCCTTGAGCTGCCAGCCGGGCCCTGGAGCCTCCTTGCCTGTCAGGCTCACTGTCTTCCGGGGGTGCTAGGTGCCGCTGTGACCTCTCATGAGGTGGGGGGTCTGGGGGTGTTCTGGGGGCCGCTGGCTGCAGGCGGGTTGGACCTGGGGCTGCCTGGCTCAGCACCATCCTCCACCCTCCTTGCAGCCCCTCAGTGCCAGAGGAGGCCTGGGGCCCATCACGAGGGCCATCCCCCCCATGTGGACAGAGCACCCCATCCCCATAGTCCCCACACACCTGGGACCACCAGACACCCCCTGAGGCTCTGTGGGGCTGTGGGATGGTCAGGGGCTCTGCGTGCTCGGCAGGCTGCCCCGGGGATGTGGAGCTCAGCCTTGGGGGGGGGGGGCTGTAATTAGAGCCAGCCCTGCTCTGAGCCCTCTTTATTGAGAAACAAGAGTTCTGAGTCCTGTGCTTATTAAAGAATCAATTTCCCCTTTTCTCTTTGGAGCTGTGCCCCTCTTTGTGCCCTCCCGGGAGGGGCGGGAACAGATTAAATCCCTAAGGCGAGGAGGCTCCTTTTCTTTTGCATTCACTCTTTTGTAAGCTATTAATGAAAAGTCAGAATATGGAAAGTGCTCTATTAGCTCTGCTGGGCCAGGGAAGCAGCACTTTAATTAAATTTGTTCGAGTTTCTCAGCAAAGTGTCATTAAATGTGACTCTTCTATTGCCTGGCCAGAGGGCAGCTACGTTTTCTAATCCCCCTCAAGCCAGTGGGCCCTCCCTGGGGGCAGCGTGGGAGCTCTGGCCCGGCTTGGGGATGGGGTGCCCTGGGGAGGGCCTCCCCTCTCTGCTGTCAGGTATCCCCGTGTGGGTGGTCAGACAGGAGGCCCCTCCGTGCAGCCCTGTGTGTGTGTACATGCGGGTGCCGCTCCTCCTCTCTGGAGGATCTGATGACCAGTCCTGCCAACTGGGCAAGTAACTCACTTGTCCTCCCTCTCTCCAGGAAGCAGGATGCTGAGACCAGACTGGGAGGTCCTGGTGGGGCGTTGGCTGTGAGGCTCCCCGGGTGGCATGCTCAGCCCCTGCGGCCAGGCAGCCCTGGATGCAGGGAGGGACTGTCCCCACCAAAGGCCTCCACTGTGGGGCCAGGTCCTGGATGTAAGGCATCTGTCCTAGGCCATCAGAGGCTTGGAGAGGGGAGGGATAGGCACATGAGCCAGGAGCCTGGGTGATGGGTAGTGATAATCCGCCAGGTTGGGCTGGGACCTGGGGGGCCTGGGGGTCAGCTGTAGGGGCTGTTCCCAGCCTCACAGTGTGGCCCTCATGCCCAGCTCCCCTCCCCCCCACCAGGTAATCAAAGCCGGGGTGGAGACCACGTGTAAGTGCCATGGTGTGTCAGGCTCCTGCACCGTGCGGACATGCTGGCGGCAGCTGGCACCCTTCCATGAGGTGGGCAAGCGCCTGAAACACAAGTATGAGACGGCGCTCAAGGTGGGCAGCACCACCAACGAGGCCACTGGTGAGGCCGGTGCCATCTCGCCACCTCGGGGCCGGGCTACAGGGACAAGCGGCAGTGACCCGTTGCCCCGCACACCAGAGCTCGTGCACCTGGATGACTCGCCGAGCTTCTGCTTGGCCAGCCGCTTTTCCCCAGGCACTGCTGGCCGCAGGTGCCACCGGGAGAAGAACTGTGAGAGCATCTGCTGTGGGCGTGGCCACAACACGCAGAGCCGGGTGGTGACACGGCCGTGCCAGTGCCAGGTGCGCTGGTGCTGCTATGTGGAGTGCAGGCAGTGTACCCAGCGTGAGGAGGTCTACACCTGCAAGAGCTGAGCCCCCCGGGTTGGGGCCCCCGGTACACCTGGCACATGGCGACAGGAGCCTGGGGATGGGCTGGGTGGGCTGTCTCTGCCCTCTGTCCCCCTTCTCCAAGACTGAGGGTGGGAGGTGGCCCTGGTGTGGCCCCGCATCCCTGTCCGCCCCCACCTCATGACCTGAGAGCGCTATACCATGCTTTCTAAGCTATGTCCGTCCCTAAGAGGCCAGTTCCTGCAGAGTGGTGCCCCTCCCTGCTCTGGGCTCCCTCTGCCGAGCGAGCGGCAGGCACATCTTTGTGATCACATAGGTCCCCTGTGTGGCCGCCTGTGGGCTGTCCTGCTCCAGCACTGGCTTAGAGAGTCAAACCACTAGGAGAGAGACAGCCCAGCTGCCCGGGTGTGGGGGTCACTGCCATCCCCTCTGACATGGAGCGCTTCTCTCGGGAGTGATACCGGTGACTTTTAAATTATTTTTATTTAATATATAATAATTATTTTTCCACCCCCACTCTGTCTCAGGCCTCAGCTTCCTCTACTCTGGAGGGAGCCTAGTCTGGAGGGTTCCTTCCCTCCCTCCCCCCATGCCCCTTCTAACCTCTTTGCCTGATCTGCTTTGTCATTTGAAACCACTAAATTGAGAGGGATGTTGCTGTTGTGTTTAAAGTAGTAAAGCAGGTTGTATCCAGTAGCCCAAGCCAGCTGTCCCCAGGGACCCTACTCTGGGCAACTTTGGGCATGCATTCCTGCACTCCAGGCTCTTCTTCGTGGGTTTGGAGGCTGCAGGGGGCTGGGCAAAAGGGAAGGGGCCATTTCATTGCTTGCTTCGTGTTAGTGTTACCGTGGGAGGAGGCGGAGGTAAGGACGGGTGTGGACAGTGAGAATCTGGGGCTAGGATTTGGCAGAGGGTGGGCTGCTCTCCTTGGCCAGGCTGTTGTCTTTGCAGGGAAGGAAAGTGGATGGGCGACACTGACCTGGTTTGGTTTGAGTGTGTGTGCATGTGTGTGTGTGTATGCCTGCACGAGTGTGCATGAGCACATGCGTGTGGAAAGCATGTGTGCATGAATGCGCCTGCATGTTTGTGCATGAGCACCTGCATGTGTCTGTGTGTGTTGCGTGTGTGCGTCTGAGCACGCATTATGTGTGTACACACATGAGAATGTGTGAGCCTATGTGTGTATCTGTGTGAGTGTACATGGGAGTACATGGGGGCTTGTATGAGTACACATATATGTGCCGTGTACATGTGTGAGAGCATGTGTGGTTGTGTGTCCATGTGCACATGTGATACGCATGCGTGCATGTGGGTGAACACGTGCCTACGTGTATCTGTGGTGTGTGCCTGTGAGCGCTGTGTTGGCACGGTCAGTGGTCAGCTGGTGTGGCCTCACCTGCAGTCCTTCCTTAGGGTGGAGTGGCCCTTCCCCTGTTGGCATGAACTGCAGCCCTGGCTCCCAGGTCCTCCAGCTGTGGCTGTTTGGTGGCAGGGTGCAGTGTCCCCCCACCCCCAGCTGAGTGGCTGTGTCCCCGGGGGGACACAGTGTGAGGGTGTGGTGCAGACTTGGGAACTACTGAGTGAGGGGGTTCCCTGGAGTCCCGTGGGCTCCGGGAACCCTGGGGACTGTGTTTTTAAAAAGAAACCTATTTATGTGGCTGTGGGGCTCCGTCCCTGGTCATAGTGTAAATAGTAAAGTCTATTCTGTGGTTCAGAGAAGCTCCCCGTGAATACGTGCATCCTGAGGGGGGACATCATGAGGGGGGCCGGGGCCCAGTGCAGGTGCAGCCAGCCACGCCCATGACAAGACTGTAGCTCAGTCACTTCTGGGTCTGCAAAGGCAGCATGCCAGAGGAAGGAGATCGTTTTAACCAGATACCACATTTAGCTCTATGTCATAAATATAAAGTATTTTTTTAAACAAGGCAGGCTGGAAACGTCTGCTGGCTGGTGTGTTTATGTATAAATATATATCAGAATATCTTGCTAAACAAGCAACTCCTCCCGATGGAGCCTCCCAGCTCACTTCTCTTTGGTGCAGGAGGGATCCTCTAGAAGAAGCTGTATTCTGGGACCAGGCCTGGGCCCCTGGGTCAGCCTCTCTGGGAAGGGGAGCGGGCCACAGGTGGGAGCCATGCGGAGGGCCAGGCGGGTCCCGGCCACCTGCTCCCCGCTGGCCACTCAGACGGGGTCGCACCGGGTGCGGGCATTCACACGCGAGCTCTCATCTCTGCACCGAGTGCGTCTCTCTCTTGCGAGCCTAGCATTTCTCTACCTCATCTGTACAGCGATAGCATGTACTCGAGTGACTTGGAGAATGTATTTATTTAACGCTTTGTGTAATGGAACAGAAACCAAATGGACACTAAATAAATGTATTTTAAATTATAGCCCCATCTGAGTCTGCTCCCTTCAGAGGGGTTCTGGAAGGCCTGAGGGAGGAATGTGTGAGGGAGGGGGGATGGGGAGGAGGGCCTGGGGAGGAAGAGGATCTGAGGGGGGAAGGAGAGCCAGAGAGCTGGAGAGGGAGGAGGGTCTGAGTGGGGAGGAGGGCCCCAGGGGGGAGGAAGGCCTGAGGGGAAGGAGGGTCTAACAGAGGAGGAGGGTCTGAGGGGGCAGGAGGGTCTGATGAGGGAAGAGGGTCTCATGGAGGAGGAGTGTGTGTGTGGGGAGGAGGTACAAGCTTAGGAGCAGGAGTTCCCTTGTGGGCAAGCAGCACCCAGCGGGCTGGGCTGCAGAGGTGGAGGTGTGCTGCACTGTCCTCAATGCAGAGGCTGCACCTCCCCTGTGCAGAGGTCCCAGCAGGGTCGGAGGTCCGTGCACCTGCTTACAGGCCAACCGTGGTGCTGGGGCACCTGGGGCTGTCCAGCTTGACCCCTGTCCTGGCACCCAGCCTCGCCTTCCAGGACTTTCAGGGAGGGCCATGTGAGCCTGGCCGGCCTTGTCAGCAGCCGTGGGCCTGGCCTGGCCATGTCAGCTTGTCTCCCCGGAGCCACTGTGTCCATGTCCGAGAGGGCTGTTGGCAACAGGCCTTCCTCTTGCACTCCTGGAGGCCCAAATACCAGACTGTGGGCTGGGTGTCACCCCTGGGGGCTCGTCCTTCCCGCTCGCCCCAGCCTCTACTTACCCCTTCTCGCCTTACATCTGTTACGGGACACAGGACCTCGCTGACTATCCAGCATCCTTCCGTCTGGGGACCCTTGATCACATCTGCGAAGTCCCCCATTTCAAAAAAAGATCACGTCCTGAGGTTAAAGTGGGTGATAGCTTGGTGGGTGGGGCAGCTCCACTGTGGGTACTGTGCTCTCCGCCAGGGTGGGGCTGGGCTGGGCTGGACAGAGCGTGTGTCTTCCTCCTGGAACAGCCCTTTCCTCCTCACCTCAAGGCGTGTGTCCTTTGGGGGGTGATGAGGAGAGCCCTTGGGCTGTGGGGGGCAGCAGAAGGGTCGTGGCACCTCCCCCCACCCCCGTGGACGCCACCGCTGAGACAAAGGACACTTCTGGGGTCAGACCTCTGCCAGGCTGTGGCTGAGGCCTCTCTGCAGGGTGCTGGGCTCTGTAGGTGAGGTACGGGGTGATTGTTTAGCAGGGGGAGCTGGGGAACCCACAGGGCAGCAGGTGGTGGAAACCCAGGCCTCTCCCCACGCACTGACACTGGGGTGCAGGAAGGGGGCTCAGGCCTCTGCCCGTGGGCGGGAGGGGATGGTGGGTGGCCCAGCCACGGAGCAGAAGGCCCAAATGGGGTTGTTCTTCCTGCAGCTGATAACAGCTCTGGTGCAGGCTGTGGGGGGGGGTGGGCTGGACAGTCAGAGGAAGGGTTCGCTGGGCTGGGTGGCCTAGACAGGCCTCAGAGGAAGGGGGCACTGGGCTGGGGGCTGGACAGTCAGAGGAAAGGAGGTGCTGGGGTGGGTGGGCTGGACAGGGCCACATAGCCTCCCGCACGGCTGACCTTCCTGTTGCCTGGGGACCCCAGGGCTTCCCGTCTGTCCGTGGCTCTGTGTACAGTGGATATGTGGATATGCTCCGTGTGTGTCTGTGTCTGCATGTGTGTCTGTGTGTTAGCACCCTGAGGATAGGGCGGCTGTCCCTCTCCTCTAGCACCTGCCCTGCCTGCTGACTGGTGGCTGTGGTCTCCCCCACCCCGTGTCTGGCCTCCTCCAGCTGCCAAGCTCCTAACATCCAGCGCAGAGCCTGAGGTAGAAGACCTGGCCATCCCAGCACACTGGCAGGTGCGCAGACACCCCAGAGGCTGCAGGGTGCTTCTTGCCCACCTGGGACAGCAAGGAGGCCCAGGAAATTCCAGAGGATGTGGCATCCCCGCAGGCCTGCTGGCACACATTGGGTGAGGGGGCCAGAGCAGAGGAGCCCCAGGGGAGGCTGGAGGCTGCTCAGAGCCCCTGGCCTCCCCTGCCATGCACAGGTGCCCAGGCAGCTCCGGACACACAGGTGGCCCGGCCCTGGTTGGGGGCCGTCTGGGGGATTAAGTAAGGCCAGTTAGGTAATGTCTCAGACGGGAAGGTGATCAGCTGGAGCGCCTGCTTTCCCTGGTGACTTCAGAGATGGAGGATGAGTGTAGAAGCATGGGGGAGGAGGGAAGGAGGAGGGAGGAAGGAGGGAGGGGGTAAGAGGGGGGAGGGGAGGGGAGGGGAGGGGGGAGACCAGGAAAGGCAACTAGTGCCTGGACAGGCCCCAGCAGGGCCCCAGGTCACCTTGCTGTGGGACCCAGGGGGGCTGCCCCCGGGACCACTGGGAGCGTGGCCAGGGAGGCTTGAGGGGACCCAGTCAGGCAGCAGGAAGCAGGTGCCCCAGAAGCAGCCCCTGAGGGGTGCAAGGAGCCCACCACCCAGGAGTCGGGGGCCCAGAGCTTGGAGGGACTGTCCAGTCAGAAGCCGTGAGCAGGTTGAGGTCACTGTGGCCCCCTCCCAGTGGGTACACGGCCCCTGTCAGGGAACCTGCTCTGGGTGGGGGTTCTCTGAGTCAACCCCACCCCTCCTGAGATGGCCGTGGGAGGATGGACAGCTTGGCAGGCTGGACCTGCCCCTGCTCCTGGGCTCCTCCTCCGCCTCCCCTTCCTCTTCACCCCCACCTGTGATGCACCTGCCCCCTGGGTGGCTGTGTCCCCACCTCCTGCCTGGCTACTGAGCTCCCCCTGGAAGCAGCTGTGCCCTCTGAGTGCTCTCTGCTCCCTGCCCAGGACCTTCTCTTGCCCACTGTGCAGTACACAGGTTGGGGAGCTAACCACCCCCCTAGGCGGGACAGACCTGGGCAGGGCAGCATGAAGTTCTGTGCATGGGTACCCCTGCTGTCTGAGCTCCTAGGCAAGGGGGTCCCCAGTCTGAGGACAAGTGCTCTGGTGCTGCATGCTCTTGCCTCTGCCTGCTACCTGGGCCTCAGTTTCCCTATGCATGGCTTGGAGGTGGGACGGAGGTCACAGCTGCTTCCTGACAGCCTGGGATTCTGCAAGTGTGAGGCAGAGCTGGGGGTTCAGGGCACAGGACTTGCCCCTTGGACAGAGTGGAGGAGGGTCTAGCAGGTTGCCACAGAAACAAGACCAAACAAATAGTGCCCCCCCAGGCCTAGAGGGCCCCTGAGGCCATGACCTCATCTGCCCACCAACCCTGGGCTGTGGGGGGTCGGGGGCTGGCAGGGGAGCTGCTGCATCCCATCTTGTGTTTGTGTTGGGCCCTCATCCATGGAAACAGGCTGGAGCTGGGGGGGAGGAGGGAGCCCAGAGCCCAGAGGCTCCTGCTGTGGTTATTAGCTGGGTAGGGAGGGGGGGGGA
The DNA here is from genome assembly GCF_018345385.1 of Vulpes lagopus. Classification (NCBI taxonomy): domain Eukaryota; kingdom Metazoa; phylum Chordata; class Mammalia; order Carnivora; family Canidae; genus Vulpes; species Vulpes lagopus. The sequence continues at coordinate 10,648,455 of NC_054836.1, read as the reverse complement.
GGAGGGAAGGAGGAAGAGGGGCAGAAAGGAGAGGGAGGAGGATGGGAGAGGGAGGGAGAGGGGAGGAGAAGGAGAGGAAGAGGGAGAGAGACCTGGGGAAGGAAATGGAGAGGGGAGGACAAGGGGAGGGCAAATGAGGGGGAGGGAGAAGGGGAAGGGAGGGCAGAGAAGAGAGGGGGAGGGGAAGAGGGTGGAGGGCAGAGGAGGGAGGGGGAGGGGAGAAGCCCCGTACAGCCCGCCCCCCCCATGCCCCAGCACCAGATGTACCAGGTGATGAGGCAGTCCCGTGGGCTCTGTCCTCCCTGCGAGAACATAGGCATCTGTGTGGACCCTTGAGAACTAGTGGCGCCATTGCAGCTGTCACCTGGGCAGGACTCAGGGGGTGTCCCAGGGCAGTGGGCGCTCACCCACAAGACGGCTCCAGGCTGCCTGCCACGAGCTGTCACTTTGTAACCCGGGTCTGGACCTTGGACGTGGCCCTTGGACGTGGCTGTTGGCCCCCAGGGGATGGTCGGGTGCTGTGCAGGCATGTCCCTGCCGCCAGTGGTAACCGCAGGGGACTGTGCGCTTCCTGATCCCTCGCTGCCCACATCCAGTGAAGAACACAGTGTCTCTGGCTTCCCGTGTGCTTCCTACAATGCCGTGGCTGCGCAGGACAGAGTGACAGGGCCATCCTCTCCCCCAGTGCCTCCTTTCTCCGGACTGGGTGGGGAAGGCATCTGGGCCTTCCTGGATGTTGGGAGCGACCCTGGAAGAGGCAGAAAGGCACTCCAAGCAGAGCAGAGTGGAGTGTGGCTGGGGATGGCCTTCAGGAGGGGGCAGCGCGGCCCAGAGGCCCCCCTCCCCGCCTGCACCAGACTCTGCTCAGAGCCCCCACAAGGCCCTTGGAGCTCCAGTGGAACAGGCCATCCCAGGATCCTGCATGCTCTCCCGCCCTGTGGGTGCCTGTGACTTAGAGCAGGTGAGCTGTGTGTGTGCCCTCCCTCTGCCCTGGCACTCCTGTGGGCAGGCCCAGCCCAGGACCAGGCGACAGTGTCAGCAGCCAAGTCCCAGCCCCACAGGACAGTGTCCTCCCGCCCCTCCAGGAGCCAGAACAGAGGCATTTGGGGCAGGCGGGTCCTCAGAAAGTTCACTTTGGGCTCCTTGCCCTTTCTAGTAGGTGGTCTGAAGTGCTGCACAGAGCAATTCAGGGATGGGGAGTGGACGGTGGACAGGGAGGGGACTTTGGGGACGGGGAGAGGAACCCAGGGGATAGGGAGGGGACAGGGGTTGGGAAGGAGGGAGGCGCTGTAGACACACAGCATGTGTGGGTCCTCCTGGCAAGCCAGACATGCCTCCTGCTGATCAGATGAATGAAAATACAGAGCCAGGAGGGGGGATCTTGGGGTCCACCGCCTGGGGGTGGGCTGGGCCCTGAGCCCATTGATGCACAGAGAGGGGCTACACTTTTGGGGAGCCAGGGGCCAGTCCTCTGACACCCCTGCTGGCTGCTCCAACCACCGAACCTGCTTGTGGTTGGGGTCACAGGCTTGCTGTCTGTCACCTCCTGACTCTCAGAAAGCCACCTCTCACTTGTTGGAATGTTAGTCCCAAGTGCGGCAAGTAAATCCCTGGCTTCCCCCTCACTCCTCCCTTCCTGCTCCTGGGTTCCCCTCCAGTCCCCCTCCTCCCCACCCCCCCTCCCCATTCCCATTCCCCTCCCCCTCCCTCCCTCCTCCTTCCTTCCCCCTTCCCTCCTTCCCCTACACAGTTCCAGATATCATTCTCAAGGTAATACCGTGGGTGTAAAGCAGCCCTGTAATCAGACTCCAGATAGTTCTGATCCGTGGGAACCCTGGATGCTGTGTGGCCTGGGCCAGGCCAGGAGGAAACTCCCCGCTGACAGGCTTGCTTCCCCCGGAGGGGGCTGGGGGGCTTGCTAGACTCAAGTCTACTTGTCAGTCCTGATTAAGTTTAATTCCATTTCATCTCTTGAACTCATCATTCTGCATGTGAAGGAAGCTTGGCGGTCCCACCTGTGACACAGCCGGTCCCAGAGGGGGGGTGGGTGCAGATGCCCAGGAGAGAGGAGGCCACAGGGTGTGCCGCCTGGACCCTTTCCCTCGGGGGCTGGTCACTCACTGAGAGATGGAAACCCGCCAGCTTCAGGGGTCAATGTACTTGGGAGAAGCTGTGAAACCAGAAGCCACAAGGAGATAACAGGCCTGGGGCCCAGTTGTAGCAGGGAGCACTTCTGGAGTGGCCAGAGTGCCCACCTGACCAGGACCCTGCCCCACAGACGGCGGCTGCGCCCCTGAGTGCCAGGCACACTCGTGCACCCCCAGAGGTCCTCACGGGCTGGACTTGCACAGTTTGCCGGCTGCCGCCCTCCCAGACCCTGACCTGGGGATGGCCGGGGAATGTGCACACAGCACTGCAGGTGTGTCTGGAGCAGGACTTGGATGACCAGGCTGGTGCAGAATGAGATCTGAGGGCAACACTGCTCAGGTGAGTTACAACTGGGCGAGGACCATGCCTGCCCGTGTCCCAAACAGACCCAGCAGAAGTGCCCCTGAAGCAGGAGTGGGGGACGGGTGCCCCAGCCATCCACACAGTGCTGAGGGTGAATGGGAGCAGTAATGGGACAGCAGGAAGGACCTCCAACCCCACCTCAGGGAGCCACGCAGGCCTGGGAAGGAGCATCACCAGGGGCGGGTGGCGGGCACCTGGCTGTCCAGGTACACACAGAGGAGGTATGCTGTGACCCAGCAAGAATGTCAAGGGCAGGGCAGCAGGCTGTGCACAGAGAGGCCTGCGGGCAGATGGGTGGAGGAAGGATGTGACTCTGGTAGGCAGGGAGGCAAAGGGCTATAGGCAGTGCACCTGGGCCTCTCAGAGGGACAGCCTCAGGGGTGGCCAAGTGGAGGTGGGCAGCAGAGGCCAGGGTTGGGCGAGGGCTTTTTCCCAGCGCGGGGTCTTTCTCTAAGGCAGTCCCCCAAGATGCATCCCTGGTGCACCCACCCAGAGTACAGCCAAGCCAGGCTGCAGGGAAGGCTGTCCCTTTCAGGCCAGAGCCACACCACCTGACCCCCAACCTGGAGCAGGGGCAGCTGGGTGGGGGGCTGCTCAAAGGGGAAGGCTGCTGGTTGCCCTCCCCACTTGGAGCATTCAGCCCACAGGGACCCTGTGGGCTGGAGAGCTCACGTGACTAGGAGGTGTTCTCTGAGCCTGGACGTGACCAGAGGGACCCACAGCTGTGCTCCAGAAGCCACCCCCTCATCTCCAGGTTAGAGATAAGAAGAGTGGGAGTTCTCTCCGTGAGGCTGGGGGCATAGGTACCCAACCACAGGTAGGCCTGCTAGGTGAGGGAGCCGGTCCAGGTGGATCAAGGGCTGTCTGTAAGGCAGCGGGTAGAAGGGCATTGGGACATCCGAGCTGACCGAAGGAGCAGCTGGGAGGGGGGATGGTGATCATGTGTGAGTGTGTGTGAGCCTGTGTGGTAGTGTGAGCGTCAGGGAGCTGAGGTCTCTTGGAGGGACACAGGACCTGGGATACGGGACCTGGGGACACAGGCCTGGGACATGAAGACCTGGGACTTGGGACCTGGGACCTGGGACCTGGGACTTGGGGACATGGGACCTGGAGGTGCTGGTAGGCCAGTGGGTCACTCAGGTTCTGGAAATCTGCGTGTCCTGGACAGCCGGAGTGGGATCTGGGAAGTGGAGCTGGGGCCACGCCTGTGGGCTACCCAAGGACCAGGTGGTGCAGGCCACTGTTGGGAGCTCCATGAACTCAGGGGTCCCACGCAGGCCTGAGCATCCCCTCAAGAGAGGGACAGTGATCCGGGGGGGATGGGTGGGGTGTCTAGGTGTCACCCGGGACTGTTTTCCTAAGTGACTGAGAGTCTGTACCCAGACCTACAGATTTAGTGCCCTGAGCACCCATCCCTCCAGCGCTCTCGACCCCAACCCCAGAGAGTGGGCTGACCTGGTCTCTGCAGGCTGGTGGCTCATCTCTGGGGGGCCACCCAGAGGGGGCCGGAGTTCCACAGAGGTCACACAGTAGGTGGCGGGGGGGAGGTGCTCCTGGGGGGTGGGAATGTGGGTTGCTGTCGCTGGGGATAGCCAGTGATATTTATGTTGCCCCATGTGTGCTGGGGGGCTGGTTTCCACACCAAATAGCTCACCAGGGCCACATATGACGAACATACAAACTTGAGGTTGGCACGGGGGTTGTAAAGGTTTTCTTACAGGGTGTCTGGGCCCATGCACCTCCCCCTGGCTGCCGCCAGGGATCTGATTTCTGCCAAGTATGTGACTCGTCATGCTGGGGAATGTCTCCGTGGCTGGGGTTGGGCTGGATTCCTGTGTCCCTGTAGGGCAGGGAAGGGGCTGGGCCGAGAGGCAGCTGACTTGATGGGGTACACAGTGGTGCTCAATGCAGGCTTCGAGGTGGGGTGGACTCGGAGAAGACAGGCCAGGCCTGTGGAGCTAGACCTCCCAGAGGTGGGGTCCCCCAGGCCCTTGTGTTGGGGGGCAGCTATGTGAGCGGCCTACCCCCTCACCCCTGCCTCGTGTTGGGAAGGGAGTGTAGTGGGGGCAGTGATGCCCCCAGGCTGGCTGTGTGTAGGGGGGCCAGCTGGGCCTGTCTCTGCAGTCCCTCGTTCCTGCTGTGGGCCCAGCCCTGAAGCCACTGTGGTCTTGGGTGTAAGGAGGGCCATTCCCAGCCTTGGGCGGAAGGTTCCCAAGCAGCTGGGGCTTGGCCTGGATGGGGGACATGCTCCAGTGGGCGCTGGGAATGCAGGGCCTGCCTATTGCACGCTGGCTGAGACCTGCTCCTCCTCAGGCCCCCAGGGGGGAGCTGCCCAGCAGCCTGCCAAGGTCACAGCCTGTAGAAGGTTCGGTTCCTGGGTCAGGAGGTATCTGGATGAGGCAGCCCTTCTGATCACAGCCAGAATGCATGACCAGAGCCCAGGACAGCGCCATGACCCTTGGTCAAAGCCCAGGATGGGGTCATGACCCCTACGCCTAATCCCAGGGCTGGTTTGTGACCCTCAGACCATAACCCAGGATACCTCTGAACAGGTCCCAGGGCAGCATCGTGAATCCCAGACCAGACCCCAGGGCAGGACCATGACTCCCAGACCAGACTCCGGGGCAGGGCTGTGACCCCCAGGCCAGACCCAGGGCAGAGCCGTGACTCCTAGGCCAGACCCCAGGGCAGGGTTGTGACCCCAGGCCATGTCCCAGGTTATATCCATGATCCTTGGACCTGAACGCCCAACTGACATAAGGACAGGTAGGAAATTCTCTGAATCCCTACCCTCTGTCCCCCTTCCAAGCAGAGCCTGAGACCTAGATGCTTTGGGAGGCAGGAGGGGCAGGGCAGGAAGTGTGCTGTCCCTGCACAATATCTCAGGTCTGCTTGGTGCCCCCGTGGGTGTGGGGAGCTCCTTCTTGTTTGCCTGGGGCAGCCCTGGTCCCCTCTGGGTGCCTGTCCCTGTCTCAACCCAGGCAGCGTGGCAGAGGCCTGGGTGGGGTCCTCACTGGCCCCCCCATTGGCCACGAGCACCAGTTGAGCCACCTTGCTCCTATCTGGGGTGGACAGGCGGTGTCAGACAGAGGGAGCAACTGCAGAATGGGGAGCCTCCTCCTGCCGACTTCTTCCCCTTCTTGTGGATGTTGGAGTGCAGGGAGTAGCAGCTTGGCCCCAAGGCATCCGGGTGCTGTCTGCAGCCCCTGCTGGGCCTGCCCCAGGCACCCCTTCCGTACCAGTCCCTCACTGGTCTCCACAAGCTCTCCCCACCCAGTCTTCCCTCTGAGGACGGCTGCCCTTCTGCAGTGCCTGCCACACCTGGCTGGAACCTGAGGCCTGCCCCAATGCTCTGGCCCCCCTGGCCAGCGGCCCCTCCTTTCCCATGGCCCACACCCCCTGCAAAGGCTCTGAACTCCTTGTGGACTGTTGTGAATCTCTCATCTGCCTGGGGAAACCCATCACTCAGGACTCAAGGTTGCCTCCTGTGGGCAGCCATCCCAGGTTGCTTCTCCCAACGGAGGGGCACACCTGAGTTCTCTGCAGGGCAGGTCTATCCTGCCCCCCGGGGGTTGGGGGGGGGTGCCTTGCTGGGGTCAGGTGAGCTGGCCGTAGAGACCTGGGAAATGAGTTCCTGGCATTGTGCCTATTGGGGCGCCTCCCCAGCTGGGCCTGCACACGAGGGAGGCCTAATTGGCTGTGTGTGCGCCTGAAAAGCAGCCCCAGAGACAGACAGTGGTCTGGGGATCTGGGCTGGTTGCCTGGAACCAGGGGGTGGGGGTGAGCAGCCCCACAAAGCGGCCCCTTCTGCCTTTCTGCACTCCACCTCCAGGGGCAACAGGCGCAGTGTGTGCTGCTGGTTCTGGATTCTGCAGGGGTGAAGTCATGCTCCTCTTGCTGGGGGAACAGAGCCTGCCCAGCCTGAAAGTGCTAGCTAGGGAGGAAGTGGTGCCTGCAGGGGGGAACCCACTCAGCCTGGGGGCACATCCTGGGGGTGGGGGGCCCTGCCCATCCTGCACCCCGCCAGGCTCCTGTGTGACCTGGGCCTTTGCCGAGAGGCTGTGGGCCCGGAGGGATGGGCCTGTACACCATCGGCACTCCATAATGGCACAGCCAAGTGGAGACCCAGTCCTGACTCCCAGAGGGCAGGGCGTGGGTGGGTGCAGGACGAGTCCTGAGTGCCAGGCCCGCGTTAGCCTCCGGGACCCCAGGTGCCCGGAGCAACAGATGCTACTGTGTCCCTTCCTTGTCTAGGTGGCTGTGAGGCCTGACATGGAGCCTCTTGGTGCAGCTGTGCAGGGGCTGCTGGGCCCTGGCAGAGGGCGGGTCTGCTCACACCTGAGGCTTACCCTACAAGGGGACACCAGGACCACTGGCTGCTCTCCTGGAGCCGTGGGGCCTACAGGGATCTGTGGGGCGGGGCCGGGGGGGCAGCTGGACGCAGAGCCCCAGGCCGGGCCCCACAGCCTGGTCCATCCACGTGCCCCCACCCCAGGGCCCCTCACCCCCAGCACGGGGAAGGACGGGGTTTCCCACCACACAGCAGGTACTGTGCAGCCTGTGAGTGGGTGCCATCTGTGAGTAGCTGGGGCCATGGTGGAGCAGCCTCTGGAGGGTGGCCTGCAGGGCAGGGGGCTATCTATGGGGGGTCTGTAGGGCAGGGGGAGGCCTCTGGAGGGCAGGGGGCCCTCAGGGCAGGGGGATGTTTATGGCGGGGTCTGTAGAGCAGGGGGAGGCCTGGGGGGTCCTGCACGCCCTGTGGAGGTGGCTTTGCTGGGTCAGCTCTGCAGAAGGACATCCCACACTCGGGCCCCATCTACTCCTGGCTGTTCCCAGGTTCTGGCTGCAGCTGCCCAGACTGGCATGGGGTGGCGTCGTGGGTGCTGTGGTGGGCAGTGGGTAAGGAAGTCTTGCTGTGCCCAAGTGGTGGCCCCACCTGCCAGTCCCACCACAACCACTCCCCATGGCTATCTAATGAAGCCCCCGCTCTGTCCCCTGCTGCTGCCTGGGGCTCTGTGGGCTCTGCCAGCTGCAGGCCCAGAGAACCCCAAGGACATTACCGATGCCCCATCAGCACCGACCTGGTACCTCGTCAAGGTCACGTCATGCGGCGTCCCTGAGTCCCATCCCGTTCACCTCTCCTGGGACCCTGGGGGACCCGGGGGGGGAGCCCCCTTGGCCCAAAGAGATGCTGGCAGGGGCTGGGGGGCTGCCCTCCTGCCTGCGTGCAGCATCCGCTCCGAGGCCACTGTAGCTTCCCCGTCCCCCTCCTCTGGCCCGGAGTAGGGATGCAGTGGTGGTGGCCCTCCGCCCCGCGGGAATGGGGCTGCCATCATTCCATGGCGGGGGCCCTGCTGCCACACATGGTGGTCACAGAGAGCTCTGCACCTGGGAGTTCCCAGCCCAAGAGGTGGGAGCTCTTCTGGAACCCCCCACCCCCTGGCTCCATGCTGCATGCAGAGGGTTCCCAAACCCAGCCCCACAGGTTCTGAGGACAAATGTTAATCGCTGGGAACGGGCAGTTCCACTCCTAGCAGCAACATAAGTCCAGAGGGTGTAGACGGAGAAAACGCGAACTCAGGACTGCTTCTTCTGGGCCTAGAGTCAGTAAGCTGTAGGGAAGGGGGCAGCCCCCAGGGTGCGGACCCCATGAGGCTGACGGGGTCCCCGGGGATGCCGGGCAGGTGGGGCCGACTCTGCTTGGCCTCCCGTGTGGGTGGGTAGTGGGATCTGCAGGAGCGGCTGAGACTTGGAGGGTGCTCTGGCCCTTGGTGGTCCCCAGAAGATCTGCTCCCAAGCAGGGGGCCCCCCTCCTCTTGAAGAGGCGCTGGGCTGGGACCACTGGGCCAGGGTCCTGGGCGTGGTCTCTTGCCCCCGGGGGCTGTGGTGAGACCTGGTCCTTGTAGGTGTGGCCGGCAGACAGGGACTACAGCCTTGCAGGTGCAGGAGGGGAGGGGTGCAGGAGAGGGGGCCTCCCTAACTGGGCCCCCACGGGCCTACCCTGCCCTTCTTGCAGTCCTTGGGAGCTGCCTGGGCCTGATGGGCCCTCATACTACCTAGCCTGTTTGGGACTCAGGTTGCAGAGTCCCCGGCCCCTCAGCACAGCTCCTTCAGGGCCTGAGCACCCTTCCTGCTCTGCAAACTCGTATCCACACCTCAATGCCTGTGTCCAGTGCCCCTTTGCATGGGCTACCTGCCCGGACGACACTCCCTGGTGGAAGCTTAGACGCTTGCCCCTGGATGCTAACAGGTCCCTGGACATTGCTGTGTCCCCAACCTGCCTGAGTGACTGTGGGCCCTCCAGTGTAGGCTAGAGTCCTGTGAACGAGCCACTTAGTAGATGAACCGATGACTGAACGTGTAAGTGGCCGAAGGACAGACAGATGGGGATACCGAGGCTTGGGGAGGGAGGGAGCTGGCTGAGGCTGTGCAGATGTGCTTTGTCCTCTCCCTGTGCCAGCTGACAGCCCAGGCCCTGCTCCTGGGGTCATGGCCGGGGGCTGCTGGACGCCAGGGGCCTCTGCGCAGTGAGACTCCCTGCGAGGCGGGTGCGGGCGGCTGGCCCTGCACGCTCAGGAGAAGAATCCTGCCTATGGGATCTGGCCCTCAGACAGAATGTGAAAAGTGAGGCCCCGGGGACAGAGCTGGGCCGGGCCTCTCTGGCAGGCCAGGCGCTGGGGCGGAGACTGCCCGGGCACCAGAGGCCCTCTGAGGGGCTCTGACTGGGGATAGCACTTGCAGGCCTGGACACAGGTCAGCAGCTGGCCCCTGGGCCTCTGGGCCATGCAGCACCTGGACCTCGTCTGAGCACAGGAATGTGTCCCCCTCCCACTTGGCGAGCACAGAGAAGCGCCCCAGGTGTACCCACAGAGGGTGGGCTCTGCACCTGTGTAGTGTACATGGGCGTCCTGAGTGAGTCGTGGGCACTGCGTCCTGGCTGGGTGATAGGTGCCGTGCTCCCTGGGTGCGTCCCGAGTGTGTTGTGGGTGCCATGTGCCCTGGGTCGTCCCTGGGTGTGTCCTGGGCACTAGGGCCCCTGGCTTGGGCCTTGTTCTGTGCCCCAGGTGGCGCTGCCCAGCACCACTTGCTTCCCTTCTTAAGGAGGACTTCCCCTTCCCAAGCTGTGTTTGAGGCACAGGGCATAGCTCCAAGGTTTGGGAGACACTCGGGAGATGAGACGCTCCTTCCTACTTGGTTTTGTGCTTTATCCCTACTGTTTACAGAGGCAGCTGTTTGAGAGCTGGGGTGGCTGGGCCAGTAGGTGGAGGTGCTGGAGGGAGCCGATGCTGGCCGCCCACCCTGGGAGGCACTGCTCAGGAGGGAGGGGGCAGGTGGTTCCTGCAGGAGGAGCTGCTGCTTGGACCTGGACGATGCCCACTGGGTGGGGAGGTCCATGTGGCCAAGGAGACGGAGCCCCAGAGAGCTCCTAGTGCCAGGCAGGGGCACTCCGGGCCCAGTCCCCTGTGTTACCTTTTCACGCCCTCCCAGTGCTCCCTTGCTGGCAGCACCCCTGCTCTTTCTGGAGGCTTCTGTGCTGAAGTGGTGCATTCACTCCAGCCTTGGGTCAGGCTCACCTGTGTTCCCAGGGGGCTTGCTGGGTTGGGGATTAGTGGGGCCAGAATGCAGCCTCATGGGCTCACCTTCTGGCAGGGCTGCAGCCAAACTGCTGGGCACCCACCTGGGAGGATGAGAGACCACGGGGAGGCAGCAGTGGCCTAAGGCATGGAGGGCTGGCGATGCCACCTTGCCTGTCCTTTCAGGCTGGGAGCTCGCTCTGCACGGCCACCCCTTCTCCTGGCCTGGGACCCGAAGTGCAAACCTACTGAATGAGGTCACGGCCCTGTAACCAGATGGGCTCTGCAAGAAGGCCCTGGCCCCTCCCTACTCAGGTCCTGGATGTCACCCTGTCCTTGGGCCCTGGGGCTCCCGGGGCTCCTAGGCCACCCAGAAGCCGCCCTCAAGAACCAGGCTTGCAGAGGCACACGGCCCTGAGACCCCCCCGGCTGGCCCCTAGGCTGCTAGCCTCCCGGGCCCTGTGGAGGGGCTTGCTAAGCTGGCCGCGGCGGGGCACCCTCTGCCCTGGTGGCCAATGCTGCAGGGCCTTGGCCTGGGAATCTACTCAGGGGCTTGGGGGCCCGGTCCTGCCTCACCCTTGCACTTGGACGCTGGCCTGAGGCTTTCAAGGACCTGGGCAGGGAAAGGGTATCTTGGGATGTGGGGCAGGAAGGCTGCGGCCCCAGGATGGCCTCTGCCTGAGTGCAGGGACATGCCCAGTAAGGGGTTAAGTTGTATCTTCTGGTCAGAGAAGCAGAAGGAAGAAAGGTCGGTACTCCTCCTTCTCCTCCTCCTTTCCTTCCCTTCCTGGTGGATTCCCGGAATTCCTTCTCAATCTTCTTTGGTGCTGGGTGTGACCCAGGCAGTCCTCTCTTCCTCCTTGCCCTGTGGCCTCCAGGCCCTGAATCCCACCCACCTCCACCATGCAAGGCCCAGGTGGGGTGAGGCCCACCCTGAGGGGTGTCTCCTGTGGTTCCCCCTCCCTGCAGCCACAGACCTGGCCTGTCCCCATGACTTCCCTGTGACATCTGGTCCTGAGGGCCACCCTGAGCCATTCCCACGTGTCCCAGGGGTAAAAAAGCCCCAGCTTTGCAGGCGGAACCCCCATTTCTGGTGGGGAGTATGAGGTTCTGTAGTCTCGCCGCGGCCTTCCTGGACAAAGCGCCATCACCTGTCTTCTCCCAGGTCCGTGGGCTGCTAGACACACCCAGCTCTGCAGGGAGAGCCAGTGTGTTATGTTCCCAGGACCCACAGGCCTGGTGTGAGGTGGGGGTCGGTGAGTAGCAGTGGACAGAGGCCCGAACTGCCCGGTGGGGTCCCTCCCGGACTAGCAGCACCTCGAGTCCACATCCTGACACCCTCTTGCCGTCTCTGCATGTCTGCCTGGCCCATGGCCGCCCACAGTGGGCTCCCCGCAGAGCCGCAGGGAGATACCCACACAAAGCCCTGCTCATGAGGTCCCACGTGGCCTGGCTGGGGCCCATGGCCCTATCTCCCACCTTGGCCTCCTTAATGGTCCCTCCGAGGACCCCTCAGTGGACAGGATTGGGGGGGCACCAGGGGGCTCACACCCATGTCGGGTCCCCCATCAAAGACATGTGCTGTGTGGAGGGCAGGAGGGGGACCTCCAGGTGCCCTGCTCGGTTGCCACCCACGCTGCCTGCTCCCCCCAGGTGGGTGCCATCTGGCTGGCTGTGTCCCTGAGGCACATTGCATTGTCTCCTTCCAGAGCTGTCCCCCACCTGCAATTTCAGCTGCCATCCCCGACTCACCACTGCCTCCGTGTGACGAATGCCGAGGCCCTAACTTCGCATGGGGTCCCGTAGTACGTGGGCTGCTGAGGTGGGCTGCACCCCAGGGCAGGTTCTGTGGGCCAGCAGAGGTTCCGGGCTGTGGCAGGACTGACCAGAGACTCTGCTGGTAGTGGTAGCTGCAGAGGCTGAAGCCTGGTGTGTCTCTGGTCAGCTCGGAAGGGTTTCCGAAAAGGGGCCCAGCCTAGGAAATGCAGAAGCAGCCTAGGCGCCCATGTAGGCCTGCAGGCTCTCCCTGCGGAGGGAAGGGCGTCTCTGGCTGGTCGTGGAACCAGGCCCTGGGCTGGCCCCGACCCCACGACACACGGTGCTGTGGCACGGACCAGGTGCTGGCAGGGCTTTACTCAGACTCTGAATCCTCATGCCTCACAGGTGAGAAAATCTTGTGGCAATGCCTCTGCCTTCCCCCTGGGGATGCTTCTCCCTGTGGGGCTAGTCTTCCCCCTGGGGATATTCTTCTTATGGGGATAATCCTCCCCCTGGGGATGCTCTTCCTTGTGGGACAGTCCTCCCCTCTGGGACATCCTCCTTGCGGGGATAGTCATCCCCTTGGGGATGACCCTCCCTGTGGGGATATCCTCTCTGTGGGGACAGCATTCCTCCCTGTGGGGTTGGTCCTGGGTGCGAAGAGCCATGGTGTGACAGAGATGCTGATCCCAGAAGCACCGCTGAGGGACATGTCTTCACTGTCCCACAGAGGAGGCCCCCCCCCCACATCCTCCCTCCCTGCTGCAGACTGAGGTGGCCCCAGTGCCAGGGCCTTGCTTTGGGGGACCATTGCTTTGGGCTGTGGCCTGGCAAGCTCTCCTGGCTCTGCCCTCTTCTGCAGCCCACCCGTGGCAGGGCACGTCCTGAGGGGTGAAGGGAAGGCCCATCGGGAGGCCCCTACAGAACACACCCTGCGCCACACCGCCCAAGGCCCTGGGCCCCTGGGCTTCAGGGATGGGCCCAATGGGACTCTGTTCTGCCTCCCCACGTGGACCTGGGCCCAGACGCAATGCCCTGGCATGCTCAGCCTCAGCAGATGCTGAGATGTGTGTTATTTCACCTGCGGGGTCCCAGTGTTCCCGAGCCGGGCTGGGGAAGGTTGTAAAAGCTGTGCGGTAACCTATATATTATTTTTATGCTGGTGCTTAACACGACGCCTTTGACACACGTGCGGGAGCCCTGTCGTAAATCAGGCCCCGGGGTTCACCATGCACACACACAGGAGGCTGCCCATGCTTCACACTTTTGCCCTGGCCCCGGTGGCTACCTCCAGGGAGCCAGTCCTGGGAGCTGGTGCTCGAGACCCTCCAGCCTGGGTCTGGGGTCCAGCTGCTGGCCGGCCCTCCTTGCCTCCCACAAAGTTTCCTTGAGTGCAGGGCAGGGAGGGGGCCAGCCCGTGACAGCTTTCACCAGCTCCAGGCCAGAAGCGCAGGGAACGCCCACGCTGCATTTGGCAGCCACAGTTGCCTGCACGTGCAAATGCGTGTTCCCCTGGAATGTGTGCATACATGTGCAAGTGTGCATTCTCTGGGTGTATATGTGTGTATGTGTGTTCTCCTGGGACGTGTGCATGCATGTGTAAGTGTGCGTTCTCTGGGTGTGTGTGTGTGTGTGCACATGTTCTCCGGGTCGGCTTGCGTATGTGTGTTCTCCTGGGACATGTGCATTCATGTGCAAGTGTGTGTTCTCTGGGTGTGCCTGTGTGTGTGTTCTCCTGGGACTTGTGCATGCACAGGCAAGTGTGTGTTCTCTGGGTGTGTATATGCACACTTTCTCCTGGGTGTGCCTGTTTGTGAGCACGAGTGTGTCTGTGCACAGGTGGCTGCACAGAGGCCTCCAAAGCCCTGCAGCCTCCCTCCTGGCCGCGCCTGTGGCACCTGCACCGGGCTTCCTGCTCCTCTTGCTTGTGGGGGCTGCAAGCTCCCATCATGGGGCAAACGGGTGATGGCAGCTTCCCAAAGCTCTGAGGTGACTTCTGGTATCTCTCCTCACCAGGCCTGTGCACTGCAGCTTCACCTGCACACAGGGCTGGCTGTGGCGTGGGGTTGTGGTGAGGGGAGGGGCCTGTTTCTGAGCCAGGAACGAGGGGTGCCATCCTGGGGAGGGGACAGGGATGGCCGGCTGTGCAGCTTCAGCAGGGAGGGCCCTTGAGGATGAGCCAGGCTACCTCCAGGGCGCTGTGCGTGGTGGTGCACCCTGGGCCCCCCACCTGCCGTCACCTGCACACTTTGCAGGCTGTCCTGGTCATGTAGCTGCACTCTGAGTTCCCCCAGGGCAGGCCTGTGAGTGCTGTGGTCCTGCCCGTCTCCAGCACCTTCCCTGGCCGCCTGGGGTCAGGAACTGGCCCTTGTCCCGGTGAACATATCCTTGCCCTCCCTCCTCTGCCAGGGAGGCGACTCCAGCACCACATGGGGGCCCCATGCCACAGCCTAGCTGAGACACAGGCGGGCAGACACACATGTGTCGCGTGCCTCCGTGGCTCACTCTGGGACCCAGACGGCAGCTCACAGGGACAGAGCTCTGGAAACGCTCCTGAAAGAGGACTCTAGGAGGATGCTTTCTGATGCATCAGGATCAGCCCCAAGCTGAGTGCACAACACAGCATTCTGCGTTTGCTCGCTGCATGTTCTGGGGGCAGGCTGGCAGCTCGGGCCAGAGTCTCGAGGGTAGCTGGGGTTACACTGTCCTATGAGGAGGCTCCTGAAAGACCACCAGCTGTGAGGGCCACTCAGGGCCAGGTGCGCCACAAGCCCCTGAGGAAGTGTCCTTTCTTCCCTGCCCTGCCCCTGTCCCCAGGCTGAGCCCTGGCCTTAGGCAGGGAGACAGGGCCCCTTCTTGCTAGTGGGCTGGGAGGCTGGGGTGGCGGGCCGGCTGGGGTGCCTCCGGCCCAGGGTTCCCCACTCCAGCAGGGTCAGATGGGGTCAGAGGTCTCCCAGCGCAGACCCCCTCCAGCCCCCTGGGGGCCAGCAGAGCAGTTGGGACTGTGGGAAGCATGGGGCAGGCTAGCTGAGCTGAGGTGGCGGAGGCGACTCTCCAAGGGAGACTCAGACCTTGGGGGCAGGGTGGCCATGAGGGGCCTTTCCCGGTGAGGGGAGGTCCTGACAAGATGGGCATGTGGGGGGCTGAGCGTGGCCCCCACAGCCCCAGGCAGGCTGTGGACTGACAGGTGAGCTCTCTGTGCCAAGGGCTACAGAGCAGGCCAGGCAGCCCGGGGAAGGGGAAGCTCCCAGGGAGATGGGTGCGGGTGCAGAGATGACACCTGATAAAAGCCCTCCTGCCCTGCCAGGCTTGGGGATGGAGACCTGGTCCCAGCCTCCCACTGCGGAGCCTCCCATTCTCTGGGCTGTGGACGCCTCTGGCCTGGGACATTGGGGCCCAGGGCGCTGTAATGCCCGTTGGGCTGGTCCGGATGCCACCCTGACTGGGTGGGGGTGGTGTTTGTCCTGGGCCTGGGAAGGGCTTCCCCATGTGGGGGTGGCCCAGGATGTCTGTGTGGAGGGTGTGGAGGGGCTTCAAAGGTGAGCTCTGTGGGCAAAGCCTGGAATGACAGCCTGGAACGTCATGACACAGGGTGGCTGTACCACAGAGGACGTGTCCGGGTGCTGAGGCTCAGGTGGCATCGCTTGCTCCGAGGGAGGCCTCACAACCTTGCTGAGGTCCACCTCCACCCCACCCAGTTGGGCCCCTTGCACAGGCCCACGTGCCCCCGTCACCCACAAGTCCAGCTCGGATGTGCGGCATGGGGAGCACCCTCCTCCCTTGAAGTCATTCTCGTGCTCCACGAAAGGCGGGATTACAATGTCCCCAGCCCTGTTCTGGGTCCCGGGCCACCTGTCCTTCAGTCTACACCAGGTGGGAGGGGGACCCCCATCCACAGCCTCGACCGCCACACCTGCAAGAGTCTGAGGGTCTCCAAAGCTGGCCCCGAGATCCACGGGGACAGAAGGGAGGGCAACGTGCAGGCCCGTGGCCTGGCTGGGGAGCCACCCGCCCACAGCACACACGTGTGTTTTATAAGGACATAGGAGGTGACTTCTGCTTTCTGCTCCACTGTGTTTTATTTAAAAGGTAGAGGGAAGAAAGTCAAATAAACAGTGGTTCCCACAAGGACCACACATGTGGCACGGGTGGTGGGGGTGGGCCAGCGGCGACCAGCTGGCACGTGACTCACAATGACATCTGCTCTGGACCCCCACCGGGTGGCCGGGCGAGGATCCTTATCCATGGGTCCTTGGGGCAGGACTCCTGCTGCCCTGGGTTAGGGACTGGGGCCTGGCTCTACCCCTCGGCAGAGTTCTGCTCCAAACTTACCTTGTTTGCTCCGAGCCCCCACACACCCCCAAATGCGACCTGTGCTGATGATGCCCTAGCTCAGGGGCTCTCACAATAGTGGTGTTGGGGTGTGCTGCTCCTGTGGGGACCCGCCCTGCAGGTCAGCCCTGGGCCCCCTCCACCCCCTGACCTCTCACCTATAGGTCAGCTCTGGGCTGACCACTCTGCTCCTGGGCTTCAAGTCTCTCCCACCAGCAGCTCAGACAGACTGTTGTTTGGTTTGCCCCATCATTCATGGGCCGAAGCCCCCCACGGGGACCCCTGAAGCCTCAGGCCCAGGGCAGTGGGTCAGCCACAGCAGGGGGCTGTGGCCTGTGGGCCTGACAGCATCTGGGAAGGGAGGACTTTCCATCACCAGAAGAGGAGGGGATTTGGGATCCTCGGGAGGGGTGGGGGTAGAGGGTGGCGGAAGAGTAGAGGGTCTGGCTTCTGGCTCTTGTCCCAGGGAGTGTCTGCTTTGGGGAGTGGGGTGGGCCCTGCAGAGGGGAGGTGGTGGTAGCCCAGAGGCCCCCTCCCGCCTCCCCCCCTCTTCCTCCCACCCCCACTCCCACCCCCAGGGCCCAGGGCAAGACCCAGGCTGAGGACCTGGAAAAAATGCTCTCACTGCAAGTGTAAACAGGGCTCCTCCTCTGCCAGATGTTCCTGGAAAATGTTTAGGGTCCGCGTCAACATACGAAATTGCCATCAAACTTTTATTAATCAGAGGCATTTGTTGTCAACCCCCGCCTGACCCCTCTGGACACTCCAGGGAGTGGCTTGGGCCTGAGGGGCTGTCCAGCCAGGCCAGGGTCAGCGGGAGGGCGCAGCAGGGCTGGGGAGCAGTTGTCCCTCCCACACCGTCTGAGGCGGGCTGGCTGCGGTGACTGGTGACCAAGGGTGACTGAGGCCGGCAAGCACCGGAGTTCCTCACACTCGGAGCAGCCCCTCTCCCAGGCTGCTGGCAGAACTGCAGCTGGCTGTTTCCAGAGGTTCTGGACTGCATAGAGGGGTGGTGATCCTTTATGGGGTGGGAGACTCGTAAAGAACCCAAATCCCCACTTAGGAGCTGAGAGCTGGGCTAGCTCCCCAGCCAGGGAGAGGGAGGGCAGTGTAGGACTCCTGGGGAGGGGGTCTTGCAGAGGGAGTCCTAGGGGGTGTCTGGAGAGGCTCCAGATACCCCCCAAACAGCCCCTCCTCCCCAGGACTAAGCCCAAGGGGTGGGCCTCTCAGACCAGGAGCCCCACTGAGCACCTGTGATCCTGTCATGCTCCCAGCTGCGCACCCCTCTCGTCCTCTTGGTGGGGGGCCGCGGAGGTGGGAAACAGTCCCTTCTCGGGGAGGGAGAGCTGAACCCCCAGCTGTACTGGAGAGCTTCGTGGAGATGGGGTGAGAGGGGTTGGGGGCTGATGCTGTGATTCCACAGAGAATCTGGCGCTTTGATAAAAATGGCAAGTGTGTGCGGCGATGTCCCTGTGGCGGGGCTAGGGAGCCAGCGGGAGAGCAACCTCCCCTCCCTGCTGGGGCTTCCCCTGCTGACCTGCTGGCCCTCTGAGAGGGACCTGGCAGGGAGCACTGCGTGATCGGCTCCTGGGTTCTGTCCTGGCCCCCTCAGGGAGTTTGGCAGCTGCTTGTAAGTGGAGGTGGAGAGTGCAGGGGGCTAGAGTGGGGCGGGGGGGTTGTGTGGGGGGCAGGCAGAGGAGGGGCTGTTTTTGTGGTCAGGGAGGCCTGGGTCACTGGGGAAAAGGAGTCCTGGGTGACTGCGGCCCACCCCCCATGACCCAGGCAGTGTGCGTCCACTCTGTCTCCCTTTGGGCCCTGGGATGGTGGGCCTCGCCTGAAGGTGGACTGTGTGAGCTGAGGAGGGGTCAAGGGCACTGGCTTGGGATCCGTGCCCCCTGCAGATTGGGCAGCTGGACACCTGGTAGATGTGGCGGAGGTGCAGCGCTCTGCGTGGGGGTCTCTGGAAGGAGTTCACGACAGTCTGGGTTGGAAGACCCCCCCCATACACACGGTGTGGGGAGACATTCAGGCCGCAGGGCGCTGGTGAGGAGAGGCCACACCCTCTACTTCTGTCCCTGGGCTGGGGTTCCTGCTCCAGCGCCTCTGAAGGTGGGCCAGTCAGTCCCAGCACTTATTAAGCACTGACTGTGTGCAGCGCCGTTGTGATGCTGGAGAGTCTTGGCGGGAGAGGTCCTAGGGGGTGTCGAAGACACCAGCCTGGATCCTGGAAGCATCCGCAGGGTACCTGCTGTTGGGGAAAGGGGAAGTGTTCTGGGCGTGCAGGTGCCTTCCTGGTAGATTCCTTCTGACCTACGGTGGGGCTGCACGCCCTCCCCTGCTCCAGAGAACAAGTATTACATCGAGGTGCGCTCCAAGGGGAAGTGGAAGGGGAGGTAGGCAGGGGGGATTGGGTGACTGGGTGATGGGCCCTGAGGGGGGCACTTGACATGAACACTGGGTATTATACTATATGTTGGCAAATCGAACTCCAATAAAGAATATACAAAAATAAAAAAAGAATAAAAGAATATAATACAAAAAAATGAACAGTGTCTTTTGCAGAACAGATTTTTAATTATTCTTAATTTTAATAAAGTCAATATTTCCTTTCAAAAAAAAGAAGAAATGTGCTCCAGACCCACCCTTCCCAGCGAATCGCACCCTTGACCCGTCCAGGAGGGACGGGAGCCACCAGCAACCGGGCTGGGTGGGCCTGTGAGGGGGCGGGGCGAGAGGCAGGACCTCCAAAGGGGGGTTCCAAGAGAGGCGGGGTGAGCGGCTTCCAGAGGGGAAGGGTCTCTGAAGCGGCGGGGCGAGGGCAGAGGCTTGGGGCCCCTGGAGAAGGGGTGAGGGCTGGGGTGGAGGCTCGCGCAGGCCCAGGGGGTTCCAGCGGTGGCGTGGCCGCAGCAGCAGCCGGGCTAGGGGGAGGGTTTTCGGCGGCTGCAGGTGCGCTGGGTTCTCCGCGAAGCCCGAGCAGGGGTAGAGCGTGAGGTGGGGACCCCTGGCACTGTCCGCCAGGTCAGCCCTGAGGGCAGCACGGGGCCTTTCGTCCCGCAGACCAGGGGGCCCTGGAGACTCTGGGGGCGGGAGGAGGGGGTGTGGCTTGCATGAGACTCAGCTGCCAGGTGTCCCCCCCACCCCACCTGGGTGTTCTGCCGCCTGCCCCCTGGAGACCTTCTAGGAGAGGCGGCCATCTCCAGCTGTCCCGTCCCCGAGGGTCGGGGCTGAGACCCTCACTGAGATGCCCAGCAGAAGTATCCACGTGGGACGTGCCCTGAGGGAGATCGGATGACATCTGTCGCAGGGATAATCCCAGGAGGGACTGCCAGGGTGGAATCCCAGGTGGGCAGCACAAAACAGGGGACGCAGGAGTCTGAGGGTGGCATGGGTTGTTTGAGCCCCCCTCCCCGCTCCTGTGTGGGCACTGGGCAGGCAGGGTGGGCTGGGTCCTCCCTCGGTCAACCTGGGCCTCAGGACAGGGCGGCTGCGGAGGACTCGGCAGACAATGGATGTCCACTGCCAGAGACACAGGCAGCAGGACTGAGGGACAGGGGAGCAGCAGGCCACAGCTCTGTGGTCAGCCCACCTTTCTCTCTCCGTGGCAGTCTGTCCTCCGCCTGGAGCAGCTTATCCCTGCTGGGCCACCGTTCTTGGCAAGGCCAGGGCGGGAGCTCCGTGGCGGGCTCATGTCCTCTCCCAAGACAGGCCTGGGGCTGAGGCCTCCCCTTGCCTGGGTTCCCAGCTGGCAAGTCAGGTGGGGTGGGGTATCAGACCTCAGTGGCAGAAGGCTGCAGAGTGCAACCTGGTGTCCCAAGCGCTCGCAGCGGCCTCCCTGGAGCTTGTGATCCAGCCCTGTCTGTGGTGATTATTGATATATTTAGACTTGTTTGTATTGTTTTACACTTTTAGCCAGGCTTTACCAATTTTTCTCTTATCCACTTTCTCACCTTGCTTTTTTTAAATTTAATTTTATTTATTTGTAAAGATTGTATTTCAGTAATATGGGGCTTGAACTCACAACCCCAAGATCGAGAATCCTACCCTTTTCCAACTGGACCAGTTGCCCTTTGCCTTGCCTTCTATCTGGAGATTCTTAAAAAATATTCTTCCCTCCCTTACTGATTTTCCACCACAGGGAATGAGGGTTCCAATGTGTACCCTGGGCTGCTTGAGCTCCGACCTACCTGTTTCACAAAGACTTAGGTAACACTTAACAAGTCCCAAGGCAACAAAAGCACATGAGAGTGTTTTAGTGCCCATTTCCCGTTCCAGGTACCGTTGAGCTTTTTAGTGATGACTCTTAAGTCATCTTAAGCCAGACACTAGTTTATTGTCTTCTGGACGACTTCTGTCTGGAGTCATGCATACGGGACTGTTCTGTTGTTCACAACCCATCTCACATGCTGGCCTGTCCCCCCAGGATTGTTTTACGCCCAAGTCTTTACTTAGAAGCCATGCATTCCTGAGACAGGAATCCTAAGGCGGGAATACAGGACTCTTCTTTGCCTTTGTCCTAGAGGAGCGGTTATGCTCTATACACAATTGCAGGCTGGCGTTTGCTTTCTCTCAAAACTTTGCAGCTATTCTCAGGCGTTAATGATTTATTGCTGTGTAACAAATGATGCTAATACGTAACACAATTACTTTCTGTCCTTTCTGTGGGTCAGGAATTTCAGAGTGGCGCCCTGGTCTGTTTTGCCTCCAAACAGCTTGTAGTTGGATGTGGGCTGGCCTCAATATCTGGAGCTTCGAGTGGCCTGCAGACGTGCTTCCAGGGTGACTCGCTCACAGGGTTGTTGGCTGGAGGCCTCAGTTTCTCTCCACGAGGACCTCTTCACACCTGCGGTGAGTTCTTTCCTCTCACAGTGGTGGCACTTTCCAGAGTCTGCCCCCCCCCCCCCCCAGGACACCAAGGTGGCAGGTGTCGATGCTTCTCTGCTTCCAGCCTCGGACTCCCATGTCACCACTTCCCCAAAGCCCGGGACTCACCTTTTAGTAGGGGAGGGGTCACACAAAGGCTCAGTGAGGTGCATCTGGGAGGCAACCCCAAAAGCCCCATCGCCGCTGATTAGAGGTCTGCATGGCTCTCCTTTACTGCGGGTTTCTCCTCTTTCTCTGGGTTCCTGCAAGGTAGTCTCTTTGTTGTCAAAGTTCTTCTGTTTCCCTATAATGGGTCTCCGTGTAGGACAGGTGGGTTTCCTGGATTCCTGTTTTTCTCCTTTTTTTGCAGTATAATTAACACACAGTGTTATGTGACTTTCAGGTGTAGAATACAGTGATTCAGCACTTCCACACGTCACCTGGTGCTCATGACGACAGGTACCCTCCCTCATCCCCATCACCTGTTTCCCCATCCGCCCTGCCCAGCTCCCCTCAGGTGACCATCACCGTGTTCTCTGTAGTTAACAGTCTTTCTTTGCGTCTCTGTTGCTTTCTTTTTTTTCTTTTTGCTTCTTTGTTTTTTTTTTTTAAATTCCACGTATGAGTGAGAGCATATGGTATTTGTCTTTCTCTTACTGGCTTATGTCACTTAGCATAATACTCTCTAGCTCCATCTATGTCATTGCAGATGGCAAGATTTCATTTTTTATGGCTTAGTAATATTCCTATATATATATATAAAATCCTCCTTATCTGTTCATCTGTCGATGAACATCTGGGCTCTTTCTATAATTTGGCTACTGTGGGTAGTGCTTTATAAACATCGAGTGCATGTATCCCTTTGAATTAGTATTTTTGTGTCCTTTGGGTAAATACTTAGTAGTGCAATTGCTGGATTGTAGGGTATTTGGATATTTTAATTTTCTAAGGACCTTCCATCCTGTTTTCCAGAGTGGCTGTGTGAGCTCCCATTCCCACCAACAGTGCAAGAGGGTTCCCCTTTCTCCACATCCTCGCCAACATTTGTTGTTCCCTGTCTTGTTAATTTTCCCCATTCTCATTGATGTGAGGTGGTATCTCATTGTGGTTTTGATTTGCATTTCCCTGATGATGAGGGATGTGAGCATATTTTCAGATATCTGTTGACCACCCATGTCTTCTTTGAGAAAATGTCTATTCATATTTTCTGCCAATTTTCAATTGAATTATTCATTTTTTTTGGGTGTTGAGTTGTATAAGTTCTTTATATATTTTGGATATTTGCCCTTTATCTGATATGTCATTTGCAAATATCTTCTCTCATTCTATAGGCTGCCTTTTAGTTTCATCGACTGTTTCCTTTGCTGTGCAGAAGACTTTTATCTTGAATAAGTCCCAATAGTTCATTTTTCCCTTGTCTTTGGAGATGTGTCTAGTAAGAAGTTACTGCAGCTGAGGTCAAAGAAGTTTCTTCCTGTGTTCTCCTCTAGGATTTTGATGGATTCCTGTCTTACATTAAGGTCTTTCATCCATTTTGAGTTTATCTTTGTGTCTGGTGTAAGAGAATGGTCCAGTTCCATTCTCAGCCCAATCCCTGAGCCACCCAGGTGCCCCACAACTAAAATATTCAAACACTGCTAGGTAAAGTTTAAATTGATTCAACTGGTTTGACATTACCTACTAAAGTTAAATATGCTTTCATCCTTTGTCCTAGCAACCCACATTTAGGTATACACCAAACAGAAATGCATGCACATGTACACTGAGGAATATGAAGAAGGTAGGCCTGTAGCCTCGTTATTCCCAATTGTCCCAAACATGGAAAAAATTGAATAACCAGCAACAGAAGGCGGCCCTTACAATAGTAGTAGATTCATACAACAGAATATCATACAGCAACGGAAAGGCTACAACAAGCAACAGTATGCAGCAATCTCACAACTCCACTATTGAGCGAAAAAAGCTAAACATAACAGAACACATGCTGCAGAGTTCCATGCAAGACTGAACTCTGGTGAACAGGAATGCAGGTTCAAAGAAAAGCAAAGGAATCACTTTTACAAAGTGATGGAGTCAGGATGGATAGTGGTTGCATAGAGGAAGTTTCAAGGAGGAGGGAAGAGGGAATTATCAGGAGGAGCACAGGATGCATCTGGTGCACCAAACACCTTTTATTCTTGATCTGGGTGGGGGTCCCACCATAAAAGCAATTTCTTTATGACAACTTCAGCTGCACAATTTTATTTTCTTAAAAATTTCTGTATTGAGGGGATCCTTGGGTGGCTCAGCGGTTTAGCGCCTGCCTTTGGCCCAGGGTGTGATCCTGGAGTTCCGGGATCAAGTCCCACATTGGGCTCCCTGCATGGAGCCTGCTTCTCGTTCTGCCTGTGTCTCTGCCTCTCTCTCATGAATAAATAAATAAAATATTAAAAAATAAAATAATTACTTGCTTGCTTCCAGGTTATGAAACTATTTTACATTATCTTTGTTTTATCTTTCACAGTTGGATGTCCGTGTACCTAGAGCTGCAAGGTGGGAGGTAGGTTTGAGCTTCTCACTGTCCAGGTGGTTATGAAAGCAGCACCAGTCTTCTCCACCACGTGCACCAGCTGCGCACATGGACCCACGTCTGCTTCTTCATTGTGTATTCCATTCCTGGTGCATGTATTTACCTGAACATCAACACCTCCCTATCTTATTCACTGTGGCTTTTCTGTATCCAAGGGAACAAATATTCCCACTGTGCTCTGTGGCTGCAAGCATGTCTTGGCTGTTTGTGCTTTTGCACTTCTATATAAATTTTAGAATCAGCTTGCCAATTTACACAACATGATGAGATTTTTATTGCAATAGCGTTGACTTTATAGTCCAGTTTGGGAAGATCTGACACCTTACAGTATTGGGTGTTCCTACGCATGCCCATGACATGGTTGTCTGTTTATTTGGGGATTCTGTGATTTCTCTCAATATTGCCTATAGTTTTGGGGGTAGAGATCCTGCACATATTTTGCTAGATTTTTTTTTCCTAAGCAGATATTTTTTATTCTGCTGTAATGGTAACTGGTCCTAGGTCAAACTGATTGGACTCTCTCAGAAGGGTGTGGGTTAGCAGCACATGCAGAAGAGGAGGCCAAACTATGATGTGGTCCACACTGACGAGGAAGGTGATTTCCAAGAGCTGGTGGCATAGTTGCTGCCACCTCAAGGCAAGAGGCTGGCAGTCCCTCCAGTCTGCCTGTGGTTCCTGGCTGAGGTCTGCCTGCAGGGGTAGTGCTATCTTCCCAGGCCAGGCACTCCCAAGTAGTAAGGATAGTGCTCCTGAAAAGGGATAGTGGTGAGCTGCTCCAGCCAGCAGCCCAGAAGCCAGCTGTAAGCACCACATCCTGCTCCTCTTATTAAAGCCATGCTACCTGCTCACTTTCTTTGGGTTATGTAGGTCATAACTCTGAGGGAAAGTTGAAGATAGTCCATGGGATGAGCCATGACCCTGCTGCTGCTGGTCCTGAGCCCTGTGATGCTCACCACCCCTTCCTCTAGCCCCTGTTTCACATTCTGCTCCTCTGCCACTCTGGGCTGGAGGTAGCTTGGGTCCTTATCTCTAGAGGGTCTGACACTTGCCTCTTCTGGTCACAACTGGGCTTGGAAGAGCCAGACCTGCCCCTGATCACTGGCCAGTTGTGGGGAGTCCCTGGCACATCCTTTCTGCCCCACCTTCACTGTGGGGTCCTGTCCTGAATCCTGTTGGCCAAGGCCCACCAGCCCTGACAGCCCAGAGATTCAAGCAGGTGCACAGAGTCTGGAGGCTGAAATGACTCTTACTATCTCCCTTTTAGGGACCACGACCCTGCACTGTATGGTGGCTGCTGTACTGCTCCATCCTGGGAGGGCTCTTCCTCCAGTACGATGCCTCACTGCACCTTCTAGAGGTCAATCAGAGGCAGCTTCAAAGTGGCTGGATGCTGGATCCTATGGTCATGCTGTAAAGGGGGCCCCTGGTGAGGCTGTGGGGACCCCACGTAGGTAAATGTGACCTAGGCATGCTGAAATGGGTGCTGGCTGAACCACTGTGGGCAGCAAAGACAAGCCAGTCCTGGGGACACAGGTCAGCCTTGACTGGGATGAAATCTTGTCCAAAGCAGGCAGCACGGCCCTGAGTTATTGAGTGTCTTCAGGGGGTTGTGCTGTACAGGACCCCAGCTTTGGCTTCTCTGGCTGGCAGTGGATGCTCTCAGGTAAGGAGGCTCCACCTCCCTGTCTGCTGTCATGGCTGCTCCAGAGCTCTCTGCACAGCACCTGGTGGCTATGGGCTCTTTTGTGGTGGATGCTCTCAGGTGGGCTTCACATGGCTCTTCCTCTGACCTCCTCCTCCTTGCTCCTCCAGTTTTCTCCTTCCAGCTCTTTATCCAACTAGCCTCACCATTTTCTGCTTATTTTTTTTTCTTTTTTTTTCTGCTTATTTTTAGCCAGGTTCTCCTCTGCACCTTTCATAGCTGTGTCCTGGGCCACAGGTGCCCTGCCAGGAGCTCCACCCAGTAGGAGGCCCCTTACCACTGTTCTCAGGCCACCCCTGGGTACAGTAGCAGTCTGCTCTCTGAGCCAATCAGCTGTTTTTTACTTCCTGTATCAGCTGGTTTGGGCGCCCAGAAGGAAGGGGCAGGGGGCTGAGGAAAGGTGTCTACACAATGACAGCAAAGGGTGGCACCTGTTTATACAGCCTATTATCCCCTCTAGATTTGCATGGACCCAATCCCAGTGAATCACTGTGGTGAGCAGTTGGGCCCCTTAACCTTAAGACATGTGGGCTCAGCCCATTTGGGGCATTCTGGTCACATGGGCACCCAGATTCCATGCCCAGATGCCCCTGGCAGGGTCTGGTGCATGCCAGGTACTGCATACGTGGTGCACGAGATGGGGCTGCCCCGCAAATCTTCCACCAGGGCTGGTCAGATACATTGCACAGTACCTGTCTGCTCCCCACGGGTATCTGGTGCTATGGGATCTGCTGAGACACACTGTCTAGTTGGCCAGGACCTCATACAAAGCCCTTTCTTGCCCAGGACCCCGCATAATTCAGTATTGCTCGTGTGGAACATGCTGCCTCCAAGAGCCAGAGGGGCCCTGTGTGTTCTCCTTGGTGGGAGGAGGGGGAGTGTACTGCCTTGACCTTGCTTTGAAGGGAAGTTGCAGGCCACCAGACCCTAAATCCCACACGGATGGGGCTGAATCTCTTACAATACACCCTGCAGAGTGTAAGTGTCTTTTCAAGGCTCCCAATGTACCTGGCTTTGGGGAGACCCTGGGACAGGCCTGGATGAGAACCTTACCTGTTCTCAAACCTAATACACACCTCGTCCATCAGAAGGGCCATGTGGTGCTTTGAGTCCTCAGCTGTCAGAGTGCACTTGGACCCTCTGTTTACCAACCTTTTAGAGAACTGGGGATGGCCTCTCCCTGGAATATGATTACTGAGTAAATGACATAGATCATCACCACTGTATGTATGCTCTTCCCATGAGGTGCCAGGTTCTGGGTCTGATGACTGGCTCACACACAAAGGCAGAGATAGAGATTATACCTGGCACAAGAACGGCTGCCTCTCTGCCTTTTACTCATTCTGATTTTGTGTGTTCGCTGTTTCTCTAGAAACACCACGTTCTCACTGGGTTCATCCCTGTGGCCCCCAGGGTTAGATACCACTGGCCACCATCCTGGCCCCACCACCCTTTACGGTAATTATGTTCTCCCTGCTCCAGGGCCCAGCTACCCCACGGTGACCATGGAGCCCAGTTGGGGAGCAGCATCTCCTACATTTAGCTCTACCAATAGAGGGCAGCTCTCTAAGGCACACTGTATGCTCCTGACACTTACAGTGTTTCTGAGGTCCTCCACTGGAATGTGGCAGCTGCTGACTTCTCATCTCGTGTAAGTCACATAATCTGGCGAATGTACTTCTGCAAAAAGGCTACTGGGATTTTGATAGGAATTGCATTAAATATTTATTTATGTATTTATTTATGTATTTATTTATTTATTTTCTTGTTTATGTTTGGGGTTATTTTTGATTAAATTTTTATTGGATTTCAATTTGCCAACATATAGCCTAACACTCAGTGCTCATCCCGCCAAGTGCCCCCCTCGGTGCCCATCACCCAGTCACCTCAACCCCCCGCCCACCTCCCCTTCCACTACCCCTTGTTCATTTCCCAGAGTTAGGTGTCTCTCATGTTTTCTCACCCTCACTGATATTTTCACTCATTTTCTCTCCTTTCCCTTTATTCCCTTTCACTAATTTTTATATTCCCCAAATGAATGGGACCATATAAAGTTTGTCCTTTACTGATTGACTTATTTCACTCAGCATAATACCCTCCAGTTCCATCCATGTCGAAGCAAATGGTGGGTGTTTGTCGTTTCTAATGGCTGAGTAATATTCCATTGTACATAAATCACATCTTCTTTATCCATTCATCTTTCGATGGACACCGAGGCTCCTTCCACAGTTTGGCTATTGTGGACATTGCTGCTATAAACATTGGGGTGCAGGTGTCCCAGCGTTTCACTGCATCTGTATCTTTGGGGTAAATCCCCAGCAGTGCAATTGCTGAGTCGGAGGGCAGGTCTATTTTAACTCTTTGAGGAACCTCCACACAGTTTTCCAGAGTGGCTGCACCAGTTCACATTCCCACCAACAGTGCAAGAGGGTTCCCCTGTCTCCACATCCTCTCCAACATTTGTTGTTTCCTGCCTTGTTAATTTTCCCCATTCTCACTGGTGTGAGGTGGGATCTCATTGTGGTTTTGATTTGTATCTCCCTGATGGCCGGTGATGTGGAGCATTTTCTCATGTGCTTGTTGGCCATGTCTCTATCTTCCTCTGTGAGATTTCTGTTCATGTCTTTTGCCCATTTCATGATTGGATTGTTTGTTTCTTTGGTGTTGAGTTTAAGAAGTTCTTTATAGATTTTGGATACTAGCCCTTTATCTGATAGGTCATTTGCAAATATCTTCTCCCATTCTGTAGGTTGACTTTTAGTTTTGTTGACTGTTTCTTTTGCTGTGCAGAAGCTATTAATCTTTTTTTTTTCAGAAGCTATTAATCTTTTTTTTTTTTTAAATTTTTTTTTTAATTTTTTTTTTATTTATTTATGATAGTCACAGAGAGAGAGAGAGAGGCAGAGACACAGGCGGAGGGAGAAGCAGGCTCCATGCACCGGGAGCCCGATGTGGGATTCGATCCCGGGTCTCCAGGATCGCGCCCCGGGCCAAAGGCAGGCGCCAAACCGCTGCGCCACCCAGGGATCCCAGAAGCTATTAATCTTGATGAACTCCCAATAATTCATTTTTGCTTTTGTTTCCCTTGCCTTCATAGATGTAACTTGCAAGAAGGTGCTGTGGCCAAGTTCAAAAAGGGTGTTGCCTGTGTTCTCCTCTAGGATTTT
Source organism: Vulpes lagopus (assembly GCF_018345385.1). NCBI lineage: Eukaryota > Metazoa > Chordata > Mammalia > Carnivora > Canidae > Vulpes > Vulpes lagopus. The sequence goes on along the minus strand of NC_054836.1, from coordinate 10,619,982 downwards.
GATGGAATCTTGTCTCACATTTACATCTTTCATCCATTTTGAGTTTATCATTGTGTCTGGTGCAAGAGAGTGGTCTAGTTTCATTCTTCTGCATGTGGATGTCCAGTGTTCCCAGCACCATTTATTGAAGAGGCTGTCTTTCTCCCAATGAATAGTCTTTCCTCCTTTATCGAATATTAGTTGACCATAAAGTTCAGGGTCCACTTCTAGGTCTCTATTCTGTTCCATTGATCTATGTGTCTGTTTTTGTGCCAGTACCACACTGTCTTGATGATCACAGCTGTGTAGTACAACTTGAAATCTGGCATTGTGATGCCCTCGGTTCTGGTTTTCTTTTTCAATATTCCTCTGGCTATTCAGGATCTTTTCTGATTCCACACAAATCCTAAGATGATTTGTTCCAACTCTCTGAAGAAAGTCCATGGTATTTTGAAAGGGATTTCACTGAACATGTAAATTGCCCTGGGTAGCATAGACATTTTCACAATATTAATTCTTCCAATCCATGAGCATGGAATGTTTTACGATCTCTTTGTGTCTTCCTCAATTTCTTTTAGAAGTGTTCTGTAGTTTTTAGGTCCTTTACTTCTTTGGTTAGGTTTATTCCTAGGTATCTTATGCTTTTAGGTGCAGTTGTAAATGGGATTAACTCCTTAATTTATTTTCCTTCAGCCTCATCGTCAGTGTATAGAAATGCCACTGATTTCTGGGCATTGATTTTGTATCCTGCCACACTGCCGAATGGCTGTATGTGTTCTTGCAATCTTGGGGTGGAGGCTTTTGGGTTTTCTAGGTACAGTATCATGTCATCGGCGAAGAGGGAGAGTTTGACTTCTTATTTGCCAATTTGAATGCCCTTTATTTCTTTTTGTTGCCTGATTGCTGAGGCTAGGATTTCTAGTACTATGTTAAATAGCAGTGGTGAGAGTGGACATCCCTGTCTTGTTCCTGATCTTAGGGGAAAGGCTCCCAGTGTTTCCCCATGGAGAATGATATTTGCTGTGGGATTTTTATAGATGGCTTTTAAGATGCTGGAATGTTCCCTCTATCCCTACACTCTGAAGAGTTTTGATCAGGAATGGATGCTGTATTTTGTCAAATCTTTTCTCTGCATCTATTGAGAGGATCCTATGATTCTTGTTTTTTCTCTTGTTGATATGATATCATGTTGATTGTTTTATGAGTGTTGAAAAAGAGTGTTGCATCCTGGGGATAAATCCCACTTGGCCATGGTGAAAAGCTTCTTAATGTATTGTTGGATCCTATTGGCTAATATCCTGTTGAGAATTTTTGCATCTGTGTTCATCAGGGATATTGGTCTATAATTCTCCTTATTGGCGAGGTCTTCATCTAGTTTTGGAATCAAGGTGATGCTGGCCTCATAAAATGAGTTTGGAAGTACTCCATCCCTTTCTATCCTTTGGAAAAGCTTTAGCAGCATAGGTATTTTTTCTTCTTTAAATATTTGATAGAATTCCCCTGGGAAGCCAACTGGCCCAGGACTTATGTGTCTTGGGAATTTTTGATGACTGCTAAAATTTCATCCCTGGTTATTGGCCTTTTCAGGTTTTCTATTTCTTCCTGTTCCAGTTTTGGTAATTTGTGGTTTTCCAAAAATGCATCCATTTCTTCTAGATTGCCTAATTTGTTGTATGCTCATAATACATTTTTAAAATTGTTTGAATATCCTTGGTATTGGTTGTTATTTCTCATTTTTCATTCATGATTTTATTAATTTGAGTCTTTTTTTCTTTTTAATAAAGCTGACTAGGGGGTTTATCTATCTTATTAATTCTTTCAAAGAACCAACTCCGGGGTTTGTTAATCTGTTCTACAGTTCTTCTGGTCTCTATTTCATTGAGTTCTGCTCGAATCTTTATTATCTCTCTTCTGCTTGGTGTAGGTTTTATTTGTTGTTCTTTCTCCAATTCCTTTAGGTGCGAGGTTAGCTTGTGTATTTGAAGTTTTTTTCCAATATTTTTGAGGGATGTTTGTATTGTGATGAATTTCCCTCTTAAAAAAAATATATATTTTATTGGAGTTCAATTGGCCAACATACAGAATAACACCCAGTGCTCATCCCGTCAAGTGCCGCCCTCAGTGCCCGTCACCCATTCACCCCCACCCTCCGCCCTCCTCCCCTTCCACCACCCCTAGTTCATTTCCCAGAGTTAGGAGTCCTCATGTTCTGTCTCCCTTTCTGATATTTCCTACCCATATCTTCTCCCTTCCCTTATATTTCCTTTCACTATTATTTATATTCCCCAAATGAATAAGACCATATAATGTTTGTCCTTCTCCGATTGACTTATTTCACTCAGCATAATACCCTCCAGTTCCATCCATGTCGAAGCAAATGGTGGGTATTTGTCATTTCTAATGGCTGAGTAATATTCCATTGTACATAAATCACATCTTCTTTATCCATTCATCTTTCGATGGACACCGACGCTCCTTCCACAGTTTGGCTATTGTGGACACTGCTGGTAGAAACATCGGGGTGCAGGTGTCCCAGCGTTTCATTGCATCTGAATATTTGGGGTAAATCCCCAGCAGTGCAATTGCTGGGTCGTAGGGCAGGTCTATTTTTAACTCTTTGAGGAACCTCCACACAGTTTTCCAGAGTGGCTGCACCAGTTCACATTCCCAACAACAGTGCAGGAGTGTTCCCCTTTCTCTACATCCTCTCCAACATTTGTTGTTTCCTGCCTTGTTAATTTTCCCCATTCTCACTGGTGTGAGGTGGGATCTCATTGTGGTTTTGATTTGTATTTCCCTGATGGCAAGTGATGCAGAGCATTTTCTCATGTGCATGTTGGCCATGTCTCTGTCTTCCTCTGTGAGATTTCTGTTCATGTCTTTTGCCCATTTCATGATTGGATTGTTTGTTTCTTTGCTGTTGAGTTTAATAAGTTCTTCATAGATCTTGGAAACTAGCCCTTTATCTGATACGTCATTTGCAAATATCTTCTCCCATTCTGTAGGTTTTCTTTTAGTTTGTTGAGTGTATCTTTTGCTGTGCAGAAGCTTTTGATCTTGATGAAGTCCCAATAATTCATTTTGCTTTTGTTTCTCTTGCATTCATGGATGTATCTTGTGAGAACCAGGAGTTGGTTCTTTGAAAGAGTTAATAAGATAGATAAGCCTTTGCCAGCCTGGGGCAGCCCGGTTGGCTCAGTGGTTTAGTATCGCCTCCAGCCCAGGGCCTGATCCTGGAGACCCAGGGTTGAGTCCTGTGTCAGGCTCCCTGCATGGAGCCTGCTTCTCCCTCTGCCTGTATCTCTCTCTCTCTCTTTCTCTCTCTCTCTCTCTTTCTGTGTGTGTGTCTGATGAATAAATAAATAATATTAAAAAAAACCATTAGCCAGCCATATTAAAAAGAAGACAGAAAGACTCAAATTAATAAAATCATGAATGAGAAAGGAGATATCACCAACAATACCAAGGAAATACAAACGATTTTAAAAATTTATTATGAGCATCTATTGGCCAATAATTTAGGCAATATAGAAGAAATATAGAAGAAATGGATGCAGTTCTGGAAAACGACAAACTACCAAAAGTGGAGCAGGAAAAATAGAAAACCTGAACAGGCCGATAACCAGGGAGGAAATTGAAGCAGTCATCCAAAACTTCCCAAGACACAAAAGTCCATGGCCAGATGGCTTCCCAGGGGAATTCTATCAAACGTTTAAAGAAGAAACCATAATACCTATTCTACTAACACTGTTTGGAAAGATAGAAAGGGATGGAGTACTTCCAAACTCATTTTATGAGGCCAGCATCACCTTAATTCCAAAACCAGACAAAGACCCCACCAAAAAGGAGAATTATAGGCCAATATCCCTGATGAACCCAGATGTAAAAATTCTCAACAAGATATAGCCAATAGGCTCCAACAATACATTAAGAAGATTATTCACCATGATCCAGTGGGATTTATCCCTGGGATGCAAGGCTGGTTCAACCCTTGTAAAACAATCAATGTGATAGATCATATCAACAAGACAAAAAACAACAACCATAGGATCCTCTCAATAGATGCAGAGAAAGGATTTGACAAAATACAGCATCCATTCCTGATCAAAACTCTTCAGAGGGTAGGGATAGAGGGAACATTCCTCAGCATTTTTAAAGCCACCTATGAAAAGCCCACAACAAATATCATTCTCAATGGGGAAACACTGGGAGCCTTTCCCCTAAGATCAGGAACAAGACAGGATGACCACTCTCACCACTGCTATTCAACATAGTACTAGAAGTCCTAGCCTCAGCAATCAGGCAACAAAAAGAAATAAAGGGCATTCAAATTGGCAAAGAAGAAGTCAAACTCTCCCTCTTCGCCGATGACATGATACTGTAGCTTGAAAACCCAAGACTCCACCCCAAGATTGCAAGAACTCATACAGCCATTCGGCAGTGTGGCAGAATACAAAATCAATGCCCAGAAGTCAGTGGCATTTCTAGACACTAACAATGAGACTGAAGAAAGAGAAATTAAGGAGTCAATCCCATTTACAATTGCACTCAGAAGTATAAGATACCTAGGAATAAACCTAACCAAAGAGGTAAAAGATCTATCCCCTAAAAACTACAGAACACTTTGGAAAGCAATTGAGGAAGATACAAAGAGATTGAAAAATATTTCATGCTCATGTATGGAAGAATTAATATTTTGAAAATGACAATGTTACTCTGGGCACTTTACACATTTAATGTAATCCCTATCAAAATACCATGGACTTTCTTAAGAGAGTTGGAACAAATTATTTTAAGATTTGTGTGGAATCAGAGAAAAGACCCCGAATAGCCAGGGGAATTTTAAGAAAGGAAACCATAGCTGGGGGCATCACAATGCCAGATTTCAGGTTGTGCTACAAAGCTGTGGTCATCAAGACAGTGTGGTACTGGCACAAAAACAGACACATAGATCAATGGAACAGGATCTATGAAGAGAATCCAGGAGAATCCAGAAGTGGACCCTCAAGTTTATGGTCAACTAATTTTTGACAAAGCAGGAAAGACTATCCACTGGAAAAAAGATGGTCTCTTCAATTAATGGTGCTGGGAAAATTGGACATCCACATGCAGAAGAATGAAACTAGACCACTGTCTTGCACCATACACAAAGATAAACTCAAAATGGATGAAAGATCTAAATGTGAGACAAGAATCCATCAAAATCCTATAGGAGAACACAAGCAACACCCTTTTTGAACTTGGCCACAGCAACTATTTAAAATTTTTTTTTTCACAGCCAACTATTTGTATATGTTTTTATTGGAGTTCAATTTGCTAACATATAGCACAACACCCAGTGCTCATCCCATCAAGTGCCATCCCTAGTGCTGGTCACCCAGTCATCCCGTCCCCCCACCCACCTCCCTGCTCCACCACCCCATTTGTTTTCCAGAGTTAGTAGTCTCCCATGTTTTGTCACCCTCACTGATATTTCCCACTCATTTTCTTTCCCTTCCCCTTTATTCCCTTTCACTATTATTTATATTCCCCAAATGAATGAGACCATATAATGTTTGTCCTTCTCCAACTGACTGACTTCACTCATCATAATACCCTCCAGTTCTAACCATGATGGTGGGTATTTGTCGTTTCTAATGGCTGAGTAATATTCCATTGTATACCTAGACCACATCTTCTTTATCCATTCATCTTTCGATGGACACCGAGGCTCCTTCTGCAGTTTGGCTATTGCGGACATTGTTGCTATAAACATCAGGGTGCAGGTGTCCCGGTGTTTCACTGCATTACAGATGCTATCTTAAGAGAAGTTTGGATTCTGTCTGCCAGTCCTTCACCAGGGTTTCTGCACATTGGGTGCTTGTGGGTGGTCAGATGTGTTCACGCACATGCCGCTGGTGTGAATGTGGGAGCCCCTGCCTGGGCTGCGTGTAGGGTGGCCCTGCAGCAGAAGGGTTGACGGGCTCCCAGGGAAACCCTCTGAACCAGGGCTTCCACTGGGAGCAGAGGTTCTTTCTGGAATGTCTGCGTTTCTCCTCAGGCCTCTGGCCTGTGTAAACCTTCCATCTCTGTGCGGGTGGTTCTCCTAAAAAGTGAAACTTCATGTTACATTTATTTACATAGAATTATACAATATACAATTATACAATATTTCTGAAATTGTGTTTAATAGATAAATTTCCCTTGTCATTTCTTGTCTTGTGTACTTTTGGTCTCATATCTTCATTAGATTAGTGATTTCTTGTTTTTTGATTTTTTTTTTTGAAAACGAGATTTTGAGAATGTTGGTATTTTCCTGGCATTTGGCACATGGACTTCTGCTTTCATCTTCTTAGTTCTTTCTGTGTGTGCACTTTCAGCTCACATCTTCCAATCTTCATGGTGGAATTCTAGGCACTTACAAAATCTTGGGTATTGGCGTGTCTGACCAGGTGAGACAATGGCCCTCCATCTGCCAGGCTTTAGTTGCCCCTGGATGCCAGCACTTGTGTGGCCATCCCCTCTGGATGGCCAGCTGGGTCTATGCTTCTCACCCCGACACGGCCACCAAGCACCAACTGGTGGATACACTCTGTCTCCGTGAGGGAGCCTGTGCTCTGGGTGGACAGATGACACAGGATTTCTGGAATGCTCGCTTGGTAAACCTTTAATATCTTACCGAATCCGGCCCGGAGCACTGAGCCATGGTGTTCTGCCCTTCTGTGGGGAGACCCGGCCCCATATCAGGGCCTGGCTTGTGGCCCTCGCCTTGCTCAGGTGTGTGGAAACCTGAGAGGCTGAGCTGGACGGGGGCAGAGGTTGCGGGCCGTAGCCCTCACAAGGTTGACAGGACAGCCAGCATGGTCACAGGGATGCTGATGCTGGCCCCCAGCATGGGGGAGAGGGCCGGGAGCGGCTGAGAAGGTGGGGGTGTGTTCTTTATGTGATAATGGATCCATTTTGAGAAATAGGAGACCCGAGTGTAAACCGCAGGGTACATAGGGTATGTGCAACCACGGCCCCAGCTCACTATTCCAACCTGCAACCAGGTACGGTTGAGTTCACAGACGAGTGGACCCCCAGAGTCACCCTGGAAGAGAAAAGGGGTTTCCTGTGAGTGGGGCATCTGGGTCTGCAGCCTCCTCCACGAGGGGACTCAGGGCACCCCACCCACTCAGCCCCACCTCGCCAGGACCGAAGCTCTGCTGCAGGTGGAATGTCCTGCCAGCAGAGGGTGGGTGGCACCTGTTCCAGGGCCGACAGAAAGCAGATGAGGCCCCTGGGCAGATGTGCAGCCCTGCACTGTTCCAGCAGCATGGGGGCCCCGAGGGCACTGGGCATTGTCTGCGGCCTCACAAGCCATCCTAGGCTCTCCCACCTGGCTGAAGGCCTTGTGGTGATGTGCTTCTGAGCCCTGTAAAGGATGGGCCATCTGGGACTAACACCCACCCAGAGTGTCCCCGGGCTCAAAGGAGAGACACATCTAAGAGCCCCAGGCTCAGCCAGGGCCCCCCAGTGGGATGCACCTCGCACACCGTCTTGACGTTCCTGATGTCCCCAGCACACAGCATGTCCAACATAATATACGACAGGTGTCCGTAGAGCAGCTGGCACAGTGGCAATGAGATGAGAGGCATCTGCGCCTCCTGCAGGTGGTCTGTGACATAGCCTGTCGGGAAGGAGTGTAGACCAGGTGAGAGGACCCCAGGGCGCCTCTGCTCACCCTGCGGCTCCCCCCTTGCTCCTGCCCTCCACACAGCTCTGTCTGCACTGGGGCATCAGACTTCGGTCAGCGAGTGTGACTACACGTGACACGTGATTCTTCCTATGGGAGCCAAAGAGCCATCCTCTCCCGCTGCTACTGCAGGAGCCCCTGTCAGCCGACGGGCACAGGCACTGGTTCCAGAACCCCATGCTGTCCTGGCCAGTATGCACGTGAGCCCCCGGCTCTGGGCCCGGCTCCAGCTGGACAGGAGCTGTTTGCACAGACTGCTTATTTGGGGGAAGGCATGGCACCTCCCCAAGGGGCTCCCAGGGAGTCGGTTTTGGAGCTAACGGATGTGGACCTGGAGGAGATACACCAGAAAGCAGAGGTCAGCAGTGTTAGTGGTTTCTGCTGGCTGCGCTGACAGGGTGGTGTCATGAGAGGAGCCTCAGGAGAGGTGGATGGTGCAAATGGGAATGGATATCAGTGGAGAGAGCACTACTGGAAGAGGCTGCTGTGATGAGTACTAGGGAACGCTTGGCCCTCCAGGCCCGTTAACCACCTGCCTGGGGCCTCACCCACCTGCCTCCCTTCCATGTGGAATAACCGGGAGTGTGCTCTTTCCTGCCACAAATACTGGCTGACATGTCTGCACAGGGGCAGCAGGCAGTGGGCTGTAATCTGGGGAACGGAGGCAAGGCCTGGGGTACCCCATCCCCCTGTAGGGGCACTTCCCAGGCCATAGCATGAGGAGGCCCACAGGCAGCTGGACCCCCAGGGGGACACCAAAAGAAGGACCTTCCAGAGAAGAGGTGAGGGCCCTGGTGCCCTCTGGCTGCTGCTGGGCCCTGAGCCATGCATGCAGAGGGTAGAATCCAATGGGGTGGGCAGAGGGTGCTAGCATGGACCCCACAGCCCCCTAATCTCACAGGGGCCTGGGATGTTGAGTTCCCTCCAACTGCCCAGGACAATGGTGCACATAGAGCACAGGTGGCATTCACTCCCCATTGTGCACACACAGCTGCCAGTGCCCCATAGAGCCCGGTGGACAGGGGACAGAGAGATGAGCCTGCATCAACTGCTCTGCCTCTGGTAGAGTGCACGGGAAAGGTAGATGTGTGTGGGGCGAGGTCACAACGATTCCAATGACTTCCATAGGAGCGGCTAGGGTGCTAGCTCAGAACGCTGGGAAACCAGGTGAGAGGTTTGTATGCACTGGTAGGTCTGTGTCCTGAGCATCCACTGGGAGCCCACGAAACAACAGCAGAGGCAGGGGAGGGGTCAGAGGGAGAGCCCCTCGATGTGAGGGTCCAGGGGACAGCCAGCTGTTGCCACAGAGCCACAAAAGCACAGCCTGCTTCTTCCTCCCACAGAACAGGAGCCTTCTGCCGGCTTGGAGGGCAACAGGCATTTTTGTCCCAGGATGCAGCATGGAGCACGGCTGCCCCCGACGTGGCAGGTGGTGTGCAGGCCTGTCTCCAGTGGGGCCCATGGCATGTCCTGAGACCAGGGCTGGACCAGGGGCACTCAGGCTCCTGCCCCCCAGCACCAGCCTAGCAGCAGTGCCAAGAACAGCCGTTTCCTTCCGCAGCCAGGCAAGAATGTGCCACGGGTGTGCAGAATTGCTGCGGGGAAAGGTGCAGCAGGGACAGAGAATGCCCGTTGGCCAGCAGCCCCCATGAGGCTCCTGGGCCTCTGGTGTATGAAAGCAGCCAAGCACCAGGAGGGCCCACAAGCGAGCTCAAAGTTCTTACCAGACTCCAGGCCACTAATGATGCCACGTCCCACCAGTGGAGGTCAAGTTTGGGGCGCACAGGCTTTAGTTTTAAATGTCTTCCTGTAATGTTTGGCATTCAACAAAAATGTAATAGACACACAAGCATGCACACACTTACATATGAACTCACACATGCATGCATGCACAACCCACCACCCCACATGCACGCACACATGTGTGCAGAGTCACACACACCAGCTCCTATGTACACATGCATGTATTCACACTCACCAGCCCACATGCACGCACGTGTCCACATAAGCATACCTATACCCGCATGCACATGCATGCACACATGTGCACACATTCACACACCCCCAAATGTGCACACACACACATACTAGCCCATATATTCACATACATGTGTACACACATATTCACACCCAGCACCCACATGAATGTGTACACACATGCACACCACCACATGCACACACTTATGTGTGCACATGTACATAGACACCATGCATGTGCATACCCACCACCCCACACACCTGTGCACACATGCACTCACACTCACATGCACCCATGGCCATCCCCACCCACCATGCTCACACATCCTTGTGTTAGAATCACATTGTTGAAAGCGGGAAGTGTGAATCTGTCCAGCTTTGGTCTTCTTTCTCAAGACAGTTCTCACTATTCCAATTCCATACTAACTTGAGAGTCAGCTTCTCCGTTTCTGCAGAAAAGCCAGTGGCTGTGATGGAGGTTGCACTGATGTGCAGGTCATGCTGGTGCAGTAGACCTCTTCCAGCCCACAAACATGAGCTGCCTAAACATTTATTGAAGTTTTTAAAAATCTCTCTGGGTGATGTTTCGTAGTGTTTGACTTACCGAGCCCTTCCTCAGGTGACCTTACACATAGGTCGCTTTTCTTTTGCATGATGCAGAATTGCATCCTTAATGTCTCTTTGTGATCCTTCCCTGAAGGTGTGTAGAAACCCAGCTGATTTCCATGTGTTCAATCTTGTACCCTGCATCTTTGCTGAAACTGTTTCTTGCCTGTAGCAATTGGTTTTGTGTGTTTTTAGGATTCTTTGGAATGTTCCATATGTATGATTATGTCATCTGTGCAGAGATATAGCTTTTATTTCATTTCCAACTGGGGTGACTTTTATTTCTTCTTCTTCTTCTTCCTAATTTAACTGTCTGGAGCTCCTGGTACAACACAAAGTACCAGTGGAGAGAGTGGGATTCCTATCCTGTTCCTGGGTTTTCAGTTAGCTGCCCCATCTTCCTCCACTGAGTACAGTGTGAGCTGTGGGTTGTTCGTAATGCTCTGAGTCGTGCCGAGGACTTACATACACTCTATTCCTAGTTTTCTGACAGTGGATCCTGTCAGATGCTTTCTCCGCATTGCTCAAGATGAACATGTGGGTTTCCCCCTTTATTCTTCTAGTGTGGTGTGTCACCCTGGTTAATGCTTGTACATTGAATGGCCTCTGTCCTCCTGGGACAAATACCACTTCATCAGAGTGTATCATTATTTAATGTGCTGTTGAATTCAATTTGCTAGTGTTTTGTTGAGGATTTTTACATTATGTTCATGAGGGATAGTGTCTGTAACTTTCTTTTCTTGTGCTTTCTTGTCTGGCTTTGGTATCAATGTTGTGTTGGCTCCATAGAATGAGGGGAAGTGTGTCCCCCCCCTTCTTTTTCAAAGAGTTTGAGAAGAATTGATGTTAATTTTCTTTAAATGTTTCGTAGTATTAATCAAGGAAGAAGCCATCTTGTCCTGCATTTTTATTGTTGAGACGTTTTTGAATACTGAATCACTTACTCATTCAGTATTTTGATTTCTTCTGGAGTCAGTTTTGGTAATTTGAGTGTTTCCAGGAATTTTTCTATTTCATGTGGGTTATCAAATTTGTTGGCGTAGTTATCTGTAGTTTTCTCTTGTGACTCTTTTATTTCCATGATGTCAACAGTGATGTTCTCAGTTTCATTTTTGTAGTCAGTCTGGCTAAAGGTTTTTTTTTTTCTGGCTAAAGGTTTGTAACTTTTATTGATCTTTTCATGTAACTTTGACTCACTGACTCTTTCTTTATTTCATTTTTTTTTGTGCTCTGGTTCTTGTTATTTTGTTCCTTCTGCTAGCTTTGGGTTTAGTTTGTTCTTTCTATAGTTCCTTAAGTCATAAGGTCAAGTTACTTATTTGAAGTATATCTTCTTTTAATAAATGTAGGTATTTATAAAGGAATAAATGCTACAGCTATAGTTTTTCCCCTTAGCACTGCTTTTGTTGCATCACTTAAATTTGGTATGTTGTCTTTCCTTTCTCTTTCTCTTCTTTTTCTTTTCTCTTATCCCCAAGTATTTTATGATTTCCCTGGTGATTTTTTTCCCTTTGATCCATTGGTTATTTAACTGTGTTATTTACTTTCAACGATTGTGTGAGTTTTTGTTTCCTATTATTTTCTTGAAGGTTTTATTTGTTTATTTGAGAAAGAGACAGAGATAGAGCAAGCACAAGCAGGGGGAGTGGCAGGCAGAGGGAGAAGCAGACTTCCCGCTGAGCAGGGGTCCGATGTGGGACTCAATCCCAGGACCCTGGGATCATGGCCTGAGCTGAAGGCAGACGCTTAACTGACTGAGCCACCCAGGTGCCCTGTTTTCTTTATACTATTGATTTGTTTCATCCTTTTTAAAAATATATTTTATTTATTTATTCATGAGAGACAGAGAGAGAGAGAGGCAGAGACAGAGGCAGAGGGAGAAGCAGGCTCCATGTAGGGAGCCCGATGCGGCACTCAATCTTGAGACCCCAGGACCCCAGGACCACACCCAAGCTGAAGGCAAATGCTCAACCGCCAAACCACCCAGGCATCCCCATCTTTGTTTTATTCTGTTGTGGTCAGAGAAGATACTTTGTATAATATCTACCTTTTAAAATCTACTGAGACTTCATTTGTGTACTAACATGGGGTCTATCCTAAAAAACATCCAAAGTACACTTGAGAACGTGTGCAGCTGTTGCAGGGTAGGTGTCTGTGCATGTCTGTCAGAGCTGGTTGGTGTGCTGTGCTGTTTAAGTCCTCAATCTCCTTACTTATCTTCAGTCCATTCCTGAGAGAGGCATACTGAAGTCCCCAACCACTATGGTAGAGCTGCGTATTTCTCCCTTTAGTTCTGCCATTTGTTGTTTCATATATTTTGATGGTTTGTCATTAGGTGTGTGTTCATAATTTTTATATCTTCTTGCTGTATTGGACCTTTTATTAATCCATAATGTGCTTTTTTGTCTTTTATAATCTTTTTTGTTTTAGGGTCTATTTTATCTGATATTATTAGTATAGCCACTTTGTTCTCTTTTGGTCACTATTTACATGGACATCTTTTTCTGTCCTTCCATTTTCAACTTATTGGTGCCTTTACATCTCAAGTGAGTCTCATCACAAAGTTGGATCATGTATTTTTATCCTTTCTTTTAATTTCTGTCTTTTGATTGGAGAGTTTAATCCATTTACATTTATAGCAATCGTTGATAAGAAGAGACTTACTTCTGTTACTTCTGGTGCTGCTTCTTTTCTTTTCAAAAAGCTATAGCTTTTTGTCCCTCATTTCCTGCATTTCCATCTTCTTTGGTGTTTAAATGATTTTTTTTGTAGTGAAATGTTTATTTTTATTATTTTTTAAGATTTATTTATTTATTTATTTATTTATTTATTTATTTATGATAGACATAGAGAGAGAGAGAGAGAGAGGCAGAGACACAGGAGGAGGGAGAAGCAGGCTCCATGCCGGGAGCCCGATGCGGGACTCGATCCCGGGACTCCAGGATCATGCCCTGGGCCAAAGGCAGGTGCCAAACTGCTGAGCCACCCAGGGATCCCTGTAGTGAAATGTATAAATTCCTTCTTCATTTCATTTTGTGTATATTCTATAGCTATTTTCTTTGTTACTGTGGACATTCTTTCAAACATCCTGAAGTTTATAAGTTCTATTTTGAATTTATAGCATCCTAACCTCAATAACATTTTTCTTTTTTTATTTACATTTTTTAACTTAAATTCAATTTGCCACCATATAGTATAATACCCGGTGCTCATTCCATCAATTACATTTTTTTTTTAATTAACTTTTATTGGTGTTTAATTTACCAACATACAGAAAAACACCCAGTGCTCATCCCGTCAAGTGTCCACCTCAGTGCCCGTCACCCATTCCCCTCCAACACCCGCCCTCCTCCCCTTCCACCACCCCTAGTTCGTTTCCCCGAGTTAGGAGTCTTTATGTTCTGTCTCCCTTCCTGATATTTCCCAACATTTCTTTTCCCTTCCTTTATATTCCCTTTCACTATTATTCATATTCCCCAAATGAATGAGAACATACACTGTTTGTCCTTCTCCGATTGACTTATTTCACTCAGCATAATACCCTCCAGTTCCATCCACGTTGAAGCAAATGGTGGGTATTTGTCGTTTCTAATTGCTGAGTAATATTCCATTGTATACATAAACCACATCTTCTTTATCCATTCATCTTTCGATGGACACCGAGGCTCCTTCCACAGTTTGGCTATTGTGGCCATTGCTGATAGAAACATCGGGGTGCAGGTGTCCCGACGTTTCATTGCATCTGAATCTTTGGGGTAAATCCCCAACAGTGCAATTGCTGGGTCGTAGGGCAGGTCTATTTTTAACTCTTTGAGGAACCTCCACACAGTTTTCCAGAGTGGCTGCACCAGTTCACATTCCCACCAACAGTGTAAGAGGGTTCCCTTTTCTCCGCATCCTCTCCAACATTTGTTGTTTCCTGCCTTGTTAATTTTCCCCATTCTCACTGGTGTGAGGTGGTATCTCATTGTGGTTTTGATTTGTATTTCCCTGATGGCAAGTGATGCAGAGCATTTTCTCATGTGCATGTTGGCCATGTCCATGTCTTCCTCTGTGAGATTTCTCTTCATGTCTTTTGCCCATTTCATGATTGGATTGTTTGTTTCTTTGGTGTTGAGTTTAATAAGTTCTTTATAGATTTTGGAAACTAGCCCTTTATCTGATATGTCATTTGCAAATATCTTCTCCCATTCTGTAGGTTGTCTTTTAGTTTTGTTGACTGTATCCTTTGCTGTGCAAAAGCTTCTTATCTTGATGAAGTCCCAATAGTTCATTTTTGCTTTTGTTTCTTTTGCCTTCGTGGATGTATCTTGCAAGAAGTTACTGTGGCCAAGTTCAAAAAGGGTGTTGCCTGTGTTCTCCTCTAGGATTTTGATGGAATCTTGCCTCACATTTAGATCTCTCATCCTCAATTACATTTTTTAATTAAGTAAATCAGACATTAACCTGATATAAGATATCATATAAGAAGGGTATAACCTTTCTTAACCTGGTATAAGCTATCAAGCTAAAGTCTCCAGGCCAGGCCACAAACTTATAGTAAATCATTAGAAACATTTTCATTACAATAGAAAGCAGGAAAAGGAAACCTAGCATCATTTCTAATTGGAGGTTCAACTACTGCAATAACACCATATATATATCATATATATATATATATAGGAAAGGAAGTGATGAAACAGTCTTTATTTGAAGGAAATATGATTTTTAAATCAAAAAATCAATTGACAAGCTATTAAAAGTGAAGTCTATAAGGTGGCTGCAAAGATCAATATGCAAAAATCAACAACTATGACTGATCAGCAAATACAATTAAAAAGAACGTTTTAAATAACTAAAAATTCTAAGGTACTAGGGATAAACCTAGAAAGAAAATATGAGGTCATTATGGAGAAAACTAGAATAACAAATCGATTTTTAAAATCAGTTTAACAAGGTTTCCCATTTGAATTCAGAATCTTAAAGAAAACTTTGTTTTGAAATTTCTGCTCTTAGTACTCTAAATATTAATTCTACACTCAGAACAAATGTAACTGCTTCTCTGTGTACAATGAAGATAGCCAGGGACAAAACAACACTGCGTGCTGACAAAGAAACTGATGGTGACCGATGGGTGGGGATTCCAGTCTCCAGATCCCTGCACCCCCATAACTGACATAATTCTTCCTTCCCTGTAGTGACATAGAGCCATCATCCTATGCAAGCTCCAATAAAGGAACTGACCCCTTAACTCTCTTACCTTGTGGGGAGATGAGTCCCCATCCTGTAGCCCAGCAAGTAACATTATGAAGGTTCACATCTGGGGGTGCGATGCAAACAGGGAGCACAGAGTCAGAAAACACAATGCGAGATTTCAGCTGCACCAGGGCGATGTCACCTCCAACAGGGTGGTACAGTTGGTATGTAGGGTGGACGATCACCTTGTTCACCTCAAACCACTGGGTGTGATTGCTGGCAAACCTGAGGTCCACCAGGCCGACATACATGTCAAAAGCCACAATGTTCTTATCCCTGTGGGGACACAGAACAAAGACACAGTGACTTGAGCATCTTGCATGTGGGAAGCAAGGGCACTGTCCATGCACAGGCCTAGGGAGGACTGGAGCATGGCGGCCTCAGTCTCCAGGCTCTCAGCCAGGATATGGAAAAGCACGTTCCTTGCAGCACACAGAACCTGGTTGTTTGGTGGAATTACTCCCAAAGAAGTCCTGACATGGGCCAACGGAGGATTCAGAGACTCATCCTGACCTGCTGGTCACCAGCAGCCCAGGATGGTGAACCTGTCAGGTGAGCTGCCCCTAAGGCAGGTCCTTCCTTACTTCTTGTCCTACGATATATCTCAAGGAATCCATGGCCATGAGGAGCCCTTGGCCCTATCCAAGGAGCGGCTGCAGTGGAAGGAGCTATGTCTGGGCCCCATTCTCTTCCCCATCTCTGACAAGTCACAGCTGATGCAGCCTGCGTGGTCCATCCAGCAGCCCTGGGCCTCCAAGGACATGGCATCTGGCCCTGCCCACTCACCTATCGAAGCAGTGGGCTGCTGACAGGATCCAGTACTCACTGATGATGGACCCTCCACAGACGTGGAAGCCTCTGTAGTGCACGCTCACCTGCCATGGCCACTTCCTCTCCAGGACATCCACGCCCCCCACAATCTTCCCCTGTATGTAAGGGCGACCACAGGCTGAGGAGAAAGCAACAGAGCCTGTGAGGAGCAGCAGTGGCAAGGTGGGCAGGGCACAGACATAGAGTAGTGGGGAGGTGTTGGGAAGGGGAGGTCCAGCAAAGGGGGTTGGAAGGGAGGGCAGAGGAGTGTGGGAGAGGGGCGGAAAGGGGAGGAGAGGAGAGGAGGGGAGGGGAGGGGGGAGAGGCAGGAAAGGGGAAGGCATAAGGGAGGGGAGGGGAGGGGAGAGGGGCTGAGGAGGGGAGGGTGAGGAGGGGAGGGGAGAGGGCGGGAGGGCAGGGGAGGGCAGGCGCAGGTCTCTACCGCGGGGAGAAGGAAGCCCCGGGCTCGCCGCCAGGACTTTGGCCCCGGGCCGGGAGGGGTCCTACCCATGTTCACGTTCAAGGCAACGACCTTGCTCAGGGGGCGTCCGTGGGCCCCGGGGGCAGCCTGGGCCGGAGGCAGGAGGAGCAGGAGCAGAAGCAGGCGGGGGGCCGCCGGCGGGGATGCTCCTAGCGGGATGCGTGGGGCACGCAGCAGGGCAGCCATGAGGGGGAGGGTCCTGGGGAGTGAGCCCGTGGGACCTGGGGTGGCGCGGATGTGTGACGCCACCGACTTGCGACACCAGCGACGCGCGTGACGGCGCCAAGGTGCGACGTCGCAGGGCACGCGACGGCCCCGGGCGCTCCGCGGGCGACGACACCAAGGAGCACGTGAGGAAAGCCCCAGCACCTACCTGGGCAACTTGGTCTCGTACACCTGGTGGTGGCCCCTGCCGCCCCGCCCCGGAGTCCCCAGGCAGCTCACAGCCTCCTGCTGCCCATCACAGAGCTGGCTTCGTGGTCTCCTGGTGCCCTGCCTCCCCAGGCGGCCCCTCGGGGCTCCTCCCTCCCCGGTGGACCCCCCTCCTGGACCCCTCGCTTCGGACCCCCATCCCAGGGGGCCCTTGGAATGCACTTCCTGGCTCACTTGGGTGGGCTATTCTGGCCTGTCCGCTTGTTTCCCAGACGACAGGGCGCCACCGGGTCTCCTGAGGGAGGCTTGGGGTGGGGAGGAGTGTCCGCCGCTCCGCTCCGGCTGGGCGGAGGGGCCGGCCTGACCTGCGCAGCTTCCCGGGGGTGCTCCCTGCCGTCCTGCCGCAGGCTGTGGAACCGGAGCTTCTCAACTGGAGTGACATTCCTGGGGGACATTTGGTCCTGTCTGGATAGGCTGTTGATCACCGTTGTGGGCGTGTGAGGCTGGCATCCAGTGGGCTGTTCAGGGATGCTGCTGGACGTCCTGTAATTCTCAGGCCGCCCTTCCAGATCCGAAGGCTGGATGGTAAGGCTGATGCTGAGATGTCCTGGTCTGCAGGCTCCCTCCCCAGGGACTGCTGTCCTGTGGGGTGAGGCTGGAAGCTGACCTTCTGTGGGTGCACTCAGCGTCTGCAGCACCTGCTGGGAGACAGAGGGTGCAGCGAGTCTCCTGTTTGCCTCCAGAATAGACAGATGGTTAGAAGGCTCCCATCGCGTTGGGCCACTCCTTCCTGTGGCTTCAGTGCGGGCCGTTGCGCGTGTTGGTGTTTCTGGCTGCAGACTTCTACACCCGGCGTGGACACATGGGAGGGAGGAACAGCCCAGGGAGCTCCCCAAGGGGCGGTTGTTCGAATCCTGTGCTGCCTGCCTAGTCCTGTGACGTGTGACTCGTGTTGTGGTGAGTCGTGGGAGGAACAGAATGCAATGTGTTCATCATTCTTGTCTGAACCTGGAGGAACTTCTCCCAGCTGAGTTAGTTTCTTCCAAACTGCTATTTTCACTTGATGGATTTGGTGTTTAATTTCTGTGTTTGACACTTTCCTTTGATGTCTGCTATTCCTTTGTCTTCCAACTGAAATTAAGACTGCTGGAGTGAAAAGTGATTGGAAACTCTGGGGTGTGGGCAGTGCTGGGTGAGTCATGGGAGCAACTGATGTCACTACCTTCAGGACATTCCTCTAAGCTTGTCAGCTTCTCCAGATGACCCCAAATTCCTTCCTGAATGTCAGGGATCTTACGCAGGTTCTGACAGCTCAAGTAGAGGTTGTTGTATCTTAACATTCCGCATTAAGTATATATACCATCTCCTAACCGAATTTTAGCATCCAGGGCCCTAAATTGTGGATTGCCTGTGTTACTCTCAAAGAAAACAGAACTCCAGATTTCTGCAATAGTCCATGAGGCCCATTAGCCCAGAGGTATGGAGTGGGGTGAAGACTTAGGGATGTGGCTGCCTCTCAGTTACTGCCCGACATTCCTGGGTTTACCATTTCCTTCCACAGTCACATCTAGACACACTGCTTCTTGTTGAGGATTCTTTATTGTAGATCAGGATGTTTTCCACTTTCTGTTAGGTCAGGTATTACTTATAGATCTGCCATCCACCTGATCAAAACCTTTTTTTTTTTTTTACTAAGATATAATTTATACACAGTAAAATTGATCCAGTCATGAAAGTTTTGACAAATGCTTGCAGTCATGTTGCCACCACAATCAAGCTATAGAAGAGTTCCACTGTCTTCCCAGTTCCTTTGAGCCCCATTAGAGTCCTTCTTCCCATAATGCCTTGAAACAACTATTCTAGATTTCCACCCACATCGTTTGCCTTTCCCAGAATGTCATATCCAGTCTTGTAATTATAGGTTCCCTTACTTAGCAGAATGCATTTGAGATCCATCCATGTGATGGCCAGTAAAAGTGGGCCTCAAAATTTCTGTTCTGAGAGTTTTAAACTATGAATTTAACCTCTCTAGTACTTATGGGACTGTTTAGGCTATTGGTTTCTTTTTTGAGGGAGTTTTGGTACTTTGTACCTTTCAAAGAAATTGTCCATTTCACTTGAGTTATTAACTTATGGCTGTAAAGTTGTTAGAAAATATTCACTTATTATCATTTCAATGCCTGTAGTAATGACCCTCTTCTGTTCCTGATGTTGGCAGCTTCTAACTAGCTACTGTTTGATTTATGAAGGCCATTGTCTATTTGTATGCTACTTTACTGAATTTTCATCCATTTGTGATAGCTTCACATTGATTATTTTTTTAGTTATTGTGTTCTAAGAGCTCTTTGTATATTCTTGGTACTGGTATCATCAGATCTATGATCTGCAAATACTTTCTCACAGTAGGTTGGCTGTCTTTTCACCTTTTTGAATGTGTTCTATGACACACAGATTTTTAACTTTAAAGAAGCCCAATTCATTTTGACATTTGTACTTTCAGTGTCATATCTAAGAAGTCACTACTTAACCCAAGGTCATTAAAAGTTACTCCTATGTTTTCTTCTAAATGTTTTATAATTTTAGCTCTTATGTAGGCCTGTAATCCATTTTGAGTTAAATTGGAGTATGGTGTGAGGTAAGGTCCAGATTCATTATTTTGCATGTGGATATACAGTTGCCTCAGCATCATTTATTGAAAAGACTATTTTTTTTCCATTGATTCTCTTGGAACCCTGTCAAAAAACAATCGGCCATAAATGTAAGAGTTTATTTCTGGACACTTGATTCTGTTCTATTGATGTGTATTTCGATTCTTATGCAAGTTCCACACTGCTTCAACTATAGTAGTTTTGTAATAAGTTTGTCATCACAAAATTAAGTCCTCCAACTTTGTTTTTCTTTTTCAAGACTGTTTTGTCTATTCTGAGTCCTTTTTCATATGAATTTTAAGGTCAGCTTGTAAATTTCTAAGAAAGCCAAGCTGAAATTTTGATTAGGCCTGCAATGAATTTGTAGATCAACTTGGGGAGTATTACCATCTGTGATGGTTTGAATTGTGTCCCCCCCCAACAGATATTTAAAACCTTTCTTCCAATACCTAAGAATTGGAAATAAGGTCATTGCAGATGTAAAGTTAAAATGAGGTCGAACTGGAGTATCCTTTTTTTTTTAATAATAAATTTATTTTTTATTGGTGTTCAATTTATACAGAATAACACCCAGTGCTCATCCTGTCAAGTGCCCCCCTCAGTGCCCGTCACCCATTCACCCCCACCCCTCACCCTCCTCCCCTTCCACCACCCCTAGTTCGTTTCCCAGAGTTAGGAGTCTTTATGTTCTGTCTCCCTTTCTGATATTTCCCACACATTTCTTCTCCCTTCCCTTATATTCCCTTTCACTAATTTTTATATTCCCCAAATGAATGAGACCATATAATGTTTGTCCTTCTCCGATTGACTTACTTCACTTAGCATAATACCCTCCATGAACTGGAGTGTACTTGATCCAAAATCACTGGTGTCTTATGAGAAGATGAGAGAGAGGTGTACAGGGAGAAGGTGGTCGTGTTAAGGTGCAGAGAGAAAAATCTCTGGAGGCAGAGATTGGAGGGAGTGATGCATCTACAAGTGAAGGAACGTCAAAGATTGCCAGAATCCACGAGAAACCAGGACATGGAGATAGACTACCTCAGAACCCTCAGATACAGTGAGCCTTGTTGACACCTTGATTTTGGACTTCTGGGCTCCAGAACTGTGAGAGAATACATTTCTGTTGTTGTAAGTGAAACATGTGCTACTCTGTAATGGCAGTCCCAGGAAACTAGTACAGATTTTGATACCAGGACTGGGGTCTGGTAAGTTTGAAATCTGTAAGGCAGATTCAAGGCATGGAGACCCAAGCAAGTGTTGAAGTTAAGGTTTGCAGTTTGCAGTTTGCAGTCTGCAGTGTATGTGGGCAGGCTGGAAATGCAGGCAGGGTTTGTATGTGGCAGTCTTAAGGCAGAACTCCTCCAGGATACCTCAAGGTTTTGCTCCGAAGGCCTTCAAGTGACCAGGTTATGCCCACTCATATCCAGGGTAATCTCTCCTTTACTTAAAGTAAATGGATTGTAAATATCGATCACATTTACAAAATACCCTTACAGCAACATCTAGAGAACATCTGAGCAAACAGTTGGACACCATAACTTAGCTCAGTTGACACATAAAATTGACCATGACAGTCCATTACTTGTCAATTCTGCATCCATACACATCTCTTTAATACATAATATATAAATAAACACAATAATGAAGTCATATTTCCATCTAAGATGATAGAACCATCCTGAGTATATGAAAATGCACTAACCCTTTTCCCAGGAGAGGATGCAAAGTCCATGGGTGATGTTCATGCTTCTCCCTGATGCCCTAGACATACATACATTCTTAACAAAATGAGGAAAAAATACTCATAACAACTAAAGTTTCTGCAAATGGTCACATGGTCCTTGCTGATATCACATTCCAAATCTCTTTGCCCTCAGCAAGCACCCATGGCTCTTGATCTGGTGAGATGACTCAAACCTTCCTTCCTACAGGACCTGTGCCATTAGTGTCACCTGAATTGTGGTGTTTGTTTTCCACTGATTTAATCAAGGGTTTGGACATGCTGGAGACACCCTGAGACATCACCTGCATTCCAGAGTACTCTCCCTCACCTCCACTATGAACAGGCAGTTGATTTCCTTTTGGTGTAGTTGCTCTTCATTTTCCTCATATTTTGTTAGGGTTGCTAATAATGGTTTCACTTTCTTTCCTGAGTTGGCTTGTGCTTGGCCAGTTTTGCTAAATCACACTGATTCTTTAGAGTTGACCTATATATTTAAATTATGAAGAAGGGATGGTTTTAAACCATCCTTTGTCAGTTCCTCAAGCTATGTTCTCCTGTCCAGTAATTTTGATACTGGGTTGTGCAGTGGCTTAGTTCCATCATGGGAAATGCATCTGGGAAGAAATGTAATTTGTTGGTGAAGGGTATATATATCTATTCATCGTGAATATTATGCATCCATAAACTCTTATTTCTAAGGGTTTCTATGAGAAATACCAGTGTGATGCAATGCGTGTGTAACACAAGTCTCTGTTACCGAAATCCCATACTGATGGGATTTTGCTTGGTGTTTCTTCTTTCACGGCTTCCCTGGTTCCTCTTGTTAAACGAGGAGGGACGTCCATGCTGCCGTTCTGTGACATTTGTGGCCTCATCTGAAAGGCTTGTGCTCAGTTCCCCATTCTCGTTTCATGCTGCATGTTTCTGTTCTCACGTGGGGCTGCCAGTACAGACTCTATCCACTTGTGCAAAGGAACCAGAGTCCTGGTGACACAAATCCATGTGCAGAAACACTTAATGTGGGGCCTCTTATCTCCCAAGCTTCCAAGGAATCTATCAGTATCTCAGAGGTAATTACCATTCAGTGAAGACTGTTCTTTTGCATCTGATCCCTGGGAATCTTGCATCCTATGTGTTGTCCTACAGGACCACTGCCCTCAAGGCCCTTCATATCAGTGTCTTTCCTTCAGGAGGTCTGACACCCTGAACTTTCCCTCAGTTCCACCCCAGGCCCCAGGCTGGAGCCTGCCCCTTGGACTTCCATGCAATTGGCAGAAGGTAAAGAGCATTTGGAGAAGAATGGCATCCAATTTGAGAAGGCAAGAGCATGGGGAACCCCTCCATGGGAGGAAGGTCTTGAGGAAGGGGATGATCCTTTCACTTCATGGTGAAGTGAAGAACATGGTTGCTTGGTGTGGGATGTGCCCACAGAGCCGAAGCCCACATTCCTGTTGGGTTGGGTGCAAAAGGTAGGTGGGAGACAGCTCTCCAGAGGCGTGTTGACCCATTCCGTGTGGCTAGCAACACCAATGAAATATACTGACGTAGCACGTTTTCATTTATCCTGGGGCAGTTTAAGACAGATCATCATTCCAATTTGTAGCTGTTTTCTGTGAGTATAGCACCCTGGAAAAAAAGACGGAGTTTGTTCTGAGCTGGGAATTGGAAAGGGCTGGGCTTGCCTGCCTCCTGAAGCCACAACTTGGTTGCCAGGTGTGCAGGGTGGCTACACTAGACCCAACCGAGGTCTGGGTCCGGCCAGCCCCTGCAGGTATGGCGAGCAGACCCTCTGTCCTGAGACATGTCCTAGCCCTCCTTCTGCTCATAGAATGCTCCCAGTCCAGAGGTAATGCTCCTCTGCTAAGGAGTCACCAACACTGCTCTGCAGACCCAGAAGCCCCAAGGGATAAAGGAGAGCTGGTAAGTGAGGACACATGGAATCATGTCTGCCCAAGGTCTAACAGGCCAGGGGTGCCCATGGCCATGTTTCCTCTCCCTTTACACCATCCTGCTCTAACAAACTTATGATCTTGAGATGCTCTCAGTAGTGCTGGGCACCCCTGGCTGGTGGGGAGGATGCCTTTTCTGCCTGCGCTTCCTTGTTCCAGGTGAATCTTTGCAGGTGTGTCCTCATCATCCAGGCCAGTGTGAAATGTTCCATACTTAGACTCAAATCCAATCTCCTGTTGGACAAAGCAGTCTCTGAAAAACGAAAGCATTTCAGAACCATTAGCTTTCACCTCTCATTTCTGCTACAACATCCCTACTTGTAGTGGCACTGCTTCACAAGACCCCTTTGTTCTGTCCTCTTGGCACATGGCATGTCATCTTGAACTCTTCCAGGGGAGGACTATAAAATGTGCTACAGTGAACACCAGGACACATATGCATTTCAGTATCCTGTAGAATCTTACTTAAGTCTGTTGGAAGAAGGGTTTAGGGCTAGCAGTTAGGAAGACCTGAGGAAACTATCAAGTGTAAACAACAAGTCAGAAAAGTGAATTATGGATTGGGAAAGGATGTAAAGCATACTATTGGCAACATTCAGTATTGATTAGGGCTTTGTAATGTACCTGCTCTTGATGGAGACACTCAAAGAGCTTACCATCTCACTTCTGCACATGAGGGCACCAGGATTCATGGAAATGGTCAGGGTTGAGGTAGAAAGGGAACAGTGCTCACCCAGAGAGCTAGAAACACATATCAATAGAACAGGGTTAACAGGAATGATGAAGCAACCTCTCCTAATCTGGATTGTACAGGGAGTGCCCCAGGTTCTCCCCAGGGTCATACAGAATGGTGATAGCATCTCTCTTAGTACTGATTATACAGTGAATACCTCTAGGTTTTCTTCATTTATGGTAATGTTTTCCATGTCTTTGTTGTCAGCCTTTTTTAGCATCTCTTCTTCAAGTTAGGGGAGTTTTGTCTTTTAGCCTTAGTAAGCTTTTTAATCATGTATTTTTAATGGTTGTTATTAAATCCCCTTCTACTCTTTTGAAATGAACTTGTTTTTTTTAAAAAAATATTTTATTATTTATTCATGAGAGACACAGAGAGAGAGGGACAGAGACGTAGGCAGAGGGAGAAGCAGGCTCCATGCAGGGATCCCAACGTGGAATTTGATCCTGGGACTCCAGGATCACACCCTGAGCCAAAGGCAGATGCTCAACTGCTGAGCCACCCAGGCGTCCCCATGAACTTATTTTTTTTAATTGTATTCATGTAAGTTTTAGGTCCCCACCCAGGGACCCCCTAATGAGCTGTTAAAAACAAATGAATGGAGAGATATCCAGAGTTCATGGATACAAAGGCTTAATGTTAAAAATGTACCTGTCTCTAAATCCACCCATGGGCCTAATGTGAATTTAATCAAACTATAACCTTGCAATTACTTGAGTGGCATGGCATGGCATGGCATGGCAGACAGTAATGGGTCCCCAAAGTTGTCCACATCCTAATCCCCATGTACTGTAAAAAATGTGCCTCCCATGGTAAAAGGGACTTTGCAGGTGTGATTAGATTAAGTGCTGGGATGGGGATATCTTCATGTAGTATCCACATTGGCCCAGTGTGAAAACACAAGGGTCCTTACACAAGATAGGCAGGAGGATTCATGTTAAGAGAAGGCAATGTAACCATGGAAGTAGAGATTGAGTGATATGGTCATTGGCCAAGGCATGTGGTAGCCTCTAGAAATTAGAAGCAGCAAGGAATGGGTTCTCTTCCAAGAAGAATTAGTCCTGCAGACACAATTGTTGATTGTAGCCCCACGAGACTCACTTCAGACCCCTGACCCCAGAACTGTCAAAGATAAACATGTTTTAAGCCATGCACATACATACACAAGTCTGGAATAGTTTTTAAAGTGCACTAAAGACTGGTCTTAAAGTTATAGTTCATGTGGAAGGGTGAAATCAAATAAAAATAAGACAATTTTCATTCAAATATCAAATCTTATGACACTGTAGTAATTAAAATACAGTGGTGCTGATGCAGACACAGGAGCTGGCTGATATTGGATAACTGATGGTGGAATTGAGCACAGGATCAAGATTCAGAACTCATTGAACAGCCTTAATAACAGCTTAGACCTAGGTGAAGAGAGAGTCCATGGACAAGAATATGAGTTGGAAGAAACCACCCAGAATGGGAAGGGAAAGGGGAAATTCAGAAAGGAAACATGAATGTGCTTCAGTGCTATTGGCGTATATATATTTTTAAGGAAATAGTGCATTTTTTGTTTTGATTTTGGTTCAAATAAAATCATAAGAAACTCTGATTCTGGCCAGGATGGAGTATCAGGGACAGATTTACCTTCCATCTGAAACCATGAAGAAATACAAAAAGAACAAATATAGGAAACTGGTTTTCAGGAGCTGAACTTCAGGCAGTACATGATTATAATCCTTGAGAGACAGGAAATAAATGGAAGTATCCCCAGGATTGTCTCAGTTTGAGGGCCACAGCACAGGAAGAAGGATCCTAGATGAAATCTGGAAAAACATCTGCCTGACTTAGGACTCCAAGGTGGCCCAAAGTCTCCACATAGAGAACCAGAGGTATGAAAACCACACAGAAGTGAACTGTGGAGGATTGAAGAGGACCCCCTGTGGGTGCTCAGGTGAGCATTGATCAGCACAAATGCATACAAAAACTGCTCAAAGCCAGGTAAAGCCTCCCAGAAGAATGAGAGGGAACACTACTCAGTGTTCACACAGGGCTGGGAATAGTGGTTCCACCAGCCAGCCATGAAGAGCTCATAATTCACGGAGCACAGGATAGAGTGCTCATTGAGTTCTGACTACAGAAGTGTGGAAGAATTAGCCCCAGACTGAGCACTACTACATAAGGCATGTGGTCAGATACCAAAAGCAAGACCTGAAAGACCTGTCTATATTCAAGTAACTTTAGTGCATCCCAGATAGAGCTGGGAATGATGTGTAGGAATACAAAAATATCCTGCACCCACAAGGTAAAACTCACAGTATCTGGCATCCACTCAAAGAGCACTGGGCATGCGAAAAAGTGAGGAAACACAACTCACAATGAGAATTTTTAAAAGAAAACAAAGTGACAAGTGTTGATGCAGATATGGAGAAATTGGAACCCTCATGCACTGTCAGTAGGAATGTAAAATGGTGCAGCTACTGTGGAAAATAGTACAGCCATTCACATAGAATGACCATGAGCCATCAGTTCCACTGCTGGTACATAAGCCAAAGAACTGAAAGCAGGATATTGAAGAGATATTTGAACACCCAGGTTCATAGAAGCACTATTCATAGTCGTTAAAATATGGAAGCCACCCATGTGTCCATCAATGGCTGAATGGACTATTAAAAGATGATCTATCCATAGGATGGAGTATTATTTTGCCTTAAAAAGGAAGGAGCTTCTGACACATGGTACAACCTGGATGAACCTTGAGAACACTGTGTTATGTGAAATAAGCTAGTCACAAAGTGACAGATACTGTAGGATTCCACTTACATGAGGCCCCTAGACTAGTCGAATAGACACGGAAAGTACAGTGGTGGTTGCTAGGGGCTGGGGATGAGAGGATGGGGAGGTATTACTTAATGGGTATAAAGTCTTAATTTTGCAAGATCACAAGGTCCGTGGTGGTGATGGTTGCACTATGATAAGAATGTAATTAATGCCAGTGAACTGTACACTTTAAAATATTTAGGATGGCAAATTTTATGTTATGTGCATTTTACCACAATAAAATAATTAGAGATGCCACAGGAAGTCTGTCCTCAGGCCCACAGCTGCAGCAAACAGTGAGCACAGCCAGGCAAACAAAGCCTCACACTAAAGGCCCTTTCCCCTAATCAGTTTGACAATAGTTACAAAGCATGCTGAAGGACCAAACCCAGTGTGAAGAGACAGAATAGCAACAGAACCAGGCCTGGAGCTGGCAAAGATGCTGGAATTACCAGACCAGGAACATAAACTATGGCTCATATGCTAAGGT
This sequence comes from Vulpes lagopus, assembly GCF_018345385.1. Classification (NCBI taxonomy): domain Eukaryota; kingdom Metazoa; phylum Chordata; class Mammalia; order Carnivora; family Canidae; genus Vulpes; species Vulpes lagopus. Next base: position 10,592,457 of record NC_054836.1, on the reverse strand, counting down.
CTCTGGTGGATAAAGCAGACAGCATAAGGAACAGATGGGCAGTGTGAGCAGAGAGATTGAAGTGCTAAGGAGGGGACTTAAAGGCAATGTTATAAATAAAAAATCTGTCACAGAAATGAAGACTGCGTTTTCTGGGCTCATCAGCAGATGACACAGCCAAGGGAACAGTTGCGGATGCTGAAGATGTGTCCAAACCAACAGGCAACGTGAAAAAAAAAAAAAAAAGAACAGAATGCCGCAAAACTATGGGACAATCATAAGAGATATGACATACACATGATGAGAATATCAGAAGAGGAAAGAGAGAAAGGAATATAAAACATATTTGAAGCTATAATAACTGAGAATTTCCCAAAACTAATGATAGACACCAAACCACAGATCCAGGAATCTCATAGAGTATCAAACAGGATGAATAAAAAAAATATACACCTAGGAATATCATATTCAATGCAGAAGAAAATTAAAGACAGAAGAAATCTTGAAAGGCATCAGAGGGAAAATCCTTCCCATAGAGGAGCAATGTCAAGAACTACCCTCAACCTTTCCTCAGACACTACACATGCAAGAAGAGATGGTAATGGGCTATTTAAATGTTGAGAAAGGAAAATCTCCACTGACCTAAAATTATGTATTTAGTGAAATTATCCTTCAAAAGTGAAATGGAAGTTAAGATTTCCTCAGAGGGCACCTGGCTGGCTTGGTTCGTGGAGCATGCAACTCTTGATCATGGGGTTGTGAGTTCAAGCTCCACTTTTAGTGTAGAAATTACTTTAAAAAGATCAAAATCTTAAAAAAAGTGTAAAGGCTGTGTCAGGCAAAAATGATCGAGGCATTTTGTCATCACAGATATTTTGAACAGTATTCACAAGTAGACAATGTAGCCAGAAGGCAGTGAATAACATGCTTAAAGTTCTGGTGAGAAAAAACCCTATCAACCAGGAATTTTATATCCAGCAAAATAATCTTTAAAAAATGAAGGCATAATAAAAACATTCCCAGATAAACAAGAGCTGAAAGAATTTGGTGCTAGCAGACCTACTTCACAAGACTTACTCAGGAAAATTCTTTGTGTTGAAAGCATGTGACAACAGATGGCCATTAGGGTGCACGTGAAGAAATGAAGCACTCTGCAATAGGTCTTCTGTAGCTCATTCTGAGAGACTACATAATGGGGGCACCTGGGAGGCGCAGTCAGTTAAGTGTCTGACTCTTGGTTTGGCTTAGGTCTTGATATCAGGGTCATAAGAACAAACCCCATTTTGGGCTCCATGCTCAGCACAGAGTCTGCTTGAGATGCTCTTTCCCTCTTTTTCTGCCCCTGCTACTACTGTGCTCTCTCTCTCTCTCTCTCTCTCTCAAATAAGTAAATCTTTGAGGAAAAAAGAAACCACATAATGCATGTATCTTCTCCTACGACCCCTTTACTTGTTTAAAAAACAGTTGCATAAGGCAATACACACACACTTGTATTTGGGGTCAGTACAAAGGAATGTCATATTTCTGATGGTAACAGCACAGCAGCCATGTACAGGTAAGGAAATCACACAGGAAGATGTGCACAAACCAGCACATTGATGTGACTGAATGCTATTGTACAGTGTAAAGGAGAAACTGCACATACAACAGAAGCATGGAGGGGAATTTCCAAAATCATCATGCCGTGGGGATTTGTTGTTAAACAGCATTTCCTCCTGGTCATGTTTCCTCTTTCATTTTCCCTGTAAAAGCAAGAAGAAACCCAGGCTCCCTGTGACACATGTTTTGCTAAGCCTTCTCCCACTGTACAGTGAGGAGCCTCCTTCCCCGAGTTCCCAACAGCACGCTCCTCTTTAGTGTCCCCAGTGTCCACATTCCCACCACATTCCTATCAATCCAGTCTAGGCTTTTTCTACCATGTCCCCACAGTGCTTCCAGCCACCACCCTCTGCCTGATTCCAAAGCCACCACACACTTAGGTAGATATTAAAACAGCAGCTCACACTTGGTACTAAGATCTATATTTGTTTCCTATTGGTGCATAACAAATGATTATAAACCTGTCAGCTTGCATAAAAACAGCTATTTGTCATCTCACACTTTGTAGGTCAGGAGTCTAGAATGGTGTGGCTGGATTCTCTGCTCAGGGCATCATTAGGGCTTCAAAACAAAAGATATTACTAGAGGTAAAAAAAAAAAATGACATTTGACGGGTGGCTGCGTGGCTCAGTCATATGGGCAGTGCCTTTGGCTTGGGTCATGATCCCAGGGTCCTGGGATGGAGCCCCGAGTCAGGGGGGGTGTCCCTGCTCAGTGGGGAGTCTACTACTTTCACAGCTACTCCTGCTCCCCCCTTGGGCTCTCTCTCTCTCTCTCTCTCTCTCTCTCTCTCTCACACACACACACACACTCTCTCTCTCTCTCAAATAAATAAAATCTTTTAAAAAGTGACATTTGAAAATAATAAAAGCATCAGTTCATCATGAATTGTGTCATGTGTCATGAAGATGCAATAGTTATATAGCCATTTGAAAACAGAGTCCCAAAATTCCTGTTTCAAGAACTGACAGAATTGAAGGGAAAAGCAGACAAACAATAACAAGCTGGATACTTATTTTTTAAAAAAAGATTTTATTTATTCGTGAGAGACACAGAGAGAGGCAGAGACAGGCAGAGGGAGAAGCAGGCTCCCTGCGGGGAACCTGATGTGGGACTCGATCCCAGGCCTTGGGATCATGACCTGAGCTGAAGGCAGACACTCAACCATGGAGCCCCCCGTCCCCTAAGCTGGATACTTTAACAGCCCACTTTCAATACTGGATAAAATGACAAAGCTGAAGACCAGCAACGATGAACGAGCCTGAAACATACTGTAAGCTAACCAGACTTGACAGGTTTCTACAACACTTCCCCTGACAACGGCAGCATACACATCTTCCAACTTATGGAACATTCTCCAGAATGGACCATATGCTAGGTCAAAAATTAAACCTTGATAAATTTAAATAAAGAAGTCATAAAAACTATGTCCTCTAGTCGAAATGAATGAAACCTGAAATGAATAATAGAATAAAATCTGGGAAATTTGAAAATATGAGGAGATTAAATAACACACTCCTCAGTAACCAGGGCGTCAAAGAAAATATCACAAGATAAGTTAGAAAATACTTTGAGATAAATTAAAATGAAAGCACAACATCCACAACATGTCAAAGCATAAGAGATATAGCTCAAGCAGCTCTTAAAAGTAAGTATAACTTTAAATGCCCACATGAAAAGTGAGAGAGTTCTCAAACCAATGCCTAACCCTCCACCTTAAGTAACAGGAAGAAGCAGAAACAAAAGCAACAGCAAATAAAGGGGGGGGGGAGATAATGAATATGGGAGCCAATCAATGAAATACAAAATAAAATAGAGAAAAATCAACAAAATTGAAGGCCTTAGACAAGATCAACAAAACTGACAAACTAGCTAGACTGACAATGAGAAAAAAAAGGAAGACTCACATAATAAAATCAGTAATTATTTACAAAAAAAGAAAGTTTTCTGTGGGACCATTATTGACATCTGTGACAACTAATGAGAAATTGAGATAAAATGCATTGATTCCTAGAAAGGCACAGACTATCTAAAATGACCCCAGTAGAAATAGAATGTCTGAATAGACCTATTACAAGAGATTGAGTAAGTTTAAGATGTTCCAGAAATAAAAACCCCAGACTAAATGCTTTTGGGGGTGAATTCTACCAAACATTTAAAGAAGTAATACTCATTCACAAACTCTTCCAAAGATAGAAGTTGAGGGAGTGCTTTCAATTCATGCGACCCAAATATGACATCGTGATCAGAATGAAATTGTGTCATTTACAATGAGGTGGGTGGAACTAGAGGGTATTCTGCCGAGTGAAATAATTCACTCAGAGAAAAAAGAATACCGGGTGATTTCACAGCCTCCTTTATTGTATAAACAAATTCCTCATAATAATTCTCTTTTTATCTTCCTTAAGAAGGAAGCATTCCTTGCCTGAATATTGACAAGGACACTGGTTTCCTCTTGCCCTTAGACTGGAATGTCCACCATTGACTCTTCTTGTTCCCAGGCCTTTGGACTCAGAGTGAAACTATGCCATCAACTCTCCTGATCTCCAGCTTGACATCTGCAGGTTTTGGGATATCTCATTTCACTCATTGTGTAGAATTTAAAAAACAAAACAAGGGAACTTACAGAAGGGGGAAAAAGAGAGGGAGACAAACCATAGAGACTCTTAACCATTGAGAACAGACTAAGGGTTGAAAGAGGGACGTGGGTGGGGGGTGGGCTAGATGGGGGGTGGGGATTAAGGAGGGCACCTGTGATAAGCACTGGGTGATGAACCACTACTAGATCCCACTCCAGAAACTAATATTACAATGTACAGCAACAAACTAGAATTTAAATAAAATTTTGAAAAAAGGAAAAAGATACTCCTTGAGTTGTATCAAAGTTTTGAATAATTTCCAAAGTTCTGAAAAAGTTGGTTGTGATAGCTTTTGAAGCTGCTTCACAGAAAAGTGGAAGATGTGATTTCACCTTTTGGAAAGGTGTGATTCTTAAGAGGTGGTGTGGTGATGGGTAATGGTATAGTTCCACACCCTGGTGGGGGGTTATCTGAATCTGTTCACAGAATCCAGCTGGAGAGAGTCCCACGCACATGTGGGTTTTTATTTTATTATTTTATTTTTATTTTTATTTTTTAATAATAAATTTATTTTTATTAGTGTTCAATTTGCCAACATACAGAATAACACCCAGTGCTCATCCTGTCAAGAACCCCCCCCTCAGTGCCCATCACCCATTCACCCCCACCCCCCGCCCTCCTCCCCTTCCACCAACCCTAGTTCGTTTCCCAGAGTTAGGAGTCTTTATGTTCTGTCTCCCTTTCTGATATTTCCTACCCATTTCTTCTCCCTTCCCTTCTATTCCCTTTCACTATTATTTATATTCCCCAAATGAATGAGACCATATAATGTTTGTCCTTCTCAGATTGACTTACTTCACTCAACATAATACCCTCCAGTTCCATCCACGTTGAAGCAAATCGTGGGTATTTGTCATTTCTAATGGCTGAGGAATATTCCATTGTATCCATAAACCCCATCTTCTTTATCCATTCATCTTTCGATGGACACCGAGGCTCCTTCCACAGTTTGGCTATTGTGGACATTGCTGCTAGAAACATCGGGGTGCAGGTGTCCCAGCGTTTCATTGCATCTGTATCTTTGGGGTAAGTCCCCAACAGTGCAATTGCTGGGTCATAGGGCAGGTCTATTTTTAACTCTGAGGAACCTCCACACAGTTTTCCAGAGTGGCTGCACCAGTTCACATTCCCACCAACAGTGTAAGAGGGTTCCCTTTTCTCCACATCCTCTCCAACATTTGTGGTTTCCTGCCTTGTTAATTTTCCCCATTCTCACTGGTGTGAGATGGTATCTCATTGTGGTTTAGATTTGTATTTCCTGATGGCCAGTGATGCAGAGCATTTCCTCATATGCATGTTGGCCATGTCTATGTCTTCCTCTGTGAGATTTCTGTTCATGTCTTTTGCCCATTTCATGATTGGATTGTTTGTTTCTTTTTTGTTGAGTTGAATAAGTTCTTCATAGATCTTGGAAACTATCCCTTTATCTGATACGTCATTTGCAAATATCTTCTCCCATTCTGTAGGTTGTCTTTGAGTTTTGTTGACTGTATCCTTTGCTGTGCAAAAGCTTCTTATCTTGATGACGTCCCAATAGCTCATTTTTGCTTTTGTTTCTTTTGCCTTCGTGGATGTATCTTGCAAGAAGTTACTGTGGCCGAGTTCAAAAAGGGTGTTGCCTGTCTTCTCCTCTAGGATTTTGATGGATTCTTGTCTCACATTTAGATCTTTCATCCATTTTGAGTTTATCTTTGTGTACGGTGCAACAGGGTGGTCTACTTTCATTCTTCGGCATGTGGATGTCCAATTTTCCCAGCACCATTTATTGAAGAGACTGTCTTTCTTCCAGTGGATAGTCTTTCCTCCTTTATCGAATATTAGTTGACCATAAAGATGAGGGTCCACTTCTGGATTTTATATTCTGTTCCAATTATCTATGTGTCTGTTTTTGTGCCAGTAACACACTGTCTTGATGACCACAGCTTTGTGGTCAATGCCTAAAATCTGGCATTGTGATGCCCCCAGCCATGGTTCTCTTTTTTAAAATTCCCCTGTCTATTCGGGGTCTTTTCTGATTCCAAACAAATCTTAAAATAATTTGTTCTAACTCTCTGAAGAAAGTCCATGGTATTTTGATAGGGATTGCATTAAGCGTGTCAATTGCCCTGGGTAACATTGACGTTTTCACAATATTAATTCTGCCAATCCATGAGCATGGAATATTTTTCCATCTCTTTTATCTTCCTCAATTTCTTTCAGAAGTGTTCTATAGTTTTTAGGGGATAGATCCTTTACCTCTTTGTTAGGTTTATTCCTAGGTATCTTATGCTTTTGGGTGCAATTGTAAATGGGATTGATTCCTTAATTTCTCTTCAGTCTCATTGTTAGTGTATAGAAATGCCACTGACTTCTGGGCATTGATTTTGTATCCTGCCACACTGCCAAACTGCTGTATGAGTTCTAGCAATCTTGGGGTGGAGGCTTTTGGGTTTTCTATGTAGAGTATCATGTCATTGGCGAAGAGGGAGAGTTTGACTTCATCTTTGCCAATTTGAATGCCTTTAATGTCTTTTTGTTTTCTGATTGCTGAGGCTAGGACTTCCAGTACTATGTTGAATAGCAGTGTTGAGAGTGGACATCCCTGTCTTGTTCCTGATCTTAGGGGAAAGGCTCCCAGTGCTTCCCCATTGAGAATGATATTTGCTGTGGGCTTTTCGTAGATGGCTTTTAAGATGTTGAGGAATGTTCCCTCTATCCCTACACTCTGAAGAGTTTTGATCAGGAATGGATGCTGTATTTTGTCAAATCCTTCCACTGCATCTATTGAGAGGATCCTATGGTTCTTGTTTTTTCTCTTGCTGATATGATGAATCACACTGATTGTTTTACGAGTGTTGAACCAGCCTTGTGTCCCGGGATATTTTATTTTTATTTATTTTTTTTATTGTTTATGATAGTCACAGAGAGAGAGAGAGGCAGAGACACAAGCAGAGGGAGAAGCAGGCTACATGCACCAGGAGCCCGATGTGGGATTCGATCCCGGGTCTCCAGGATCGCGCCCTGGGCCAAAGGCAGGCGCCAAACCGCTGCGCCACCCAGGGATCCCCCCGGGATAAATCCTACTTGGTCATGGAGAATAATCTTCTTAATGTATTGTTGGATCCTATTGGCTAGTATCTTGTTGAGAATTTTTGCATCCATGTTCATCAGGGATATTGGTCTATAATTCTCCTTTTTGGTGGGGTGTTTCTGGTTTTGGAATTAAGGTGATGCCGGCCTCATAGAACGAGTTTGGAAGTACTCCATCTCTTTCTATCTTTCCAAACAGCTTTAGTAGAATAGGTATGGTTTCTTCTTTAAACGTTTGATAGAATTCCCCTGGGAAGCCATCTGGCCCTGGACTTTTGTGTCTTGGGAGGTTTTTGATGACTGCTTCAATTTCCTCCCTGGTTATTGGCCTGTTCAGGTTTTATATTTCTTCCTGTTCCAGTTTTGGTAGTTTGTGCCTTTCCAGAAATACGTCCATTTCTTCTAGATTGCCTAATTTATTGGCGTACAGCTGTTCATAATATTTTAAAACCGTTTGTATTTCCTTGGTGTTGGTAGTGATCTCTCCTTTCTCATTCATGATTTTATTAATTTGAGTCTTCTCTCTCTTTTTGTTAATAAGGCTGGCTAATGGTTTATCCATCTTATTAATTCTTTCAAAGAACCAACTCCTGGTTCTGTTGATATGTTCCACAGCTCTTCTGGTCTCGATTTCATTGAGTTCTGCTCGAATCTTTATTAACTCTCTTCTTCTACTGGGTGTAGGATCTATCTTCTGTTTTTTCTCTAGCTCCTTTAGGTGTAAGGTTAGCTTTTGTATTTAAGTTATTTCCAGTTTTTGTTTTTTTTTTAATTTTTTTAAATTTTTATTTATTTATGATAGTCACAGAGAGAGAGAGAGAGAGGCAGAGACACAGGCAGAGGGACAAGCAGGCTCCATGCACCGGGAGCCCGATGTGGGACTCGATCCCGGGTCTCCAGGATCGCGCCCTGGGCCAAAGGCAGGCGCCAAACCGCTGCGCCACCCAGGGATCCCTATTTCCAGTTTTTGAATGGACGCTTGTATTGCGGTGTATTTCCCCCTCAGGACTGCTTTTGCTGCATCCCAAAGATTTTGAATGGTTGTATCTTCATTCTCCTTAGTTTCCATGAATCTTTTTAATTCTTCCTTAATTTCCTGGTGGATCCTTTCATCTTTTAGCAGCATGGTCCTTAACCTCCACGTGTTTGAGGTCCTTCCAAACTTCTTGTTGTGATTTAGTTCTAATTCCAAGGCATTATGGTCTGAGAATATGCAGGGGACGATCCCAATCATTTGGTATCAGTTCAGACCCGATTTGTGACCCAGTATGTGGTCTATTCTGGAGAAAGTTCCATGTGCACTTGAGAAGAATGTGTATTCAGTTCAGTTTGGATGTAAAGTTCTGTAGATATCTGTGAAATCCATCTGGTCCAGTGTATCATTTAAAGCTTTCGTTTCTTTGGAGATGTTGTGTTTAGAAGACCTATCGAGTGTAGAAAGCGCTAGATTGAAGTCACCAAGTATAAGTGTATTATTATCTAAGTATGTCTTAACATTGGTTATCGATTGATATATTTTTCAGCTCCCACATTCGGGGCATATATATTGAGGATTGTTAAGTCCTCTTGTTGGATAGATCCTTTAAGTATGATATAGTGTCCCTCTTCATCTCTCACTACAGTCTTCAGGGTAAATTTTAGTGTATCTGATATAAGGATGGCTACCCCTGCTTTCTTTTGAGGACCATTTGAATGGTAAATGGTTCTACAACCTTTTGTTTTCAGGATGTAGGTGCCCTTCTGTCTAAAATGAGTCTCTTGTAGACAGCAAATAGATGGGTCCTGCTTTTTTATCCAGTCTGAAAACCTGCGCCTGTTGATGGGGTCATTAAGCCCGTTCCCGTTCAGAGTTACTATTGAAAGATATGAGTTTAGTGTCATCATGATATCTATTCAGTCCTTGTTTTTGTAGATTGTTCCACTGGACTTCTTCTTAAAAGGGAATTTTAAGAGTCCCCCTTAAAATTTCTTGCAGAGCTGGTTTGGAGGTCACATATTCATTTGGTTTCTGCCTATCTTGGAATCTCTTTATCTCTCCTTCCATTCTGACTGAGAGCCTTGCTGGATAAAGTATTCTTGGTTGCATGTTCTTCTCATTTAGGACCCTGAATATATCCTGCCAGCCTTTCTGGCCTGCCAGGTCTCTGTGGCGAGGTCTGCTGTTACCCTAATACTCCTCTTCATAAAAGTCAGGGATTTCTTGCCTCTTGGTGCTTTAAGGATCTTCTCTTTATCTTTGGAATTTGCAAGCTTAACTATTAAACTTCAAGGTGTTAAACGGTTTTTATTGATTTTAGGGGGGATCTCTCTATTTCATGGATCTGAATGCCTGTTTCCCTTCCCAGATTAGGAAAGTTTTCAGCTAGGATTTGTTCAAATACATATGCTGGCCCTCTGTCCCTTTCCACGCCCTCGGGGACCCCAATTAAACATAGGTTTTTCTTCCTCAGGCTGTCGTTTATTTCCCTTAATCTATTCTCATGGTCTTTTAGTTGTTTGTCTCTTTTTTCCTCAGTTTCCCTCTTTGCCATCAACCTGTCTTCTGTGTCACTCACTCGTTCTTCCACCTCGTTAACCCTCATCGTTAGGACTTCTAGTTTGGTTTGCATCTAATTCAATTGATTTTTAATTTCTGCCTGATTAGATCTAAATTCTGCAATCATGAAGTCTCTTGAGTCCTTTTTGCTTTTTTCTAGAGCCACCAGTAGCTGTACAATAGTGCTTCTGAATTGGCTTTCTGATATTGAATTGTAATCCAGATTTTGTAACTCTGTTGGAGAGAGGACTGTTTCTGGTTCTTTCTTTTGAGGTGAGGTTTTCCTTCTAGTCATTTTGCTCAGTGCAGAGTGGCCAAAAACAAGTTGTATTGGGAAAAGGAGAAAAAGAGAGGAGAGAAAGAAGGAAAGAAAAGAGGAAAAGAAAAAAGAACAAAGGAAGAAAAGAAAAAAAAGAGAAGAAAAAAAAGAAAAAAAAAGGGTGGGGAAAGCAAACAGAAATCTGAAAGCAAACAAAACAAAAGAAAACAAAACAAAAAACCACGGGGGAGTATCTTCTGATTCTGTATACTTTAAGTCCCTTGACTTCCCTTGGAACTGGTCTGTCCAGCTGGTCTTCTGGGGGAGGGGCCTGTTGTGCTGATTTTCAGGTGTTAGCACTTGGGGGAGCTGCTCTGCCCCTGCCTGGTGCAGGGCTCAGTGGGGGGTATTTAACCCGTGAGGCCTCAGGAGGAGCAACCGCAGTGGCGGTGGCAGCTCTGGAGCCCTGGATTCAGCCCCTGCAGTAACTCCGGGGCTCTCCGTCTGCAGGGCCTGGAGGCTCCGGGGCGGGGCCGCTGATCTGCTCAGCTCGGGGCAGGAGCGACCTTGACCTTGCTGTCCTGGGCCCTCCCGGCCTCTGCTGGTCCCCGGGGCGCAGGTGCCTGTTAGTGTCCCCGGGAGCCCGAGGGCATCCCCGCCCTCCTGGGTCCTGCTCCACCTCCCTGCGGGCCCCTTTCCTCCCGGGAAGGTTGGTGCAGCTCCTGCTCCTCCGGGTCGGGGCTCTCCTGTCCTGGGGACACTCGCCCCGGCCTCAGCCCGGCTCCTCGCGGGGCCCCTCCCCCTTGGAGGCCTTTTGTTTCTTTATTTCTTTTCCCTCCGTCTTCCTACCTTGATAGAAGCGCGAACTCTTCTCACTGTAGCGTTTCAGCTGTTCTCTCTTTAAATCTCAGGCCAAATTCGTAGATTTTCAGGATGATTTGAAGGTTATCTAGGTAATTTGCTGGGGACAGGTGACTTGGGGACCCTACTCTTCCACCATCTTGCCCCTTCCTTCCCACATGTGGGTTTTTAAAGGTGAAAGCTTAAGGACCAAAGGTATATGGCACTCTCTATTTTGCAGTTTGTAGCTTCTTGCAAGTCTATAATCTTTTCAAAGCAAAAACTTAAAAAAAAAAAAACCCAAATGTCGTTTTAAAATGCTTATATTAGAAAACAAAGTAAAAAAGTGAACAGAGGATATTTTTAAATTTGCAAAATATTTAAAGTTCATAAAGTGGCATTGGTTTAGGCTCGTACTATTTGTGGGATTAAAAGAATATTTGGTTAAATTCAGAGCAAAAAACATCTCTCATTTTACCTACATGCAGTTTTTATTCTGATTTTGGGTCTTATCCCCCCTGTGGATCATAAAGACATAAGCTGATTGCTAAAAGGGGAGGGAGATTAACCTGGATTATATAGAAACTTGTGCTTAATTTCAAGAATTTAAAGTAATCCTATAAAATCAGAAAACCCTTATTATTAAAAAGGTGATACCAGTAACAAAAGAAATCATGAAATCTTTATAAAGAATGTGGAATCGAAATGCTATTAGAGATGGCAAATGATGCTTTGCTGCCTCTTGCCCTCTGTAATGTTCAATGTGCCATTGTCTGTTCTACCGCCATTTATTGCCTGATACACGGTTATATATCTGCATAAATATATATTCCACTGCTGCCGATAATGTCTCAGTGAACTGTGTCGTCATATGCCTAGTGGTAAAATGCACATTGTGGTAAAATATACCCAAGATGTGTCATTTTAGCCAATTTTAAGTGTATGGCATCGAGGGCTGTGCAACTGTCACCACCACCCGTGTCAAGAACTTTTCCATCATCCTACAGAGAAAGTGCATGCCCATTAACTAGCTCCTGCCACCCCTCCCCAGCCACTGGCAACCTGTTCTACTCTTTTCTGGTACATTAGGCTCTTTCTGGTACAATAGTTATGTAAGTGGGATGACACGGCGTTTGTCCTTTTGTGTCTGGCTTATTTCGTGTAGCGTGGGGTTTCCGAGCACCAGGATCTCCTCCTGTCAAGGCTGGATGGCACTGTGTTGTGTGTATCCGCGGCCGTGCGCTCATTCACTCGAGTGCGGCCACACTTCAGCTACGGTGGGTGGTGCTGCAACAAACGAGTGTACAAAAATACCAGTTTGTTTGCCTGCTTTCAAGCCCACTGGATATATTCCTAGAAGTAGAATCACTGGGCCACACGAAAAGCCCAAACTGAATGTTTTGGGGAGCCATCTCCCCCAGCGACACCCAGGGCTCCAGTTTCCCTGCAATCCTGCTGACACTGGTCAGTTTCTGGTTTTATTTTTCAGAGAAGACATCCAGGGGGTGCGAGCTGTCTCTCACTGTGGTTCTGATCTGCATTTCCGCCTCTGAGCGATGGCGAGCATCTTCCTGTATTCCTTTTGGCCCTCTGTGTGTCTTCTTTGGAGAAATGTTTGTCCAGGTCCTTTGTCGGGGTTTGAATCAGGTTGTTTGCATTTTGTTGTTGTGCTTTAAAGTTTTATTATATTCTGGGTATCAATCCCTAGTGAGATATGTGACTTACAAAGATTTTCTCCTATTCTGTGGGCTGCCCTCCCTCTCTTGTGATAGTGCTGTTTGATGCACAAAAGTCCCTAATTTTGATGAAGCCCAGCAAACGATATTCTGGGATCTTCAGAAAGTGCCCTTGCTGCTCCCTGAGCAGGATCAATGTGCAGCCTGACCCCAGAATCCTGAGCCTGGGCTCCCCTCCCCAGCCCACAGCCCAGCTCGCCTCCCTTGCTCTCTGCACAGCCCAAGCAGCATAACTCGCCTTGTGGATGAAATAGGCAGGTGGTCTACAGCTGGCCCAGAAAGGGACAAGCCCTACCATGATGCTGCATCTTCACCATGGCATGTCACTGTAAAGGGCTTCCAGAAATGAGGTGCGTGTAGCCTTCTGTCTGTAGCCTCCAGAGAATTGGCCACAATCTCCTAATATGACTGGGGAACACCCTCTCCACACCACCACCAGCTCCTATCAGAGAGCCTCCCCTCCTGGGGTGTCCACAGACTCCATGAAGTCTGAGCACAGAGCTGAGGAGCTCAAAGAATAGCAAACCCTGGAGGACAGATCTGGGGACAGAAACCAGCCTCAAGTCTCAGAACCAAGGGGTCTGAAAGAATCATACAGCCTTTAAATCCAAAGGAACCCTCAGCTCGTACCACACAGTAAGGAGACAACCCAGCTGTCTGAGGTCCACAGCTGTCTGTGCAGGGGTCTGTCATACATGACGAGGGGCCGCTGACCACTCTCTACCCACCATGAGCTGTGTCCTGTCAAACCCACCACTCTAAGAAGATAGGTGGCTGAAATGGGACAGCCCCCTCCTGTGTCTCATCTATAGAACAGAACATTGCACCAAGAGAGCCGGGGCCATGCAATTCGCGGGGCATTGTGGACCAGGCAGGGGAAGGCAGGAGTATCTATGACAGGCCTGGAAAGACAGGGAGATCTAGAGGAGGAATGGGGGGAGAGAGACATCTAGGACAGGCCTGGGCACGGGGAGATCTAGGACAGGTCTGGGCATGGGGAGATCTAGAACAGGCCTGGGCACAGGGAGATCTAGGACAGGCCTGGGAACAGGAAGATTAGGACAGACCTAGTGGTGGGAAGAGCTTTTGTTTGGTTGCCAGTGACTGAGCGCCCCACTCCCCAGGCCTGCTCTCTGCTGTCCTCATGTTCTGGCCATGAACCTGCACATCTTCTGTGGGGGACTCAACTGTCTCAGTGGGTGCTTTATCTTTGCAACTAAGCCCTGAGCTGGGGACAGGGACACTGGCGGAACCCAGATGCTCTGCAAGATACGACCCTGTGCCCTACCTTGCTCTCTGCACAGCCCTGTGCTTCAAGCCTGTCATCCTCTAAGTCATCGTACTGCAGGGGACACGGTAATGTCTGATTCCTGGGCCAGCTGTGGGCAGGCTATGGAGGCTGGAAGTCTGAATGCTGATCCCTGGACAGCTAGGGAACTTTCTCCTCAAATGGAAGCTGTAGCCTGAGACCCAGGAGGGCCACGTGCGGGTCAGCCAGGAGCCCAGTGTGCACAGACCTGGCCCCCGGGTGTTCCACTGAATCAACGCTGCTCCCACCACCTCGTGGGACCTCGGGTCAATAGCAGGGGCTGGAGGAGGATTCCTGGGTGGAGGCCGCACACAGCTGAGCCCTGCACCCAAAGACAGGGGAGCCAGAAGCTGCAGGGGGAGATGTACCCTTTGAACTTGGGGACATGACGCCCATTCTCTGGTGGGAAGTGCGTGCTGGTGGGGGGGGCTGGCCGAATTTCCCCCCTCTCCTGGGAGCACTCCCCTCCATCCTGGAGGTGGGGCAGGGAGGGCGTGGGAAGGGGGCTGTGAGAGGGGTCCAGAAAGGCCCGAGTTCACCCAGGACACCCTCCAGCTGCGTAGGGAGCGGTTAGCCCCCACTCTCCCCTGGGGCCACATGTGACAGAGGCTGTCCCGGCCCTGCTGGGAGCTCCTGTCCTCCACTTCCCTGAGCCCTGGGGTCAGTGTTCCCTGGACAGTGTGAGAAGGAGCGGGGTCAGCCAGCGGCCGCCCAGGAAGGGGGCAGCATCCCAGGAATGTTCTGCTAATCCAGCTCCTGCCCGAGGTCAGCCCTGACCCAGCCCTGACCCAGCCCTGGGGAGCCTGCTCCTGCGACATCGTGTCCCTCTGTGCTCCAGCAACACTGCCTGGTAGCTGGGCCTGTCCCTGCGTGTCCAGCGTGGTCCCAGACCTCGTGTGCACCACCCGGGGCTTCTGTGTGGACCCTGGGGACTACTCAGTAGGACCCTCCCTACATAAGTGACTGTCTCAGTCACTCCCACGTCCTCCTGTCCCCCCGGGACTGTCCCCCTGACCTGCTTCGTCACCCCCACATCCTCCTGTCTCCCCCGGGCTGTGCCTCCTGACCTGCTCCGTCACCACCATGTCCTCCTGTTCCCCCCCCGGGGCTGGCCCCCATGACCTGCCCTTCACCCCCACATACTCCTGCCCCCCCCCCACAGGGCTGTCCCTTCTGACCTGCTCCATCATTCCCATGTCCTCCTGTCCCCCCCGGGGCTGTCCCCTCTGACCTGCTCTGTCACCCCCACATCCTCTTGTCCCCTCCGGGGCTGTCCCCCTGACCTGCTGCATCACCCCCACATCCACCTGATCCCCCCAGAACCGTCCCCACTGACCTACTCCGTCACCCCCACATCCCCTCCTATACAACACTGCAGTATCTCCTTGCCATGGAGACCCCGTCCACCCACAGCCTGGACCTTGCTCTGGCCCCCCGTACCAGTTCTTCCCTGGGGGGCCCATTATGGACAAGACAGGCCACAGCTCGGAGACCAGGAAGGGGTGCCTGGCCCACCCGGTCCTAGGGTGTCAGCACAGACCCTGGGGTCCTGAGTGCAGGCTCAGTGCATGGTTATCCCTGTGCCTCATGCCTGCACTTGATCTGATCCTTCCCCCTCCCCTGTCTCCTGCTTGAATCCCCCTCCCAAGCCTCCAGCACCCCTCCAGCCTTGGCAGGCCCCCGTGCCTGTCACCTTAGGGTTCCCCCATCCCAGCCCTTTGCAGGAGGCTCAGCTACAGGGGATGTGCCTGCAGCTGCTGCTTCCTCGGACCCAGCACCCAGGCCTGCAGACAGCTTGTGAGGCCACCCCAGTACTCATGCAGCACCCAGAGTCATGAGGAATGAGACTTACTTGTAGTTCAGCTACCAGGTCAGGGGAGCTTTGTCATGCACCAGAAGCTGACTGATGCATAGCTGGTAAGCAGCAGCAGGAGCTGGGTGGGGTGGGATCGGGCCCCTGGATGCCCTGGTCCTGCCCACAGCACACCTGCTCTCCTTCTCCGACCGACCCTGTGCTGATGGCCTGAGAGCTGTGTCCCCGTGTGACCTGGGGCGAGGAGAAACACATGTGCCTTAGGGGAGGCCTGCAGACCCAGGGCCAGCTCAGCCTGCTGGAGGGCCCTGGACACAGGACTGCCCTGGGCCTCAGTTTCCCCAGCTGTAAAGGGAGGGGCTCATGGGGTCTGCCCTGGGAGGTGGTATGAGCAGGGAGTAGGTGGCCTATTCTTTCAGATATAGCCTCCCCCTCCCACAGCTGGTTCCCATTAGAGCAAGACTTGCTCCCCCAGCTAAGTGAGCTTTCAGGCAAATAAGGAAACCCAATCCCTCATGGCTCATCCCACATTCCAGCCCTGGGAGCAGTCCAGCAGCTCCTCCTGCCTCCTCAGCCCCTCTAGGACCTCACTCTCAAGTGGCTCTTGAAGGCAGACAGGGGCTCTGGGACTAAGAGGTTGGAGGTGGCCGTTCCATCAGGAGAACTGTTTGCAGAGACTCTGTTGCATGGCCTGGCTTCCTGGTTGCATGGCCAGGAGAGGGTCCCCATGAAGGCTGGGGTTCCCAGGATGAGAGAAGGTCCCCACCCCTAGTCCTTCAAGGACCCACCCAGTGAGAAGGAAAGGCAGAAGCTGCTCCAAGATCCCTAGCAGCTCACCCTGCTTATGTGGGCCAACCCTGAGTGCTAGGGCCACATCTCCACCAGCCCTGTCTCTCTCCAGCCCCGACTTGGCCAGTTTGACTCCTGTCTGACCCTGGCCTGGCCAAGCCCTGGAGCCCAGTCTCTTGACCAGGAAGCCACTTACCCCAAGGGTTGCTGTGTCCTCCACATGTCACACTGTGGGCTCCTTGGTATTAGACAACAGTTAAGGAACAGAGGACTGATGCTTTGGGGTGTGTGTGAGAGCTGTGTGTGAGCTCTGTGTGTGCTGTATGTGTGAGCTGTGTGAGCTATAGGTGTGTGAGCTGTGTATTTGTGTTAGCTGTGTGTATGAGAACTGTGTGTGAGAGCTGTGTGTGCTGTGAGCTGAGTGTGTGAGCTGTGTGTGTGTGTGTGTGTCAGCTGTGTGTGTGTGAGTTGTGCATGCATGAGCTGTGTGTGTGTGAGATGTGCATGCAAGAGCTGTGTGTGTGAGCTGTGTATGCGTGAGCTGTGTATTAGCTGTGTGTGCATGTGTGTGCATTGAGTGTGTGAGCTGAATGTGTGAGTTGTGTGTGAGCTGTGTGATAGCTGTGTGTGTGAGCTGAGTGTGTGTGAGTTGAGTGTGTGTGGTGGGGGAGCATGCCCTGAGTGCTCCTCCTGGCGGTAGGTCGGATGGGTGAGGAGCGCTCAGGCCCTGGTCTCACCCCTGGTCTGACCCTCAGGAGGCAAGGCTGACACAGTTGTGTCCCCCCTGGAGGCAGAGGCCTGGCCGATCCCCGAGGCTTCAATCTCTAGAACAGGAGAGGCAGCTTGTGCCCCCGCCCTCAGGGGCCCGGCCTGGCTCCTCACCCCGGGTCCTCTTGTGGGGCCTGGTGGGCAAAGGGCAGCCAGGTGATGGGGTGCTGAGCTTCTGCTCCAGGCCCAGACACACAACAGGGTCCCCTCCTTATTCTGCTCCTGCCCTGAGGAGTATGCCCTGGGGCTTCCTGCCCTGGTGGGCTGGTTGGGGTGGCACCGCCTGGCCGCTGGAACAGGTCCCGGGGCTCCCACAATTGGAGGGGGGACTGAGGCAGTAGAGGCAGGGACCCTGCAGGGCACTGGCCTGGCGCTGACCACCCTGGGGCCCAGCACCCCCTGGGCTTCTGTGACCGCATAGCGCCGGGAGCCTGGCAGGCAACGTGTCTTGCTTGCAGGTCCTGCTACTTCTCGACTCCTTGCTGAGGGTCACCACTGCCCAGGGATTCTGTCCAAACACCCACCCCTCCCCAGGTGCCCACCTCTGTGTCTGTTCATTAGTCCCCCAGGGCACGGTCCATATGGGACGTTCACACATGCAGGCACACATGTGCCTGGGCACTTGCACACCTGGGGCGACACTCCCAAGCACTCATGACAACACACGCTGTGCCTTCCTGCACCACATGAGCCATCTCTTTCCTTTCCTGGATTTGAGCTGCGGCCCCCTCCACAATGTCCCCTCTCTGGTCCGTGGGTGGCCTGCCATCAGGGTCCAGTCATTTGAGCCTCTTCTGTGCAGCAACTGGTCCCTCAGGTGAGCTCCCAGAGCCCTGCCCCATGCGGAGGGCAGGACTGTTGCACACACACCACCCCACTCAACAGATGCCGGCCCAGTCTAATCGGCACCAACTCACTCTGGCTCCAGCTCTCTGGGGGTCTCTGGGGTCTTGGGCCGGAGCAGGGAGCCGGAAAGACGGGGCTCAGGCTCTCAAGGCAGGTCACCCACCACTGCACAGGCAGCTGGCCCAGGTCACACCACAGAAGCGGGTGAGTGGGATCCGTACCCAGGGTGCAGGCTGTCAAAGCTGGGCCTCCCCATGTGCACACACGAGGTCACTGTCAAGTGCTGTATGCCCGGAGCTGGGGCTGCCCCTTAGCTCCAGGGTCTTGGTGCAACCGCACTCCTGCAGAGGCAGCCAAGCATGAGTGGTGGGGCACCCGGGCTCTGGGCTGTGGGCATGCAGCAGGGACTCAGGCCCAGCCCCTCAGGGAAGGTCAGCTGTGTGGAGGTGTGTGGAGGGCAGGAGGAGACAGATGCAGCACTCAACACTAGTGGGGGTTCTGCGAAGACCCCATCCTGCAAATAGGGAGACTGAGGCCCAAGCAGGGACAGGGTATGAGAAGTAAGGCTGAATGGGCCTTGGACCCAGACACCCAAGGGAACAGCGTCATGGAAATGCACCGCTGGGACCAGCCAGGTGGGGCTGCACGGCAGGGCACACCCAGGCATCTAGAACTTTCAGGGTGAAGGATCAGTCTCACCAACAAATGGTGCCGGATACACTGTGTCAAATTAATCCCCTAAATGAACCAAAATGGATCAGAGACTTAAAACCATAAAACTCTGAGAGGAAGATGAAGGGGCCGATCTTTACAACTGGGATTTGTCGATGGATTCTTGGATGTGGCGCCAAAAGCAGAAGCGATAAGAGAAAAATGGGCCATTTCATGAAAAAAGAAAGTTCAGTTCCTCAGAAGAGATCATCAAGGGAGTGATGACATCCATCCCTGGAGAGCATCCAGGACGGAAGAAAGTGTTTGCAGATCATAAACGTGAGGAACCCAGTCTGGAGAATATACAAATATCTCCTGCAGACCAGCAACAAACACAAACAGCTCAGTTAAAAATGGGCAAAGGCCAGGATCACACTGTCTTAATGATCACAGCTTTGTAGTTCAACTTGAAAACTGGAACTGCGATGCCCCCGTATCTGGTTTTCTTTTTCAATATTCCCCTGGCTATTCGGGATCTTTTCTAATTCCTTTTCCCCCCTTTTTTCTTTTTTATTTATTTTTATTTTTTTATAATAAATTTATTTTTTATTGGTGTTCAATTTACCAACATACAGAATAACACCCAGTGCTCATCCCGTCAAGTGCCCCCCTCAGTGCCCGCCACCCAGTCACCCCCTCCCTTCCACCACGCCTAGTTCGTTTCCCAGAGTTAGGAGTCTTTATGTTCTGTCTCCCTTTCTGATATTTCCTACCCATTTCTTCTCCCTTCCCTTCTATTCCCTTTCACTATTATTTATATTCCCCAAATGAATGAGAACATATAATGTTTGTCCTTCTCCGATTGACTTATTTCACTCAGCATAATACCCTCCAGTTCCATGCATGTCGAAGCAAGTGGTGGGGATTTGTCGTTTCTAATGGCTGAGGAATATTCCATTGTATACATAGACCACATCGTCTTGATCCATTCATCTTTCGATGGACACCGAGGCTCCTTCCACCATTTGGCTATTGTGGACATTGCTGCTAGAAACATCGGGGTGCAGGTGTCCCGGTGTTTGATTGCATCTGTATCTTTGGGGTAAATCCCCAACAGTGCAATTGCTGGGTCGTAGGGCAGGTCTATTTTTAAATCTTTGAGGCACCTCCACAGAGTTTTCCAGAGTGGCTGCACCAGTTCACATTCCCACCAACAGTGCAAGAGGGTTCCCCTTTCTCCGCATCCTCTCCAACATTTGTGGTTTCCTGCCTTGTTAATTTTCCCCATTCTCACTGGTGTGAGGTGGTATCTCATTGTGGTTTTGATTTGTATTTCCCTGATGGCAAGTGATGCGGAGCATTTTCTCATGTGCATGTTGGCCATGTCTATGTCTTCCTCTGTGAGATTTCTCTTCATGTCTTTTGCCCATTTCATGATTGGATTGTTTGTTTCTTTGCTGTTGAGTTTAATAAGTTCTTTATAGATCTCGGATACTAGCCCTTTATCTGATACGTCATTTGCAAATATCTTCTCCCATTCTGTAGGTTGTCTTTTAGTTTTGTTGACTGTTTCCTTTGCTGTGCAAAAGCTTCTTATCTTGATGAAGTCTCAATAGTTCATGTTTTCTTTTGTTTCTCTTGCCTTCATGGATGTATCTTGTAAGAAGTTGCTGTGGCCACAATCAAAAAGGGTGTTGCCTGTGTTCTATAGGATTTTGATGGATTCTTGTCTCACATTTAGATCTTTCATCCATTTTGAGTTTATCTTTGTGTATGGTGCAAGAGAGTGGTCTAGTTTCATTCTTCTGCATGTGGATGTCCAATTTTCCCAGCACCATTAATTGAAGAGACTGTCTTTTATTCCAGTGGATAGTCTTTCCTGCTTTGTCGAATATTAGTTGACCATAAACTTGAGGGTCCACTTCTGGATTCTCCTGGATTCTCTTCATAGATCCTGTTCCATTGATCTGTCTGTTTTTGTGCCAGTAACACACTGTCGTGATGACCACAGCTTTGTAGTACAACCTGAAATCTGGCATTGTGATGCCCCCAGCTATGGTTCTCTCTCTTTTTTTTTTTTTTTTTATGGTTCTCTTTTTTAAAATTCCCCTGGCTATTCAGAGTCTTTTCTGATTCCACACAAATCCTAAGATGATTTGTTCCAACTCTCTGCAGAAAGTCTGTGGTATTTTGATAGGGATTGCATTAAGTGTGTAAATTGCCCTGGGTAACATTGACATTTTCACAATATTAATTCTGCCAATCCATGAGCATGGAATATTTTTCAATCTCTTTGTGTCTTCCTCAATTTCTTTCAGAAGTGTTCTGTAGTTTTTAGGGTATAGATCCTTTACCTCTTTGGTTAGGTTTATTCCTACGTATCTTATGCTTTTGGGTGCAATTGTAAATGGGATTGACTCCTTAATTTCTCTTTCTTTGGTCTCATTGTTAGTGTATAGAAATGCCACTGATTTCTGGGCATTGACTTTGTATCCTGCCACACTGCCAAACTGCTGTATGAGTTCTAGCAATCTTGCAGGGGAGTCTTTTGGGTGTTCTACGTAGAGTATCATGTCATTGGCGAAGAGGGAGAGTTTGACTTCTTCTTTGCCAATTTGAATGCCTTTTGTTTCTTTTTCTTGTCTGATTGCTGAGGCGAGGACTTCTAGTACTATGTTGAATAGCAGTGGTGAGAGCGGACATCCCTGTCTTGTTCCTGATCTTAGGGGAAAGGCTCCCAGTGTTTCCCCATTGAGAATGATATTTGCTGTGGGCTTTTCGTAGATGGCTTTTAAGATGCTGAGGAATGTTCCCTCTATCCGTACACTCTGAAGAATTTTGATCAGGAATGGATGCTGTATTTTGTCAAATGCTTTCTCAGCATCTATTGCGAGGATCATAGGGTTCTTGTTTTTTCTCTTGTTGATATGATCTACCATGTTGATTGTTTTATGAGTGTTGAACCAGCCTTGCATCCCAGAATAAATCCCATTTGGTCACGGTGAATAATCTTCTTAACATATTGTTGTAGCCTATTGGCTAGTATCTTGTTGAGAATATTGCATTTGTATTCATTCAGGGATATTGGTCTATAATTCTCTTTTTTTGGTAGAGTCTTTGTCTGGTTTTGGAATTAAGGTGATGCTGGCCTCATAAAATGAGTTTGGAAGTATTCCATCCCTTTTTATATTTTGGAACAGCTTTAGTAGAATAGGTACGGTTTCTTCTTTAAACATTTGATAGAATTCTCCTGGGCAACCATCTGGCCCTGGACTTTTGTGTCTTGGGAGGTTTTGGATGGCTGCTTCCATTTCCTCCCTTGTTATCAGCCTGTTCAGGTTTTCTATCTCTTCCTGTTCCATTTTTGGTAGTTTGTGGTTCTCCAGAAATGTTTCCATTTCTTCTAGATATCCTAATTTATTGGCTCATAATAAGTTTTTAAAATCATTTGTATATCCTTGGTATTGGTTTTTGATCTCTTCTCTTTCATTCATGATTTTATTCATTTGAGTCTTTTCCCTTTTGTGTTTAATAAGGCTGGCTAATGGTTTATCTATCATATAGATCAATGGAACAGAATAGAGAACCCAGAAATGGGCCCTGAATTTATGGTTAACTGATATTCAATAAAGCAGGACAGACTATCAACTGGAAAAAGGACAGTCTCTTCAATAAATGGTGCCGGGAAAATTGGACAGACACGTGCAGAAGAATGAGACTGGACCCTTCTCTTACAGCATAGACAAAGGGAAACTCAAAATGGATGAAAGATCCAAATGTGAGACAAGTTTCCATCAAAATCCTAGAGGAGAACAAAGCAACACCCTTTTTGAACTTGACCATGGCAACTTCTTGCATGATACACCTATGAAGGCAAGGGAAACAAAAGCAAAAATTAACTATTGGGACTTCATCAAGATAAGAAGCTTCTGCACAGCAAAGGAAACAGTCAACAAAACTCAAAGACAACCTACAGAATGGGAGAAGATATTTGCAAATGATGTATCAGATAAAGGGCTAGTTTCCAAGACCTATAAAGAACTTATTAAACTCAACAGCAAAGAAACAAACAATCCAATCATGAAATGGGCAAAAGACATGAACAGAAATCTCACAGAGGAAGACATAGACATGGCCAACAAGCACATGAGAAAATGCTCTGCATCACTTGCTCTCAGAGAAATACAAATCCAAACCACAATGAGATCCCACCTCACACCAGTGAGAATGGGGAAAATTAACATGGCAGGAAACCACAAATGTTGGAGAGGATGCGGAGAAAAGGGAACCCTCTTGCACTGTTGGTGGGAATGTGAACTGGTGCAGCCACTCTGGAAACTGTGTGGAGGTTCCTCAAAGAGTTAAAAATAGAACTCCCATATGACCCAGCAATTGCACTGCTGAGTATTTACCCCAAAGATACAGATGCAGATGCAGTGAAACGCCGGGACACCTACACCCCTATGTTTATAGCAGCAATGTGTACAATAGCCAAATGGTGGAAGGGGTCTTTTTGTCCATCAAAAGATGAATGGATAAAGAAGATGTGGTCTATGTATACAATGGAATATTACTCAGCCATTAGAAAGGACAAATATGCACCATTTGCTTCAACGTGGATGGAACTGGTGGGTATTATGCTCCGAAGTTAATCGGAGAAGGACAATCATCATATGGTTTTACTCATCCGGGAATATAAAAAATAGTGAAAGGGATTAAAGGGGAAAGGAGAGAGAATGAGTGGGACATATCAGAGAGGGTGACAAAACATGAGAGACTCCTAACTCTGGGAAACGAACTAGGGGTGGTGAAAGGGGAGGTGGGCGGGGGGTGGGGGTGACTGGGTGACTGGCACTGAGGGGGGCACTTGATCGGATGAGCACTGGGTGTTATTCTATATGTTGGCAAATTGAACACCAATAAAAAATAAATTTATATAAAAAATATATACAAAAAAATGGGCAATGGGGGATGCCTGGGTGGCTGAGGGGTTGAGTGTCTGCCTTCCAATTAGGGCGTGACCTGGGATGAGTCCCACATCGGGCTCCACACGGAGAGTCTGCTTTTCCCCCTGCCTGTGTCTCTGCCTCTCTCTTATGGTCTCTCCTAAATAAATAAATAAAATCTTAAAAAAAAAAGGGCAAAGGGCTTTGACAGACATTCACAGACACAAACAGCCAGCGAGCACCCAGGAGGATGCTCGGAGGGTCATCTGTTAGGGATGGAAGCAGAGACCTTTGCACCTGCTTCGGCGGCAGGAAGAAAACGTGGTGGGGAAGATGTGGAAAGGCCCCCGCCCACTGACCAGAGGAGCTTGTGGCGCTGCAGCCATGGGGGATCCAGGGCCAGCACCCATGAGCTAGCTGTGCAATTACAGGTGGAATGGAGACCCTCGGCCCCAACAGAGCTGAACAGGCACGTGCACACCTGCGTGCACAGCAACCTGTCCACGGGCCACACGGTGGAAAACGGTCCACTAAAGTGCCCACAGATCAGCACTCGGCATCTGCAGGGACAGTGCTGTCACCAGCCGAAGCCACTACTCTCCCGGAAACGCTGCCGGTGATAGACCACAGGCATGGAAGGCCATGTGGATGGGTTGAGGGGAGGGGCCAGAGCCTGCAGGCAGGTTGCCAGTTTCATTCAGGGTTAGACATGATGATGCCACAGCACTGTGGATGCACCAAGTCTCACTTTGCTGTTCACGTAAAAACTGTCGATTTCATGTTTTGTGAATTTCGCTGTCTTAGCCACCCCCCCCGCCCACCCCGCCCAAGGACAGGGAGGGCAAGTGTGCGGCTGTGAATTCACTGTTTTGTGAACGAGGACGGCGACACATAGTCCTCTTCCTCTGCGCCGTCCCTGGCTCTTCTACTGTCCAACGGCAGAGTTGCACCCTGGCAGCAGGGACCCTAATCAACTAGATTAGGCTTCGGGGCCCACTGAACAGGGGATGGAAAAGGTTTGAAGGACCTGCTCCTGTCCCTGTGGAGGAGACTGCGTGTTTGGACAGGCTACACAGACCCAACCAAGGGGCACAGCTGAGGGTCCTTCCAGCTGTCCCGGGGGGCTGTGGCTGGGACTCCATGACAGCATGCCAAAGCTCAGAGAGGGAGCTGCACCTTTCTGGGGATGACCATCGGCAAGCCCTGGCCTTCTCTCCCAGGCCTCCTTCTCACTAACTGTTCCACCTCCCTGGGGCTGCTCCACCTCCCCGGATGCTCCATCTCACCTTGTCCGGTGAGGCTGTATGCATACCTGAGGCAGATTCTCCAGGGCACTCATCAAGTATGGATAAAGTTCTGGAGCTTATAGGTTTTGCATTCCACTTGCCAGGTGAGGAAGACAAGGATGTAAAAACCTCAGATGATGTGAGTTCTATGAAGACTGTGAAAGGATCCTGATCATGCACCTGTCCCATGAGCATCCTGGTCAGTGGGTGGGGTTTTCACTTGAGTTTTTCTTCCCTTCTTCTTCAGCTTTTCCAGGCTGCCAGGTGGTATCTGCTGGTCAAGCACCTGCACTTGTCCTGGTCTGGGGTCCCAGCTGTGGTTCCCCTCCCACAGTGTGAGTTCAGAGGCTGGCCTGACTGGAACAACACACTCACTCACAAGGCTTCCCCTTCACGGACCAGGTGGTCAGGCTGGAAAGAGCCTGGCTAGGCAGGGAAATGCTTGCGACCACATGTCCACACAGCTGTGACCATCTCTTGGCTGCCAACCCTTCTTCCGTCCCAGCCAAGGGCCAAGATGGTGATACAGGGGGTGTCCAAACACAAACTCTCCACCCCTTCTCAAAGAACTCTCTCTGATCCCTAAACAACATTTATTCCAAAACAAAGCCTTCCCCCCTCCCCCGCCTGCCATGGCCCAGCGTTGGTCCTTATAAATGCCAAAGCCACAGTGTTCATCTGGGGTACAAGAGCTGATAATCACAGGCTGTAGGGGCAGAGCACACCCACAGACGCCTCCAGAGAGCAGCCCCATCTGTCACCCAGAGGCACCACCACTCATAAACCTGGCTCAAGGGGTCCCGCGCTTCGCATGGTGATGCTGTCCAAAGATGCCAGACAGGAGCCTGAGCCTGTGGCTCCCCACCTGTGAAATGTGGAGTCATCCTACCTTCCTCAGCCCAGGCACACAGTGAGCGGCTTGGAGCACAGCTGCTGTTTATATGATTATCAGTGTATTTTCTGTTCCCTTTTATTTCTACCCCCATCTGATGTCACCATCCTTTTCTCTGATTTGCTTTCTTATAAATTTTCAGAGATGTTTTATGAATTCTTTAGAGCTCTTTTAAAAAAAATTGGAACAAGGTGCATTTGCAAGCATTGAGCAAATACTGTGTGTGCATGCTTTCTGCATGTTTCCACATGTCTCTGTGTTTCTGCATAGGTCTGCATGCCTCTGTGTGCACATTCACACACACACACGAATAAATTACTGCATAATTACATCTGAGCCAGTGGGAGATGGGGAAATCCTAGGGCAACTCGTTCACACTGGTTTTAGTGGGTTGGCGCATGTCCCAGGGGCCCATGTGACGGAAGGCATGCTTCCATGTAGTGGCTGCCAGAGGAGATTGGGACATGACCTTCCTTGGGCCCAGCCCCGTGGGAAAGGGGTTTGTGTGGCAAAATGCAGAATATACAGAAATGCTGCATGATGCTACGAATTCATCTGACCTTCTGGGAAGACAGGACATGGACTAGCAAGCCTGTGGAGACCGGTGGCCCAGGGCAGACACGGCTCTCAGTAGGTGGACTTCTGGACTCACTCTCTGTCTGAAAGTCACAGTTTCACCTGAAAACAACCTCTGTCACCTTTTGTAGATTAAAAAGTAATGAGAGGACACCTGCCTGGATCAGTCAGTTAGGCATCAGACCCTGGGTCTCAGCTCAGGTCTTGATCTCAGGGCCATGTGTTCAAGCTCCAGGTTGGGCTCCTTTCTGGGTGTGGAGCCTACTTAAAACAAATGTAACCAGAGAAGAAGACTACTTCCCAACATGAATTTACCCCTTCCTCCCTCTCGCAAAGAAGGCTGACTAACCTAGTTTTAGGAATGCCAACCAAAGCAGACAGCTATGGTGGGGATGCTCCACCCTCGGGGCCCCAGGGAGAACCACGCTGACAGTGGGTCTGCTGTTATTCTGCAAAAATCCATGTGGAATTGGAGACCTATCCATCAATCCCATAAAACTGCAGAACAATCCCAGAGAGACCTGGCTTCCAAGCTGGATGTCAAGTCAGTCTGCATAAGGAGACGCTTACTGCTGTGTGTTTAAACTGTAGCCTTTACACAAACGGGGGACTTAGCTCGTTGGTCATACAGAAAATTCAGGATTTCAGCTCTTCAGCTCGCCTTGCAATATCAAGACACATTTTAATCAAACTCACCCAGAAACTCCAGAGAAAGGAAAACTTGTGTTGCAATGCTCCACACAGCTGCTTTCATTTTTAATTATAAATACTACAAGTCAGCTGGGAGGTTCCAGTGCACCTGGAGCCATCTCAAAACTGTAGACATGGAGCTCCAGCATTTGTGGGTCCCAGAAGTAGCGGGCTGGTTCCAGGGCTGCAGCCGCTCAGTGGCACCGGCGCTGTCCACACTTCTGGGAAGGACCCGACAACCTTGTGTGGAAAAAGCCTGTCCTCAGCTCGTCCAGGCCATCCAGAGACGTGACACGTGCGCACAGTTATGCGCCGTGTGGATCCCTGCCTCAGCCTCTCCAGGTGCCTCTGCGTGACTCCCTGGCCTCCTCCTCCTCTGAGGGACCCTTGGAGTTCCCTCAATGTTCTTCCAACTTTTAGTGTTCGGTAGACCTGTTTTTATGTTAAGCCAGCACCGTCCTTTTGGAAAGAAGGTTAATTAGTTGATTGGTACATGCATTTATTAGGATGGATCCTCACCAGTCGCAGATTCTGTATTTGTGAATTTTTCTGCATTTTAATTCCAATTTTCAGAAGCCTGTTGCAGCTCGTTGGGCGCGCCTTTCAGCGAGGACCTGGGAACCCGGGGACAGCGTCTGGGAAAAGTGCCTGCCTCCTGGGCAGCGTGGTTCTATGTGCAGGGTCTGTTCAGAGGCCACGCTGTGTTCTGGCTCCCACCCGGTGGCCCCGGGCAGCCTCAGGCCATTCTCGCTCTGGATTTAGCTTCCCTTCTGTCTGTCAGGGAGGCAGATTAAACCAGGGGCGTCTCTTCTTTGCAAACCCACTGCAACCTGCATGCCCCCATCCGGTGCAGACAGCAGCCTCCTGTCCTTGGGGTTGCTGGCCCAAAGCCTTCCTGTGGCTGTGGCAGCAGCGGGGACCCTGCTGCAGGAATGAAGCAGCAGCCCTTGGGGAGTAGGGGGGCCAAGGGTGGAGGCCACGAGGGTCCTGCTGTCCCTGGGGCCGGGGGCTGGAGAGGGCCCCATCTGGAGCCTGTGCCAGGCAGCTGCTATGGCTGCCCCATTGCCCCTTCTTCCTATTGTCCGATGACCTGGCCGGCCCGGACCGTGGTGGCATGCTGCCCATGTGGGGGCACAGACAGGAAGCCCGGAGGGCAGTGCTGGTGAACATGAACTCCTGCTGGCCACAGCCCCTGTCCGTCCAGAAGAAGTCCCTTGGGGGTACTGTAGGGGTCTGGGTCCCTGGTACGTCAGAGGGTCATGTCCCATGGCTGGCCTGGTGTCCCCAGCCCTTCCCACCCTGAATTTCCCTGGGTGATGCGTCACGGGGGCTCATGCCCTGCTGGGCTGGCCCTCTAGGCAGCCTCGTGAGTGTGCAGGCCCTCTCCCAATGGAGGCCATGGGAACTGAGCTTGGGATGCTCCTCCCAAGGGTGACTGTGCTCTTGTTGGAGAATCACAGGGGAGGGTCTGAGCCACTTGGAAGGCACAGTGGCGCGTGCTCCGCTTCTTCACCTCGGCAGGCCCTGCCTCCACCAGCTGCGCTTGGCCCAGATTGCAGGCCTCCCATGGGTACTGGCCGCCAGGCCTGCGGCTCACGCTGGGGGTGGCCGGGGATTTGCAGTTGCTCCCGTGCTGACACGGTCTGACTGGTCTGCTGCTGTGGAGTCTCAGAGGATGGCCTCAGGAGCCTGCACCGCCAGGGGCGCCCAGAGGGTGGAGGTGGGGAGCCAGGGCCCACCAGCACCTGCGGCCAGCAGCACAGCTGGCTGCCGGGAGGTCGCGGTCTGACCACACTCAAATCCTAAACAGCTGTCAGTGGGCAGCCAGGGAATGGTTGCTCCACGGCTTGGGCATGCCACCCAGACATGCCGCACATGGACTCTGATGCACACGCCTGTGCGCACTCTCACCCCCCCACCCATGTGCATAGCGTGTACACACTCATGAGAACACACATATACCCCAAACCCATGCATACACACACATGCATACATAGCACACACACATTCACACGAACACCATGCACGCGTACCACTTGTCCTGTGACATGTCTCCACCTAGGACTGGGAACACCACCAGCAGCAGCCCTGTGGGAGCCTGATGGGCCCTGGAGTGGAACGCTCTCCCACTGGCCTCTCCCTTTCCCACCCACGCTGCTGTCTGCACTGCACCCACAGACAACACCAGGCCTGTGTCCCCGACCAAACCCAGCTCTGGAGTTGAGGGAAAGAGGCCAGACCTGGGCAGGGCTCCTGGTTAGGCTCCTATGCAAATACTGGTGTGTGAGGCCCACGCAGTGCAGGTCAGGGTCTGAGGAGGCCGTAGGTCTGGTCAGAGATGGGACCCTCCACAGGAGCCAGCAGCTGACAGTGGTCAGCCGATGCCCACCTGGGCTGTAGACAGGCTGTGTGCACACGTGCTTGTCTGGAGGGCTCTCCAGTGTGCGCAGGCACCTCTGGGTCACCGCGTTTCTATCTCCAGGGCACTGCACAGGGCTTGGAGCCCGGGGGGGGGTGGGTCTTTTGCTCCCCCCATGACGCTTACTGAAGATCTCCCCACACGGATACACAGCTCAGCACCCAGCCCTTCCCCGCCTTCCACACAGGCTGGGTTCTGGTTGCTGTGAGATGTCCTCGGAGCTCTGCACCACCCACGCCATCCCCCGTGTACCTCTGTGGACACCCTCTGTGCACCTGGGTCCACCCGCCACTCAGCCCATGCCTCTCCCTTCCCACTGTGGCCGTCTGCTGCACCCACACCTTCCCAGGGCGCTAGGGCAGGGTCAAGGCGTGCCACACGCAGGGTGTGCGCTCCGCCAGTGAAAAGCCAGTCGCTTCCCCAGCACAGATCTCGATCCTTTCAGCCCCAGACACATAGCAGGGCGCATGAGCATGAGTTTTTATCAGACTCTGAACATGAGGAAAGAATCAAGCTTGAAGGAGATATCATTTCCAAATCTAAGCAGAGATTTTTGTTTTGGAAACTTCTCCTTTGAAAATCACAGCAAGCCGATGCTGACAGGCATGCTTTCCTCTGAACTGCAGAGTGGTTTATTTGCTCAGGCTGTTCGCTCTCCGGGATGGCCTCTGGAGGTAGACATCTGCTTCTGGTGAGAGCTGCGATTCCATTGTGAGCAGCACACAGCGACGTCAGCTGCGTGAGCGCCAGCCGCCTCCTCACACAAGGGGCTGCTTGGGGACGAGCACCCAGTGCGGAGCCTTCCGGGGCAGCTACATCCTCTCCAAGGCTGTGCCTGTCCCCTCACGGCCTCTTCTTTCCAGGAAGGGGACTGGGCAGGACCACCCCTCCTCTCCCTGGGACCCCACTCCAGGCTTGGGATTCTCCGGGTCCTGCTCCTGTCCCCCGGCTCGGAGGCGCACCTAACCTGGGGGCTTCGAGGCTTTGGGCAGGACAAAGTTCTCCCAGGGGCACAGCCCTCGGGAGCCGGGCCTCATGCTGCTGGAGCCCTAAGCAGGGCTTGGACTGACTATGTGCCAGGCTGGCGCCCTCCAGGGGAGGGAGGACTCTGGCTGCATGGGGGTTTTGCTGGCGCACTTAGACCCTAGTTGGCGCCCCAGGGGTCACCTCTGGACCTGCCTGGGCCTCACCCACGCCACTTGCCCATTCCTGCCCGTGGGAGCCCAGGCAGGGGCGCTCAGGACTTGGTCTTTGTTGGGCACTGTGGCCTGCATTACAGGGTGCTGTTCATCTATGGGGCTAAGGGACCCGGGGGTGGGTGGGTAGAGTGAGCTCTGGGAGCCCTGGCCCCGGGGGCCTCTCTCTCTTCCTGCCTCCCCTCCTCCCACTGCCATGTCCACGAATGGTGGCAAATGGTGATGCACCCTCTTGGACCCAACTCACTGCCATGTGCACTGGATGGGGGTCCAAGGCCCACAGCAGCCTCCTCCTGGCTGCACTGCTGTAAACACCACGTGCCACGAAAGAAACCATCCAACTGAAAATGTGCCAAACATGTGGAACGCATTGGCACGATTCCATGGATGGGGCTGGTGTCTCCCACCACCCAGTGCAGACCTGCAGCTGTACCTCGCTGGCCTGCTGCAGGTTCTGGTGGGGCTGTCAGCCTACAGTCAGGCTGCCCGGACAGACAGGAGAGGGTTCCTGCTGCGATGGCAGAGGACCCAGTCCCCTTAGCTGCTGGGCTTCTTCCCCCAGCATGGCCTTCATCGTGCGGCTGCAGCCTCCTCAGACACATAGGGGTCAGGGGATCTCACCAGGGCTGCAGCACTAAGGGGCCCCGGCCAGGGGCTCTGTCTGCTTGGGACATGGGTTCTTCAGGATCTGCATAATCTAGATGCAGAAATGCACGTTCAGAGGTGAGGACTGACTTCCTCACGTGGCGAGGAATGGTCGCTGAGGGGCGAGGTGTCCACTCCCTTTGGGTACATGGGGACTGAGAGCTGGACCGCAGCTCTCCTGGAAACAGGAGCAGATCCCGAGATGCCCCCAGCATCTCTGCTCTGTTGTGCACACAGCTGCTCCCAGTAACTCAATCCAACACCAATCGGACGGCGCTGTGACAGGATTCTACAGATGGATTTGGGGTCCCAGATCCAGGGACCTTCAGGCAGGGCAGCATCTGAGTGGGCCTGATCTCACCACATGAGGTCCTTTATAAGCAGACCGTTCTCTTGCTGGTCACAGAAGGGGAGTTTGAAATTCCCAGCATGGGAAGATCTGGCTGCTGGAACAGACGGAGGGGACCATGGGGTGAGGGGTGCAGGCGACC
The DNA here is from genome assembly GCF_018345385.1 of Vulpes lagopus. Lineage (NCBI taxonomy): Eukaryota > Metazoa > Chordata > Mammalia > Carnivora > Canidae > Vulpes > Vulpes lagopus. The sequence continues at coordinate 10,560,483 of NC_054836.1, read as the reverse complement.
TCCAGGAGCTCAGAGCAGCCTAGCTGGCAGCCAAAAATGAAAGTGGGACCTTGGCAAGCAGCCCGATTCTGACAGCAACCTGGATGTGCCTGGATGTGCCCCAGTGATGCAGCCCGGCCAACAACCTGGCTGCAGATCTTGGCCTCCAGAGCCGGGGGAAAGCATTCCTTTTGGTTCAAGCCACCCTGTTTATGCTGCTTTGTTATGGCAGCCACAGGAAACTAGCAGATCCTGTTACCAGGACGTGGGGGGCCACCTTAACAGTACCTAAAACTGTGCAAGTGGCTTTGGAATTGGGAGAATGGTTTGACAATTTTGACACATGAGAGAAAAAAGTCCCAGCTGCCTTGAACAGTCCTTTGGCAGAAACAGGCAGTTCGACAGGCTCTCAGAGATGGGGGACACTTGGGACAACAGCAGAGAGCTCAGCGGGACTGTGTCAAGAGCAGAACCTGTGAGTCAAGGGTGGTAGGCCTTGCCTGGTGTGTGGCCGGCCACGTGGAGGTGAATGGAAGATGCCCGGAGCAGCTCCTGATGGTTTGGGAAGGTTTCAGCCTGCTAAGTTGCAAAGATCCATGGCTGGCAGAGCATGCCCTGGACAGAGCCAGCCCTTGGCTTGCAGGTGCCTGGGCCTCTCTGCAGAAGCCAGCGCAGAGGCTGCGGAGCGCAGGACCCTCTGACAGTGTGGCCCGCGAGGTCTTGGAGAACGTCATATGAGCAGAAGTACTGCCCGCTTAGACCGAAAGGGACCCAGGGAAACAGGGCCGTTGGACTTCCAAAATTTCAGGCAGAAAACAGGCTTTGGACATGCTATTCCCTTCAAGAGAAGACAGAGTGACCCCAAGAGCAGAGAGCAAAGGCTTGGATCACAGAGGAGTGCGGTCAGGCCTCAAAACCGACTAGACTTTGGTATATCTTGGGATCAGACCCTCCTGTCCTCCCTCCAACTCTCTTTCTTAGAGCAGTTTAGATTCATAGCAGGATTGAGTGGAAGGGACAGAGTTCCCATATACGCCTGATCCCAGATGAGCATAGGCTGTCCTGCCATCCAAATCTCACATTGGAGGCGTGCATCCATGCACACAGAAGAGCCTATTCTGACATAGCATGGTCACCCAAAGTCTGCGGCATACATAGGGGTGCAGTCTTGGTGCTGGCATCTATGAGTTCAGATATACCCACATTCCAGTGGCAAAACGCAGTGATGGTTTCACTGTCCCGAAGCTCCTCAGTGCTCCCCGAGTCCTCCCTGCCTCCCCCCCAGGCGCCCGCAGAGAGGACCTGTCTCCTGTGTCCACAGCCCCGCCTTCTCCAGAATGCCCCACACTTGGAATCACAGGGTGCGCGCCTGCTGGGATGGGCAACTTTCACCCAGTAACCCATGCTTCAGGTTCCCCCGCAGCTCTTCGTGGTGCGGGAGCCTGTTTGTTCCATTGTGTGGACGGCCCACATCTCATATATTCATTCAGTCCTTTGGATAACAGTCCTTTATCAGGTATACCTTTTGCAAACACTTTCTGCCTTGACAGTTTTTCCCAGAGCAGAAGACTTGCACTGTAAAGAAGTCCAGCTTATCCATTCTCTTTCACGGGCTAAAAGGCCTCACCAGGGATCCCTGGGTGGCGCCTGCCTTTGGCCCAGGGCGCGATCCTGGAGACCCGGGATCAAATCCCACGTCGGGCTCCCAGGGCATGGAGCCTGCTGCTCCCTCTCCCTCTGTCTTTGCCTCTCTCTCTCTCTCTGTGTGTGACTATCATAAATAAATAAAAATTAAAAAAAAAATAAAAGGCCTCACCATACCCAAGGCCATCTGGGTTCCCCACATGTTGTCTCCTGGGACGTTGTTATTATTGTATGTTTTACATTTGGGCCCATAATCTATTTTGAGTTAATTTTTGTGAAGGATATAAGGTATCAGCCTAGATTTTTTTTTCTCCTGAATGTGGATGCCCGGTACCACTGGCTGAAAAGACTGGTTCATTGTATTGCCTTTGCTGTTTTGCCCAAGATCTGTCGGCTTTATGTCTGGGGGTCTATATCTGTGCTCTGTTCTTTCACGGATACCATCCTGCCTTGATGACGGTACCTTTATAGTGAGTCTTGAGGGCAGGTAGTGTCAATTCTCTGTTCTAGACCAACACTGAAGTGCCTATTCTGAGTCCTCTGCTCCTGAAAATACACTTTATAATAAGCTTGTTGACATCCGCAGGATAATTTGCTGGGATTTTAATTGGGAATGCACTGATCTACAGAACAGGTTTGTAAATGCTGATATCTTGACACTATTGAGTCTTCCTATCTGCAGTTTCCTCCCTGTTCCAATCAATATACTTTTCCTATCTCATCTCGTTAGCTGGGAATTCTAGTACGACATTGAAAAGGACTGGTGAAGGAACTCCCTTGCACTGTTGGTGGGAATGTGAACTGGTGCAGCCACTCTGGAAAACTGTGTGGAGGTTCCTCAAAGAGTTAAAAATAGACCTGCCCTACGACCCAGCAATTGCACTGCTGGGGATTTACCCCAAAGATACAGATGCAGTGAAACGCCGAGACACCTGCACCCCGATGTTTCTAGCAGCAATGTCCACAATAGCCAAACTGTGGAAGGAGCCTCGGTGTCCATGGAAAGATGAATGGATAAAGAAGATGTGGTCTATGTATACAATGGAATATTACTCAGCCATTAGAAACGACAAATACCCACCATTTGCTTCGACATGCATGGAACTGGAGGGTATTATGCTGAGTGAAATGAGTCAATCGGAGAAGGACAAACATTGTATGTTCTCATTCATTTGGGGAATATAAATAACAGTGAAAGGGAATAGAAGGGAAAGGAGAAGAAATGTGTGGGAAATATCAGAAAGGGAGACAGAACATAAAGACTCCTAACTCTGGGAAATGAGCTAGGGGTGGTGGAAGGGGAGGAGGGCAGGGGGTGGGGGTGACTGGGTGGCGGGCACTGAGGGGGGCACTTGATGGGATGAGCACTGGGTGTTATTCTGTATGTTGGCAAATGGAACACCAATAAAAAATAAATTTATTATTTAAAAAAAGGAGTGGTGAGAGGGAACACTTTGCTTCGTTCACGATCTGAGCAGGAAATTTTCTTATTTCTCACCAGTAAATATGATGTGAGCCATAGACGTTTTATTTTGTTGTTTATTTTTGGCAGAAATTGAGTTTATATTTTCAGTTTTTTTAGTTTTATTTTAATTAAAAATTTTTTTTACTGGAGTTCAATTTGCCAACATTTAGCATAACACCCAATGCTCATCCCACTAAGTGCCCTCGCTCAGTGCCCATTACCCAGTCACCCCCACCTCCCACCCACCTCCCTTTCCACTACCCCTTGTTCCTTTCCTAGAGTTAGGAGTCTCTCATGTTTTGTCACCCTCACTGATATTTTCACTCATTCTCTCTCGTTTCCCTTTACTCTCTTTCACTAATTTTTATATTCCCCAAATGAATGAGAACATATAATGTTTGTCCTTCTCCAATTGACTTACTTCACTCAGCATAATACCCTCCAGTTCCATCCACGTTGAAGCAAATGGTGGGTATTTGTCCTTTCTAATGGCTGAGTAATATTCCATTGTATACATAAACCACATCTTCTTTATCCATTCATCTTTCGATGGACACCGAGGCTCCTTCCACAGTTTGGCTATTGTGGACATTGCTGCAATATAAACATTGGGGTGCAGGTGTCCCAGCGTTTCACTGCATCTGTATCTAATTCCCCAGCAGTGCAATTGCTGGGTCATAGGGCAGGTCTATTTTTAACTCCTTGAGGAACCTCCACACAGTTTTCCAGAGTGGCTGCACCAGTTCACATTCCCACCAACAGTGCAGGAGGGTTCCCCTTTCTCCACATCCTCTCCAACATTTGTTGTTTCTGGTCTTGTCAATTTTCCCCATTCTCACTGGGGTGAGGTGGTATCTCATTGTGGTTTTGATTTATATTTCCCTGATGGCAAGTGATACGGAGCATTTTCTCATGTGCTTGTTGGCCATGTCTATGTCTTCCTCTGCCAGATTTCAGGTTGTACTACAAAGCTGTGGTCATCAAGACAGTGTGGTACTGGCACAAAAACAGACACATAGATAAATGGAACAGAATAGAGAATCCAGAAGTGGACCCTCAACTTTATGGTCAACTAATATTCAACAAAGCAGGAAAGACTATCCACTGGAAGAAAGACAGTCTCTTCAATAAATGGTGCTGGGAAAATTGGACATCCACATGCAGAAGAATGAAACTAGACCACTCTCTTGCACCATACACAAAGATAAACTCAGAATGGATGAAAGACCTAAATGTGAGACAAGATTCCATCAAAATCCTAGAGGAGAACACAGGCAACACCCTTTTTGAACTCAGCCACATAACTTCTTGCAAGATACATCCACGAAGGCAAAAGAAACAAAAGCAAAAATGAGCTATTGGGACGTCATCAAGATAAGAAGCTTTTGCGCAGCAAAGGATACAGTCAATAAAACTCATAGACAACCTACAGAATGGGAGAAGATACTTGCAAATGACATATCAGATAAAGGGCTAGTTTCCAAGATCTATAAAGAATTTATTAAACTCAACAGCAAAGAAACAAACAATCCAATCATGAAATGGGCAAAAGACATGAAGAGAAATCTCACAGAGGAAGACATAGATGCTTTATAGATGTTCTTTATGAAGTTGACAAAATTTCGCCCATTCCTATTTTGCTGGAAGGTTTTTTTCTTTCTTTCTCTTTTTCTCTTTCTTCTTTTTCTTTTCTTTCTTTCTTTTTTTTTCTTTTTACTTTTTAATCATGACTGCATGTTAGAATTTGTCAAATACTTTATATTTATTAATATGATCATACAATTTTTCTTTAGTCTGTTGTGATAGATTGTATTAATTGACTTTTGGATGGTGAACCAGCCTTGCACAACACTGGCTCAGGGTGTATAATTACTTTTATGGATTGTTGGATTTGATTTGCTAACATTTTGTTGAATATTTTTGCATCTATGCTCATGAGAGATATTTGTCTGTGGTTCCTTTGTAATGTCTTTGCTGGATTTGTATTAGGATAATGCTGGCCTCATAGGATGTGTTAGGAAGTGGGTAACATTACTATTCTGGGCAGTGTAATGAGGGAGGGCTGAGCATGTTCATGGCAGCAGGTCTTGAACTGTGGGCATCTAGGGTCAGGGTGTGAATTCACGAGGGCAGAGCACTTACTCTTCCAAACCCAGAGGTCAGAGTGCGCTTGGACAATATGCAATGATCTCCCTTCTCATGACCTAAACACTCCTGCCAGCACACAAAGAAATTGCGGCTGCAGGTTCGGGCACCTCCCAATTTGGGTTTGTCTGGAGGGATGATACTGTTGCTACCCAGGGTATCTTGTTCCACTCCCCCAGCAATTTCTCCAGTTCCCTCTGTGACATCCTTTGTCAGGGCCATGTGCTGTGAGGTCAAGCCACTTGGGGAGAAAGGTCGTCTGGGTTTAGCAGCCAGCCTCAGACTCCAGGATACCATTTTACTATGAGATGGGGCATAAATGGGTGGTTTTGGATCTGGACCCTGAGCAGCCTTTGCTTGTCCAGGCCCCAGTTTGGGACCTGAGACTCCTTCCCTTCTTTCTACACAGTCCTCCTTGCAGGCTGGCTCCTGCTGGTCACTTGGAATCTCACGTGCAGAGCGCGTGATACCTGCCAGTGGCGTCGGTGCCATTGTGGGGTTGCTCTGTGAGCCCTTGGAGCAATGCCACACAAGTGGCCAGATGTGTTCGATTAGTAGATGAAGCACTCACTCAGCACTTGGAGATGCTGCTGGGGCTTAGGCCTTCTACACGTCCCCATCATCTCATTCCCCAGCAGCACCTCTCAGAGCTATTGCCACATCTGGAACCAGCATATCACATCCATTGGAAAACACAGCCTGAGGTCCCAAGAGTGACATCCAAGGGACGTCATGAGGCTGCACATTCCTTGCTTTCCCTTAACTTTAAAAATAAAATTGTTACTTTGTGAGCAAAAATGGGTGTATTCAGGGATAAGAGAAGGGCAATTCAGGACAGTAATGGTTTCTCATTGGCTGGACTGCAGAGGTGGGGAATTTCTGATAGGAGCTGCAATGCACACCTTGTCCTTTTGGAGCCTGTAACTGATGCTCTTCTCTTGGGGTTTGTAATGACAGCTCTTCATGTGAGGGACCCGAGTGGTAGGCGTGCCCTTCTGCCTGCCCCCACCCCTCCCAGGGCAAGTGCCCCAGTGCTTCTGAACAAGGGTCAGCCTCACCGACCTCCTGCACCAGCTGCATGGCCAGGCAAGGGGGAACAGCCACTGCGGGCGGGTAGGGGGGAGCAGCCTGGGACAGTGGTGTTGGGCTGTTGGAGCACTTTCAGGAAAGCCTGTGAGGCCCTGACTGTCCCCCACATCCAGCTGGGTTTCTGCATCCTACAACGAGATGATGGACACAAGGCCTTTGCTCCCTTTAGGAAAGATGCCCCTTCTGTAACTTTCCCACCTTCCAAGCAGAAGGGTCAGCTGAGGAAAGCAACTCACCTGTCCTTCGGCTCATACTTCTCTCCCTAGGGTGAAAGGGAAAGGCAGAGGTGGGGACAGGAGATGCTGAGCAAAATCTGAAGGACCCTGAGGAACCTGGTGGGGGAAGGTGCCAGAGCTTCTCTGAGGTCCCGCTGCCTGCAGTTGTACGTGACGGGACGCCAACCATGCTTTGAGGACATACCTGTCCACACCTGCAGGAGCCCCAGATACACAGGCCAGGCTGACAGAGCAGTCTCCACGCTTGTCACCCCTGGCTCCTGCAGCAGGAGGGTACAGGGGCTCCCTTCCCTGTACCACAGCCCTCCACTCCTGATAACTGAGAGCGTGGCCCCTGCCTAGCTCTCCAGGGCTGGGAGGAGCCCCTGGATCTGCAAGTCAGTACCTTCCCTGCTGAGGAAACCCAGGGAGGTGCCTGAGGGCCCTTCTGGGAAGCAGGACCACCCTTGCCTCCAACCCTGTGGCTTTTCACTTTCAAAATGAATCAGGGAAATTACCTCCTCGACAGGCTGACTGCTGTTCCAAGTTTCCAGATGGGTGCCAAAAGTCTGAAATATTACGTGGATGTGGAAATCAGTTGCAAATGTGAAAACTGACTACAATTTGTGTGTCTTTCAAGTTTTACTCCAACCTATAGCTAATAATTACACTGGCAGCAGTGAGAATGGAGGGGGTCCTCACAGGTGAGGCTGGTAGTCTTGCGCCAGGGTTGATGCCCTAACCTGCAGAGCTGCCTCCAAGAGAGCATTTTATCAAACTCCAAACCCAACCCAACCCAAAGCCCCAACCCTCACTGACTGCACAGTCAAGTGTTTCTGTGGTGTCTGAAAATGTCTCAAGCATGTTTGTATTTTCCTCTCCTAAAATTTCCATCCATGATAATTTGGAGCCTGTAGAGAAAATCATTTGTAGAAACCATCATCAGTCACCCTCCTCCCCTCTCCTAGCTCTGGGAGGAGACTATGTGCCATTACTGCATCTGTGAACCTGGGGATGGGATGTGGGCCTCCTGGTGACGACCCTGGACTCAGCTGCAGTCACCTGCTGTACTGCCGTGCTGTTGGCCTCCTGGACAGAAGGCCAGGTATAGCCTCCTAAGGAACACACACCGCCTGTCCTACAGCTTGCATGCATAGAACGTGTCTAAAATTCAATTAGTTCAAAGAATAAAATCAAAACAAGAAAAACAGGGATGCCTGGGTGGCTCAGCGGTTGAGCATCTGCCTTTGGCTCAGGGTGTTATCCTGGGGTCCCGGGATTCAGTCCCATGTCAGGCCCCCTGCATGGAGCCTGCTTCTCCCTCTGCCTGTGTCTCTACCTGTGTGTCTCTCATGACTAAATAAAATTAACAAAAAACAAGAAAAACATTTCCTGATACATGAAATAAATGACAAATGTCACAGGCAACTTTATCTGAAGACATCAAGTCCAGGCTGTGGTCTTGTAAACAGCACACCTCAGATGTTGCAACAGACATCATATGGTTCAAAACATGAAGTAGTGAATTCTGGGCCTTTTATAGAAGTCTGCCTGTCCCTACCTGAAACAAACCGATTAACCTCAGGATTGTTTTGTCCTGATTGAAAAGCAGCAGTATCATGTCAGCACAATGCTGATTTGTGCTGCTCTAAGATTCTTGCATTTTGTCCACAGTTATGTTGAGTAAAACTGAATTCGAGACATTTTGTGTTTTAGGAAGCGCAAATACCTCACATGGTGACAACAGACTAACATAATCCAACGCCATCAGTGAAGAGCAAACAGATTTAGGGGCAGGAATAAAGCACATGGTGACCTCAGCCCCCACATGGACTGAACGGCAGTGTCAGAGGTCAACGCCCATGTTAGGAAACTGAAACAGGAAGGAGGAGATTCCACAGGTGCCTTCAAACAGCCAGCTGCTACTGACAACAGTTGCAGAACAGGGCCCCTGACACTGTCCAGATAATCTACTCACCTGATGCTGAAGAACCAGGCTCCAGCCATCCCACCACTGCTGGGGCCACCTGAGGAGCACAGGAGAGGTCACTAGCCTGACTACTCACCTACTTCCCTTTCAGGACCAACTCAGTGTGCAGTCCCAGTTACATTCTCTACAAGAGTCCAAAATGCAGAGGCAGAGCCCATCCACCCACACTAGGGAGTAGTACGAGGAGGAGTGAATACACAAAAGGGAAGAGTAGTAAGAGATACAGTTAGAGCACCTGGGGTGGGGAGCAGAGGGGGGTAGAGTTAGAGCACCTGGGGTAGGGAGCAGGAGGGGGGGTGACATCAGGGCCCTCGGGGGATCAGAAAGGCCATCAGCACCCTTGGGGATTCACAACGGCATCAAGGGTGGGGCACGTTTGATTTCCCCTTGGCTGCTCAGGGCTCTCCACACAGAGATGTGGAGAGAAAGACAATGGGTCTGCGGCCCTCGCTTTGCCTGCTCCTTAGAAATACTTGAGAAGCACGTTTCCCATAGAGACTTTGAGGAGCCTGGGGTCAGTGTGTGTACACGCACGCATGCACGTACATGTGGGTAGGCACACGTGTGTGCATTTTCTGAGTCCCTGGTGTGAGCCCAGAGCACAGCTGTCACTCAGAACCATATGCTCCATGTCTGGGAATGTCACTCCTCCTGGGCTGCTGTGACAAGTGGCAGCTTCTGGGAACACAGCCTGCCCACCTGCACTTGCCCTGGGCCCAGGGCACGGGCTGCCTTTCCTCCAGCATTCTTCCTCACTCCATAGGATGCCATCCAGCCAACACCTCTGGGCAGTACATAACCTCTCAGTGACTGTGCTTGTTGACACATCTACACATCTGCTGTGCCCTCCCTGCCCTCTTCAGCACTGAGCATGAGCAGAAGAACTGCATGGGGCTCAGATCTCTGGAGTGGCTGTGAGTTCTGAAAGCTCCATCCTCATCCTGCCAGGAAAAGTCAGGAGCAACCACTCACACACCAGCATCAGTCAGAAACCTTGATGGGACAGGTGCAGTGGAGGTTGGGAAGTACAGACCAAATAATGCAGCTAGAGACTAGGAACAGAATTCACCAAGAAGTGAAGAATTAGAAGACCCCTGTGAAAGATACTTTCTGGAAGTGCTACTTCTTGTGTCTTTTTTTTTTTTTTTTTAAGATTCTAAAGATTTTAAATATTTTTTAAAGATTTTAAAGATTTTATTTATTTACTCATGAGAGACACGAAGACAGGCAGAGACAGGCAGAGGGACAAGCAGGCTGGGGGGAATACGGGACTTGATCCTGGAACCCCGGGATCATGACCTGAGCCAAAGGCAGGTGCTCAACCACTGGGCCATCCAGGTGCCCCTTCCTGTGTCTTCTCGAACAGGTCAGCTTCCAGAAGTCACAGCACTCCAAAATTCACACCCACACCAAACCTCAGAAATGAGACCTTAGTGGAAATTGTCACACGATGCAAAGGCTGATCCTGGCTCAGGGCGAGCCAGATGTCCTTATGAGAAAAGGAGATTTGAGATGACCGTGTAGTGACAGAGGCAGAGACTGGGGAGACATGGCCACGAGCTCAGAATGCCTGGGGCCCCTCCAGGTGGAGAGCACGGCCACGACACCTTGACTGCAGACTCCTGGCCTCCAGACCTGGGAGGGGACAGAGCTTGGTGTCCCGAGACCCTCATTTATGGTATTTCATTAGCAGCCCTAGAAAACTAGCACTGTGCCTGCCCATTCACTCTTCAAACCGTCCAGGACCCAGAACGTCAGCACGGGGCCTGCCGTGCAGTCTGAAAGGGACACTTTGTCAAGGCCTAAAAGCACCTCTGTGCACAGCCCTCCTGGATGCTACTGCAAAGCAGACTGCAGGTGGCCTGTTTGGCTGTGATAGGGGAAGGGGTCACCCACTTCTCCACTTTGGCCTCATCCTTCCCTGAGGGGCCCTTTCACTAAGACACCCAAAACTAAGCAAAAAGCAGCAAGACTGCACATCTTCAAAATATATTCTAAACCATGAGTTCTCTTTTGTTTCTGGATAGAAATAGAGCAGTTAAAGAAAAAAAAAATCAACACTTTTAAAAATAGGTGCAATATGTATTATTTTCACACTTGGCTACAAACTGGACAAGAATATTCCAGGTGTTCACAGAAAGACCTACAGAAGTACTGGAGGTCACAGTACAACCAAAAGACATAGGCCCGTCTTCCAGAGAAGAATGGAACGAAGTGACATGAGAGGGGCCCATGCAGAGCAGCCCACAGAGGGGAGGCAGATTCAAAAATCAGCACATTTCTTTCACAGAGTTTTAAATTGCCCTTTTACACCTAGAAAGAACAGAGAAAGAATGAAAATTCAGCTAGTGGGGATGCTGGCCATGCAAAGCAGCCACTGGGTGCAGCCAGCCGTGTGGGTAAGAGCCTTCCTGTTACTGTGGACCCTCTGAAAGGCTCCAGTAGGAAGGGGGAGCCGAGGCCTGGGGGGAGCAGGGAACTGGGACCTGAGGGGAACAGGGGAGCAGGGAGCTGGGGCCTGGGGGGAGTAGGGGAGCAGGGAGCTGGGGCCTGGCGGGAGTGGGGGGAGCAGGGCCACCATGGCAGGGGCTTGGGGGGACTTGTTGGATCTGCAGGCAGACCTCCCTCTCCTGGAGCTCCCCCTTCCCTGCCTGTATTATGGCAGGAAGGAATCACATCACAGCAGCCCTGCACCCTGAGGCAAGCCCACAGCTCCTGGCACAGGGCCTCCAACTACTAACTGGCCCCTGGGACGACTTCCCAGATTTTTATGTAGGAAGCATGCAAGTGTTGAGGACAAAGTCTTCAGGGAAGCCACTGTCATCAGAACCAGTCACCTCTCTGCTTTCCAGTCCTAGGTCAGTTTTTTTGTACGTTGGTTATGCTTGTCAATGGTTAAGGTGGTCCGGTCAATGGCTGCGGTGATGCCATCCAGGACGTCATCCTGCCTCTCCAGCTCTGTCTCAGTGTCCAGTGCGAGACTCTTCAGCTTCCTCAGGATCTGCAAGAGCAGCATACATGGCAGGAGGGGCTGCCTTCTCTTAAGCTCTCAAAAATAGACACTATTTCTTTCCATCACTTTTGCACTACTTAGGAAATTCTGTGAGTCAGTGGGGATGACAAACCCTCTGCCCTCCAATCCTGGGTTTGGGTCTCAGCTCTGCTGCTGACCAGCACTGACCCCCAGGGCTGCGGAGCCTGCCGTCTGGCCAGCTCCAGCCCCCTCCCTCCTGACGATGCCCTGGGGCACTGCTGTTCCAGCCACAGAGCAGGGGAGGGCTGGCTCAGGGCACAACCAGGCTCCGGCTCTGACCAACCACTGTCTCTATTACCTGTATGCGCCCACGTAAGCCAAATCCCTTTCTTCCTGTTTGAAACATTTCACAGATACATACAAATAGCCCGAGGCCTGGAGCAGCCTCAAAGCACAGCCCGTGGGGCCCCTGTAAAAAGAGGTGGGCTGGCCTGGAAGCATAGGCCCCAGGGCTCTGGGAGGCCAACATCTCTGGGACTCATGTCACAGGTCGAAACGTCTCATACCCTGGTAAGAGCAGCCACTTTACTGCAATCCTATTGAGGCCACTTGCATTGAGAAATGTGCTTTAACTATATGCATGGTGAGCCTGCATTTAAAAATTTAGTATCCTCAAGGTAACAACAAAAAGGAATGATTTTAAGAGAGATCTTAATGACCAACTACTTGCAATAAATGTTAATACCTCTTTTAGGGAAAGTTTCAGATCACTGGTTAGGTCAGGACAAAGGAACTGCAGAACATGAATCATCAGAGGAGCCCGGGGGCCTGTTCCCCATGTCAAAGTCCTCTGTCCCTTAGGGACGGATGTCAGTGTGGGCAGCCTGGGTGAGCATGAGAAGGGCCCCAGATCTAACTTTACTGGCACCACACCATGCCGCACTCAGGGATCACTGTCGCAGGCACAGCCAGGGACACTGAAGCCTGAGACCTACTGTCATCATGGAGACCACACAGCACCCCAGGGGAAGGCGTGACACTCCCTGTGCATTCACACAAAGTGACGCTGTGCTGCCCACCACGTGAGAGAGCTGCTTCATCGGATACAGGAGGAATGGAATGGAGGAGGCAGGGAGGTGGCTTGGAGTTTAGTAACATCAACTCCTTCCTCAGGAATGGTGAGGCTGCAATGAGCTCACAAATGTGAACAAGCTGTGAAAACTATAAAGTGGGATGTGAGGCGCCCCCGCCACGTCCTGGAAGGGCTCCGCTGCAGGAGGGACCCGGTGGTGAGGAGCGCTAGGGCCATCTGCAGTCACAGGCACTCCTGACAGAGGCAGGACTTACCCCACATATCTCTGCACACAAGCATCATCCCTGGGAGCTCCCTCTAGGCGCGGAGGAACAAATCCTGACCCAAGGTCGCAGGCTCAGACACCAGCCTTTTGCACCCTCTGGGAGCCGCTGAGTCACTGGAAAAACTGGACGGAGCTCTGGAAAGTATACTGTGGGGTCAGTCAGCTCTGAGGGACGGGCTAGATGACCTAATACAGGAGGTCTTTTCCATCGCGTTCCTATGACCTCATATGGCTGAGGCCCAAACAGCATAATAAACAGTCGCTGCTCACCATCACCACCGTGTGAGGCAGGTCCTCGCACTCCGTCTTCTCTGCTCAATGACCCCTCCCAGTTGGCCTGTACTTTCAGTGTTCTAATGAGGTTGCTCCAGCAGGTACATTCACATTATGGCCCTGAGGAGACTGGCGTTGGCCACATGCTTGGTTATACCTGACTTCACACTCATGAGTGGTACTTCCACCCCCCTGCCTTGTGCTGGGCAATGAGGCCACATGTGCTGTCCACCACCCTCTATGTCCTTGTCAACCATGTAGTGTCCTTCAGAACCGCCCGGCTCTGAACTATGAGCAGTCACCACCACAGCTGTGTGGATGGCCGGGTGCAGCCTCACCACAAGGCAACAGCTACTTCCTTCAGAGCGGGGCATCCACTGTCCTGTCCTGTTCCAAGACTCACACCACAGATAGAAAATCAGGACATGGGGCCAGAGAAGAAAGTAAAACCTGTCCTGAGCCTAGATGACAAGCACCGCTGGTGATGCTGTGGCACCTGTGTGAATACCCATACCCATACGCTGGCCTGGGGACATGACACTGGGGGTAGAAGTGCATAGCCACACAGCTGTTTCCTGGTTTTTCATCCACAGTCATCCCAAATGAGGGCATGGAATGTCTCTGTGAACCCTCACACTAACTGTTGCACACACGGGGCTGAGAGGCATGTGCAAGGCCCCAGGCTCTGCAGTCAGTGTGCACTGTGTGGCCCTGGTGTGATCAGCTCGTGGACGACAGGTGTCACAGCACCAGTGACACTGACAGGAACTCCACACATTCCTTAGAAAGGCAAAAGGGCCCTTGCCAGGGATCAGCAAGCCATTCAAACAGCCATGAGGGGAGGGCACCAGCCCAGGCCTGCTCTTGGAGCTCTGAGAAGCTATGGCAAAGGCCCCACATAAGGAGGGCCACACCTGGACTTTAAATCTTTTAATGCTCACATTTTCAACAGTAAAAACAGTAAGCATTTTTTAATTTAAGTAATCTCTACATCCTGATATGTGGCTTGAATTCACGACACCAAGATCAAGAGTCACAGGCTCCTCCAACTGAGCCATTCAGATGCCCTATAAAAAATGGTAAGTGTTATTAATTTGAACAACGCATCCTGTTTAACTCAATTCAATAAAAATATTATCATTTCAACAGAGAACCAATATAACGAATTATTAACGAGATATGGTCTTCTATTACGTGAAGTTCTAGCAAGCTGCTGAGTGGTATCCTCACAGCACATCTCCACACCCTCCCCCTGAGCACTGTCCCCCATGCCAGCCCCTGTGTGGGCATCTCCCCTCCCTATCAAGGCAGCAGCAGCGGGAGGAGTCTGTGCCTCCTATGCAGAGATAACAGACACACAACTTACTTCGTGAGCAAGACCAACTGATGTGCCTGTGCAAGTTGAGCATTTTATGGAGTCTATTGTGTAAACATGGGCTCGTTCCTGTTGAACTGTCTGGTTCTGAAAACGTCTCACCGAGACCCCTCCTCTGTGGCCTGTGGAGAGCCCGGCTGACCCGCCAAAACTGCACTTGAAATGAATACTACAAAAACACGTGTGATCTGTGTAGCTACCAAGTCTGCAAAGAAAATCACCGAGCAAGTCTTCAAACTAGGAACCTCAAGTCCTGGTCCAGTGTTTTTCTCTTTAAGGAATGAATGAGAGAAATTAAATGCCATCATGTGCATTCCATATAACACGGGGTGGAAAGAATGGGGAACAGGAAGTCTGGCCAGACCTTCACACAGTTGTTACTTCTGCGGCCCAGGATGACAAGCTGTCTAGTCATCGGTGTGTCATGCCGCCAGCCTCTGAACTATCAGCTGGCTGTCCCTGGGCTCTGCCTCAAGCCCCTGCCATGCCAGTAAGTCAGCCCAGTGACCAGCCATCTCTGCAAGCACGTCCACCTGACACAGAAACTGTCCAACTGAGCTGAGGAGAAAGTGACTTTTATAAACTCCAAAGAAATACACAGGCACAGGTGAGACACAAATGTGTGCCGGCATGGTCTGGAATACTCAGTGATCTGCAGCCCAGAGGGGCAGAGGTGCTCAACTGTGTCTGCACAGCAAGCTCCGTTCTCCACGGGCAAGGTGCGGGTGTGTCAGTGACCCGGGCTGGAAGTAGGAGGCACCACGTGCTCCCCAGGACACAGCAGACATCACTACGTTCTCCTCTGCTCTGGCCACATGCCCTGACAGCTTCTACCTCCTGGCACCACAGATCTTGGGACAGCAGCACAGATACGAGCGGAGATGGACATGTTTCCACCTTGTTTATAAAAACGGAAAAACAGCTCATCCAGCAGAGGAGGTCCGCTGACCAAAGCAGATGCATCTCCATGTATGCACCTCACACCAACCATCATGATGTGGGAAGCAGGGAGTCGGAGGCCCAGCTCTGCTGCGAGCTGTGCCACCAGGACCCCCAGGGCGTCCAGCCTTGTGGAATCACTGCATAATGGCAGCAGGGGAGTGGTGGTGCACGGAAGCATGGGCCTTGATGTGTCCAAAACATCTTTTATGTACTGGTGGCCTCATGTAGGGTCTGAAAGAAAAGAATGTTTGGTTGTTCTTCATGATAAAGCTCCAGGATTCCAAGTATTACTGTATTAATACGAAGCACCTAAAGTGAGGTTAGAATTAGCTAGACTGTCTGCCCTGATCTTGTTATTAAGCTGACTCACTGAAAAACTGTGAATTTTCTTGCAGTGAGAAATTAGCAACCATTTAAGAACAGAGCTGGGATAAATCAAGCTGTCTGCAACTCCAAATAGTTCTTCCAGTTGGGGCAATTAATATGCTATAGAGAAGGTAAAGAGGGAAAAATTGGCTTCCAGCACAGCCAAAGCTCTGGAGGCTGTAAAGAACATTCTAGGCTACAATCTGTCACATTCAGCACATACAGACCACCCCCACGTCCCACCCTGTCCCTTCTGCTGCATTCCTTGAGGCCCCAAGGGCTATCTGTGGATAGCAGCACAGGATTCTTTTCTAGGGAGGCACCCACCACAGTCCCCACCTCAAGATCTGCAGCCTAACTGTGAGACCCTGAGAGCCCTCACTCACAGTTGGCTGATCAGCCTCCAGTGGCCTCTCTAACTCAAGGTCCAGTCAGGGCACATGCACGTGAGGACCCACAGTGCTGTAGGGGAACCCTGGAAACCAGCCCACTATCAGGTCACGATGGGATCCAAATAGGGCTCAGCCCAGAACACAAGCAAATAGAGGTAAAGGCCTAAAACCCACACATCGCATTGAAAGAAATTAAAGACAACCTAAATAATGAGGGATGTGCTGTGCTCC
The DNA here is from genome assembly GCF_018345385.1 of Vulpes lagopus. NCBI lineage: Eukaryota > Metazoa > Chordata > Mammalia > Carnivora > Canidae > Vulpes > Vulpes lagopus. Next base: position 10,544,045 of record NC_054836.1, on the reverse strand, counting down.
TGGATGGCAGGAAAACAAGACGCCCCTAAGTTACCTACACATTCAACGCAGTATCAAATTTCCAGCAGCCTTTTATTCCCCCAGAAACAGAAAAACGTATGCTCAAATCCATACAGAATTGCATGGAGCCCTGAAGAGCCAGAGCAATCCTGAAAAAGAAGAATGAAGCTAGAGGACTCACTTCCCCACATCCGTGCCGTCAGGAACATAAAATGGTATGGCCATTATGGAAAAGAGTTTGGCAGCTCATCAAAAATCTACACCTAGAATTATCCCGTGACCGAGCAATTGCACGCCTAGCTAGTATATGCCCCCAAGGAGCAGACACAGACCCACACAGATTCTTGTGTGAATGTTCAGAGCAGCACCACGTACTGCAGGCACAGATGAACGGACACACAACTGTCGGCCATCCATTCAGCTGTGAAAAGGAAACACAGATGAGCTCTGAAAACACAGTGCAAAGTGAGGGGGGCCAGCACGGAAGGACACACACATGACAGAGCAAGGACTGGAGGGGCCAGCACGGGGCTGGTGCTGCAGGGGACTGTCTGGAGGCAGTGGCACTGCAGGGCACTCTGCACATGATCAGTGCCACTGAACTACACACTGAGAGTGGGCGAGATGGCAACGTTTACACCATATACATTCCCTACAATAAAAAACAGCCTGGCAACTCAGTAATAAATGACCAAACCCCCTAACACGGCAGGGGCACGTCTAGGCTGACTGAGAAGACGGGAAAGCGTCTGCCCCTGGCCCTGGTGCTCCTCTGTCTGCACAGCACAGCACAGCAGCTGCCCTGGGAGATGCTCACCCAGATGCTGGCACGTCTGGAATCCTGTCAATGGACAAGACCCCGGGGTTCCTTATCCGGCATTCCCACCCTGTTCATGTTTCCGAGACAGCGGAGCATCTGCACCGCTCAGGTCTGTCCTTTCTGAGTGTGGGTGAGGGGCCCTGCCAGCCCCACCTGAGTCACCACTGCCACAGACAGCATGGGCCAGCTCTTGACTGGGGCCACAGCCAACGTGTGAGAGCGCAATGGGCTGTCTAGGATCCCAGAGGAGAGCACGAAGGGCACGTGAAGCCACAGAGAGGCTGGGGAGGGGGTCCACAGTGGCAGGTTATGTTTGCCAGTGATGCAGTTCACCAGGGGAGTGTACAGAAAACCCATGGATAATACATAAGGTGGGGCATGACATTCTCCTGTGAGTCAGCTTTCCTGTCACTGTGCTCATTTGTGCAGCAGGTGGAGGGTTCTAGGGTCCCTGCTGCCCAGAGCCCTTGCTGTCCAGAGGCGGAGGCCAGGGCCAGGGCAGGCGTGCAGCCAACCCGGGACTGTGGGGCCAAGAACAGGGCCGCACCAGCGCCAGGACCAGACTGCCCAGCTAGGGCAGGTCCCCCAATAGACGTTTGCTCCCCGAAATGTCACCTGCCATGGATGTGAGAAGTTACTCAGCACCTCCTTCCTGGTACCAAGTCCCTTCTGGTGGTTTAACAGATGACATAGGCTTGATGTATTCTGGAAGTTTTGTTAATAATTTACAAAGTAACAGATGCCCAACTGGGCCTAAGTGATGGCCAGTGTTTGCACTGGTATCAGGCCAGGAAAACAATAGCATATAACCCCCCCGCCGTGGGAACCTTGACCTGCGCCCCAGTCCACACTCTGCACGCCCTGCTATGGGAAATGTGACCTGCGCCCCTGTCCACACGGGGCACCCCCACTGTGGGAACCGTGACCTGCACCCCAATCCACACGGGGCACCCCCACTGTGGGAACCGTGACCTGCGCCCCAGTCCACACGGGGCACCCCCACTGTGGGAACCCGGACCTGCGCCCCAGTCCACACGGGGCACCCCCACTGGGGGAACTGTGACCTGCGCCCCTGTCCACACGGGGCACCCCCACTGTGGGAACCGTGACCTGCGCCCCAATCCACACGGGGCACCCCCACTGTGGGAACCGTGACCTGCGCCCCAGTCCACACGGGGCACCCCCACTGTGGGAACCCGGACCTGCGCCCCAGTCCACACGGGGCACCCCCACTGGGGGAACCGTGACCTGCGCCCCAGTCCACACGGGGCACCCCCACTGTGGGAACCGTGACCTGCGCCCCAGTCCACACGGGGCACCCCCACTGTGGGAACCGTGACCTGCGCCCCAGTCCACACGGGGCACCCCCACTGTGGGAACCGTGACCTGCGCCCCAGTCCACACGGGGTACTCCCCACTGTGGGAACCGTGACCTGCGCCCCAGTCCACACGGGGCACCCCCACTGGGGGAACCGTGACCTGCGCCCCAGTCCACACGGGGCACCCCCACTGGGGGAACCGTGACCTGCGCCCCAGTCCACACGGGGCACCCCCACTGGGGGAACCGTGACCTGCGCCCCAGTCCACACGGGGCACCCCCACTGTGGGAACCGTGACCTGCGCCCCAGTCCACACGGGGCACCCCCACTGTGGGAACCGTGACCTGCGCCCCAGTCCACACGGGGCACCCCCACTGTGGGAACCGTGACCTGTGCCCCAGTCCACATGCTGCACCCCCCTGCTGTGGGAAATGTGACCTGCACCCCAGCCCACACGGGGCACCCCCACTGTGGGAACCATGACCTGCATCCCAGTCCGCACGCCACACCCCCACTATGGAAAAGGTCAGCAGCCCCTAAGGGGAGCCCCTTGGCAGTGCTCACTATTCATCCTGGTCTTGGGTGGGGAGAGGGGGGAAAGGTCAGGATGGACAGTCTGGGGAGCAGGGTGACTGACGGAACCTCAAACTGCATGGACCAGGCAGTGGACACAGATCTGGTAACAAACAAGCAGCAGCTCGAGCGAGGAGAGGTCAGCACCTCAGATGGGAGCCACGGTTCAGGGCGCTCTGCCAAACCTATCCCAGTGAATCTGCTTCCTGGCCTGGCTGCTGCCACCACAGGCCCTCCCCATGGACAGTGGACACCACAGTGAGGGCTGCTCCGGGGCCCACGTGCGGTGGTAGTTGGCATAGGGTGCAGAACCCTTCTGTCCTGGGGAAACCACACCAGCCGCATCTCTCAGCATCCACTGCGGGCTAAGTCACCGAGACCCATTTCCACGTAAGGACGGTAATCGCATCTGCCACAGAAACCACAGCTGAACGGGAGGAGTGGTTCTCGCATTTCTGTTTTCCCCAGAAATTTACCTCATTCCTACTTATGCTGGGGCTTCAGCTACACAGCTAAGAATTCTCTAAATAGGAAACATGTGTTTTACCTCCAGAAAACGTTCTCTGGTGGACCCAGGGTGGCTGCAGGGAGGAGGACCGGTGGCTGGTGTGAAGCCCTGCTCTTCCGCAGTGGCTCTCCCCAGTCTCACCACTCAGGGGTCACCACGTCCCCACCCTGTGGCCAATGTCCTGACTCAGCACAGCAGCTGCTGTTCCCAGCACGGACACCACAGGGCTCACTAAGCCGCTGATGATGCTCAGGACCAACCCCACAGACATGGTCTCACGTGGAAGGTGGGTGAGGAAGCTCATTCCATTCCCGGCTGCTGGCATCTTCATCATGACCTCTACCTTCTTGGCTTCTAGGGCAGAGGCTGCTGGTGTGAAACTGGAAGGGCCTTCTCACACTACATGGCCATCACCAGAATTAACATAAAATTCCTACATTTCCCATCAAAAAGCTGTGTGCCTGTCTTGGTCTTGACACAGCGGCAGGACAGCTTCACACGAGGGTGGGAGAAGGGTCTCAGATGCCAGCAGCCTGAGGTGTGTGGGCTCGCATCCATTCACAAGAGAGTTGGAGTGTTTCCTTATGGGATGGGGGTTTCTCAAGTCCTGAAGCCATATTCTGGAGTCAATGTGTGCATCAAAAACCTCAGTCAGTAACCTGCAGCATTTGCTGGTCACAGCTAGAAAGCAGCATTTCCGTGGTCATTACTCAAAGTGACTAAGTTAGACCCAGGGAAAGAGTGACAAATCATGCATATTTAAAATATCCCATAGCAAAGATGAGCACTTTTTTTCCAGAAAGGAAATGGCCAAGTTTAAAGGAGGCTATGCCTAGGCTGACATGTCAGTAAGCCTTTTTCTTTAAAAAAAAAAAACAGGTTTGAAAGACAAATGGTCTTCCTATGTGCCCTGGTGGAAGTGTGTGGTGCCAGGGATGACACAACCTCTTTAGACCAGAGCCTGGATATGACTAAACTTCGAGCTATGAACCAGGGAAACTGAGTCAGGAAGAAGCAAACCAAAATCTCCACAGAGAAACAACTGAGTTTTTGCTACAAAAAGACTGTGAAGCTAACAGAAAGGACAGAGGGAAGCTGTGTAGTGAGAGGCGCTTTGCTGAGCAGCTGGAACAGGCCTCATATGGTTGTGAGCTGAACACACACACACACACTCTCTCTCTCTCTCACAAACCAACAAGCACATCTCCCTGAATGAGACCTTGGATTCTGACAAACCAAGGCTAGTGCAGCACAGCGTGAGGGCTTTTAACAGCTTTTATGTTCTAAAGAAGTGCACTGAGATGCTGATGGACAAGGTGACACTCGGTATCTGCTTCAAAACTACTCAAAAAGGAAAAGGAAAAAACACTGTACTGTCCAGCAATAACACAGGAAGACAATTTAAAAGTATTTCTAGCAAATGTTGTTTAAATTTCTACTTCCCGGACAAAAAGTGGCAAGAATCTGGTGTCAAGCCCTTGAGAGCAATTGGGATGAGTGAGTACTCTCAGTTGTATGTGCACCTGTGGAGTCATGCACATGGTGACATGTACAGACACACACAGACACATGCACACACAGACACATGCACAGGATGTGCACATGCAGACATGCACACACACAGACATGCACACACAGCACACAGACACATGCACAGGACAGGCACACACAGAAATGCAGACATGCAAACACCGCACACAAACACATAGGACGTGCACACAGATGCACAGACATGTACACACAGCACACACATGCACAAGACACAGATGCAGGCATGCAGAGACACATGCATACACAGCACACAAACATGCACAGGATCTGCACACAGACATGTTCAGACAAGCACAGTACACACATGGCACACACAAAACACACACAGTACATGCACACATGGCACATAGACACAACACACACACACAGAAAAACATGCACACATGGCACATACAACATACATACACACAGTACATGCACACACTGGGACACCCAGTACATTCACACACCAGCAGACACAGATACATGCAGAATACACGCACACATGAAGACATAGATAAGCACACCAATAGCACACACGTGTATACATGGATGGTATCATAGCACACATGAACACACAGTACATGTACACAGAGCACACATGTACATAAAATGCACTTATAAGTCACAACACACAGATGGGTCTCATAGCACATACACAGTACATGTACATCTCATGCACAGTACATATAACACAGGGCACCACACGGACAGCACACACATGTACACACGAGTACATGTACCACACATATGCACACATGTATATGCACAGAAAGCCCACATGAACCTGCATATCCTGCACACACACAGCCCACATGTATACTTGCACATGTACATGTACAACAGGCAGAGCAGCCAGCAGGGGGGCTGTGCGCACGGAGTGTCTGTGTGCCACGGAACACAGGGACTCAGAATGGGCACCGCTCTTTCCTTTCTCCAGCTACAGGAACAGACAGAGCTGGGGGGCACAGTGACAGGCCCCTGCAGAAGAGAGGCCAGCATCACCCAGCGAGGAGCTATGGGCAGGCAGAAGAAGCATGTCACATGCAGGGACCACGTGGTGCCGGGAGTGCACATTACCTGTCTCAGTTCCTGGGCGTCCCCCTCAGAGATGAGCGGCTCGCTCCTCTGCAGCTGAAGTGACGGGCCCTCCTGGCTCCCTGAGCAGGGCTCGTGGGACATGGCACGGTCCATCAGTCCAGACGCTGGAATGGAAAGTCAAACAGCAGTGACATCTTTCAGGAGGTGCGAACAACGCACGAACATTCAGAACCTCACAGGGAGTGATGTTTAAGACCATCAGCTCTCTGGGCTGGCAGCTGTGGTGGGTCCATCTTCCTGAGCTCTGCTGTGTGGAGCTGGGCTGGGGGCTGCCTGGGCTCACTGGGACCCTGACCCAAGCTGCCTCCTTACCCGGCTCTGGTTAGAGAGTGCACCACTGACAATGTCCCAGGTCTGGCTGTGTATTTGGTCTCTCAGGAAAGGGCTACACATGGAGAGTATCCAACAGGCCACTTGCGGAACCTGGTGAAACGCACATAAAACATGGTCCTGGAAACTGCGGCACCATCTCGTCAGCCCACAGAGCGCTGCGGCTCCCCAGAGCACAGGAAATGGCCGGCTGGCTCGGCCAAGCAAAGCTGGTGGTGTGGCCACTTTGGGGTGGGGGTGGGGGGGTGAGTCAGAGTGCTAAATGTGGCTGGGCCCTGCTCAGGGGTGTTCCCAGGACCCGCACCTGGGCAGGCTCCTGGAAGAGCAGAAGGGCAGCCTGGAGATGCAGTGATACTCAAGAGGCCCTGCATGCCCCCCACTGCATGCCACCGTCCTTTATTTAGAGAGCTGACATCCACCAAACCCTGGCACCACAGGGTCCAGGGAAGGGCATCAGTTAGGTCTACTGCCTGTTCTTCCCCATATTACGAGGGCCCTCGGATACACAGCATGGTCACGTTCATGTATCAGGATGCTGGAAAGCAGACAGCATTTGGATGAGAATCCGCTGTTTGGATGCCAGCACCAACTCCTCGGAACGCGTCTCTGCTTCTGTGGAACAGGAGGCACAGAAGGGCCGACAGGATCCTGGACGTGGGGACCCTGGAGGCGGTGAGCAGAGGCTCCTTTGAGCAGAGCAGCCTGATGAATGCACTGTCAGGAAGGGAAGGGGCCCAGCTAGCCATCCCCAGCATATACCAACTGCACAAGCCCCTCCTTCTGGGGCACAGACCAGCCACCTCCAACACATACAGAAATACCCTCTCTTCTCAGTCCTCGAAGTAATCCTTACGAAGTGATACTCCCCAAGGGGTGCCTGGCTAAGCAAAGGGAGCGTGGCCTCACCCAGGATAAACGCAGGCTGCTGTGGGGACGAGAGAGGCTTCTCAAGGTCCTGCAGAGGAGAGCATTCAGGAAGCAGTGGGCGGGCACCCACGCAGAGCGCCTGTGAGGACTGCACCCCATGGAGACCCGCCACACCCGCAGCTGCATCCAGGAGGCCTACCTGTCTTACCAAAGCCCTTACTGTATACCACGCACACAGATGTCTGCTTTTCTCGTTCATTCTTCAAAAGCAATAAAAGCTGATTGCAACCAATCAAACTGATCTCACAACCTGTGTTCTAAAATCTCCAAAGTCCCATCCTATTCCAGCTTCTAAGGGATTTAATTAGTAAGGAACTTTCCACAGCATGCAACTGTTTGGCCTTACGTGATCTAAAGTGTCACAACTAAAACGTTACATAAGGAAAAGTACCGCAAAAGTTCCGCCTGCAGTAGAAGCCGTCAGAGCTAGCTGGAAGGTATGACGGCAGGAATAGCAAACATGTGCCACCAGCTATTATTAGTCTTACAGGCCAATCCATGCACACGTTAGCAAGTCATTGGTGCTGATGTGATGACAAACAGTGGTCTCCTCACTCAGCCCAGAACCTCCTCCTTCCTTGGTGTCCACTCCACTCCACTGTCTCGTGGACTCCTGTTCTAGCCACCCTGGCACGCTGTCCCCAGCCAACTGGCTCTGCCCACTCTGCACCGCCCCCCGAATACATCACATACATACACAGATGTCCTCCACTCTGCCATTCCATCAGCAGCAGCTCACATGTCCTGGCATCATTTAGCTTGCACAGCTTTGGTATCAACGTGTTGCACCCCACAGCTTCTCTGACGCCAGCGCCCACCCTTGTGCTCCTTCAGCACTGCTCTGGTTTCCATTCCAATACCCCTATGTTCTGGAGGGACATGCTGACATTTTTTAAATGTTAAACAAAAGCCAAAATAGCGAATTTCTCATTACGGAACACACTAAGTCAGGGGTGTCGGTTATGACATGTTGCAGGGTCAGCAGGATCACGCCTAGCACAGAGCTCGGCACTCTGGGTGCTCTGTGTTGAGCCTTGACCCACTGGCTCAATTACTTCAATGCCTTGAAATATCTTCGAAAAAGAATTTACTTCAGTATACAATGGTTCTGCCTCTAAAGTCATTACTTACCACAGTTAAACAAAATCAGCACAAATTGTTCCAGCTTCAAGGGAACTTAGGGATGATTTCACTTTCCAGGAACGACAGCTGGGCTGGTATGGGCAGCTGCGGACTCCAGCCCCCTGACGTACAGACGCAGACCCTGGCCTCAGATCCTGGCCTCACTGGGGATTCAGAGCAAGAACCACCGGCCCTGCCCCAGGAACAGAAGAACCCCTCCGAGCCCATCTGGCCACGGGCAGATTTTCCTCCTTGTCCCTGGGACCCAAAAGCCTCATCAGTGACACAGGGAAGGAAACACCTACTCTACACAGGGACAGCCCCAGAAGCATACACAACTGGGGTGGGAAGCCCTACAAACATCACAAAATGCCGACGCCCTTCACACAGCAGAGAGCTGAAACGGAGAGCGAGTAAGCAATCCCAACTGCCTACAGCCAAAGTCACTTACTGGCAAATGTTCAGACCTACACAGTGCACAGTGTGGACCTGGGGCTCCTGGAAAGAGATCAAGTGTGTGAGAGCCACACAGCTCCCAGGGGGTTGGCTGGGGTCAAGGGGTGCCCATTTCTAAGTACCCAATGGAGGTCTGCTAGTGGTCGGTGTGGTGCCTGTGTCCTAGTGACCATGCGGGTGGGGGGTGTGCCTGTGGTCAGTGTGGTGCCACGTCCTGGCACTGAACTCCACTGCCTGAAGCCCAAGTCTTCAATGAGTAGTCCTGCACTGGATATCAGTGCCCCAGACATGTATTACTGTCTCACAGACGTGTGCCCCTGGATGCCTGGGCCTCTTCTGGGTGCTGGAGATGTGGTCATGAAGAGACAACTTGTGTCTGGTGAGGACAGAGCACATGCCCCAGTGTGAAAGCACAACAGCCAACCAGAGGGCAGCAGTGCCGAGGGCAAGTGTAGGGCAGGTAACTGGAGGTCTCTTAATCAGGTGGCCAGAGAAGGCTTCTCTCAGAATATGGCAGTCAGCAAACAACAGAGACAAAAATAAGTACCAAAACATAAAAGGCCACGCGTGGGCTATGCTCTGAAGTCATCTTCCTGAAACCCATTACCCCAGGACCCTGAGAAAACACGGGTGAAGCACAACTGGGAGACATGCTAGGAAACCTCGGCAGCACTCCTACAGGCCGTCAAGACCGTCAGGGCCAGGGGGCCCAGGGAGACGCCCCCCAGCACGAGGGTTCCAGATGGGGTTCTGGACAGTGAGTGCGAGAGAACCTGGACAGAACTGAGACTTCACAGAGTGATGCTGTATGCACACATGCGTGTGAGCTGTGACGAGGAGAATGGCAAGGCAGGCGAATATCGGGGTCTGTACCAGCCTCCTAGCTCCTCCTCATGTCTGAAATACTCCAGGACGTAAAGAGTCCTTTAAGGATGCTGTGTGAACACACATGGACTCTGCATGGCCTCGCCCCAGGGTAGAAGCAGCCCCCTGTGTCATTCCCCACCCCCGAAGCCCAGGAGACTGCTGTGGCTGGCTGCTGGCTGGGCCACCGGCACTTCACATGACTGTGGAGGTCTCTGGAAAGTTCTTCCAGACAGGGACTCCAGGCAAACATGGGTGCTGTGGTGACGCTGCCACCTGCTGGTCACACGTTCTACCAACACTGCTCCTGGAGAAGAGTACATTTCTGACATGTCAAGTCATGGTTTCCACCTCTACTGCTTCTGTACTTTCCACCCTGGGACAGTGAAAACACAGGTGCTGGCAAACACCATCAGAGGCGACAGAGAGGGCTGCCCAGGCCTCCTGCAGAGGTCCCAGCAAGCCAGACATGGTGCTGCTCACAAGCCCACATGCTGGCCTCTTCCCCAGCTCCCCTCTGCATAAACTCCTTGGGATGGGGTGGCCTCACCACGGGAGGATGGCCCCTCTTGCTCCGTGCAGACGCTGACCTCCTGCGGGAACCCATCCAGAGGCTGAAGTGGGCTGAGCGCAGGATGAAAACCCACTGGTTGTGGTTCCACTCATTCCACACACACAGTCCCTGACTGTGACAGGCGAGGCCACACACCCCGTCATGCGAGCCACCCCGAATCTAGGTGTTGCTGGGAAGGTGTCTGCAGAGGTGGTGGAGGCCCAGCCCCAGCTGACTTTAGGTGAGGGAAACTGTCTGTGGCTTCCCTGAGGAAGAAGACATTCGGCCTGTGGTCAGCAGCCTTGGCCTGTACCCTTCCTGAGGGCGGGCCCTGCGCAGTCTGTACTCACCTAGCTTCCTGCAGCCAGACGATGGCCGCAGAGGCCCTGGCATGCACCTCCTTTTCCCCTCCAGCCCTGTCTGCACCTGGACACGTGGGGTCAGGGCCCAGCAAGCCTCTTCTCCCCTGCACAGTGCCACACTCTGTGCCACGTGTGCTCACAGCTGCCCCCTACACGGGACATTCTGTGCCATGTCCCTTCTCTGAAACCACCAGGCGGAGCTCCATGAGAACAGGGACTGTGGGTGCCTGGCAGTACGCCTGGCGCAGGGGGTTCTGGTTCAGCAGCAGCAGAAGCAGTGGCTGGAGGCACTCTGCATTGGGACCCAGCAGCCCTGAGTCTCTTCCTCCCACAGGAAAACAGCAGTGTGGGGGCAAGGGGTGGCCAACGGCCTGACCTGCTCAGAGTCTTAGGCTCGTGGCATTGTCCACCCTTCTCAGTCCTGCCTTGAGAGAGGGGCCAAAGAAAAATCTGGAAATGCTAAGGAAATAATTTTTTAAATGAAGTTTTTACATTTTGGTGCTTATGGGACCAGATCTATCTTCAGGTATATTTCTTTTGAAACTTGAAGCCATTTAGAAATGTTCATGTGTTAGGGAAACAGGTTACATATTAGTGCTGAAATCAATCACTTCAGAGCAAAAAGAAACCAGAACCGTAACAAACACTTCTCTAACTGTAACAGATGTCCAGCAATCAAAGTTAATAAGAAGAGACTACTAGGCTGTTAGAAAAATCATTATAATGCAGACATAGGTCACCTATAATGCTAGCATTAGGAAATATGGTATTTTATCACTTTGGGATTTCTTTAGCTGGGCTCTAAAACAAACTTAATGGGAAACATGCTAGATTAGACCATAGCAAAATTAAGGATTTCTGTAACGGAGAATGACAGTCTGGCAGAGGTACTGGTAGCCTCTAGAGCCAAGAAGGGATGCAAACCTACATGTGAGGAGCTCCTACAAATCACAAAAAATAAACAGCACAGTAGAAAACAACAACAACAACAAAAAAGCCACACAATACACAGAGAAAAATGTGTGAAGCCAGAAAGCAAATAAGGAGCGTCAGATGTTCCACATCACAATCAATGATAGACATGAAAATAAAGGCACCAGCGAGATGCTACCTGACACCATCTGGATGGCAAACTGCTAAGTCAGATGACCCCAGGCTGCCCCAGGCAAGGCTGGGGCTTGGACCTGGGACTCTCTCAACCTCCAGGGCCACGCCCAATGCCACACACTCCCCACTAGGGGAGGCCTGCAAACCTACAGAAACTATGCTGCAGTTCTCAGAGATTCTGATTTCTTAAACAGGTACCCAGAAGGCAGGCTGAGATGACCCTGATTGAGGCTGACGTCAGGGGTGGAGGGACTGGATGCCTACCAGGGCAGGCGGGTCACACAGAGGAAAGGGGGAAATGCCTAACTTGGAGCCTGCCTCTGATCTGAAAGGGCCATCAAGCCCTCCTGCCCTCCGGGGAAACCCACATAGCACTCAGTGGGTGATAAACCTGAGCTCTGGGATTTACACACTCTGAGATGGCAAGTACTACGTTGTTTTCATTCACAAACACATGGACAGTCACTGCTGCAGAGAAATCAGCAGCTGCTCCAAGTGACACAAGTGAACAGTGTACCCCAGGCATGCTACGTTCTGACTCCAAGTTTGGAGAAGGAGGCACACTCCAAATGCCAATGCTCACTTACCCGCCTGCCAGACTGAGCAGCCCTTCTCTACTGGGGAAGACGATCTGGCACTTCTGGGGGTCAAGGCATCTTCTAACAGCTCCATCTTCTTGCTGAACTGCACCTCCAAAATGGGGATAGCCTCTGACATCTTGGCAGATATCAGGCGATAAGCTATGTCTGGCCTCCCAATGAACCGCTGTCGGATGCTAATTTCATAAGGCGTGTGAACCTTAATGTCATCTATATCTTCTCTTTCGAATCTGTGCATGAGCAAAGAACAGGAGTCATGGATTTCCAACCCAGACACAAGGATGGTGAGACTTCCTGCTTTAACATGAGATGCATTCCCCTGGGAGATAACAGCAGGAATTCGGACCACTACCCCTTCTTTTCCAAGAACTTTGGGACTAGCCATTGAGGTGCTTTCCTTGGGGTTTGTTTCTGCTGGCATCTTCCAAAGCTTGGAACTAAATGGCCACCAAGAAGGGGACTCCAGCTCCGTCAGCAACCTAAAAGACCAAACAAAACACAGTCAAGTGAGTTTGAATATTTTCTTCAAAACTTCCTTAGGCTTCATAAAGCAGCTAACCATTTTATAGAGTTCTTTTCCACAAGCACTCCATGAAGCAAAGAGCAGGAATTGCTACCTGCATGTTTTAGAAAAGAAAACTGAGGCTAAGAGCAGATCTCTTAGGCTTACAGACTACAAAGCCATCAACAGTAAACACACAACAGAAACACACATCTTCTGACTAGAAATGTTGCCCTTTTCACCCTGGACCCTAGCTAATTCTGACTCAAAATAAATCCTGACCTCAGTCTGCAGGGAGCTGTCTGATGGAACTTTCTGTAGGAATCTGTCCTGTCCAATGTGGTAACAAGCACATGTGGCTACTGGGTCCCTGGAGTGTGGCTGATATAATGAGGGACTGATTTTAAACTTAACAAGCACATGTGGCTACTGGCTACCACAATGGATGGCAACACTATAAAATAACTGCAAATAACACCAAGAGATCTACCTTGTGCTGAAAAAAATGGAAGCAGGAAAGGAAAAGTAAAGGAACAAGGACCAAATGGTATACACAAAAAATAAATATCAAGATGGTAGAGTTAGACTCAGCCATATTAGTAATTATACTAAACATAAATAGACTAACTCTTCTAATTTAAAGGCATATTGTCATCCTGGATTAAAGACATAAACCAACAAACTATAGCTATATCTTGTTCACAAGAGACACTGAAATATAAGGACACAGACACATCAAAAGCAAATGGATCAGAAAAAAGATAGATCGTGCCAAAAGTAAACTCTAAGATAAGGGGTGTTATCAGGAATAAAGACAGACTATGTATAATAGTAAGAGAGTCAATTTGAAAAAAAATGACAATTCTAAACATATATCTAACAAAATTTCAAAATTAAGCAAAAATTAACAAAACTAAAAGGAGAAATAGATAATCACAGTTGTAGATTTTAATATGTTTCTCTCCATAATTAACACAACAAGAAGACAAAAATGATTAATAAGAATATAAACACTATTTAATCCACTCAGCCTGACTGATATTTATTGAAACATCACCCAACTGCTGAATGTACACCCTTTTAAAGTGTACTCAGAAGATTAAGAAAAAGACTATAACACATCTCAATAAATTTTAAGTTTTGAAATCCTATAGAGCGTACCCTCTGTCCCCAAAGAAATGAAATTAATAACAGAAGATTAGCAGAAAATCCTCAAATATTTGGAGATTAAGCACAATTCTAAATAAAGGGCATCAGAAAATATCTGAAATGAATGAAACCAAATAATACGCAGGAAATGGCTGGATGCAAATGGAGCAGTCATGAGTAAAATTTATGGCTCTCAATGCACGCATTTGAAAACTTCTTAGGTTTAAAATAAGTGACTTAAGCTTCTGTTGCAAAAAGTTATAAATTAAACCCAAAGAAGAAGCAAAAGCAGAAATCAATGAAATTGAAAAAAGAAAAAATGAACAAAGCCAAAAGTTGGTTCTTTGAAGTAATTTTATTATTTTTTTAAGATTTTATTTATTCATGAGGGCAGCCTCGGTGGCTCAGCGGTTTAGCGCCACCTTTGGCCCAGGGCCTGGTCCTGAAGACCAGGGATCAAGTCCCATGTCGCGCTCCCTGCATGGAGCCTGCTTCTCCCTCTCCTGTGTCTCTGTGTCTCTCATGCATAAATAAGTAAAATCTTAAAAAAAAAAAAAAAAAAGATTTTATTTATTCATGAGAGACTCACAGAGAGAAGCAAGACACAGGTAAAGGGAGAAGCAGGCTCCCTGCGGGGAGCCCGATGTGGGACTTGATCCCAGGACCCTAGTATAATGCCCTGAGCCAAAGGTAGATGCTCAATCACTGAGCCACCCAGGTGCCCCTCTTCAAAGTAATTAAAATAATTAAACCCTTACAAGAAATGATCAAGAAAAAAAACAAAGAAAATCCATATTATCAATATTAGGAATAAAAACAGAGGCTTCACCATAGATACTTTAGCCCTTGAAAGGCTTCTAGGGAATATCATACCCAGCTTTACACTAATGATTGGGACAACAGTAAGTAGACAACATATTTAAAAAACCCAACCTTCTAAAACTGAAGCAAGAAGTAGTTTAAGAATATGAATACACAGGGTAGCTGGTGGTTCAGTTGGTTAAGCGCCTGCTTTTGGCTTAGGACATGATCCTAAGGTCCTGGGATCAAGCCCTGCACGTGGCTCTCTGCTCAGTGGGGAGTCTGCTTCTTCCTCTGCCCTCTGCTTCCCCCTGCTTGTGCTCATGCTGTCTCTCAGTTAAATAAATAAATCAAATTGTAAAAAAAGGAAAAAGAATATGAATACTCATAACAATGTGGCAGCAAGAGAAATTTGGCAAAATCCCATTTATGAATGTACCAAAAATAATAAATACCTTAGGGTTAAATTTAACCAAGGAAGTGAAACACTTGTACTCTGAAACCTATCAGACACTGATAAACTAAACATGACACAAACAAATGGAAATAAATACTATGCTTGTGGATTGGAAGGATTAATATTGTTAAAATGTCCATACTACCTAACACAATCTACAGATTTAATGAAATCCCTTTCAAAATACCAAATGCATTTTTCACAGAGCTAGAAAAAGTAATTATAAAATTTGTATGGAACCACAAAAAACCTCAACTAGCCAAAGTGATCTTGAGAAATAAGAACAAAGCTGGAGGTATCATAATCCCAGATTTCAGGATATACTACAAAGCTGTAGTTATCAAAACAGTACAGTACTGGCACAAAAACAGTCACAGATCAAAGGAAAAGAACTGAAAGCCCAGAAGCACACCCACACTTTCATGGTCAATCTATGACAAAAGAGGCAAGAATATACAAAAGGGAAAGGACAGTCTTTTCAACAATGGTGTTGGTAAAACTAGACAGCCACATGCAAAAGAATGAAACAGGACCCTTTCTTACACCACACACAAAAATAAGCTCAAAATAAATTAATGGCTTAAATATGGGACTTGAATCCATAAAGCTCCTAGAAGAAAACGTATATAGTAATTGCCTGAACTTTAGCCTTAGTAACATACAGAACTGTCTCTTTAGGCAATGGAAACAAAAGTGAAAACAAACTGTTGGGACTACATCAAAATAAAAATCTTCTATACCGGGCACTTGGGTGGCTCGGCAGTTGAACGTCTGCCTTTGACTCAGGTCGTGATCCTCGGGTCCTTGGACTGAGTCCCACATCGGGCTCCCCACACGGAGCCTGCTTCTCCCTCTGTCTATGTTTCTGTCTCTCTCTCTCTCTCATGAATAAATAAATAAAATCTTAAAAAAAAAAAGCTTATGCACAGCAAAGGAAATCATCACTGACAAAACAAAAAGCCAACCTACTGAATGGAAAAAGATATTTGCAAATGATACATCTGATAAGGGATTAATATCCAAAATATATAAAGAACTTATACAATTAATCACCAAAACAAACAAGCAATCGAATTAAAAAATGGGCAGAGGATCTGAATAGGCATTTTTCCAAAGAAGACATCCATGTGGCCAAGAGACATGAAAAGATCTAAACATCACTCACCATCAGGGAAATACAAATCAAAACCACAACACTCCTAACTCTGGGAAATGAACTAGGGGTGGTGGAAGGGGAGGAGGGCGGGGGGTGGGGGTGAATGGGTGACGGGCACTGAGGGGGACACTTGACAGGATGAGCACTGGGTGTTATTCTGTATGTTGGCAAATTAAACACCAATAAAAAATAAATTTATTATATAAAAAAAAGATATAACCTCATACCTGTCAGAATGGCTAAGATTAACAACAGGAAACAACAGGTGTTGGTGAGAATGTGTCGAAAGGGGAACCCTCTTATACTGTTGGTGGGCAAACTGGTGCAGGCACTCTGGAAAACAGTATGGAGGGTCCTCAAAAATTAAAAATAGAATTGCCATATGATCCAATAATTCCACTACTGGGTATTTACCTAAAGAAAATAAAAACACTAGCGATAAAGATATATGCACCCCTATGTTTACTGTAGCCAAACTATGTAGCCAAACAACCCAAGGGTCTCCATACATGAATGAATAATGAAGCGCCCTCTCTCTCTCTCTCTCTCTCTTTCTCTCTCTCTCACACACACACACACACACGAATATTACTTAGTCACAAAAAAGAACGAAACCTTGCCATTTGTAACAACGTGGATGGAGCTAGAGTGTATTATGCTGAGTGAAATAAGAAAGACAAACACTACATGACTTCACTTATATGTAGAATAAGCAAATAAATAAAACAAACAAAAAAGCAGAAACAGACCTGTAAATACAGAGAACTGTTGGCTGCTGAAGGGGATAGGGCCTGGGGAAGGGGCAAAATGGATGAAGGGGATGGGGTATTACCGGCTTCCAGTTATGGAATGAATAAGTCATAGGGACGAAAGGCACAGCATAGGGAATATGGTCAATGGTATTGTACTAGTGTCTCTGGTGACAGATGGGAGTTACATGTGTGGTGAGCGTAGCATTAAGTATAAACTTGCCAAATCACTACAACATACATCTGAAATTAATGGAACATTGTCAACTAAACTTCAATGCAAAAAAAAAAGGGCATGGATGCCTTCCCCTAACTGGAACAGTGTCAGAAAAGGTACCTGAGCCACCTCGACAACCACCATTACCTGGTTGCACTAGGGTTCCTTCCCCTAAGTGGGATGGTGGTAGAGAACACCACATGAAAGGCCAGGGGCAACAAGGGAAACCTTACCAGTCTGTAGAGGGGGATGGTAACAAGACCTTCCTAATTCTCCCAGCTAGGGCACGGTGGTGAGGAAGCAAAAAAATCCCACTCCCAGCCAGCAGCAACAGGTGTCTGTACCTACCCCAAGGCATGAACAAGGGCCAAATGGGGAAATGAGGGCTCTGACCCTCACATGGCAGTAAGAGGAATCATTTTTTTTTTTTTTTAAGAGAGAAAGACAGACAGTGGGGGAGGGAGGGAGAGAATCTCAAGCAGGCTCCACACTCACCATGGAGCCGAATGTGGGACTTGATCTCACAAGCCTGTGATCACAACCTGAGCCAAGATCAAGAGTTGGACACTTAATGGATGGAGTCACCCAGGCACCCCAAGAGGAATCAGCTTCTTACTCCTGGGATGCCATGTCAGGGAAAGCTCTGAAAAAACAGAAAAATAATATCCAGAGTCTTAATACCCAAAATGTCCAAGATACAATGAAGAATTACTTACAATGCCAAGAACCAGGAAAATCTCCACTGAAATTAAAAACGTAAGCAAATGCCAAAACTAGGATGAAACGATGGACTTACTAGACAAAGATTCTAAAGCACTGTCATAAAAGTATTTCCATAAGCTATTATGGACATGCTGGAAATAGATTAAGAACCAGAAAGTCTTAGCAGAGAAACAGGAGAAACAATAAAGTACCTGGGAATTTTTGAACTTAGAAATATAATAACTGATATAAAAAAATGGGTAGATATAAACTGCTGCATGAGATGATAAAAGAATCCATGAAATTAAAGATCAAAGAATAGAAATTACCCATGTGAACAACAGAGAGAAAAATACCAAAAACAATGACAACAAACCCAAAACTGAACATTCGTATCACCAGTACTCCAGCTGGAGGAGAGAGAGAGAGGGTAGGGCCAGAAAACAGCTCAAACAAATCTGACCATTTCCCAAATCAAGCAAAAAAATATAAGCCCATAGATTCAAAAAAATAAAACCTCATTAGACCCACATAGCATAAAATCAAAAAAATTACTGTGAACTGATGTTAAATAGACAAAAAATCTTGACAGCAGTAGGAGAGACTCACCTACAGGAGGAAACCAATTCCAATGACAACATGCTTGTCAGAAACCATGGAGGCTGGAAAGAAGTGGCACAATGGTTTTCAGTGCTCCAAGAAAAGAACTGTCACTTCAAAATTCCATATTGAGTGAAACTTTTCTTCAAGAATAAAGAGGAAATTTAATTATTCTCAGAGGAAGAAAACCCACAAAGAAACTGCTGCTAGTAGGTCTGCCCTAAAAGAATGTCTCAAAGAAATGGATGAATCAGAAAGGAATCGCTGAGGGCAGGAATCCTGGAACATCAGGAAGGAGGGTAGAAAAACAGAGTAAAAATATAGGGAAATAAAATATACTTTTTTTTTCTCTTGAGCTGGCTAAAATATGTATGGCATTTGAAGTGAAAATTACAACACTGATGTGGTTCTCAAGTAGGCAAATGAAGTCAAGAGATAATTAGCTTATACATCCTTTCTATGAATCAGGCAGGGTAAAGCGACATAAAGACATAAAGACAGGTTAGGTTTCTACATAGTCCTCAATCTGGTAAAATGCCAACCACCAGCACACTGGGACCAATTATGCATATATAATGTAATACTGAGAGCAATAAGATGAAGAATCTATGTAAGGAGATAACATTCAAAACAGTGTAGGTAAGTCACAATGCAATCTGAAATAATATTCAGATAACCTACAGGAGGCAGGGGGGAGAAAAGAAATGAACAGAGGGAATAAGTAACAAAAAATAAAACAGCAGATTTAAGTGTTTTTATACACTAATAATTACATTGCTAGGATGGCAAAACTGCTCCAGATTCTATCCAATTTCTATCAAAATCCCAGCTAGCTCTTGTGCAGAAACTAGCTAGTTGATCCTAAAATTCATACAGAAATGCAAGGGACCCAGAATAGCCAAAACAATTTTGAAAAAGAATAAAGTTGGTGGAGTTCCCACTACCTGAGTGCAAAGCTTACTATGAAGCTACAGAAATAAAGATGGTGTGGTACTGCCATAAGGTCACACACCTGGATTACTGATAGAACTCAGTCCAGGAACAAACCTTTACATGTAGGGTCAACTGGTCTCCAACAAGGATGACAAGACAATTCAATGGGGTAAACAGTGAGATATTGCTGAGACCACTGGATATCTACACACAAAGAAAAGAAGTTGGACCCATTTCTCATGCTATGAACTCCAAGTGGATCACAGACCTAAACAGAAAGGCTAAAAAAAAGTAAACCTCTGTGACTTTGGACTAGGCAATGAATCATGTAGGACATCAAAGGCAAGTGACGAAAGAAAAACAGATACAGTGGATCTCATCAGGCAGCCAGAGCAGGGCTACAGGCACAGGAGGTGCATGCAGTCAGGCCCTGGTGTCCCAGCATCCCAAGGAGGAGCTGAGGACGCAGCCACGAAGAGAGCCTGGGCACAAGAATGCCACAGTTTTCTGCCCTGGTCCCATGGTATGCTCCAGGGAGGGAAGTCCCCTTGGCAGTGTCTGAAGGTGGGAAACTGCAAAGCTCTGAAATGCTGATTTTTTGAATGGAAAAGATCAATGTTGAGATGCCTGGGGGGCTAAGCAGTTAAAGCGTCTGCCTTTGGCTCAGGGCTTGATCCTGGAGTCCTGGGATCGAGTCCCATGTGCTCCCTGCATGCAGCCTGCTTCTCCCTCTGCCGGTGTGTCTGCCTCTCTTTCTCTTTCTCTGTGTGTGTGTGTGTCTCATGAATAAATGAATACAATCTTAAAAAAAAAAAAGAAAAAGAAAAGGATATTTGGTACTAGCATGTTGAAACCAAAAATAACAACAAAGGATTTTCTCTGGTCATTAAAACAGAGAAGCCAAAATAGGAAACAGACTTTGCTACATCTGTTGGGTTGGACAAGTTTTTCCCACCATGAACACAGAACAAAATGGATGAATTCTGTTTCTGAATATGTATAAATGATTCTCTTGCTGTAAGTTATTTTAAGAAGAAAAAATTAATTGAACAGTCATGAGCTGGGGGCATTATAACATGTTTTGAGAATTGTTCTAAAGTACAAAGTGGGGCACCTGGATGGCTCAGTCTGCAGAGCATGTAACTCTTGATCCTGGGGTCTTGAGTTCAAATCCCATGTTTGGCATAGATATTACTTAAAAAAAAAAAAAAAAAAGCTAAAGCACAAAAAGTGTAAAGATTGTTATTTCCAAACTCAACTCTTCAACCAAATGACACAATCTGCACATCCTTTGTGAATATTATGAAGGTCACTGATAGGACTTAAAGTTGATAACATGAAGCCTGGGGAGAAAATATCTATTTGGGGGATGCCTGGGTGGCTCAGTGGCCTTTGGCTCAGGTCCTGATGCCGGGGTCCTAGGATTGAGTCCCACACAGGGCTCCCCACACAGAGACTGCTTTTCCCTTTGCCTGTGTCTATCATGAATAAATAAGTAAAATCTTAAAAAAAAAAAAAAAAAAGAAAATATCTACTTGGAAAGTTTAAGACAAAACTTCTTTTATTCAATCTGTTCTATTTAGTTTTAAAATAAATTGTGTTTGATTCCTTGGAGAAAAAAAAATTAAAGTTCTCTGCTTCAAAAAATACCTTCAAGAAAGTAAAATGAAGGCACCTGGGTGGCATAGTTAGTTAAATATCTGACTCTTGATTTCAGCTCAGGTCATGATCTCAGGGTTGTGAGATTGAGCCTCCTATCAGGCTCTGTGCTCAGCAGGGGTCTGCTTGAGATTCTCTCTCTTTCTCCCTCTGTCTCTCCCCCTCCCAAGACTAAAATAAATAAATCTTAAAAACAACAACAACAAAAAAGGGGCAGCCCAGGTGGCTCAGCGGTTTAGTGCCGCCTTCAGTCCAGGGTGTGATCCTGGAGATCTGGGATGGAGTCCCATGCCAGGCTTCCAGAATGGAGCCTGCTTTTCCCTCAGCCTGTGTCTCTGCCTCTCTCTTTGTCTCCCATGAATTAAAAAAAAAAAAAAAAAAAAGGTAAAACAACAATCCACAGAAAGGGAGCAAATACTTTCAAATCATATATACCATAAAGAGACTTCTACCCAGAATATATAAGGAATTCTTACCAACTCCATAATAAAAACACGACAACATAAAAAACACTCAAATAATCTGAAAACATATGGAAAAAAAGCACATGAAAAGATGCTCATTATCATTAAGAAAATGAAAATCAATACCCCAGTGAGATGCCACCTTGCACCCACTAGAAGAGTTATAATAAAAAAGGCTGGTGATAACAAGTGTTGATGAGGTTGTGGAGAAACTGGAGCCTTCCCAATACTGGCAGAGACATAAAATGGTGCAGCCACTTTGGAAAACAATTGGTCAGTTTCTCAAAATGTTAGAGACCCAGCAATTTCCCTCCCAAGGGAAATGAAAACAAATGTTCATACGAACACTTGTACACAAGTGTCCATAGCAGCACTATTCATAATAGCAGCAAAACAGAAACAACAAAACATCCATCAAAACCAGTAATGGATAAACAAAATGTGATATATTAATAGATAATACAACAGAATATTAGTCAGAAATACAAAGCAACAAGGCACCTGGCTGATTCAGTCAGTAGAACATGTGACTCTTTGATCTCAGGGTTGTGAATTCAAGCCCATTTTGGGCATGGAGCCTACCTAAAAACAAAAGAAAGAAGAAAGAAGGAAGAAGAAGAAATATGAAGTAACAAAGTACTTCTTAAGTATATCCTTATATCCTACAACAAGCATGAACCCCAAAAAACATGGTATGTATGTTAACTCCCTAAAAAAGAGAAGACTACACAGAAAGAGTAGATCAGTGGTGACCTGGGCAGGGTGAGAAGAGAATGACTGCCAAAGGGCTTGAGGCAACCTGTGGGAGTGACAGAAATGTCCTAAAATTGGACTATAGTGATATCGACACAACTCTGTAAATTGAAGAAAAATCACTGAATTGTTCACATACAATGAGCAAATCATATGGTATATAAATTAGAAGGCTATTTTAAAAAATCTAAGACACATCAGAATAAAACTTCAGAATATCTAGGATAGGGAGGAAAAAATAGCCACAATCCTACACGACTTAGCAATAGCATACAGCAGGAAGACAACGGAAAACATTGTCAAAGTGCTGAGCTACATTAGGCTCAACTGTGAAGAGTCAACTGTCATTCCACAGTGCCATTTTTCAACATCTGAGCACTCAGGCCATACTCATAGATGCCAGTGAAAACACAACCAAACTACTTACCTCAACAACTAGATTCCAGCAAACTCCTGACATCAAAACCAACTTGTCTTCATTTCATTTAAAGAAAGATACAGAATACCAAGAAGTAGGAAGCATACAATCAGAATTTTAATATATGTAAACAAATTTGTTTTCTAGAAGTTCTATGGGGCCCTTTTGCTGCTTTTTATCATGGAGAGGCCAACACAGAGGTTTCAAACATCATGAACTGAAGCGGCTTTCCTGCCAGAGGGAACTCAAAGACAAAACATATTTCCTTTTCCCTTGACAGGAGCCAGATATCTAAGATTTTTTTCAGTTCACTAGCTGAACGGAGAGACAAGGCAAGAGAAACTTCAATGATCACACACAACAAAGAAGACATGGTTTGCAAAAATAGTTTGGAAAAGACACAAAGGTCAGCCCCAATCCTCAATAAGCAAAGACCACCAATCCCCAAGGAGTAGGAGAATTAGGTTTCCAGAGTGAATCAGTCAGCTTGGGCTGCTATAACAAAAATACCACAAACTGGGGCACCTGGGTGGCTCAGTGGTTGATTGCCTTCAGCTCAGGCTGTGATCCCGGAGTCCTGGGATTGCGTCCTTCATCGGGCTCCCTGCACAGAGCCTGCTTCTCCCTCTGCCTGTGTCTCTGCCACTCTCTCTGTCTCTCATGAATAAATAAAATCTTAAAAAAAAAAAAAACAAAAAACAAACTGCATGGCCTGAGCAACAGACTGATTTCTCAGTTATAGAGACTGGGAAGCTTAATATTAGGGTGCCAGCAGATGTGGTTTTGTGGGAGAGCTCTCTCCCTGGCTTGGAGATGGCTGCCTTCCCATGTCCTCACATGGCAAAGAAAGGTCTCTAGCCTCTTCCCCTTATCCCATTGTGGGGGCTCCACTCTCATGACCTCATCTAAACCTAATCACCTCCTAAAGGCTCTGCTTCCTTACACCATCACAATGAGGCGTGACTTCAGTATATGAGTATCAAGGAAACAAATACTTAGTCCATAACAGAGTTACCACAACCATAACAGAATGTATAGTTTCCAAAAAAAAAATTACAAAACATACAAAGAAAGAAGTATGGCCATTCACAAGGCCCATTACCATTTCTGAGGAAACTCTAATATTTTGATTATTTGTCAAAGATGTTACACCAAAATCTTAAATATATTCAATGAGCTAAAGGAAACTATAACAAATAACTGAAAGGAATAAAAAAAATGTCTGAACAAAACAAGAATATCAGTAAAAAGACAGAAATTATGAAAAGAAACCAAACAAATTCTAGAGCTGAAAAATACAATAACTGAAATGAAAAACTCACCAGAGGGATTCAACAGCAGATGTGGGCAGGGAGAACAGAGAATCAGCAAATTTGAAGGTAATATCTTTGAAATTACCCAGTCTGACAGACAGAAAGAAAAAGAAAAATGAATACAGCTTAAACAATCTGTGGGACACTATCAAGCATCCACAAATGTATTACAGGAATCCCAGATAGACAAGAAAGGGGCAGAAAAGTAATCCGAGGAAACACTGGGCTGAAAACTTCCCAAATCTGATGAGAGGTATGAACGTACACATTCAAGAAGCTCACCAAACACCCAGGAGGATAAACTTAAAAGATCTACACTGAGATACATTATAAAGTGTTGAAACTCAAAGACAAAAAAAGAGTTTTGAAAGCAGGAAGAGAAAAGTGACCTGTCACATTCAGGAGAGTCACAATAAGCGGTCCAATGTAATCAAGCAGCCCCCAAGGAGCTGGCTCACCAGCCTGGAGAATGGAGCCATACTGGAGACTCAGCACTGGGGTCTCCAGATTAGGCGTGCAGCAGTGGCTGTGGCCAGGCTGGCCTTGGTGAGTTGAAGTCACATTGCTGAGCCCCCTCATAACTTCCATCCCTGTTACCATGGCCACTTTGCTCATGGGCCCATTGGGTTAGGAGATGCTGGGGAAATAGGCTGACTGGTACCCAGAGAACAGGTCATCTTATCCACATGGTTATCACAGTCCTCCTCTGCTGAAGAGACTGGTGGAGCATTCACACAGGTTACATCTTTGCCTCTTGTCCCACTAGAGAAGTGTATCCACATACTTCTACCCTAGACCTCCTTGTTGTGAAGTTTCTAATTGTGTTTCCTCCATTCCCCAAACATCCAGCCAAACCACTGGCCACAGCCAAGCAGTATGCAGTTGACCTCTGGCCATTCCTCCTTCCAAGGAAATGGCTGAGCAGAGTACCACATAGTGGTCACCAGTCTTAGGAGAGGACTGTAAACACTTCTGCCCATAGCATCTTGGTACTGCATTTACCACAGAACACAACGTGGTCAATCACTGGATGGGGTAATACCTAACCCAGCTTTACTTACGTAGAGAAGAGACAGAACAAAATCAGTTCCAATATTAGGCAGTGGTCTCTCATGGCCAGCAGGTCCCCCGGCAGCCGACACAGGGCAACTGGCTTATACATATCTCTGTAATGCTGCAGTTCAAGTTCAAGCACGCCCCCCCAACTCCACAGTCTGAAATACGGAAAGCTGCGGGTGTGCCTGAGAGCCACTGACATGTATGCTTGTGTAGGACAAAAGAGTACTGGCTGAGCTTGTAACAGGGAAAGTGATTTCCCTACTAGGGGATAAGCTGGCACAGACTGTGTGTTCCAGCCCTAAGACCCATCCTCATGAGGCTGAGAGTGGGTCAGAAGACTGTGTACACAAGACTACTCACCCAACACAATGATTTTCCAGGTGCATAGCTTGAAGTTCTGCCCCCTGAAAGGATTTCCCTTCACCACTGTGGACTTCTGGGTGATGCCTCCATATTGCACAAAACCATCTGTACCAGGCTCCACTATCTTCCTCCTCAGAACTGGCTATGGGGGGCACTCCCCATGTAGGAAATGTACCATAGGGGCAGGCTCAGAGAATGCAGTGCAGCAGGAGTGGGGGCCATGGCATTTGAGCTGACCTGTCATGTGACCTAGCCTGTGCTTTCAAAGCCTGCTTGAGCCTTATCTCCTATATCCCACTGTCATTTGATGATGGAGTGTCACTGTGCATGCCCCACTTTATAGCTTGGTGGGTCACACAATATTCACTTCACGAAGAAAAGCTCAGATTGCATAATAACTGGTGGTCCATGGTCAAGCATTCAGTCTCTACAAAGGCCCAGTAGCAGGTCAAGAGCGGTTTCTCAAAAACAAAACAAAACAAAACAAAACAAAACAAAACAAAAACAAAAACAAAACCAACCAACCAACCAAACAAAAACAGTCATCCATAGAAGATGGTAGGACTTTGCTCCAAAATCCCACACGCATGCACTGTGACTCCCTACAAAGGTCTGCCAAAGGCTCCAAAGGGCACCCCTGTCTACTGCAGACACTTCGAGTGCTATTGGATCATGTGGCCCAAGTGGCAACCTGGACCTGCTGCAGAGCCTTCTTGTTCTGGGCCCCACTCAAAGGTTTCAAGTCACTTTGTAAACTGGCTGGAGTATCACACCCAAATGAAGAGTATGTTGCTTCCAAAATGCTAAGGGGCTCACTAGGTACTGTCTCTCTCTCTCTCTCTGTTAGATTTTATTTATTTGAGAAAGAGAGAGAGAGAGAGCACATGTGCACCTGTGTGTGCAAGCATGCGTGATGGGTGGAGGGGCAGAGGGGGAAGGGAGAAGGGAGAGAATCTCAAGCAGACTTCCCACTGGGTGTGGAGTCCGATATGGGGCTCATTCTCATGACCCTGAGATGGTGACCTGCATTGAAACCAAGAGTCGGCCACTTAACTAACTGAGCCACTCAGGTGCTCCAACTGAAAAGCCAGGTACAAAAACTCTTTCTTCACCTAGAGGAGATATTTCAGCAAGCCCTGCTCACTCCACTGGATCCCCAGAAATCTCAATGAGAAGGGAAGTCCCTAATTTGTCAGGTTTCTTTCCTACCCTCTGACATGCAAACATCTTTCCAATGCATCTAGAGTAGCTGCTAATTCTTACTTGATCCATTCTGCATGGTGTAAGCCATGTTATGGACTAGCACGCTATCCTGTGCAGTGAAAGCCAGTCACGGGCTCCGGGACATACACTGTGACACAGGGCTGGAGAGCTGAAATATCTCTGATGTGGGATGACGCAGACGTCCTGCTAGATGTGCGGCTGAAAGTAATCTGACTTAGCTGTCCTGACAAACAGCACAGAAAGAGAACATTTGCCAGACCGACTGCGGCATTATCAGGCTCCAGAGAAGGTGTTGGTTGGCTCAGGCATTTGGAACAGCAATTACAGTTAAAGTACCAGATGGTTAAGTTTAGGACAGTCCACTGTTTTTTCACAAGATCTGTCTTTTTCTGCAAAGTCGAATAAGTGAGCTGATGGAGATGAACTAGGGCTCACTATTCATGCACCCTTCAGGTTCTTGATGGGGTGCCGATCTCTTAAATCCCTCCAAGAATGGTTTACTCTTCTAGGTAGTCTGGAGGCTTCCACTTGGCCTCTGCCACCAGAATAGCCCTTGCTGCCCCGGTCAGGGAACCAGCGTGGGGTTCTGCTAGCTGCTGAGTGTGTATATTCTAATTATGTGCTCCAGTACCAGGAAAATAGCCCTGGAGTGGGTTCAGGGCCTACTGGGCCCACTGTGAGGCAGACCTGAGCTAAAACTCCACTGATCTCTTGACCGCCCCCCCCCCCCCCCCCGCCCCAGAAGCCCCTACTCTGAATGGTATGTTACAATCAGCAGCAGTTTCAGCATCCAGTAGTCTCAAAAAAACTGAGTCCTGCTCCCCAGTGCACAGCCATCCTGCTTAAATGCCACAGGTCTCTGGGAGTCAGACTACTGTGATCGCTGCTTTGGCTCTTGTGCATGATGGTGACCATCCCCACTTGTCTTCAGTGACCAAGGGCCACCACCTGGCCCTGCCACCTCAGAATCTTGTTATCCCTGCTGTAGACCCACCGTCCCTTCTGGCCTACAGACAAGAAAGGAGCCACCCAGAACCTCAAGGACACTGGGGCCCTTCACAAATGCATTTCTCACAGTCCTGGAGGAAAATGTGTCCTCTGGACCACACCAGGTGGGCGAGTGCGTCTAATGTGGTAAGTCCAGGCTACCATTCCAAAGTTCATGCAGTGTAGGCCACCCTTCAGTGTGCATGTCACCCACTGGCCAGAACCCTCTCCGACCCCAGGCGCTGTAGTACCAAATCCAGCATCTCTCCCATTCGTTTGGTCCTGTCCCCTGTTCAGTCCTGTTCCCTGCTACCCCCTCCTGTGATAGCTATTCCCACACAAGTCCTGCAGACTTCTGTCTGTGTTTACTGGGAGCATCATGTGGTACTTCCACAGGGCTGCATGCCTCCTGCATGTGATCCATGCGCTCAAAGATGACACTCTAGATCTCATGTTCAGAGATCCTGGCCCTGCAAACAGGAGCTCAGGGTTTCTTTCAGAGTAGAGACAGAAATGGTTAGGACATTTATGGGGCACCCTGAACTCATCCGTTCCCTCTCCTACTTCATGCAGGGGAGTTAGGAGCAGTGAGCAAGTCTCGTTACTATGGAGAAATGGTCACTCAGAACCTTACCTTTTAAAGTATGTGAGTAGGGTGTCCCATGGTGGCATTCAGGCATGTCTAGAGCCAAAGGCCATGCAGTAATGACGCCACTGGAAATAAGAGTCAGCAGCACCTTTAAATCTATTCAGGTTAGAAATACCAGAAACTATAGAATATGTTCAGAAAACACCCTTTAGACCTAGTACCAGATTCCATATTTATCAGGGTCCTCCAGAGACATATAATCTATACAGCAAACATACATAGCATGCACATATAAGACACGCATGCACACACACGTGTGGAGAGAGGGGGGAGAGAGAAGGAGTGGGAGAAAGAGGAGGAGGGAGAGAGAGGAGGAGGGAGATAAAGAGTAGAAGGTGAGAGGAAGAGGGAGAGAGGAGGAGAAAGAAAGGAGGAGGGAGAGAGAAAGAAGAGGGAGAGAGTGGAGGAGGGGGGGAGAGAGAGGAGAAAGGTGAGAGAAGAGGAGGGAGAGAGAGAGGAGGAGGAGGGAGAGCAGAGAGGAGGTATGGGGAGACAGGGAGGATTCCTCTTCCTGAAGAGCACCGAGGACACCCTGTGTTTCCAACCTGGGACTGTGGGGAGGGAGAGCACAGAGGTTTTCAGATGGAGTGCTGTGACTTGGTCACTGGCTGGGCTGCCGGGAGGCAGGGGAGGGATGGGGTGGGGAGGAGTTGGGGTGGGGAAGAATCCTAAGAGGAGAATAACAGATCTCAGCCATGAGAATGGAAGCCATGGCAGCAGGGGCTGAAGGTGCTGGCTCTGCGGGAGGGTCAGGGGAGGCCACGCTTCCAGCCCCATCAGGTGCTGATGGCCCCAAGGACACCAGGATGGAGTGAGATGTGAAGGGGTGGCCCTTCTGAGACAGCGGGCTCTCCTAGGCACTTGAGGTGTCCGACCCCACAGGGAAGTGGTAGGGCAGCCATCGGGGGTAGAAGGGTCTGATTCTCTTCAATTCAACGGGAGCTTCTCTGGGTCACCATTTAAATTCTCAGGAAAAGCAACACAACACGTAAGACTAATGGCTCCGATACTTCAGGTTAGTTAGCAGTTACCCTCATTTCCCAGTGGGAACCCTAAGCAAACAGCAGGGGTTTGGGGGTTGTCACAGCAAATATGAGAGCAGCCTTGTATTACTCTTCCTAATTTCCCATTAAAGCATGGATCCAGGTATAGAAAGCAGCCAAATGGTAAATCAAAAGAGACCACTTGGCCAAAGCTTGATCTATTGGACAGATGAAGCCATATGTCTGTTTTACCCAACTCGGAGTCTGGAGCCACCAGCCCCATGACCCCTGCAGACACCCAACATGCACCCTGCCACTTCTGTTTCATGGTGAGCTCTGATGAACACGGCGGGACCTGCAGTTCATGGAGGGCTTTGCTGTGCTCCTGCTCCTCCACAGCTCGGCAAGCGGCAGAGCCCCAGCTCAGCACACTCATGTGGAAGCAGGTGCGCACTGACCTGCATCCAGGCTCCCATCCACTAGGGTGCAGGGCCATTGCCCAAGTGTGAGGACGGCATTTTACCCGCTGCATCTGCAGGGCGCCAGTGCTCCTCTGAACAACTGCAATAACTTAAAGAGAACACAGCCCAGAGCTAATCCTCAAAACATAGCAGTAGGAACTGAGCACAGATACTATTCCAAATAAGTATACATTGGTCTACTGAAAAAGATACTCTAGGATATGCTGTTTTGAAAAACAGAAGACTGGCTAAAAATGACCAATTCCAATTGTGTGTGGTTTTATCCCTACAGGAAGCCCTTCACTCACTCCTGACCACCTGCCCATCTGGGGACAGCACCAGACACCACAGGTTCCCCCTCTTCCCCGAGACACCAGCTGCAAGTCCAGGGGTTGCCCCCACTGACCCCCCGGCTACAGACCAGAGGCTCCCACGGCTCCTCCTTGGGTCTCTGAACTTGCTTGAGTGGCTCAGATCTCAGAGAAATGTCCCATGTTACCAGCTTATTATCCAAGGCTGTGATCTGGGGCCAGCCCCGGGGCAGGTCACTCTTTCCAAGTCTCTATGTGCTCACAAGCCCCAAGCTCTCCAAGCCCATCCTCCCAGGTTTTCATGGGGCCTCATGACATAGGTGTGATTGATTACATCACTGGGCATTGGTGACTGACCCCCTCTCCCCTCCCAGAGGTCGGGGCGGGGGGAGGGGACTGAAGTGTCCAACCCTCTGCTCCCAGGGTTGGGTCCCCTGGCCACCTGCCCCCATCCTGAGGGGCCACCCAAGGTCACCTCCTCCACACTCCCTCAGGGGCTCCTTATGAGCACCAGGACACCTCCATTGCTCTCCTCACTTGGGGAAACCCCAAGGGCCTTAGGCACTCTGTGCCAGGAGCCATGACAAAGACACACACGTGCTTCGTGGTATAAACCACGCGATCAGAGATGGTAAAGTAAACACATATTTTCCCTGGGGACAAAGAGAAGAGATAGGAGCAACAAAATTTTAGAACTTGGAAACCAGGCAGACTTTGCAAAACCAAGAAAGTAAGCTGTAAGGCCGCAGTGGCACAAGCCAAGAAATAAGCCAGGCTGCAGTGCAAACCCTCTATGGGGAAAAAGATCAGGGACCTCCAAAAGCTGGCATGAAGTTGGGGCTCACAACCCAGCAGACTCAAAGTTCATTTAAGGAGAGCTTGGTGAGATTGCCGACCTCATGAACCCCATGCTGCTGGGCCCCACTACCATCTGGCCACCACTTCCTGCTCTGCTGAAGCAGGTGTGGTGAGCTGAGAGTACGGAAATGGGAGGTACACCCCTGGCCCTCCCTGTAGGAGGTTTTCCAGCAAACTCTGAGAGGTAAGAGGACAGCAACCCAGAGAGAAACAACAGCTGCTACTAAAAGGAAGATTAAAAAAAATCTTTGGGGATCCCTGGGTGGCTCAGCGGTTTAGCGCCTGCCTTCAGCCCAGGGCCTGATCCTGGAGTCCTGGGGTCGAGGCCCACATTGGGCTCCCTGCATGGAGCCTGCTTCTCCCTCTGCCTGTGTCTCTGCCTCTCTTTTTGTGTCTCTCATGAATAAATAAATACAATCTTAATATAAAAAATTAAAAAAAAAATAAATCAATCTTAGAAATCAAAAATATCACAAAAATGGAAGGGTAGCAGGAAGATTAAAACCTTAGAAACAAGAAAAATACATGGAGAGAGAAAAATGAGAATGCTATGAGAAGCTCAGTACAGGACGCCTGATAACCAGACAATGGGAGTTCCAGAAGGAACACAGTTGACCACTGAGGGGAAGAGCCTCACGTCACAGACAAACCCGAAGGCTCACAGGGACCCACTTGAGGACCTGTGCCAGCAGGAGATCCCCCCCTCAGGGGTCCATCAGCTGGTCTGCGGAAGCTGTCCGTGGTGGCCGCGCACACCCCTCCAGCTTGGGCTTTCACACTTGGGTGCTCCTTACATTTTCCTATACTGCTACTTTGCCTATTTAAAAGCTCCTACAAGTGGTGCTCTGTAGTACGCACTTGATTTTGTTTTATTCATGTTGCTTTCGGGGGGATGCAGGTGGGTCTGCGTGGATGTGACATGAAGCAGTCAGCCTGACAAAATCCGTGTACTGCATCACAGTCAGTAGGGACCACTTACCTGCCTAGCCCCTTGAGGAGCAGCCTCCACAGCTGTTCATGACCATCAGAGCCTGTCCACACAGTGGGCTTGGTCATAGGGTCTGCACATCCTTGGCCTGGCTAGGTCCTGCCAGTGGCCGAGCCAAGTCACATCCATGACAGCAACAGGAGACTTCTTGTCCTGACCCACACGCTGACTGGCCGTCAGTGTTGTTTCATCTATCAGGGGTGCCAGCCTCCCTGTCATGGGCCTGCGTCATTTGCTTCAAGACAAGAGCATGTGCCCTGGCCTCCCTGTGCACACTCCACCCCTACTGGCTTGGAAGACGGATGCCAGCAGCTTTGGATGCAGCCATGGGGCCCCGCACATTACCTAAAGCCTTCTACTTCTACCTGCCTGGGACACCGACAGACGCTTATCTTACTCTCCAATCAACGGCCACTGCCCATTTTTCTGTCGAATTGGCTTATTCCCATTTTGTCATATGAGTTCTTCACCTGGTTGGGTGTGAATCCCTTGGTGGGAATAGGGGCGGATGTTATAAGCATTTTCTCCTATTCTCAGGTTCATCTTCCCCTGTTCTTTGTTAAAAGAACATTTCTAATTTGCCAGATTGTTCTCCGAAAGGATTACACCAACAGACATTCCCAATAGCAGTGTGTGAAAATGCTTATTCACTGTCCTCTAGCCGATACTGTGTACCCTTCCTTTAATTCTTATTAACGTCATTACCGAAACCTGAATTTCTGTTATTCCAATGCTGATGTAGAACCTCTGTGGAGGGCTGGGGTCAGATCTGCTCTGGGATGCCGCCTGGCAACCCAAACTCCATCCAACTCATGTCTGTGTACTTTGCCCCGGGCCCCCGAGTCCAGGGGAGGATTCTCTGTGTGCCACTTCCAGGTGAGGGGAAGACAACACTGGAGATTGGGTGGCAGGTTTTCAGGGACCAGGCGTGGAAGTGACTCACATCACTCCTGCCCACAACTTGGTCCCATGACCCCAAGGGTGGCATAAAAGGCAGAAACTGCCCAACTGTGTTCCCAGGAGGAAAGCTCACAGAGGTCTCATGACCTCCCACTTCATCCACCACAAGCACCCCTCCTTAGGTTAAGCACCATGGTACTGCCTGGCTTTTCACGCGCTCTCTCCCTTGGGCACATGGAGAGCCCAGAGGCCCCAGGACATAGGATAACATGGCAGGCAGACTGTAGACACAGGCAGGGGGACTTGGCAGTCTTCTATGAAGCCCTTCTGTAAAGGGATGTGTAGAAATCTTAAAGGTGCTACTCTTCCCACTAACACATCTACTTTATAAATGCTATTTTTCATTGACAGTTATTTCTATAACTAGATCATGGGTTCATCATTGCATTTCTTAGACGAACAAATAATCTTTTCTTAGTTTCTTAGTTTTCAAAAAATACAGGAACATTGGCACACATGATACACAAAAACAAAAGCTCCTTGGGGTCCCTAACCCCAATTCCCCCCAAAAGAGTGGGGGTCTCCGAGGTAGAAGATTGGGAGTGGCTGGTGTGGAGCAAAAGTGGCAGCTCCTGGAGCCAAAGTGAGTCAGCTCAAACCTTGAGGCTACATGGCCACGCAAAATAACAAACTTAATATGCATGACACTGAAAAAATCACCAGCCTCTGGGCCCATTTCCCCCACATGATTAAATGAGGTAATCTTCCTTAATCACATAAAACTGAAGCTCTGCACCTGGCACACAGTGTGCCCCCCACCAACGCCTAATCGGTGTAACCATGCACAGCATGACCCGTATGTCTGAGACACTCCCTGTACCTGTCAGCCATGTCCAGGTCCGATTCCATCTTGTCCAGGCCTCTGGTGATGCTGTCCAGCTGTTCGCCCTGATGGTGGAGGACTCGGGCTGTCTCTTCTAGGCGCTTCTGAGAACAGGCCATCAGACCTGTCAGCTGCTTCCCCTTGGTCACGGGGAGCGCTGCCTCCGGTGGAGACAGCAGCAACTCTCTCCAGAAATGCTCAATGATGCTGAAGACTGCATTCCGACTGGGCTGCAAGGAGCTGAACCAGTGCTTGAGGCCGCTGTTCTCCAGGATGGTGATGGAACTGAAGACAAAGTGAGAAGCTTCCTTCTTTATCTCAACCACACTAGACAGCGGGAAGCTGACCAAGGTCTCCCCGGTTTTATCAGTCATAAATCTCAGGGAGCGAGAAGTTAATGA